>NW_027150648.1:676160-1276160 GCF_020800215.1 Phytophthora ramorum
CGGACTGGCGCTGGGAACTGCTATGAGCGACGCTTGAGCTCCACATTATTACGTCGCGTTCGGGTTATAAGCTTCACCGACTGTGTAGGAAGTAGTCGGGATACAAGCCTTGTGCATTGGAGGCACTCGAATGTTAAGCATCCATCCCAGGCCCTCGAAAAGCGATTGCTGCGTGAACGAGCTGGGGCGCCCGGACGGACTGTCTATCGAAATGGCTGCGGGTCGAGTCCAGTCCATGCGTGATTCCAGGGGCGTGATCGAGCCTCGAATTAATCGCCTTGAACTCGAACCACCGCAATGCGCACGCGCTTTGCGGGACCGTGCAGGGCTGGTCATTTGCACCCGTCATTTTTGGTGCTTGGTGGATGCACATACAAACACCAAGTATAAGAAACGGTCGTACCCCCTAGCTAGCGATATACTGACAGTCCCACTGTGCGCGACCAGCAAATCGGGGACGAGCGCCATGGTCTCGGCTCAATTGGCAGTGCGCTTGACCAACATGAATAGGCGGCCACAAAAACCCGAGGACGCCGGTGCTTGAGCAAGCCTCTGCTCAGCATGAAGGAGCCCGCCCCAAGAGCCTAGATGCGGTAGGAGTTCGGTGCGAGGAATCCATTGTCACTTCCGAATCTGCTCCACTGAGCGATAGCTCCATACACTCGCCGTCGCAGTCTTCCAGATGTCAAGCTCGCCCCGAAACGAATACACAGTGGCGGTCACGCCGACCACGCACACTGCTGAGGCAGCTCAAACCATCGAGGAGCGGTCGCTCCGGCCGACGTGGATCGTGTACTCGTCCGTGGCCATCGCCATGCTCGAGGCCTTCCACTACGGCTGGTCCAACTCGCAGGTCAACCTCAGCACCTTCAGCAACACGGACGACTGCAACGCGCGACCGGTCGAGGACGGCACGTGCCTCATGTTCCCGGGCCACACCAAGACGACGTGGACGCTCTTGGTCAACGCGTGGATCGTGGGCGGCATGTTCGGCAGTCTGCTGTCGGGGTTCCCGTCCAACAAGGGGGGCGTCGCACGACGCTGCGCTTCAACGCGATCCTCATGGTGCTGGGCTCGGTGGTCCAAGTGGTGGCCAACAACCCGACGTGGTTCGCGGCGGGCCGCTTCGTGACGGGCGTGGCGAACGGCGTGGCTATGGCCGTGGTGAACACGTTCCTGAACGAGATCTCGACGCCGCACAACCGCCACGCGCTGGGCACCAACACGCACTTGGCCGCGACGCTCGGCATCTTCGGTGTGGCCACGACGTTCTGGTACTGGAACACGACGTCGGGTTTCCGTTGGATCGCTGGTATGCCGATCTTGTTCGCTGCTGCGTTCGTGGTCATGTCGTTTCTTCATGGTGGAGAGTCCAGTGTGGCTGGTCTCAAAGGGCCGAGAGGAGGATGCCGAGAAGGAGCTTGCACGTTTGTACGGCAAGGAGAACGTCAACGTTATGATGGGCTGGATTCAAGCTAATGACCGGAGAAGCAAGCTGCCCTCGACTCTGAGTGGGAACGTCAAGGAGACGGAGCACGAGACCAACTGGTCCATCATGACAAAGTCCAAGTTCCGCAAGCAACTGATCGTTGCTCTGGGTCTCACCTGCATTAACCAACTTGTGGGCATCAACGCCGTGTTCTTCTATTCGTCTTCAATCCTCAAGGATGCCGGGATTTCTGACTCGCGCGCTGGTCTCATGATCATCGACATTCTAAATGTTATCCCAGTGCCGATCGCTGCTGCCTTGACCAAGATTCTGCGCAAGCGTACCATGTTGACGTGGGGTATTTTTGTGATGGTGCTGTGCTGCATTGGCATGACGTTCTCGCTGGCGTACAGCGTTGGCTGGCTGTCCATCGTTTTCCTTGGTATCTTTGTGGTGGGCTACGATTTGAGTATTGGCCCGTTGCTCTGGCCGATTATCGCAGAGCTTTTCCCAGACTCGGCCCGTGGCGCCGCGGTGGGTATCTGCATTACTGTAAAGTGGCTGGCCACGCTTGCTATCGGTATTGCATTCCCGTATATCGAGGAGGCGATCACGAACTACAGCTTCACGCCGTTTTTGGCCACGACGGTGCTGTCGATCATCTTCATCCACTTTATGGTGCCCGAGACGTCTGACATGACGATCGCCGAGATCCAAGACGGCTTCAGGAGCGGTGCTACTTCACCTTCGTCCAAAAACTAAAACTAAGTAGGCAGATGCTCTCTTCACATTCAATCAAGTTGTGTTGTTGGTAACTTGAGTCAGTTGCTCTTGTAGCGTTGGCGGCTGTTAGGGTCACCGAAAATGTACGCAGGCGTCACACATAATATGACCAGAAAACAACAAGGCATACCGTACGGCGAAAAGAAAACCCTTGAAGAATAACAGGCAATGCCCGTCGTTCCTCTTCTAGCTTCTCATCTTCGCTCGAATTTCTGTTGAAGGCGTCTCCAAAGAAGCGCATTTCAACGAAATCTGCCAACTTTTACTCCTGACAATTCGCCAACAGAGAAATGAAGATCTGACGCTTTTCAGCGAGATCTACATAGCCCCCATTCTGATCCGGTCAACCCATCAGTGGAGAAAGAGTAAACGCTGCAGCCATAACACAATTCTCTTCGCTACCGCTTTTGGCATTCTTCGTCACGTGACTCAAATGTCTAGGGTGGACGACTTCGAGTCCGAGTCCGATGGGGTGACGGCATTCGCCACGCAGCCTGCGACAAGCTATCGCTATGTGTGATGTCTCAAGCGTGAGCAGATGAACATTTGGATGGAAGATCTCTCCAGTAAAAGCAATGGTAAGTGGCGACGCTGTCGTTTGGCAATAAGCATTGTGATAACTTTTTCGAATTTTCACTTTCGATAGGCAAACAGGGTTTCTGAACAAAGAAGACTACGTGACAACTGCAAACGCCTTCGTTGATGCGTCCACTGCAGACTACGCCGATCTATCCATAGAGAGAAAGAGAACCCAAGGTGGTGGCGAGACGAACAACTTCACATGCTAAACAAGTCGATTTCTCGCTTTCACAATATGTAGACACTTACGTCACCCAGCAACGACTGCAAGCTACGCTGGTTTGACTTTCACTCACCTGTTTACTGCTGACTCTTGACCGAGTGCAGGTTCTCGTCGCCACGGAAGCCGCTCAGTGACACCAATGCACCTCACTGACAAACGTAAAAAACGAAGCGACCGAGTGACAGCACCCGTAAATGTGACAGCATACTAAAGTAACGAAGAAGAAATGTAAAATTCCAAGGCTTTTATGCAATCAAAAACAACCGACGAGTTGAAAACATTTTATGGTTTGATGCTTATCGCTCCTGATTTGTTCCCAACTGATTCCGTTCAAGCCTCAGAAACAACGATTAACCGTGCCGGTTTCGAAGATCTGTCACAAGCGTCATGAATGCTAGACCGAAGGGGCTGAAGGGAGAACCTTTTTCGCGCTGAGACGTTCTTTCGACCAGAACCGCGAGAACTGGTTAAACAGTGCGTACTCTCCGTTTTCCATCAATTTGGATGCTGGTACCTTCTTCAATGTCGTCGAGGTCAATCGCTTTACTCAATATCGTCGGATCCATTCCGTCATTGTACATTTGACGGAAGAGACGGCTCCTCTGACTTGATACAAACCAGAGTTTCACTTGTTCCCGACTCAGCTTCGACAACCCAGCGATTTTCTCCATACCAGGGTGCGCCTTGCTAAATTTTTGCATCTCTCCAGCATTTTCTCGGCATCCTGCAGTGTTAGTCTTCCTCGCTCTTCATCAAAATCGCCGTTGTCGTTGCTTCCACCATAATCGACACTTCTTTGAGCTCGCAGGAAGCGGTTGTTTGTGCCGGTTTCCGTGAGAGAGACAGCAGCGCCGCGGAGCGTGATACGATCGGTGTCTTGGATGGCGAAGGCATAGTTTGCCAGAAGTGCAGCAGCAGCAAGCACGACCCAACTTAGTCGCATGCTTTTTACGCGATCGGGACTGGTCTGGTGTTGTCGGAGGCAAATTTCGGAATGACCTCATTCTGAGGCAAGCAGGAAGCACTTTAGAAAAGATACAGTATCATTACCATCAGATCGTGTAGATATATCTTGAGCACTGAACAAGAAGTAAGGCTCTTGGTTGCATTGTGCAATCTCATGCAGACGGCAAACGACAGAATGCATAGTGTACATGTATTCAGGTTAAATACAGAAAGCGGCTCTAGACAGCGTCGGGTACACCATAGGCGTAAGCTACAGTAAAAGTAAGCAAATTTTTTTCTGTACATTTAAAACAAAAGCTATCCGATAAATCCTGGAGGAATCACCATTGGTTCTAATGTGTCATTTTGGCGGGGTAAGTGACAAGAAAAATTTAAATAAGCTTCAAATGAGCATAAAAATGATCATCAGAGAGAGCGAAGGAGTGGGGGAAAGGCTGGGGGATTGGAAGCTGTCATACTATAGTGTCTGCTGGAGACTCTAAGAAGATTACTGTTCTGAGAGAACCCTGAACCAACGTAAACATCAGCAGTAGTCGGATACAACACCGCGTAGTTCACGTCATATATGCCTATGGCGTTTGCGCGCTCGATTGCAGATTGCGAAGTGAGTTCAATTAGAGTAGCAACTTATCAGTCCTATTCTACTTGTACTTGCCTCCTAGGAGGGCGTGCCCTGCGGCAGCGGCCTCCAGCTCCGCAGCACCAGCCATTGGCGCTGATTATGAAGCCCACTGTTGATGCGGCACACACACAGTGTAATATGCAATCGTCATGATGATGTGGCCCTCCCGGTATCGGTTGCCGTTTGTCGGCACAACAGCACGTGCTCGCCCGGTCGTCGGCCCTGTCGTCTGGTACAATACTCCACAATGCTCTACATCCGCGCGGGGCGCGAAGCAGGGTACAGCGGTGAGGCACTAGTGCCGATTTCACAAGCGAGCCGCACTCTCCGGCGAGAGCACACTGAGAGGTCCTGGCAAAAAAATTGACGGCCGATAGGATGGCGCGAGCCAATCTTCATGTACCTAAAGAACATATAACCCAAATGATCGCGGGTTTGTGGCAGAGACACTTATTAGTAGCTGGGGTACGGTTCTCGGCACATAGTGGACTGATTTCAGCCCATGTATAAATGGAAATATAACGCGAACTTTTTTTTTATAGGCACTTTACTTAGTGTTTGCTTTAGCCAACTGTACAGGCGAGGTTTTCTGTCGGAAAAATACTGCGGGAATCGGTCCAGAATTTTCCGCTTGCGCGATTACTGATCTGAGTAAGACTGAACCATCGTAAGCACCATACTCACGAAGATTACGACAGTAGTCTGAGCGTAAACCTCAACCAAACACAAGCAGAAATCGGTCAACTGCGTGGCAAGGGACAGTTATAGCGCTGTGCTCCGTATCCCAGCTACAGATGTCCCCGGCAAATGTGCAACTGCAAGCAGCAATTTACCTCGCACAGGTAGTACAGATGTGCATGGGATTTGAATTTGGTCGGGATGGGATGTACTGAAGTAGATGCAAATGCCAGTCTAAGCTACCATAATTGAAAAAGCTGCGAGCACGAGAATGAGAGCATCGAGATTGCTTTCCTGGAACAAATGACACGCAAGGTATTATTATACTCGTAATAGAATACCCCCAACTTGTTGAAAAGCTGCTAAAAATGCTTCGAAAGTTGAAGTCGCGAGTGCTCGAGGAACTACGTCGCGAGCAGAAGAGTACCCTACTCAGACATCGATCACGAGCTCCTTCTGGCCTCGCTACACAGTATCAAATCTGTCAAATGGGCTATCAGACTTAGCTTTTGGCAGGTACAGTCAAACCTGCTTATATGAGGCATGGTTTTGGTGACCATACAGAGCTCTGACTCGTATAAAATGGCCTCAAATAAGATAATTATGTGGTTCAATCGAATAAAACGCGCATACATTGGCTGCCAATCGAGCAATTTTTATGTCGAACATGTAATCTTCAAAAATAACACTATTTAACCCTCCCCCCTGCCACGCCCTTAAGAGCAATGACTACCAGCAGAGATGTGATCGACCTGTGTATCACTGCAGTACTGCAACTTCAGCTTGAAGTATTTACTATCTGAAATGTTTGACGGCAGGCCCATGTTTACAAAGTTCAAGATTAAACCGTGACCTCACCCCTACTTAAGTGTGTTTTAAACTCACCCACCCGAAATTGGATTGCCGCCCACCTGCTCTAATCTAAAAGCATGGATTTTGCCGAGCCCTCGACGAGGGTGTGCAGGGTTCACTGAAGGCAAATGGGCCAGAGCGAGAATGTTGTGACTCAATAAAGAGATTATATCAATGGTAGGTTTCGGAGGTTGGCGGCAGCTGGGCTGAAGCCGTTCAGGACGAAACCATTTTCCCCCATCGAGCAGTTTTAGCTATAGTTAAGTCAGACAGGAGGACTAGAAGGGCGAGACGCCGCAGGGTGCAAAGCTCTTCTTCGTCTTCACTTTTGATTTTTCTCGCCAAACGCTAATAACCATCATGCGCCCGGCTCTTCAAGACTATCGCCAACCTAGTCTTTCTCCTTCCGGACATCGAAGATGAGCCCTCAAGAAAACAGCCAGGGTGGTCACTTTTTCTGTGACCCGGCACCTTTAATGTCGTCGGTTTTGCCTACGGACGAGTGGAAGGGTCAGCGTCACGGCGCGGAAAGGTGAAAATCAAGTTGGTGCTGAATGAGCGGAACAAGACCAGGTTGTAGAGATAGCGTGGGCTGACATAACTGACCGTGGGGTCAGCGAGGCAAAAACACTACAAGGATCTGGAACCTATGTTGGAAGTGCAATTTGTACAGCTCGAGTTCCGCAAAGTGGTGCTCGTGTCTGGGAGTACGGCCTCATGGTAAACACACGTGGATGCAGACGAATCAGCAGGGTCGCTGGATGTCTCATTTGGTGATACATATGAGGTGATTACGTACGACCCAGACTCGCTGCATGACGTGGCAGTGGAGGTGTATGCTCTACGACCTTGTGCGATGCGCAGAACAAGCGAATTCATGCCCGCTGAGATGAGACGAATTAACCAGAAAGTGTACGAAACGTTTAACGGAGTCGACCAGCCAGCGATTCGAGATTCACCAGTGCTGCTTGACGGATATGGTGCAAAGTCTCTGAGCGAGTCGATGCTCGTGCCCATCTTCGACGCTACCACACATCCTGGACTACGTATGTTACAAAGTCGGGAACCGGACACTACCGCCAGAATTACAGCTGTCAGATTCTATTTTCTACAGCTGCACGAGTCAGGCGGCGCCAGCATCGGCAGGGGACGTAGTTCTGAGTGGCGGACTCAGCGACTCCGAAGACGACACCGAAGTACCGGGAATCCAGACGAGTACTCTGAGGGAGAGACAGGAAGGGGTCGCGTCCAGACAGAGCAAGCGGCGACGGGTGGTTCCTGACGAAGCTGCCAAGTCGGGCCCGGAGGATCGGCGGCGTCAGCTGAAAGCGCGTTGTGCAGATGATCAGCAGCTACAACACGACATCGACCAACTTATTCACTCCATCGGGTTGGAGCCACATCGGAGTCGACCAGGTTGACAGCTCCAGTACCACACACAGCCGCACACGACAAAAGTCATTTTCAACCCTCCGGGACGCAGTCTGCCATCCATCAGCGCTGGTTAACGGTACGTTTGCTTCTATGTCTGCACAGCATTTCATCGAGTATGTGCAGATCCACTGGCATAAGTTCGGTTTTTTGCACATCCTGCTGTGCTGCGTGGCCTTTTCAGTTGGAACTACGGAACACGTGGACTTCGGTGCTGCATTTAGTTCGTGTAACGGAGAGCGAGAAAAGATCGGCTGTGCGCAGCAATGATATGAGCAACATCTCCAGGAAGAACGCACTACCAAGAGCAAGACCAGCCGCCGACTTTACAGTCCTCATGAGAGCGGTCGAGGTGCTAAACAAAGTGGCGTGCCAGCTGTACTAACCATTCGCCAAAGAGATATTCGAAGCGGCCAGCAAATTCCTGCTGGAATTGCGCGTCGGCGAGATGCCGACATCAGAGGCTGCCGTGGTTGAGCTGACTGGCTGAATGGACGATCGTCTGGAACTGTTTCGGGTGCATGTGTCCGATAAGGATTGGAGCCAAGCCAACACGATCTGTGGGCACTTCACTTCCTCGCACGAATCATATTTACGGGTTAATCAGCTCATCTTCCGTCAAGATGTTGCGGCCGTCTTGAACCAGGCCAAAACTAACGATACTACCCGACGGGACCACACCACACCACGGCCGAGTGACCCCGACAAGCGATCTTTGCGCGTCTCCATTCAGCTGACAGTCCAGAAAGCGCTGCCGAAGCAAGGAGGGCACACTATCTGCATGCGCTTCCTCTCAGTGGAAGGGCGTCGTGGAAGAAATGGCAATTGCGTTGCTTAAAACCGTGTGCATTTCAAGCCAGCTGCCCTCGCGGAGGTTGTTTGACACTTCATCAAACAGAATTATGGAGGGTTGTCGGCCGACAGCGAAAGACGGCGACAAAACGGTGAGTTTGGAGGAACACCTAACGCGAATGCACGACCTCGTAACTACCAGGGCGTCCGTTCGCCAATATCGTGTAATCTTCCAACCGCCGACGCTGCAGCTACGATATTGACCGCCGGTTGTCCAACTGTTCAGTCTATCGCTGCATCTTCTCCTTCGTGGGTCGCCGACGCACACAGCCCCCCCCCCCCACGTGACAGCTTGATACGATCAACCACTCCTGCATGTAGTGATGAGCGTGATTTATCACAGTTCTTATTGGAGTACCAGCATGTTTTTGATCTCTCATTGATAGCGGGGCGACGAACTGTGGAGCTTTAGGAAGTAGATATTGACACAGAGTTAAATAAGGCACTTCTTCAACAAGGCCTCTCCACCTGAACCAAGTCCACCCTTCAACTCGATACACGATAAAGTCAGGCATCTTCTCGATCGAGGGGAGCAGCGTGTTTTGAGTGAATTCTTGCGAGGTACCAAGCTACAGCTTCCGGATTTTGTTCGCCTACTTCGAGGCAAAACACCAGTCGACTCCCGGCCGAATAAAGCGCTGGAGGTGCCTACGACTCACACAGCATTGCAGTCTTACAGATACAAGGAACATTGGGCTGACATGGTGTGGAACCGAATGGGCAGAAATCATTTCCCGTGCAAGACTCGCCTCCACACAATCACGGTTCGGAAAAGAGAGCCCTGAATATTATTATCAAGAACCTACGGGCGGGACAGGATACCAACAGGTATCTTATGTTGGACATCGAGTTATTGGGCTCATTGGAAGGAGTGACTTACAACCCGTTCGGAGCAGTTCAAAAGGGGGAGGCAGACCTCGCCGATGATACGCGTATAATCCACGATCTACCGTTCCCTCCTGGAAGTTCGGTGAACGACTTGGCGAATCGAGCGCTAGATGTCAAAGCTACTTTCCCCAACGCATGTTGACAGGGGACGTCAACGGGGCTTTCCGCAATGTACCCATTGCTGCCAACAATGTGGGTCGGTTTGCTGGTACAATCCCGGAGTTGGGGATCCTCACCATAGATCTTTATTACCCATTTGGTTGGCGCAATTCTCCGCCATCCTATTGGATTGCAGGCTCGGCCATCAACCACATATATTCCAATTCTTCGCCTCTCTGGTCGCGGCAACCGAGGTCTGGACAAGCGTGATTTGACGCGAAGGCGTGGTGTGACGACCACACAGCGATAGAACCGGATATTGGCTCGCGACTACTAGAAGCTAATCTAGCACTGCGATCCGCTATGGTAACGAGTTTGGGTCCGGATGCGTGCAATAAGAAAACGCTCACGTCGTGGTTTGCTCGTGGTAAAGCACTGAGTCTCCATTGGGACGTTGAAGCAACGACTGTTTCGATACCGACTGCCAAGGTGGCAAAAACACTGCAGTGGTAGTACTGTTTCTAGGATTTGGAAGGAGACGGTTCAGTGCTGTAGGAATGGTGCGGGATGCCGTAGTTTGAGAGCAAGCGAGCTGGGACGTGGGGCCGGAAAAGGGTGCACGTTGACATACCTGCGCGGATCAAATCTCTGCCATGGCGTCAGCGGTACACAATGGGAGCGGTCACCAAGGCTATTCAAGTGTAGCTCGCTATTATTCAACGATATGTTAGTGCTGGTGAAATCGTGCGCCACACAAACTCCATTATACCAAGATTGACCAACGAGAATAAGCTGCATATCACATGGGTAGTGTGTATATACTATTTCAAACTACATTTCTGCGTGTAGCCTCGAGTTCTGTTTGTCGACCCAGCCACCTATGTCTATCCAATCGCACTATTATCGACGAGAAGTAGTTCTACATGACCGAAGCTGACAAGACCGTATACCTAGCATCAGGCGAGGAACCACCTCGCCGTACGGTCCAGTCGAAGCGATTCATCACGAAGGTCATGTTCATGGCTGCCGTGATGAGACCAATTCATGCCAGAGATGGTTTGTTGTTGTTTGATGGAAATGTGGGGATGTGGCCGTTTATCGAGCGCGTTCCTGCCCGTAAGCCACCAAGGAATCGGCCTGCCGGAACGCTGCTAACGGGCCCCGTCAATGTTGGCCGTGACGAACAGCGAGCAATGCTGATTTATCACATCATTCCGACAATTAAGGCCAAGTGTCCGTCTTTCCTGCAAGACACACCATTGATCATTCAGCACGATAGAGCTCGCTGTCATGTTGTTGCGGATGATCACGCCTTTGTGTCGGTATGCAAGGAGGAGGATGGAAAATTCAAATTGAAGTGCAGCCACCTAACTGTCTGGATCTGAATTTTCTCGACCTAGGGTTTTTCGCCTCTATCCAAGCACTACAATGTCAAGAAAGCCCTCGCAGTATTTACAAGAGCATGACCTGAACGTATGCAGCGTACGATCATCTACTGCCGAATGTGCTTGACGACACATTTGTATTTCTGCTTAGACCACCTACATTAGCTTACACGTGTGTTCACGTGTAAGAGGGAACGTAGAAATATTTAACTTAGAGTAAGTATGCTTGTATCCACAAGTATACTTAAACTTAGATAAAGGGACCGAACGTGTAACGGGATACACCGACGTGTACCAATGTTACGTAAAGAGTGAGGGGATGTCTCTCTATTGCGCCCATGATACGTGGAACCGGTTGGCGGCGAGGGCACTTGTTTAGCTTTTACTATAGTTGCCTTAGAGTTTGTAAGGATCAAGCTTGGCTCACCTATAATATATATTCAGTCTTTAAACCTACCGTCTAAGTCGTAGTCGGTTCCCTAGACCGGGAACCGTGAACTTGTTGTTCACTGAGAGCTTACGCTCTCCAGTACTTCCTCTGTGCACGGTGCTGTGTGCCCCGTCACAGAACGATAGCTTTGGTGCTAAATGAGAACTGTATTGAATGTAAATGGGGTTTCCTCCTAAAACTGATATTTCTAATGAGAGGTTCTGCCATTGGATGGCTGGCAGAACCCCTATCTATTGAATGACTCTCATTGGTAGAAAGTTGTTACTTTCTATCAGTCATATGTCTTTGCTATGAATGTGGACCACCCTGGGGTGGTCAACCTGAATGTATCCATTAGTGCGTGTTGCACTAAGGTAGGAGGTGAGCCGACTGTGTAGCCCCGCTACAGTACATGTATCTCTACAAAAAGTGATGGAAAGCATCATTCCAGACGAAGGCAACAACAGCTGCAAGCGTCCTCATATTGGCAAGGCAAAGCTACGCAGGGCTGAATTTCTGCGTAGAAACTACGTATGCGAGTCTTTCGTGTACTGTTTTGGGACTGCTTACTTTGCGCTTGTTATGCACGAGAAAGAGGATAAAGGGGCATTTCTGAGATTGAAGTTAAAAGCTGCCAAAATTCTGATGACATCAGAGTAGAATAACATTGCGCACAATACAAAGCGGGCTATGGGTACGTAGCTCCATTGGATAGAGCACCGCCATTTGTGCGAAAGTTCGATTCCCGCTATTTCCTTAGTTTTTAGCGCATAAAATTCTTAGTTTATACTACCCCGAACCCCTAAATAGTAGCCTAATTCGTTCATCGGGTTATGCACTTGGTTTTGTAAGGGATGCCATCTATTTTTAGCCTGAGCCGGCCAGATTACTCCCATGACTGTTGGAAATGCGTCTATTGTGTTCATCAGACCTAGCGTGCTACTGTTACTAAAGTTGGTCAACTATTGTGAAACGGAGGGAATATGGTTTTTGCTACACGTGTGCTAAGTTAGAGCTTCATCGAATATTTACCTCGCTTTGACACAATATTTTTGTCCAATAGCGGACTAGAACGGGGATGCCAGGCTAAATAAAGAGGGGGGGGGGGGGGGGGAATAGCACCATTTTAATGATTATAATGTTGTAGAGCGATTCCTGCAGGTATTCTGGGATGCCAAAACATAGGTTTAGCTGGTGCGCACAGATTTAGAAAGTACGTAGCACTCTGTTCTGCATCTATAGCAATATGAGTTACGAGGGCAACGACGAGAGCATTGTGCTCATTCTGATGCTTGCACTCACCGCCGAAGGCCAGAGAGAGAGAGAGAGGCGTGATCCTCAGCGCGGCCAACACTACCTCACGAGAGCCGACCTCCACCCGAGCCACGATATGGAACGGCATGGGCGGTGATCTACGGCGCTGGAAATGACAGAGCGTTTATCACCACGACCGGATTTGATGTTAGCTGCTTCTACTACTTGCTTTCGCACTATGAACTCAGGTAGGGTGCAAACAGTCAACGGCATGAGTTGGCATCTTCATTTTCACCTAACGCCGGAGGAGTGTGGGATGCTGTCGAGTGGCTGCTCTTCATTGCTCAAAGCTCTTTCGTCGCCAACGTCGTTCTCCATAGACACCTTTTCTTCGATCCGGCGCTGGATCTGACGGGCCACACGGACATTTTCAGGGCACCTTGGACCTCCCGTTGGCTTCTTGACGTTTAGTAACGCTAGAAATTCTTCTTGAGCGACACCAGTTCGCGCTCTGCGCGGTTTCGACCGCATAGTCTTCGTAGCTGTGCCGCACTGACTCCCATTCATTCGCACCCGTCGGCAGAACGTCACCAATGAACTCCAGGAGGGCGACCACATCTAATTCTCGACACCTGCGACCCTCCCGCGCCTTGTCATGATGCTTGCGCATGGTGACAACAGCTCAAAGGCTTGCATAGGTTCGTCTACGCGCCTCCAAGTTGAGAATTCCAGCTCCTGCTCGCTCCGCTGCTGTCGCCCGGCCTCTGTGTCCACCTCCGCGTCCGTGGTGGGCAGTCTGGAGTATTGAGCTTAATGCGGGACAGACCTTGATGCGGAAAAAGAGTGTGGCTTGTTAGTTGAAGTTATTAAGATTGACATGTAGAGCGCTTAAAAGAGGTCATTTATTCATGTTCGAAGGTTTATTCCTCCAAAACCCAGACCCATGATCTGAAGAGGGGGGGGGGGGGGGGGGGGGGGGGGGGCTTTTGAGTCTGAACCGCTGCCTTAAACCATTCAAAGATCTTGAATACTAGAGTAGTACAACATGGTATCTATATAAGTTTCCCTGAATATCACTACAGTACAACAAGTTGGCCCTCATGTGTACCTGTTGATCTGTCTACACAGACTCGGCCTGCTGCTAGGCCGCAGGTTAAATCCAAACTGTTCATTAAGATCTCGCTGCTCTAGCTAGCTATCCGCTATGGGCCTCCCGGGTGCCAACTACTGGGTACACGTACCGTACTGCACTTCAAGTGCTAGCGGCTGCTGCTGCACATCGGTGGCGATGTGTCTGCGGATATGCTTGGTCGTATCGCCGCAGATCACCTGTTCTCCACCGC
This sequence comes from Phytophthora ramorum, assembly GCF_020800215.1. Taxonomy (NCBI): domain Eukaryota; phylum Oomycota; class Peronosporomycetes; order Peronosporales; family Peronosporaceae; genus Phytophthora; species Phytophthora ramorum. The sequence continues at coordinate 689,975 of NW_027150648.1, forward strand.
GGCGAGAGGACTTGGCGACCTCTTGCTTCCATGCGTGCCATGCCGAATCCCGGCCTAGACAAAGAATTTCCGGGCTTAAAAGGTCCCCAGGGATCTCGGGCTTCGCGCCCTAGCGATACAGGAGTCTATAGCTAGCAATGACTAACGAAATAGATGCCCCCCCCACAGTACTACAAGTCGGTAGCAAACTGGAGAACGCACAGGAAGTCTCAGCAATTAAAGGCACGGTTGCTTAGTTCAAGGAGTTTGAGACCCATTTCGACACCACACCGAATCACTTAGCCGGACGACTTGAGAAACTGTTGTTCCATTTCACTAGACGGGCGAGATTGCTCAGGTCCATCGTCAGAGCTCTCCCATCGTGCAATGACATTGGAATTCCAGAATCGGCTTGTTGTATCGATACTCACTCAAATCAGCGCCTACTTGTGCGGATTGGGACAGTGGCGAATCATCAGCATTTCATCAACCTCCGCTCTTAGCCCGCCAAGCACAACTACCTCAGCATTGAACCGACAGCAGCTAGAAGCACAGGAATGCCATCCGAACGAGGAGAAATGTGCTCCTTTATAGGATCCGATCGTTCGAGCCTGTTCGAGTTTCATATGGATTTGCTAGATCAAACATGCTTAACTTGGTATCTACCGAGACCCGGTATCGACCCACTCGCTCATCATCGTTACGAACAACATGTTCGATCTTGAGATGTGGAGGACGGATGTCATTCCTATCATGGGCTTTGCTCCGGTGCTCGCTCGACCGGGTGCGAGGACCGTAGCCACCGCAAACTCGCGCGAGATGTTCGCGAAGCAGGGCTGAGCGGTATTTGCGGAGGCGAGCCGGTGACGTTCTCCTCAGCGAGCGGAGCACTGTACTTACCCGATGAGAGAATCTCACGAAAGCGCACTCCGTTGGCCTTTTTAGTTTTGCGTTTCACCCCCTCCTCCGTGATATCCTGATGCTGGGGTCATAAGTGTTTTCATTAGCATTCGGAACACCAGAACTGGAAGTGATGATCAGCTAGGCATTATGCATGTATTAATCCGTGACAGTGGCTGCTTCCGTCTGAGAAAGTCCCGGTGTCAAATCCCATTTTTATCATGAGGGGTTTCCGCAGTCGGAGCCTTGTAGCTCGCCGCTGAGGGAGTGTCGCTAGTTGGGTCATCCATCCCAGTAAAGCCGAGATCGTTGCGCACCCGTAGATGTCATTCTCGTGCGCGTAGGGCGCTTGTAAGGCGCTAGGAGGCCATTATTCTGGAGGCCAATTGAGGCCATCTGGGCGTGGTATTTGCGGTTTGCAGCCCTGCAATGCATACAAAATCAAGAGCTGCGGTGCAAATTACTTTGAAGTATCCTCTGTCCAGTTTTTATGAACTGTACTGCTGTCAGGGTGCTACACTGTACGTACAGACAGACACCACGTTGGGGTCGAGTTTTAAGATAATCACGCTGGACCTTGATCAGAGCTCATCAGACTCTAGGGCTCTCGCACTTGGCGATTTGCTTTCCAACGGCCACAAACGTCTGTCACGTGAAATTGAGGCATGCGTCTGTGCCAGCTCTTGCTAGTGGGTTGTTCGATACTCGGTGGATCGGCTTCAGCAGTGGCGGTCTCAAATGCTAGACCTTCTGCCTTGGCGGAAACGGTTCGTTCGACCACGCTGGGTGGGAATGAAATACCCTACCAGCGACTTTTGAGGACCCAAGACTCCGGCGGTAACGACGACGATGAACGAGGGTTCGACGTCTCTAAGTTTCAAACCTGGTTGCTGCCGAAGGCCTCCCTAGAAAAACTCGACGACTGGCTCGAAAAGGGTAAACCCGCGAAAGAAGTCTTTGATCGGCTACAACTCACCAAGGTTGGAGATAAACTACTCGACAACCCCACGTTTATCGCTTGGGTTAAATATGCGGACGATTTGAGTGCAAAGTACCCCGGAAAGGCGGCGTCGACGATTCCAACATTGATCGCTAAGTATGGAGACGAAGCTTTGTTCAAAATGCTGGAGGCAGCGATGAAGGCTCCAAGTACGCAGAGCCTAGCGACCAAATTACGAGCCGATCAAATTGAGCATTGGCAATCATTGGGAAACCTCCGGGTGACGTCTTGAAGATATTTGGTGTGGAAAAGACAACGGATGTTCTAGGTCACGCGTCGTTGATTGGGTCAAGTATATCGACAATTTTAACACAAAACATCCCAACGAAGCAATCTCGTTGGCATCGATGGACTCGGCGTTGGCGGGTAAGTACAGTGGCAGCACTCTGTTCAAAAATCTACAAGAAGCGAAGCGCATCCCAAGTACAGACACCAATGCCATCAAATTGCAGGCTGAGCAGATTCAGAGTTTGCAAAACAGAAACAAGCACCCCTTGGACGTTTTCGCGATTCTGGGACTTAATGAGATCAAATCCAACGAGGTATTCAGTAGTCCTATCCTCAAAACTTGGCTCAAGTACCTGGACACCTTTAAGACAAAGTTTCCACAAGATAAAACGACGCTGTTTACGGCAATCCGCAGCCATTACAACGTAAAAAGCATGGTCAGTGAGGCGATGAAAAATCCCAGCACAATCAGCCTTGCCAAACGAGTGGAGTCCGAGAAATTCCAGTGGAATTTGCAACAGAAACAATTGCCAGCGAGTGTGTTCTATGATCTCATGGGGTATCCACGTTCCTTTGTCAGAACAAATGGTGCGGGCGAGTCCCAAATCATCATGAATGCAGACAACTTTCTCGTCGACCCAATGTTTAAAACGTGGGCCAGGTACCTCAACGCTTTCAACAAGAAATACCCCGACGACAAAACAGATATGATAAAGTCACTGCTGCTCCACTACACCGACCACACACTATCGCAGGTACTCATCACGGCAAAGCAGGTCCCGAGCACGGAAAAGATGGCCACGAATCTGCAGCTCTCGCTACTCAATAAATGGGCACGTGACAAGAAACCCCCAGCGGAAGTCTCCAAGCTGCTGAATGTGGGAAGCTCCGATACGCTCATGAAAACATACGCGAAGAAGTACGACTGGGCGCTCAAGACTGTAGTCGAGGAAAATGTACTCGAGAACCTGACGAAAGACACGTGGCTCAAGTATCTTGATGACTTCACCAAGAAGAAACATGACGCCTCGTCGACGATCTCACAACTGACGGATCGTTATGGCGGCATGTCTGTGGCACAGATGATTGAGATGTCCAAGGATAGTGAAGGGGCTCAGAAGGTTGCTGCTCGTGCTTTGCAGGCTGCGCAGATCAAAGGCTGGTTGGACAGCAAAATGTCGGTGGACGACGTCTTCCAACTGCTGAAACTTGACGATAAAGCCAACATGCGGCTCGATAACCCGCTCCTGAGCCGAACATTTCGGATGTTCACCAACCAGTTCAGCAAAAAGAACCCGGACGCACAAACGAGCTTCATCGAGACTTTAAGGAGAAACTACGGCGATGAAGCTCTGTCGAAGATGCTTATTTCTGCGAAAGGTGTCTCGAGTACCAAAACGACAGCTACGTCCTTACAGACCCAGCTACTCGACAAGTGGCTTGAAGCTGGGAAACGGCCGAGCTCTGTTTTCAAGTGGTTGCAATTGAAAAGATCGGTAATGGACAATGCGGAGCGTCAGGTTTACGAGACGTACGCGATGAAGTTCAAGACAAAGTACCTCGCCGGACACCTTTAGTAGGGTTGCCGATACTTTACAGTTAGTGTTGGGTTGGAACGGATATTGGTTCTTCATTTTACGATTCCACCTACCACTCAGAATCTTTTAGTGTCTATGATCACAATTCCAACAACCCCCCCCCCCCTCAACCACGCGAGCAACCGCCCCATTTTAGCATTTACATGTAGTAGCGCAAAACAATGGTATCTCAAAAGCACAGTTTTTTTTCCACTTATGTGCTGTGAACAAACTCCCATGGTTTATATATATTTGCTAACTTGTAAACAAATTTAATCTTGCCCGTTGCATGAGGCAACTCACAACCCGCTTTTATATACCGTCGTGGTTAGCGTGGTCATGCCATACGAGATAGCGATTTGGCCAGCAACTGCCAGCGCAAGCAGATCACAAGCAAGATATCTTCCGAATTGCTTCAATCGTGCCTTCACTCGTGTATGTGCGCACTTCAGATTCGAAACAACACATGCTCGTCTTCATCATCTCAGTCTGACGAGTCCAGCGAGCGGAAATAAGCCTGGCGAAGCGAAGGGCCAACTGCAAACACTATAATATTCGCCAGCAAGTGTTGATCCAGTGCGGATACAACACGCCTGAGATTCAATGCACTCGCTTTCTGCTTCTTGGTTGGTTGGCTGAGCGCCCGAAGCGACGATATCACACTCAGAAACGGGATATGACACTTCATTAACTGTCCGATAGACCGTTTGATTGGCTTCAGGTGGTGACTGCGGAACCTATCAACGTAGTAGTGCTGTTCTTCCGGTGCGATAACCTCCAAATATTCAAGCCTCTGGTTATTGCTTAGCATCTGCAATAATGCGTTAGCATTGGCCTCGAAGTCAGGTGGGTTGTAGCTGTGAGGAACAAGTGTCCATCCTTCCCACTCGTCCTTGAGTCGAACACGCAATTTACGCACACAATTCACAAGTGGATTGGACGTATCGCTTAGCGCCGCCGAGAGGGCAGCGAGGTCGTGCCAATGACATTTTAGCGTAGCGATCGGTTGACCGCGCTTTCTGTACTCATTGAAGCATAGCTGCACGTCCACTATTCCACCGCACAGCGAAAGCTTCTCTAAGTTTGGGCAACTCCGGAGGATCAGATTTTCATCCAAGTCTGCTCTTGGACCATCCAGTGCTAAGGTTTTCAGCGTAGAACCAATCTTCTCGAGAAAGAGTGCCAGACCACCAGTGGCTGGTAATTCGATTTTGCTCACGCCACGCTCAGCGTCTTCTTCTCCTTCGTCACTGTTGCCTTCCATCGCGACTTCGTCGTTATATTTATCAAACTGAATCGTTAGTGACCTTAGTTCGTGTTCAATAAGTGTATTATTCTCCGTCTCTCGGAAAGTCAAATCATCGCGTTGGACAAGACAATGGCCCAATCCAGGAATCAAAGCATTCACAAAATCACTTTTCCCATCAGCACTAAAAGTTCGGACAGTTTTCACTGCAGTTGGAAGAGTAAATGCACGGGAGCTCTTACGAGGTCGACCATGATCATCTGTTTCCCATCGAACTTTTGCCCCCTTACTTAACGTTGCTTCACGTTCCTCAACCTGCCCACAAGGGCAGTCGCAGAGGACTTCTTCAGGGTGATCTGACATCACCACCGACGCGAATGCTTCCATCTCGTCGGTCTTCATGTCTTTGATATTGGTAAGCGTAAGTTCTTCCACTGTATATCCACGCTTTGAGAACCACCATACGCCAGCCACATCCACATTTTGCGGCTAGCCTGGTTGTCGTTGCTGCCACTGCTATTAAAGTACAGCGGCAAATTCTTAGTCGTGTGATTTAGCGTCATCGCTGAAAGCACCGCTCCGAATTCCCACGATCCCATCGACTGGTCACATTTCAAATTAACCGCACGAAGCTGCCGAGGCAGTGCTACGCCACTAGCACACTTTTTCTCGATGTGATACAGTGGGGATAGCTACTTTCGTAGAGCCTGAAGCACCACCAAACAGGATCGTCAAGAATTGAAACAGGGCTTTTCGTTCCGTTGCATCGCCAACAGAGTCAAGGAACGTTTCCAATTGGGCGAAACAAACATTGTCCGCCATCAATGTCTCCATCGCATTCACTATCTTGGCGTTTAGTGAACCATAATCAAAATCCACAATCATGGGGTTCAGAACGAATGTGAATCGCAGCGATCTCGCCTTCACAACTTCATCCTGCAAACTTCCCCACTTCTTCTGAATCACCTTCTCAGCCTTCCCGATGTTCAGCAGATTCTTTATTGCGTCCCTCTCCGAACCATCACTTTCCACGTAGAACACTTGCACGGGAATCTCAATGTCCACTCCAGGCTTCCGAGGCTTCAGCGTCGCATCCATCTTTGCGATTTTTGCCAGTGCCTTCACATACTGCGCACTGGGCTCTGTGCGGTGGCTGGTATCGAAAAACAGCAAAAAGTCCAACCCCAGCGATTCTTCCTCTTTTGTCTTCTTGTTCTCTCTAAGGTCAAACTTCAGCAAATACCTCTTTTTCGTGCTTTTCTTCTCCCTTTTTGCCCATTCTCACGTAACATTTCTCTCTCAGCAAATATTTCCATGCCTCGGGGTCCATACGAGCCATCGCAGCCAAAAGAGCCAACGCTTCTCGTGCCTTTTGCATGTCGAGCTTGAAAGCGGCTTCATCTGCCTCGGTAAATACGAATCCCTGGCGGTAGTTGGGGTTCTCGCCTCTTGTGGGGAGACGCACTTCGAGGCGGAACTTGTGCTGGGCCCACGCGTCGTCGTCCCGCTCGATCTTCTTGAACTACTTCGAAGTAAAACCTTACATTTTATAATACACTTCGAAGTAGTTTTCAGTAGCATGATCGTAGACAGTAAACGCCTCAGCACCACCCTCTACATATACGAACGGGATAATGCAGCACAATTCTTATAGCTAGCAAAGATGACGACCAAGCACAGAAGGCCAACCTATATCCACTTCGATCCGATCAAAGCGAGTTTTGTTGACAGGATTGCCCATCTCCCAGCTTAAAAGACAACACAATAGGACCAATGCTTTGTTCTTGCTGTCGAGAGCACAAACCTTTTTCAGCAACAACTTTTTCAATTCACTTGCACTTTGGCTGGGAGACACCGGCTTGAATCACACATAATACATCTCTCAAGCTGCGTTTGCGGCAGCTTCGGCACTGGCATTAACGTACGGCGCTTGAATCCCTTGCAGCACGTTTCGGAGGTCGCGCAGGCTCGGATGTGAATGTGCCAGCAGCATCGCTGCTACTCATAGCTCTTTTCGGCGCTTGACGCGTTGATATTTTTCGTCTGCCACTGCGACCATCCACGTCATGACTCCCGGTCACATCCGAGCCTTGAGATTCAGAGTCACTTTGTACGACGGGAGGCGATTGCTGCTGAGCCAGCGACTTCCACCTTTCGTCTTCTTTTTCAACCCGGCCACCTCCTGTGACAAAGCACTCACCCCCTCAGCCAGACTCGTCTGCGACTTTTGCAGAGTCAACACCTTGGCCTCTACCTCTCTTGCCTTCTTGTGCGCTTTATTCAACTCGGCGATGTACAGTTGATTTTGTTCGTGCAACTTGGTATTCTGCGTGTAAAGTGCCAAGTTCTGCTCCTCCAGGCGACGTACTCGCAGTTTAAAGCTGCCGCTGGACACCTCGCTGGTGTTGCGCAAACTGTGGAGTGAATTTGCTTGATTGCCTCCATGACGAGTCCATTGTTCAGCACCCACAACTTCTCGATTGACTCCACTACGTCCACGAAGGGTAAAACCTGCAGCAATAGACTGCGAAGGCAGACGGACACCTTCAGTTCCTAATTCCTGACTTCTCGTAACATCGGTAGCCAATTGTGCCTGTTCGTTGGATGCTGTAGCAGCACTGGTAGATCCGCTTTGATCTTCAATCCTGGTGGACGCCGCTTGCTGTGGTGCAGTCGCAAAACTGTCGTCGGTCTTGAGTTTGGTCAGTAAATTGTTGACGTCGCTCCTGGTCACGCGCTTGGCCGGTTCCTTCTCGGTGATATATTTGCGGATCTCCCGCTGCTTCACCCCCGCCTTCCGAAGAGCATTCACCGCCTCCAGCACCACGGGGTCTTGCACCCGTCGATTTCTCGGGTACGTTTTGAAGGTTTCTGCGTCCAGCGGATGGTTGTGGATGGGCGTATGCTGCGTCACCACCACTTGCCACTCACTCACCTGGGAGCAGTCACGCTGAAGTCTCTTCTGAGCCAGGACGTTCATCCTGGCGGGACACTGCATCGGGCGAAATTGCTGTCTGGGCCGGAGTCCTCGACTGCGACTGCGGGGTTTGCCCCCGTGAGTGCAGATCATCGTCTTGGCATAGAAGCCGATTTCTGTCGGGATGGCGTGTCTGGAGTTGGACATGTTGGCAGTTGACTCGGAATGGGTGTCCTTTGAGGCCGCAAGGCGCCGGTTTCGGGTGGCCACCGACGTGGAAGACTTGCAGATGTACAACTGGAAGGTCTGGCGCTCGTACTCGTCCAAATAGGCCGAGAAGGCATCCCAATTGGGGAATGTGGTGGTAGCCATTCGAGGTGCCTCCACGACGGACGGAACTTGGTCTGGGGAGGCATTTGGGGCTGGGGCCTTGGGAGTCGATGGGGTGGAGGAGGGCTCCGCTCCGTCGTGGGTGGAAGGAGGCATCGGTGGGGAAGCGCTCAGCTGCCACCTACTGGTCCTGGGCACTAGCTGGAGAAAAAAGGGAGTGGCACTAAACGGACTGGTCCTGGGCACTAACCGAGTATATGCACTAAATTGACATATATGCACTAAATTGACATATATGCACTAAATTGAACGGCTACATTGCGGCTTATTGTTATGGTATAATACGTCTTCGGCATCGAGCTCCAGCGGCTAGACAATGGCTGCAGCGGCATGTACAGCATTCAAGGTTATAGGCTTTTCCACTAGAACCTGTTTGCCGTAACTCAGCGCCAACATTGTATGCTCAAAATGGCTTGGATGATGTATACCGACATACACTCGTGTACCGACATACACTCGTGTCCCTGCACAGTTCCTCGTACGACTTGCAGTCCCTACAAGTATCGAGTCAGCACAATCCGCTGAAATTGACGTGTCGTTTACTCAATCTAAGGCAGCGTCCTTGGATGCCTCTGCTGGTCTCGAAGTAAGTCATTACCAAAGCGCAGGACGCACGAAGTTGTCAAAAATGGCGTCAAACTTACAGATGCCCTCCTTGTCCATCAATGCTGTTTCAGACAGCCAGCCAGTATGGGGGACATCCGGCACCACGTGACGGAACACTGCACCTCGCTCATCAAGCGTGCGAAGTCCATACGAGTCCTCCTTGTACTCGACCGTCTGCTTCATGTCGACCATCGCCAAGCCTTCGAAGCTCGCCTCGATCTCCTCAAGCGAGCCCACTTCACTGTAGTGACCAAACACACCAGTTTGCCACGGAGCTGCGACCCCGTCGTTCGGTGAAGCAAAAGCGTGCACTTCCTTCAGCTTGAGAAAGTTGTTTTTACGACGCTGGTTGTCTTTCGAACTGGGTACGGCGTTGAGGTAGATAGGCTGGACTGGGTTAGAGCTCAGCCACGTGTCACGTACTGGGATCCACGCCAAATTCACGAAAGCGTTCGAGGCCTGAACGTCGGTGTCCAGGCTGAGACGAGCGAAGTCCTGTTGCATCTTGCCGCGATACTCCTTCTCAGAGTACGCCTTGAAGTCGAACACGCTCGGTGAAAGCATGAGTTCACCGATCCCGGCAGGCAAATGCTTAGCCGGGGTGACGTCGGCCTCCTGTGGACCGTAAAACAGTCCCAAGTGTGGAGCTGCAAGCGTCACGAGGGTCTTGACCTTGTGGTCGTCCATCTCCTCAACCACAGCACGAGCGATCAAGCCGCCCATCGAATGTCCCACGAAGACGTAGCCGTCGGCAAACCTCACGTCACTGGCCACCACACGTCGAATCTCGGCGATTGCCATCGGGATCTGGTCTTTTATTCCCCCGAGAGAGTCTTCACCTTCGGCGAACGTCAGCGCGACAAAGGCACGTCCTTCAGCCAAGACCTTGGCCTTGATATTGCAGCCGTCCTTGCTACTGGCAGTCAAGCCATGAAAGAAAAACACTGGAAGGCGCTTCTTTTCATTGCTCGTATTGGCCTGGTTAAGTTGTTGCAGTGGGTCAGCATTAATTTCGGACGGTCGACATAGATGCAAACAACTTACCGAGGTCATTGCTTTTGCTTCCTGTGGTCGATACCAGCTACTTGATGCAATTACTTGTGTGGATCTGCTTTCGCACTAGAGGTCGGGGACTCGGCGAAAATGGGTTCGTAATCAGCAGTGAGGTTCGTAAGCATTTTTGTAGAGCTGAAATCTGTTTTCAGGATGCGGGTCTCTATAATACGTGTGGACAAGAACGCGAGAACAGGGTAAGTCTACACGGCCAAACAAGCATCCACCACCCCGTCAAGTCTGCCATCGGCGTCTTGTTTCTCAACCAACGAGCCTCACGTCTTTGGTATCTCAAACGACAAAACGAAAGGTGTGTTTCTGAGCTTATGGGGAGTCTAAAAGTCAAAAAGCTCCGTGTGGACATCGAAGCTGATGTTCATGTCCTTCGAGAGTGTGAGGCCCGTGGTGACAATGCCATCCACGAGAGGCTTCGGGCCACAAACCAGAACCGCCACTCGTGAGCTGCCACTGGCTTGGGCCTTTTCGCCCATAGCTCGCAGAATCTTGGCCGTGTCCGGTCGAGAGCCGTAGCGGAGGCAGTTGCTGAGCTGATGGTCCAGTTGAGCCTCGACGTCCCTCTCACCCCGAGTCAGGTAAAATTCGCTGTAGAACGTGCTCGTCGGGGTATTTAACGTGGTTGGGTCCTGAACCAGAGCTGGGAAGTAGGGTCCGTCCTGGTGCGCCTCCCTTGGCTGGCAGAGGGGCTATCGGGTCCGAAGGCCGTGCTTGAGAGGGACTTGCGGAGCTTGAGGTAAAAGTAAGAATAAATTAATGTTTAAGGCCGGACCCGACACCGTGCTTCTAGAACGCGCTTCATTCTAAAGCTACGCTTCTCCATCTTTCAGTGTCCTTGGGATCCATCTTAGTGGCTCTTGCCATCTCTCAGCTATCAGTTTGTTCTGGCCTTCAGGCGTGTAACGTCAAGGATGGCGGACTGCAACTTGAGCTGTCGGTGAAGGTTGTTGCTCAGCCTGGGCGGCAAAGTACTCGTTCCAGCTGAAACCCATTTCGCTGGAGCGGATAGACATTTCGGAAGCCAGGCTTCGTGATGTGGAAGAAGAGCTAAGGAGCGCTAAGCAATGTCTTGAGGATGAAAAGGGGGGAAAGGCCAAAGATGTGGTGCATCTGAATGCTGCTTCCTCCAATGTGGACAAGCTGAATGACAAGGGAGAGATCTGTTGGAATGCCGTGCAGGAAAACAACTTCAAGCTTTCGAGCGAGCGCAAAGGAATTTGCTTTCTTGTGGCTGGATGGTACGTCGTGAGTTTGAAGGTGTATCTGGCGCCACAAGAAGTTGGGGGCGATGTTGATCTTCTCAAGAACGGCAAGTGTTTGCAGTCGGACTATCCACCGTTCATTAACAAGGAGAACAGCAGCGCGTCCCTCGTGTGCACAGCGTATTTCGATGCTGGCGACCAAGTGAGTGTCGTCGCTACACGGTCACCTCGCAGAGTTGGTGCCGGACTCAGCGCTATTGGCTAGAATGCTGACAAGTGCGTTTGATACGAGGAACACCAATACGCGCCCAAGTCATGCCGTCGGCAAGGGGAAACAGCTGACAGCATTTATTCGTATAGCATCTGATGCAGAAGCACTTGTACATGGACGAGAAAAGCACGAACAGAATTGCTAGTGTCGGTACTGCAGACTACGTTTTGGTGGGTGGGTGGCCTTACACTGACACGTGAAACACAGAGAACTGAAAAACTCTTGTCTGATTTGAACACAACGAACAGCTTTTCAAGGAGGAGTTGGACTACGTGGCAGCAGCAAGCTTGTTCCGGTAAAACGTGCCGTAGTCGATAGACACTTGTGTTCTCCTTATATCAAACACATCTCCCATCACTCTAGTCCCTATGTTATTGGGGGTCACTCCAGCAGCGAGCCACTGCTTGAACTGTAGATCCTGCAATCGAGTGGCATCCGCTTTCGTGGCTTCAGTAATCGCACGTTTTTTTGCATAGGCAATCACCTTGGCCAACTTTATGCTGCTGCCAAAACGTTTCTCAAGTTGCGAGATCGCATCGGGGGTGTTCGTGTTGACTTTGCTTTTGGTTTCCAGTGTGAGTAACGTAAAAATTTCGTCGAGAGTCTTGCCTTCGTCCAGCCATTTGCCCATCAGTGCCCGTTCCAATGTGTTTGCCAGGACAACAGTGCTTGCACTATTTTGCGCCCCTGTGATTACCTTCGCGAGAGCTTCGTCGTCGTACACTCTTTTTAGGGACGAAATCATATCCTCTTCCGGGTTCTTCTTATTCAGCTTAGTCAAGTATGCCAGCCAAGTGGCAGCCATGGGGCTTTCAAACAGCTTTTCTCCTTTGTCATTCAGTTTCAGGAGTTTGAAAACATCATCTCCAGTTTTGCCAGCGCTCTCCCAGTTCTGTAGCTGTGCATTTTCCAGGTCAGTGGCAATAGGTCTCGATTTGGAGTTTTGCTTCGCCGTAACAAGCGACACCGCGAGAGCTTCATCGCCGAAACGACTCGTCAACGTGGAAACCATCGACGCTTGAGCCCGTTCGGTGTTTTGTTTGAAGTTCTTGGTCACCCTAGTTTCCCACAGTTTAAACTGCTCGCTTTGAAAGAGTGTGCCGTCCATTTCTTTAATTTTTACTTTCTTGAACAACTTGTCTGTGGCCGTTTGATAGAACTTTTTCTTTGCAGCTCGAGCGGCCTGCTTCATAGCGTCGATGATGGCTCTCTCCTCCGACTCGTCGTCGTTTCTCGTTGTCCCCACGAAATTGCCTTGGAGGCCACGTAGCAGACGCCCTTCGGACGTTTCTGGTTTGCCGGTGTTTGAGTCCGTTGCCACCGTGGCACCACCGACACATGCCAGTAGAACAACAATGGTCAGGAGTGTCGCCAAGCGACTCCGCGAACAGGGACTGGCCTTGGCAACCATGCTGGAAGCTGGTTCAGCGAAGTTCGAAGCGAATCGAGAAGTGACCAGATCCACTGGATAATGCTTTGCTGGTGAACTACCAGAACAAGCGGGCCTGTGGCTCCGACTCTGTAGTGTTCAATGCTTACGGGACTGCTAGGATGGCGATTGCGGGACAAATGGTTAGTTGGACATTGCTCGCCCAGCACGAGTGTATTACAGAGGTCCCCCTTAATAAGCGCACCTCTTCGATTGGATATCCCGATATTTCTGATCATTGATGCAAATTAAGCCAGTACAGACCCCCTTGCTCATATCTCATCCCTCCGAAATCGATTCGGTATCTCCCTGCGCTTATTGAGAGGGTCCTCTGTTAAGCTTGGACTCATCGAAAAGAGCACGGGACATATAACAACTCATAATTCAAATGCGCGAGAGCTCAAGCAAGACCTTCTGTCAGATCCCCATCCCAGCATCTTCAGATGGGGATCTGCCGCTCCGCACCTTCATCGCTTGGTGCACGTCGTACATGCCGGTGTCAGTCTCTGGGGCGGTATCGCTGAAGCCCGAGACCTGCAAGGCACGAGTCGCTCGACGCACTACCACGAGCTGCTGAACGAAATGGGATGTACAGCCGACGAACTGCAGACGTACAAGTTGTGCAGCACATTTGCGCGGTGCAAGCGCTCCGTCTTAATAGTGCCGTCGGCCTACTACTCGCACTTGGTGCCATTCCGTGTGCGCTTCTTCCTGGAGGATGGCAGCAACCCCGTCGGCGCGACGCATAAGGTAGAAGTCGTTCTCAATCGGGTGGCAAATACCCGAGTGCACAACCGCGCCCGCCTTCTCGTTGCCACTATGATCGACATCCATCGGGCTGGCAGGGAACAAGCGCGTGTTGTAGCGCGTTTGAACAATGACGAAAGAGATCGAAGGTAAGTCCACTTGCAGAGCCTGACAAGCCTCGCGAACAGCAGTCACTTCGTGATTCAGGACCATTTGGAATGGGCCGTCTCGGTAGAAAACGATGCGATCTGGTTAGCCGCGAGCCGAACGGTAGAACTATCAATTGACGGGCGTATCGAATTGCAGGGAAGAGTTTGGTCCACGTACCTTACATGAGGGAAACCTTATTTTCAAGAGCCAAGACAACGACAGCAGCGGCTAGGCAATGACTGCAGCGGCGTGTACAGCATTCAAGGTTATAGGCTTTTCCACTAGGACCTGTTTGCCGTAACTCAGCGCCAACATTGTATGCTCAAAATGGCTTGGATGATGTGTACCGACATACACTCGTGTCCCTGCACAGTTCCTCGTACGACTTGCAGTCCCTACAAGTATCGAGTCAGCACAATCCGCTGAAATTGACGTGTCGTTTACTCGATCTAAGGCAGCGTCCTTGGATGCCTCTGCTGGTCTCGAAGTAAGTCATTACCAAAGCGCAGGACGCACGAAGTTGTCAAAAATGGCGTCAAACTTACAGATGCCCTCCTTGTCCATCAATGCTGTTTCAGACAGCCAGCCAGTATGGGGGACATCCGGCACCACGTGACGGAACACTGCACCTCGCTCATCAAGCGTGCGAAGTCCATACGAGTCCTCCTTGTACTCGACCGTCTGCTTCATGTCGACCATCGCCAAACCTTCGAAGCTCGCCTCGATCTCTTCAAGCGAGCTCACTTCACTGTAGTGACCAAACACGCCAGTTTGCCACGGAGCTGCGACCCCGTCGTTCGGTGAAGCAAACGCGTGCACTTCCTTCAGCTTGAGAAAGTTGTTTTTACGACGCTGGTTGTCTTTCGAACTGGGTACGGCGTTGAGGTAGATAGGCTGGACTGGGTTAGAGCTCAGCCACGTGTCACGTACTGGGATCCACGCCAAATTCACGAAAGCGTTCGAGGCCTGAACGTCGGTGTCCAGGCTGAGACGAGCGAAGTCCTGTTGCATCTTGCCGCGATACTCCTTCTCAGAGTACGCCTTGAAGTCGAACACGCTCGGTGAAAGCATGAGTTCACCGATCCCGGCAGGCAAATGCTTAGCCGGGGTGACGTCGGCCTCCTGTGGACCGTAAAACAGTCCCAAGTGTGGAGCTGCAAGCGTCACGAGGGTCTTGACCTTGTGGTCGTCCATCTCCTCAACCACAGCACGAGCGATCAAGCCGCCCATCGAATGTCCCATGAAGACGTAGCCGTCGGCAAACCTCACGTCACTGGCCACCACACGTCGAATCTCGGCGATTGCCATCGGGATCTGGTCTTTTATTCCCCCGAGAGAGTCTTCACCTTCGGCGAACGTCAGCGCGACAAAGGCACGTCCTTCAGCCAAGACCTTGGCCTTGATATTGCAGCCGTCCTTGCTACTGGCAGTCAAGCCATGAAAGAAAAACACTGGAAGGCGCTTCTTTTCATTGCTCGTATTGGCCTGGTTAAGTTGTTGCAGTGGGTCAGCATTAATTTCGGACGGTCGACATAGATGCAAACAACTTACCGAGGTCATTGCTTTTGCTTCCTGTGGTCGATACCAGCTACTTGATGCAATTACTTGTGTGGATCTGCTTTCGCACTAGAGGTCGGGGACTCGGCGAAAATGGGTTCGTAATCAGCAGTGAGGTTCGTAAGCATTTTGTAGAGCTGAAATCTGTTTTCAGGATGCGGGTCTCTATAATACGTGTGGACAAGAACGCGAGAACAGGGTAAGTCTACACGGCCAAACAAGCATCCACCACCCCGTCAAGTCTGCCATCGGCGTCTTGTTTCTCAACCAACGAGCCTCACGTCTTTGGTATCTCAAACGACAAAACGAAAGGTGTGTTTCTGAGCTTATGGGGAGTCTAAAAGTCAAAAAGCTCCGTGTGGACATCGAAGCTGATGTTCATGTCCTTCGAGAGTGTGAGGCCCGTGGTGACAATGCCATCCACGAGAGGCTTCGGGCCACAAACCAGAACCGCCACTCGTGAGCTCCCACTGGCCTGGGCCTTTTCGCCCATAGCTCGCAGAATCTTGGCCGTGTCCGGTCGAGAGCCGTAGCGGAGGCAGTTGCTGAGCTGATGGTCCAGTTGAGCCTCGACGTCCCTCTCACCCCGAGTCAGGTAAAATTCGCTGTAGAACGTGCTCGTCGGGGTATTTAACGTGGTTGGGTCCTGAACCAGAGCTGGGAAGTAGGGTCCGTCCTGGTGCGCCTCTGTTTCAGTAACCAGAGCCTGAATGAGGTTGCGATCACGTACAGACCATACAAAGTGGACATTCTTGATGTCAGGGCGGAACCCGTTGTGGCTTTCACTGTGCAACCAGTTGACAATGGAGCGCATGGGAGTAATGCCAATGCCTCCAGAGAACAGGACGAAGTGCGAGTAAACCGACGGACTGTGGATGTCAACCGAGACGCTGCCGTACGGTCCATCCAGCAGGATGTCAAAAGGAGACTCTTCTGCTGCGTCCTGAGCTGCACTTGTGACCTTCTTGGTCCAATCTCCGAGCCCCTTGATGTGAAAAGTGACCATTTCTTCACTTGGCGACGACGAGATCGTGAACGGATGCCACTCGAGCGACGAAATTGTTGGGATGCATAGAAACGCGTATTGTCCTGCCTCGTACTCGAAAGCCTGGCCGTTGTCTTTGCGAACTCGTGGGAACTGGATGCGCGTGATGTCTCCTGGTAAGGCGTGGACGGACACTTGGTCGCGGGCGACGATGCCCGTCTGAGCTCCTCTCTTCGACGGGCCTCGAATGTAGTTGCGTGCACGGAAAACGAGTCGGTAGAGCATGTCGACCAGCCACGGTAAGATGCCGAAGAGAGCGAAGAAGGCGCCGTGAGCCACCGCAGCCACGATCACTACGATGAAGAGGATCCAGTGCACGCGCACGAAGAGCTCGAAGAAACGACGGCGGATCTTGTTGAGCGAGAACAAGTACATGAAGATCATGGCCACGTACGCGATTGCTCCGGTTCGGACCTTGAACTCCATGTCCTCTTCCTCGCCGTCGTCGTCTGCCAGTCGGTGCGAGAAGGCGTGCAGCGCTGTCAGGACGATCGTAGCGTAGGCGAACAACTTGTGGTAGAACAACGCCCGCTCAAAGGGGATGCCCGTCAGCGTGAGTAGCAGCGAATTGTTACGCACCGCCAGCCCAAACACGAGCATCATGGTGAACGTCGGTGGCATGCCGGACATTTTCACGTCGTGTTCGCTGGTGAACACCCCTGATGCAGCCAGAAGGATCAGGAGCAGCGGAAGCGTCAGCACCAGGTCTCCTCGCTTGATGTCGAACTTCGCCGTGAGCAGTGGCACGGGAACCGCGTAGATGGTGCGCGACAGTCGCCAGCGCGTCACGACCCACGCGCGGACCCATTTCTGCGTCCGAGAGAGCTCTTCTGGGACGCTTTGGTGTTTCGGTGAGACTGCGTGGACGTAGGGATTCGACGGCGTGAAGACGTCTCCAACGCGGTTCTCGATAGGGCCGTAGCTTAGTTCTGGACCATATGCCGGTGGTGCTGGGTGCGCGTTGGTCATCGCTGAGTCTTCGCCGTGGAGGTGTCTTCGAGAAACTTGGTGCTTTGAAAAGTGAGAGGCGGGAAGTACCACCGGACTGCAAGGGATAGACTTGAGTGGTGGCGCTACATATGTGCGAGAGTTGGTGGTAGTCTCGCCAGCCCCGATACAGAATGCAGGCGCTGGATAATAATCAAACGAGC
The DNA here is from genome assembly GCF_020800215.1 of Phytophthora ramorum. Lineage (NCBI taxonomy): Eukaryota > Oomycota > Peronosporomycetes > Peronosporales > Peronosporaceae > Phytophthora > Phytophthora ramorum. The sequence continues at coordinate 707,438 of NW_027150648.1, forward strand.
TCTGGGTTTGATTACCACAAATGTTTCCTGTGGATCGGCGAGTCCGGATACTGTCAAAGGCGTCAGCGGCCCTGCCCCTAGTGCGATGACCACACCGCGACATATCGACGAGCTGTTGTGATTGATAACCTGCTATTCATTCGAAGTGCCTGTTAGCAACTTGTGACGAAAGAATGATGCATGTCTGTTAGAGCCAACACCAAGTGAGGTAATCATCTCCATCCAGGCTATGATAGCCACCGCATTAGATATACCCCGTTACCAATTCAACCAGTTGAGGCGACTGGAGCTAGAAGCTCGAGCGTCCGAGTGGTTTAACTCACCTCAGTTTCCAATTTCCGGTCCACCGCACACTTCAAGTCCCCAAGTCCGCTCCCAGTCATGGCGTCACCACGAAACCACTTCATTCGGGTGAACGACACCCCGAAGACCCGCAACGTTGCTTCGGAGCCGCTCAAGTTCACCCTGCAATGGAGAAATCTGAGCCTCAAAGCCGAAGTGAAGAACCCAGCCACGAAGAAGACAGAGGAGAAAGTGATCCTGAACGATGTCAGTGGATCGGCCCAGCCGGGCGAGTTGCTGGTGATCATGGGACCTTCGGGGGCTGGCAAGAGCTCTCTTCTTGACTGCATTTCCGGACGCAACGGCGCTGTTGAAGGCGACATCTTACTCAACGGGCAGCCGTGGACCAAGGCGACAAAGCGCATGGCTTCGTACGTCATGCAGGACGACCTCTTCTACGAGACGTTGACTGTCAAGGAGCATCTTATCTTCCAGGCGCGACTTCGCATGGGCAAGACGTCTACCGAGCAACAATACATGCATCGAGTGGACGAGGTCATGGAGGAGCTGGGACTCATGAAGTGCCGTGATACTCTTATCGGTGGCGAGTCGCTGCGTGGGATCTCCGGCGGTGAGCGCAAACGTTTGTCGTTCGCCACAGAAATCCTCACCAACCCGTCGATCCTGTTCGCTGACGAGCCAACTTCCGGTCTGGACAGCTTCATGGCGGAGACGGTGATCAAGCAGTTGCAGCAGATCGCTCGTGACGGGCGAACGGTTCTCGCCACGATCCATCAGCCGTCGTCTGAGGTGTTCGCCATCTTTGACCAGCTTTATCTACTGTCGGACGGGTCCCCAGTCTACCAGGGCAAGGCCAGCGAGTCGGTGGACTACTTTGCGTCGCTCGGGTACCCGTGCCCGCCGCAGATCAACCCCTCCGACTACTTCATGCGCCAACTTGTTGTCATTGACAAGGCGACTGACGAAGCTGGTGTAGCTCGAGTGGAATCTCTCAAAGGAGAGTGGAGGAAGCACCAGACACTGTCGCGATCTGAATCGGTGTCACTGCAGGAAGGAGGCGGCTCTCAACTTGAGAGTACGCGCCTGCATCTGCTGGGTCAGATCAGCGTGCTTGCTCAGCGTAACACCCTGCGGTTCCTTCGGGACGGCTTTGCAGTCCGCGTTCCTTTCATCCAGAACCTTTTCCTCGCCGTGATCGTTGGTTTGATCTACCTGCAGTTGGACTTGGACCAGAAGGGCATCCAAAACTACACTGGTGCCTTCTTCTTCCTCGTCACCAACCAGATCGTCGTGACTGCAAACCCAGTGTTTGTGTCGGTTCCCATGGAGTTGGCGCTCATTTCCCGAGAGTACAAAGGGGGTCTCTACCACTTGATGTCGTGGTACCTGTCCAAGAACATCAGCGAGCTCCCCATGCAGATCATCCTGCCGATCGTGTTCTTCGTCCCGATCTACTTCCTCATGGGAATCGGCCACGGCTTCGAGGTATTCATCTACCTGCAGCTCGTCATGATCTTAATCAACAGCACGGCGATTGGTCTGGCCTACATGGTCTCGTGTCTGTGCCCGCGTGTCGACATTGCGCCGCTCATCGGTATGGTTCTGATCATGCCGTTCATGCTGTTCGGAGGGCTGCTGATCAATTCGGACGACTGCCCCGACTACTTCGTGTGGATTCAGTACATTTCGCCCGTCAAGTACGGGTACGAGGCCATGATGAAGATCTTCTGGAACGCAGTTCCGTCCATCGCGTGCAGCACGGCGAATTGCACTGCTCGTACGGGTGCAGAGGTACTCGAAAGTTACAGTATGACTTCCCGATCTGCGCTTGGGGACTCTCTTCTGCTGCTTCTCCTTAATATCGTCTTCCGTGTCATTGCATTCGTCGCGATCTGGTTCCAGCTGCGCCAGAAGAAGTAAGCGTAGCCTAGTACCTACTAGGCTCTACAAAGCTCAATCAATCGGCATATCTTTCGTTTTAGTGCTGGCAGTTGTGATCGCCGTTGGCACATTGCAGATATATACCAAGCAGCATCTTAATTTTAGTTATGAGAGTACGACTGTGTCATTCACTCGTCCAACTTTGAGAGAACGTAAATGGATCAAGGACTGGCTCGCGTTCTCGATTCGTTTTGCAGCATCACGTCGACGCTGTAAGAACAATGACGTGTTTCCAAGGCATTGGAAAGCGTGGTTGCTTGTAGGAATTGGTATTGTGTTTTGATGGTATTGTCCACAGCCGTCTAAAAGCCGCAGTTTCAGTAGATGAAGCAGAGACAGCGGAGACTGTTCGCTGTCTTCACCCGTTCGACGTAAGTCCGTCATCTCTGCATCGTCGGAGTGTTGGAAGCAGTCCGCATCTTCACATTCTGGATTGGTTGAGCTCCTTGGCGTCGAGTAGTTTCCGCTGGACAGATCTGGTACTGGTGCAGGATGCTGCGCGATCTGGTGAAGAAACAATGCGCTATAGTAGGCGCTAGCGTTACTGCACTATCCATCGCGTCGTTGACCGGTTCAAATGCCATGTTCTTGTTACTGTGGACAAGTGATATTGGGGAATGCGGCACTAGAAGATCACCCCTCTCTGGCGGCGACAAATCCCAAAATCGTTAGCTGTACGGTCGAAAGGCGGTGGTGTGTTCTCAACGGAGTAATGACAAGCTTCGCGAGCTGTTATCCGCAGAGGAGACTGGCTAACAGATTGCATGTAGTCTGAAGTTGGCGATGCCTATACTGGACCAGTAAGCAATGGGTGGCCTCGAGTTTCACTGCAAGACATGGGCTCCATTGCACCGAGTTCATATCGCTTGTGAGTCATGGTGAGTGAAAGGATAATCACGAGATACAGACAATCCTCTCCTTTGTGATAGCGTCGGGAACCACCACATTATCACTCGCTGGAGTTATTACAAGGCAGAAATGTGCCGTAAAATTGGTACATTTGAACTTAACAGCTCTACAGCGTCGACGTACAGCAGGCAGTACTGTGGAGCATCGAGAGCTGGAACGCCCTGCTTCCCAGCGTCTTCAGTAACTGCTGGAAGAAGACTGGCTTGCTTGACTACTACACGTGCGAGTACGCCGAGCCGGGCGTGGAGGATGACATCGTGAACGAGCTGGCAGAGATGCTGACGCGTCTCCACCCCTCGAATCCGATGTCGGTTGAAGAGCTGCTGAACCCACCGGACGAGAACATCCTCGCGGATGAACCAACGGACGAAGATTTCTGCCGGGTCGAGTCTTCAGAGCGCGAGAATGGGTGCGGTCAAGATGTCGGTGATGGCGGTATCGAGGACGAAGAAGAAGAAAGCACTTCTTCAACCTATCCAACGCCCGAAAACCTGTCCACAGAGGAGCTGAAGGAGCGTCTTCAATGGATAGCACAACTTTTCGTTACCGCCGGTGCGATGGGGGTCCGTTCAAGGGACGTTATCGGGCTTCGAACGATGCAGCGAGTATTTAGAGAGGAGCTTGCGTGTAGACAAGGCCACAAGCAGCAAAAGTCGATGCTCGACTTCTTCGGACGTCCTGCACCAAATGGACCTTAGCAATAGTTAAGCACCTTTGAATAGTGATAATGACGTGTTTTGTATCACAAACCAGTAACTAGAGGGTAGAGGTATATGTGACTCGTGCTTGTATGGTGACGGTCATCGGGAGCCCTCCCCATATCTCTCCGTGGAGGGTATCACTACTCAGGATATCACGACCGAGAGGATTGTCTGTAATGTGTGCGATAGGTTACGTTGGACTAGTGTTGACGATGAAGAGTAATCGTAGGTGGTGGTCAACAAACTTCTGGATTGGAAGTTTACGCTCGTGCATTGAGTCGATGATGGTCAACATTCTAAAGAGCTGCTTGATTATAAGCCTTGTTATCAGCCTTACCTGTGGTGTGTTGAAAGACCGTTGCCCCGAGAGTCTCACGTAAGCGGATTCATTATCAAACTGACCGTGAACAAGTCACTTCGACCAGCTCCTCAAGCTCTCTTCACACCGCAATGACTCTCACCGCTCTACCGAAACTCTTCACGGCTGCTACCCTCGGCGGAAATAAGCCCTTTGTGCAACTCAAGCACCGTGTCGTAATGGCACCTATGACTCGTCTGCGTATGGGCGACGATGGCGTCCCCGGTCCGGTGGTCGTCCAGTTCTACGCTCAGCGCGCTACCGACGGCGGTCTGCTCGTCACGGAGGGCACGAACATCAGCGCCACTGCTCGCGGTTACTACGGAGCCCCCGGCATCTTCAATTCTGCTCAGGTGGAAGGTTGGAAGGCCGTGACGGACGCCGTCCACGCCAAGGGCGGCAAGATCTTCGTGCAGTTGTGGCACACAGGACGTGTGAGCCATCAGCTGAACCAACCACACGGAGAACTTCCTGTGTGCTCCAGTGCTGTCAGCATGGAAGGCGTCCACAGCCTCGCTCCTACCAGTGAAGGGCGACTGCCTCACCCGGTGCCTCGCGCTCTTGAGACTGAAGAGATCGCTCCTATTGTGGCGGACTACAAGACGGCAGCTCTATACGCGTTGGACGCTGGGTTTGATGGTGTCGAGCTCCACTGTGCCAACGGCTATCTCATGGAGCAATTCCTGTGCGACTCCGTCAACCAGCGCACGGACAAGTACGGCGGCAGCGTCGAGAACCGCGCCCGCATCTTGTTCGAAGCTCTTGAGGCGGTGCTTTCTGGCGTCGATTCGACCAAGGTTGGCATCCGTCTGTCACCGTATGGAACTGCTTTTGGCTGCACGGATTCAGCCCCAGGTGAGCTGTTCGGCTACATCATCCAGAAGCTCAACGACTATGATCTGGCCTACCTGCACCTAGTTGAACCTCGTGGAATCCAGGTGCCTGCTCCCGACGCACCGGAAGGGGGAGTCCTCCCGATCTTCCACAGGATGTACCAGGGGGTTATCATTACGGCGTCGGGTTACGACCGCGCGGAAGCGATCAAGGTGGTCGAGGAAGGCTCCGCTGACTGTGTGGCTTTCGCTCAAGACTTCATTTCCAATCCGGATCTCGTTGAGCGCCTGAAAACGGGTGCTGACCTGAACGAGCGCAACATGAAGACGGTATACTTGCCGCTTGGTGTCCCTTTTGAGCAGGGGTACACGGACTACCCATTCCTGGGCGAGAACAGCAGGACTAGACAGCGACAGAAGGCGATAAAGTCGAGGTTGTTCATTCGTAGCGGAAGTTATATACCTACGCTCCAGCACTTCAAACGTTGTTCTTGATATACAATTGCTCTATGTAATTCATCAGGCAGACGCAATCTAGTCCTTGCTGCGGAGGTTCCACCAGAGCCCAACGAATGCAACCGTGCGGAAGCCAAAGTTGATAGCCAGCAGAATGAGACCGTCGCCGAGTGGTGACCGTGCCGTCAGGCTGAAGTTCTTCAGCACGTCAGCCCCGGTACGAGCCGTGCAGTTTTCGATTGCTTCGTTGCAAGCGATGTGAGGCACTTGCTCCCAGAAAATCTTCATCAACGCCTCGAAGCCGTACTTGATTGGAGAAACGTACTGGATCCACACAAAGTAGTCTGGGCAATCGTCCGAGTTAATGAGGAGACCGCCAAAGAGCAGGAACGGCAGAATGATAATAGTGCCGATGATTGGAGCAATGTCAACGCGGCGAACCAGACAGGAAACCATGTAGCCCAGACCCACTGCGCAACTGTTTACCAGGATCATGATAATTTGCTGGTAGATGAACACTTTGAATCCGTGCCCAATACCAATCAGGAAGTAGGACGGCACGAAGAATACGATCGGCAAGAGGATCTGCATCGGAAGCTCGCTCACGTTCTTCGATAGGTACCACGAGAAGAGGTGGTACAGCCCAGCCTTGTACTCACGGATGATGATCGGCAGCTCCAGTGGCACCGAGATGAAGACTGGGTTAGCAGAGCCGAACGTCTGGTTGACGATCAGGAAGAAGAAGCCGCCCGTAAAGTTCTGGACGCCCTTCTGAGTCAACTCCAGCTGCAGATAGATGAGACCGACAACGAGAGCGATGAACAACGTTTGGAATATCGCTGCTCGGAATCCGAGGCCATCGCGTACGAATCTCACCACATTTCGATGCGCGAGGACGAGCGATTGCCCAAAAAGTTCAAACGCGAGTCGTGATACTCCTCACTGGTGGCCCCGTCGAACGATTCAATCTGGGGTAGTACCTGACGTTGAGCCCATACTTTCTTGAGCTTCTCAACACGTTCCACTCCAGCAGCGTCGGTAGCCTTGTCGATGACGACCAACTGACGCATGAAGAAGTCCGTCGGATTCATCAGCGAAGGACAAGCGTATCCAAGAGACGCAAAGTAGTCGACAGACTCCAGCGCTTTCCCTTGGAAGACTGGCGAGCCGTCTGAAAGCAGATACAGCTGATCAAACAGAGCAAACAACTCGGACGAAGGCTGGTGGATAGTGGCAATCACTGTGCGGCCATCACGCGCAATCTGCTGCAGCTGAGAGGTCACCGTCTCCGCCATGAAGCTGTCCAAACCAGACGTCGGCTCGTCCACGAACAAGATCGACGGGTTCGTAAGGATCTCCGTTGCGAAGGACAACCGTTTGCGCTCACCGCCAGAGATACCTCTAAGCGAGATGCCTCCAATCAGAGTATCTCGGCACTTCATCAAGCCCAATTCTTCCATGACCTCATCAACGCGCTTCATGTACTGCTCTTCAGTGAATGTTTTACCCATGCGCAGCTTCGCTTGGAACACCAGGTGTTCTTTCACCGTGATGGTCTGGTAGAACAGATCATCCTGCATGACGTAGGACGCCAGGCGTTTGGTGGTGTTGCTCCATGGCTGTCCATTGAGAACGATCTCTCCCTCGACAGCTCGGTTGCGTCCGGAGATGCAGTCAAGCAGCGAGCTCTTGCCTGCACCGGAAGGTCCCATGATCACAAGCAGTTCACCGGGGTGTGCCGATCCGCTGACATTAGTGAGAATGACCTTCTCTTCGGGCTTCTTGGTGTGCGGGTTGATAGCGGTGGCCTTGAGGTTGATGTTGCGCCACTGGAGCGTGAACTTGGGTGCTTTGGACGACGTGAACTTGGTCTCGACCTCGGGCTTGGGCGTCTCGATCTGCACGAAATGGTCGTGCACTGCGTCGTCTTGGATCGGTGGAGAGTCGGACGCCATTGGGAACTGATGCTTGAGTCTAGGTGCTGAGCAGGGAGCAAGTTGCGTTGTGAGACCAGTTTAAAGTCGCGGTCTACGGTCGTTACGGACGCAACGTGCCACTCGACGCGACGTCCAGTAGGGACCCCAACTGAACTCCTGGTTGCGGTGCCTACCAGCTCTTTCGTCAATTTTGCTGGTCGTAACTGCCGGCGGTGCCGCACACGCATTTCGACCAATGAGGGCCACGTTGAAGTGGGCATTATCAATCAGTGATTAGGGCCGTTTACGCCGCATTCATTCTGTACGATTAACGCAGAAGAAACTATAACTCTGTACGATTAATGCAGAAGAAGCTACTTCTGGCTACGGAGGTTCGTCCAGAGTCCTAGGAAGCCAATCGCGCGGAAGGCCAGGTTGATTGCAATGAGGATGGCGCCGTCGGCAAGTGCAGAGCGCGACTCCATGCTGTAGTTCTTGAGCACTTCGTCCCCTGTCAGAGCGGTGCAGTTCTCAATGGCGGCATCACACGAAATGGACGGCACTTGGCGCCAGAAGATCTTCATCAGCGCTTCGAAGCCGTACTTGATGGGCGAGACGTACTGCACCCAGACAAAGTAGTCTGGGCAGTCGTCCGAGTTGATCAGAAGACCACCAAAGAGCAGGAACGGCAGGATGATCACCACGCCGATGATGGGGGCGATGTCGACTCGGCGGCTGAGGCACGACACCATGTAGCCCAAGCCAACGGCGCAACTGTTGACGAGCACCATGATGATCTGCATGTAGACGAAGACGTCGAAGCCGTGGCCGATATCCATCAGGAAATACACCGGCACGAAGAAGATGATCGGCAGCAGCACTTGCATGGGGAACTCGCTCACGTTCTTGGAGAAGTACCACGAAAAGAGGTGGTACAGCCCGCCCTTGTACTCTCGAATGATGATCGGCAACTCCATCGGAACGGAGATGAAGACTGGGTTGGCGGAGGCGAACGTCTGGTTGACGACCAGGAAGAAGAAACCGCCGGTGAAGTTCTGGATCCCGCCTTGGTCCAAGTCCAGTTGCAAGAAGATCAATCCGACGACCAGTGACACGAAGAGCGTCTGGAAAATGGCAGCATGGAATGCAAATTTATCGCGGACGAAGCGGACGACGTTGCGCTGAACGAGGATGGCAATCTGGCCGAACCATTCCAGCCGAGAGTCCTCAAAATGGCACTCACTTTCTCTCGATCCACCGTGGAAATATTCACGATCGATTTGAGGCAGTGTTTGATGCTTGAGCCACTCCGCCTTCAGTCCTTCGACGCGAGTCACGCCCGCTTCATCGGTCGCCTTATCCATCACCACCAGTTGCCGCATGAAGTAGTCAGTCGGGTTCATCAGCGAAGGACAGGCATATCCGAGCGAGGCAAAGTAGTCGACCGATTCGGAGGCCCTCCCATGGTAAAACTGTAGACCCATCCGAAAGCAGATACAGCTGATCAAACAGAGCAAACAACTCGGACGAAGGCTGGTGGATAGTGGCAATCACTGTGCGACCATCACGCGCAATCTGCTGCAGCTGAGAGGTCACCGTCTCCGCCATGAAGCTGTCCAACCAGACGTCGGCTCGTCCACGAACAAGATCGACGGGTTCGTAAGGATCTCCGTTGCGAAGGACAACCGTTTGCGCTCACCGCCAGAGATACCTCTAAGTGAGATGCCTCCAATCAGAGTATCTCGGCACTTCATCAAGCCCAATTCTTCCATGACCTCGTCAACACGCTTCAAGCACTGCTCTTCAGTGAACGTTTTACCCATGCGCAGCTTCGCTTGGAACACCAGGTGTTCTTTCACCGTGATGGTCTGGTAGAACAGATCATCCTGCATGACGTAGGACGCCAGGCGTTTTGTGCTGTCGTTCCACGGTTGCCCATTGAGAACGATCTCTCCCTCGACAGCTCGGTTGCGTCCGGAGATGCAGTCAAGCAGCGAGCTCTTGCCTGCACCGGAAGGTCCCATGATCACAAGCAGTTCACCGGGGTGTGCCGATCCGCTGACATTAGTGAGAATGACCTTCTCTTCGGGCTTCTTAGTCTGAGGGTTGGTGGTGGTCGCCTTGAGGTTGATGTTGCGCCACTGGAGCGTGAATTTGGGGGCTTCGTGCGATTGAAACTTGCGGCTGCCACGTGTCGGAGGAACCTTGGGCGTCTCGACTTGAATGAAGTGGTGCTGCGACGGCTCAGACTCAATGGGGAGGGGCGTGGAAACACTGCTGGGCATGATGGCGTTGCTGTCTTCTTGCTCGCTGCTTGTGGAGTGTGCACTGGTATGCAAAACGAAGAGTGAGCTATGACCCTCTATCTGGTGCGACTCAGATGACCGACGGCCATTGGCAGTTGGGGAATGATCAAGTTGTCGCAGTGAGACTGTTGACGCACAGACACAAACAAACCCAGATGATGGTATCCAATGTGAGTCATCCACTTTGGCAGACTTCGACACTGCTCCAACGAAAAACTTGGACACAACGTTATGCCGCATACTGATGCAACCAAATGCGACGCCAAAGCAGGCAGCCTCGCTCGTTGTCGAGTCCCATGGACACCATTCCTAGTGCTCGGATTGCTTGTGAACAATGGGCTGCTTAACCATGACCAACCATGACGTTGAAGTTGACGGGCGTCAACAGTCGGCGACTAGGGTACGCAAAGTGAACGCCAGAGTGATGATCAAGCGCACGCATTCCAAGCAACTTCAACATCGGATAAGGTACGCCCAACAACTTTGAAGCGGTAGTTCGCCATCAACCTGGGCACACCCACTTGCAGGCGTTGCTTGATCACGGCTCCTGGAGCTTGAGCAGGCCAAGATGAATGCAACCCAAAGTCTAGTGGTCGTCTGAGAACGCATCTCGCGAAAGGTGTTCCAAGCGTGGCTAGAAACAACTGAAGGTGTTGGACCTTCGAACCCAAGACCGAAGACACGGGACGCTACATCGCCCACAGGGGCTATACTCGGAGCTGCAGCGAACAATAATCAGATAATTATCCGATCAAATTGGCTTTGGCTGGAGGGAATTAAGACCTCTTGTTTGGACCCAGGGGGCCGAACATACTGCAAGCAAGACCATCGCGACCTTCCTATCGAAAGCACCATACTCAAACCGGATGGATGCCTGAGCCTCCGTGCAGCAGCAAGAAACTCATTCCCAAAACCTGTAGAAGTGGCCTTTTCAGAAACCGCCGGGAACTTGTTGAATAAGCAGGGTATTTACAGGGAGCACCTACAGTTCAAGTCGCGATTAGCATTAAGATCCCGTATTTCCATGAAGCATTCAGAAAAGCAAGGCAGCCAAAGTTTGCTCCAGCGGGACGAAAATGACAATATTGTGGAGTATCATGCAGACTTCGGAGAGGGCATTGCAATTCCGAATGTACTCCCATTCCGGCTGAGATCATTGACCAAATCATAGTTGACCTGTTGACCCTGGACGCTCTGCAACCCATATCAACAAATTTGACATCTGAGCCTGGACTAGTTGATGGTGGCAATCGAAGTTGTTCAAGAGAGCTCAAATTCGACTAACATTTGATTGTTGTCAGCTTCCTCGTATCATTTCAAATTTTGGCACGTATACATATTATTAGCCAATCAAGATCATCATACAAATCTGTCATTGGTCAATAATTACAGTGAACAAAATCATTGCTGCAAAAAGCAACACAGTGACGGAGCTGTGGGTCAAGCGATGGATCTTCCTGAAGCCTTGGTGCACGCATCAAAGACCTCGTTCTCGTGTGCGAAGAAGTGGCGTGGGACGTTCAGCGCCGCCACCTCCAAGTTTCTATACCATCCCGGGACGACAAAATTCCAGATGAGAAAAAGCGCGCTGGCATGCTGCAATTCCCATCAGTGGCGAAGTTTCAGACAAACTTTCTGAAAACGCGAGCAGCTCTGTTATTGTTGGCGGTTGTGCAACATGTGGACGTATGGGCCGTGAAATATTTGCTGGGCAATTATTGTGAAGTGGAAATGGGCGAGGAAGGGGAAGCAACGTCAGAAGAGGACAACGAGGCGCGGTTTGTGCTGTTCGTGGCCATGGAAGCGAGAGAAAGGGGAGAGCATTTCGACTCGGACCTGGTGCAACTTTGCAGTGTAAATGCACGTGAACATCCGAGTAAATAATTTCTGGACGCGTTGACGAAAATTGCGGCAATGGACACCAAGATGCAGCCCGACAAGCCGGGAGTTGAGATCGAAGTTCCGGTTCGAGTATATTTTTGATTCGGAACCGAGAATTGACCAAGAGTCCTATGAAGGTCTTGGAGGACATTATGAAAGCTGAGATGAGGACTGGGAGAGATATACGCAGACACCGGGGAATGAAAATCCTGCGCCAAAGACGCTGAGATGTAGGTGTTTGTACTGGAGCCGATGATAGCAGACTTTGAAGCGCTGACTGTTGGGCGTGAAATGACACAAACGATGGATAAACTGGTGCGGAAAAATGTACGATTTTCTCGTATGGCACTGAACATTGGTAAGGACCCGAACGTTCAGACAGATGAACGCATGTGGACAACTGCGTTTGGGCAGCTTCTCCGGCGTACTTTTGGTAGCTCCCAAAGAGACCCAGGCAAGGCCAATACGAGATACTGTTTGGACCCCAAAATTCCTCGTCAAGAATCGGTACGGCATCAAATCAATTCCCTTCATGTTTGTAACGATGGTTAGCAAGACGTTTCTGAGCTTACAGCAGTATGCTTAGCGATTGCTTTGAACCAGACAACCAGAAAACTCACGATAGAGCTACTTGAATTTCAAGGCGATGAAATTGCTGACGACTCCGTGAACGCGCTTCTGAAAATGCTGCAGGTGAACTCGTACCTCGAATATTTTGACGTAGTTGCGCACCCTGTCTTCTACGACTGCGTGGACAACTTCGACGTCTACCACCACAAAGTAGTTCGTCACGCAGCTAAACTATTGCCGGCTGTAAGCAAGGCAGCCTTCCTGAGTTTGCTGTCCCCTCAAATGGAGGTATCGGAACCAAGTCAGAAACGAACCATTCAAAGGACTCAAGGAAGGGCTGGGATTCGTGAGCTCGATGAACATGTCATACGCAGGATTTTCGCGCTTGCTGCATCTCCAGTGTCTCGAGAAGTTTACTTTCGCAAGGCTGAAGAGGACGACTTCAATGACGAGCGCAATGAAGTGCCCTGTAAGACAGCAGTGAGTTCTGCTTCGAATTGAAGACTCTCGTATGGTATTACTTGCTTCACAAGATGAAGTAAATATTTTACTGTGATAATTTTGCCATACAGACAATCCTCTCCTTGTGATAGCGTCGGGAACCACCACATTATCACTCGCTGGAGTTATTACAAGGCAGAAATGTGCCGTAAAATTGGTACATTTGAACTTAACAGCTCTACAGCGTCGACGTACAGCAGGCAGTACTGTGGAGCATCGAGAGCTGGAACGCCCTGCTTCCCAGCGTCTTCAGTAACTGCTGGAAGAAGACTGGCTTGCTTGACTACTACACGTGCGAGTACGCCGAGCCGGGCGTGGAGGATGACATCGTGAACGAGCTGGCAGAGATGCTGACGCGTCTCCACCCCTCGAATCCGATGTCGGTTGAAGAGCTGCTGAACCCACCGGACGAGAACATCCTCGCGGATGAACCAACGGACGAAGATTTCTGCCGGGTCGAGTCTTCAGAGCGCGAGAATGGGTGCGGTCAAGATGTCGGTGATGGCGGTATCGAGGACGAAGAAGAAGAAAGCACTTCTTCAACCTATCCAACGCCCGAAAACCTGTCCACAGAGGAGCTGAAGGAGCGTCTTCAATGGATAGCACAACTTTTCGTTACCGCCGGTGCGATGGGGGTCCGTTCAAGGGACGTTATCGGGCTTCGAACGATGCAGCGAGTATTTAGAGAGGAGCTTGCGTGTAGACAAGGCCACAAGCAGCAAAAGTCGATGCTCGACTTCTTCGGACGTCCTGCACCAAATGGACCTTAGCAATAGTTAAGCACCTTTGAATAGTGATAATGACGTGTTTTGTATCACAAACCAGTAACTAGAGGGTAGAGGTATATTTGACTCGTGCTTGTATGGTGACGGTCATCGGGAGCCCTCCCCATATCTCTCCGTGGAGGGTATCACTACTCAGGATATCACGACCGAGAGGATTGTCTGTATCTGTAAACGGTTAATGATAAGTTTGGGAGTGCCAAAACTGGCCATACAAACATCAAGATAAACAATTTGTCACAACCCAAAATCACGAAAATGGAGCAGCGATGGGGGTTCTTGGCTCCGTGGTGCTTTGCGTTGAAGGAACGGCTCGTGTACGAAGTTCTGGCTTGCGATATCCTGGCTTGGGACGCCCAGCAGCGGCAGCTCCTAGTTTACGTGCCAGGGCGACTGGACAAAGTCACGGAGGACAGCATTCTCCAGTACCCGCTGGAATCGGACTATTTGGCCCATTTTCACAAAATTAGGGAGGCGCTTTTACTTTTGGCAGCTGTTGCCCATTTTGACAAAAATGCGTTCAAGTTTTTGCTTTCGAAGTTCGCGGGGGTACATTTCGGGTGCGAAGGCGAAGAGAAATTTGAACAGGAACTGAGCGCGAAGTTTGTTGTAGTCATTGATTTGTACAAAGTGGTGAGAGATGCGGACCAAGATACTTTCGACTCCGATCTAGTGCAATTTTGTGGTGTGTACCATCACGAAAATCCAAGTGACGAATTTGAGACCGCGTTGGAACGAATTGCTAGACTAAACAAGCTCGATCCGAGTAAATCGGCTATTGACGTGGTCGTCCCAGTTCGCGTATACTATCGGCACGGTCATGAGTCTGAGTCTGATCCCGGACCTTTGACACTGTTGAGGGACTATCAAGTAGCTCAAAAGGAGATACGAGAGTCGTGGAGCCATTTAACCAGAAGAATGTCGTGGTGCGTCGATCTCTCCGACCATTTTATCTATTGAAGCCGCTAGTTGCAGATTTGGACGGCGTATCTGTTTCCCCAGAAATGGCAAAGACGATCAGTACATTGGTGCGAGAAAACGTGTGGTTCTCTCGATTGACTTTAGACGCTTACAAGGACCCGACACTGTCGTTGACGAGGAATCGTGGCTGCGAGCACTCGGGCATCTCATGGCAGGTGTCTTTAACCGAACTCGTCAAAGCCCTGAACTTCTTATGCGCTCAGAGCTTGAGCCACCCACTCGTTTGCTCCAGATTAGCGTGATGCAACTGTGCTGTCTCGGTTGGGTGGCGTCGACGAGTTTGCGTCACTTTGCTCGGCTGTAGTGGTGAACCAAACAACTCGGAGGCTTACGTTGGAGCTGAGCATTGACCCCGAGAATGGGACTAACAGCAAGCAAGCGTGGAAATGGCTGCTTATGCATTTTTCTCGAAGCGAGCTCGTGAACACTCGTCGTTAGAGTCGCTGGCGCTAACATCTACCGGAATATGCAGTATGAGCAGGGCAGACATTGAGGCATTTGCAGTAGTGGTTGCTTCTGAATATCCAGAAGAAGAACTGTTTGATTGTCCTCGTGGGATCGTCAAGTCGAGGGAGGCAGCGTTGAACAGGGGCTGTCCAATTCATTGGTGTGCGGAAGAAAACGACCGTTCTGCATCGGTTGATCGTATCCTACGTTTTGATTTAGATGGTCACTTGGTTCGTACATTCAGCGACGATGGAAAGAGTGAATGGGTGAATGTGCTGGTCCCGGGCTTTGGAAGATGCCATGTACAGCGTATAGACTTGAACTTTATCGGAGCCTGTTCAGCTGATACTTCCTCTTACGGATTAACTTCGCTCCAGCTTCATTTTGATAGAGACAACGCGCCATTCATGGATGGACTGTCGGGTTTGCTGGAAGTTGTTGGACGACAGCTAAAACATTTGGCACTTAACGAAATTGGGCTTGACACAAGCTTATTCCGGGAACACTGCCCGAATCTGGTGGATATGACTCTCGATTCACCGTGGGTGGAATCGCGTCTTGATCTCAAAGATTATCACAAGACCCGTCATCCACCTCCTGTTCTGAATTACGAGTTGGACAATATTCCTGACTTTGTGAGTGGATTGTGTGATTCAACAAATTCATTGACAAATTGTTTGAGCAGACTACGGGTCCGCCTCAACACTGTGTCCAATTGGTTTGGCAAAAGTGCGGTCCAAGATACAGTAAAGACACTGCTACAAATGCTGGAGGCGAATCAAACCATTGAATATCTTGATGTCATCGCGCCGCCCGAGTTTCACGATGATTTGGGTAAATTCAAGCGCTACCATCTCCAGCCAATCCACAGAACCCTGCAACCACTCTCTGTGGAAAAGAAAAGTGCGTTCCTGAGCGTGATGGCACCCATGGTATCATCGACGGAATCGACAAAAAGGAGGGAGTGTAAAAAAGCACAGCCTCTGCGATTTCTCCCTCAGCTCGACGAGCAAGTGCTGTCATTGGTCTTTTCCTTTGCAGCTCCACCAGTGATTCGGAAAGTGTACTTCCGCAAAGCTGCTCTGTACGATTGGCTTTCCAATCAGATTGAAGAGCCTCTTTAACTTCAGGATTATTCTTCAAGTCTTCAACCCCCCTCCCCCGATTTTTAAAATATTATGCAAATGGATACTTTATTTACAAATCCGTGGTTGGTGTTCCTGTCTCCGTGGTGCACTGCGTTGAAGGACCGAGTCGCGTACCGTGGCGAATACATTCACGTGTACAATCCAGGGTGCTTCGACAGCGTCGCCGAAGAGGAATACAACGAATTCCAGCTCACAAGTTTCAATAGAATTTTCACAGTTCGAGAGGCACTTTTACTCTTGTCAGCAGTGGCAAAAGCGGACAAAAATGTGTGGAGATTCCTCCTATCTTTGATTTGTTTAATGGAGTTGGGTAGGCCAGGAGAAGAGACCTTTGAAGCAGATATTCCGGCTACTTTGAGTTGATAATCGGATGGAGGAAACGTGAAGAAGGCGGAGAGTTTAAGTCGGATGTCGTCCAGTTCTGCCGATTTTACGAGCATGACGCACAAAGCGACGAGTACAAAAAGGCATTGACGCGAATTTCGAGTTGTATTACTTGCGGTGAAGAGGGGTTAACGAGCATGCTGAGCCAATCACAAATTCAAGGCAGTTGGTGATTGAGACATCTATGCCTTTTGTTCGCGCTTTCGGAGAAAGTGAGTAGTTATGATTCCCGGGTTGGGTCGAATGTCAAGTTCCCGCGAGTCACTTGTGTTTCAGAAGAGTGCAAAAGTGACCACGTCTTCAGGTTTGACATCGCTCAAGTTGAAGTTTAGCCCAGAGACTACACCGGCCTATCGCAATTGATAACAACAGTTGGACCAATGTTGACCTTTTAGGCGCTAGATTACGTTGAGCTTCAAGTTGGAAGTTTGCTCTCCTCTAAGCCCGACTCAACTTCAGGGAGTTCCAGTCTAACCATGAGAAACGTCTGGTCATTCAATTTGATTGGAAAAGATGCTATTGGGGCTCTCGAACGCCCCACAGCGCGCACTCTCAAAATGTGTGCGTCGACTACGTATAAATCTCGGACTGATTGTCAATTGGTGTCGGGGTACTTTGAGGAAAGATGATATGGACGCTCTTCTAAAGATATTAACCCATCACGTTAGGTATTATTTGCCAACGCACTGGACCCGCGCTTCTCCAGAAGTCGAATTATGGCGCAAATTCTCCATCATACTTCACAATGCTTCATCCAGGGAAATCAATTCTACGAGCTGCTGGAGGCTTATTGGTTTAGTCGGTACCAGGGGGTTGAGATTTTATAGCGGGAAAATATATTGAAGCGTTCACAATACTACTGCCAATCTATACTGTTGTTTGCCCCTACGCCGTCACGGTGAACGCGTTAGATGTACTTTCGTACGCTTTAAGTTTGCCCAGCACGTTTTTCGAGTTACCGCGGTGAACAAAGCGGTATGTGCCTGGCACGCTCGTGCGACCACCAGAGCGAATGTTCCACTCGCACGTGTTCTTACTTTGAGCGACGAGGTAGCGTTTCCAGAGGTAGCGCAAGTCCCAGTGAGCGTCGGTCATGACAATGGTGTACGTCCCGTTTGATCCAAGTTTCTCGACGTCACAGAATGACGATACTAGAGCCACTGAATTCCTCGGGTGTGCCCCGGCAAACACTGCGGACGCCACACCTCCAATCGAGTAGGAACTGGAAGGCTGTGTACGCACGTAGGTGAAGTTGTGTAGCAGAGGTGCCGAGTCCACGACGACACCAGAGTTGAGTGTCATGAGAGAGTCACGGTCGATCTGTAGGGGCTGAGGACCCACTTCGAGCGGTATAGTTGCATCCACAACTGAAGCCGCAACTCGAGATAGCTCCTGCTGCACTGCGGCCAACTGATTGGGGCCAAAGAGTGTCGATGCGCCTTCGTAGTGCTGCGTGAGGTACTCCTCCTTAGTGGTCATGTACCCCGCATAGCCATTACTGACAGAAGCCAACTCAACCTCCGTGACACCGGCACCGACCAGCGCTTCCTTGACGGTGTCTCGAATCCGTCGTCCGGCCATGGTCGTGGTTTCGAAGTTAGTCACAGCGATGCCGAACTGGCCAATCTTGACGATCTGTACGGGCAGAATGTTTGGCACCCAGGGCTTAGGCTCCATGAGGCCAACGGCCAACAGGGCAACCTTGTTGGCGTCCTGGCAGTCCTGGACCCACTGCGGCGTCTTTTTGATCATAGAGCCCACTGCCTTGAAGAACTTGTTGGTTTTGAGGTTACCCTCCGTAAACATGCTGTACCCTCGGCCGTCCTCCGTGCCAGCGCCAAAGTTCTGTCCCACCACAGCAGGACACGTTCTATCAGCGTACGGGTTGTCGATAGTAACATTGGCATCGACCAGCGTGACGTTAGAAAAATCAACGTACGAGAGATTGGCCTTGACAGATCCTTCGATGAGCTCGGAGTCTCCCTTGATCAACGCCGAGAGCGTGTCGTACTGCCGCTTGCCCATGATCTCAGCAGATTCGATAGTGGTGTTTCCCTCGCCTCTGAACGTTCCGTCGCCGTTGTCAATTCGGTTTGGGCTAACGTCACCGGCATTCGCAATACCGATCCCCACGGTCACATTGTCCAGCTCGTCTTCCAGTAGAAACTCAGCGTACCCCTTGTTGTCTCCGCTGACAAGGTGGTTTCCCCCGGTCAAACTCGTGGGGTGAACAGGGTAGAAGGCGAGCACTCCGCGGAGTTTGCCGTCACTGTTGAAAAAGTGTAGAGCACGCATTGTCGTGTCGATGTTGCCGTCGTAAAGTGCTCGTTCGGCCTCAGGGTTGGCGAGATACGCTTTTGGTGAGCGGTTGTTGCCCCCCTTGACGACTTCACCCTTGTTCCAGCCGATGGTACCGCTCTCCACGGAGTTGTGCGCTGCATCAATTGCCTCCATGATGCCGCTGACGATCTTGTCGAAGTTATCGCTGATAAAGCCCATGATGGAGACGTCGTAGAGGAAATACCCAGCGGTGCCTCCGGGCCCAGCGTGTGTATGCGATGCATGGAGGATGACATTTTGCTCGGTGTACACCCCGTCATACTTCTTGGCGACCTCGGCGAGAACTTCTTGGTGAACTAGTTGCATGACAGACATGAGATCGCAGTGAACGAACATAACTCTGCTGTCGCTGTCGGGGTCTTCGATCAAAAAGGCGCGAGCGTACTGGCGATTTAAAATCCCAGCAGAGGTCTCGCTCGAGTCAGCAAAGCCCATCATGACGACTTTAGCGGCGGGGCCCGTGATGTCGCTCTTGCCGATCCCGATGTTGTATGCCGCGGCAAGCGGCCCCAGGAAGCATGTGAAAACGCAAAGAGTGAAGATCCAACTGGACTTCATTTCGCTCGATTGGCGTCAACGACGAAACGTGCTGAGCACGAGAAGAGAAGTTTGGAAATGGCAGTTTGAAGTCGGCTATGCGTACGACCTCGGCTTGACAGCATTGAGGCAACTTATGCACTGCGCAGTGAAGATCCAGAACGAAGGAACTGGTTCTGATCCTTTCGATCACGCATTACGCGGGGTTGGATAGTGATGATAAACATGTGCAGAGTTGTTAGGACTACAGGTAGTGACGGCACGAAACGTGAGCATGTGTGGTACTTTCGTTGGTGTCAGTAGTATTCGGATCAAGATTTCTGCGATGGGGGAACTATCCTGTGCAAGGCACGTTAGAAAGCTACCTACAACATGCTAAAATAGCGAACGGGTCAACTCTGAGGAATGTTAGAGTTCTTGACACTCTTCGAAACAATGGTCGAGTCACAACAACGAATGCTACGTGCACTCTTCTCGCCTCTGTCAGCGTGATTAAAATCACTTTCCCATTTTAATTCGCGACGTGGCGACCGAGTAGCTTCCCTTCGCGAACGTTTTCTAGTTGCTCAGCGGCGCAGCTCTCAATGAAAACCTCTCGTCAAACTACCGCGATATGCTCGCGCAGAGTTGCAGACAGGAGCTCACTACGGGTATTGCCTTAGACAACGTGATAGATGTCTAGAAGTACACGACCTTGGTGGGGAGGGCGACGTGCACGCGGCGTTCGACAGATCTGTACGTCGGCGCTCCGCTCCATGTACAGTATGGCGAGCACACCATCACTTTGATGCATTCCCTGACAGGCGTTTTCAACGATGGCATGATGCTTTGTAGAAGTACTCAATACTGGCGGGAAGGTGTCTGCTCTCGGCCAGTCGCCTTTTACGTAGCCAGAACAGCAAATAAACGCACTGTACATGCGCATGCCATGGCATGCTTTACAGCTCACGTAGCCGTTGTGCAGTTGTCCACTGTGCATGGCTTATCATTTCTGGTCCGCTGGTTGCCGCCGCACCTGGGTCAGAGATAACGTTAACGCAGAATCGGATCACCGACATCTGTAAATCGCGAAGGGCTGAATGTTGAATTTTCATGAGATCCGTCTCAAAAAATCGAGCAAAACACTTGCTCAGTTTGACGCTTACTTGCAAGTTGCAATGCAGCCAAGTCCCTTGCGTGATGCTGATCTGCATCAGTACTCGGAGGAGTACTCCTCTCTTTGTGATCCATTCAAGAGCACTACAGGTGGTCCCAGCACTTTATGCGATCCTGCACTGTATGGAGTCTCTCAGTTCGGGAGAAGGAATATTTCACCAGCGCGGTACTATCGAACGTTGTGTGCCAGACCACACGGCTAAAGAGGCTGTGATCGTGTTCGCATCGAGAATTCTCACTACTGTATTATTGGAAGCTAGTCTGAGCTCGGACAAGGGACGTAAACGGCTTGGCTCATGCAGTGGCCTCTATTCAGTGCCGCGTACTGGTAACCGGTTCGCGAGTGATGCATCACTATGCTATTGTTTTTTAGACAGAACTGTAAGTGCATTCCTGGCCAGACTACATGTACTGCTTGTTCGTTGCGTTCACAGATTACTGTCCAAAAGTAAAAACGTAAACTCGTCATAAATCGTTGACCATGCTAACTGGATGTAATTTCCTACATGTAATGGTTAGAAATCGCCTGTTTGGAAAATACAGCAACTGATAAAAACGTAACAAACTGATCTGGGCTGCATCGCCCTTTGCGCCGCAGAGATATGGTACATGTACAGGTTGCAGCGAGCGCAGCCCGGATTACAAACTGAAGTGCTTCTGTTGACGTTAGCTAATGTACGTAAAGTTGAAACTGAGCCGCCCATACGTTCGCGCGCTCTGACGTTGCTCACAAAACAAATACTAGTACACACCAGAACGGTCGCAGACCGGTTTGGGGCAGAGACACTTCTTGAGGCACTCGAATAGCGATCGCGTGCAGGGTTCAC
Organism: Phytophthora ramorum; assembly: GCF_020800215.1. Lineage (NCBI taxonomy): Eukaryota > Oomycota > Peronosporomycetes > Peronosporales > Peronosporaceae > Phytophthora > Phytophthora ramorum. The sequence goes on from NW_027150648.1 coordinate 728,714, forward strand.
ACCATCCTATGATAGAAATGTTATACCGTACATTTTGTACGGTACCTACGGTCTAAAGTTTTGCGAGGGCGAAAAGTTGACTTCTTAGAGGAGAGTGCGTCTAGGTGGTTAACTCGGCGCTGGGGCCTCACCGCATGCTGCCTCGCCCCGCGTGGATTTACTTTGGCGACGGACCAACATAAACTGCGCAGTGTGCTGATGTTTACGTTTGCTCAGGGTTACTCTAAGGACAGTAATCCTCGCAAGTGTTTTTAAGTTGTCCAGACAGACGTACAGAGTACGCCGTACTCTGTTCGGTAGCTTCCAATCTCCCAGCCATTCCCCCACTCCTTCGCCCTACTCTCTCTCTCTCTGATGATCATTTTAATTATCATTCGTCCTGAAAGCGAACGCCCACTCCATTTCTGAATTGATCCACCTCCGTGACAAGTCAAGGCGTATTCATGCGGACGTCGCATGTCCAGTCATTGTTGCTGGCGGTGGCGCTACTGCAGCAACTTGCTTCGAGTTCCACCTCCTCTTCACTTGTCACTGATGAAGATTGTGACCCAGACTATGAGCTACTCAATGAATCCAAGGGTGAATGCGAATGCCGCGATGGCTTTAGCGGTTTGGGCTGCCGCATGTGCGACGACGCAATAGACGCGGACGTGTGCAGCTCTACGCTCGGCTCGGACTACTCGTGCGTCACGGGACTCAACTACGGCTCCGGGGCCTCGGCTAAGTCGTACACTTGCACGTTTTCCAGCAGTCTGCAAGCGCTTTTCCCGGGTGGTGCGGTGGATGTGAGCTGTGATCGCGACGACCAGGGTGACGCGACCTGCACCGCCGCAGCGTACAAGACGAAGGACACGGTGAACGGCGCCCACTTTATTGACTGCAACATGACTCAGTGTTCGTTCCCTACTGGCGAAGCTAACGGAGACTGCGCCAACATTGACTGCAAGTGCGGCTCGGGGTGCACGGCCACGACCAAGGCTCTCGTTGAAGGCATGATGAGCGGGAAACCTGCCAAGATCCAAGTGACCGATTCCACGGAGCTCTCCATTGTGATCGAAGGCTCACCTCTCCCGCTCTCTGCTACGTGCAAGGCGTCTGGGTGCGCGCGCACTGGCAGCTCTGGAAGCACTGCAAGCAGCGGCAGCAGTACTTTGATCAGTGCTAGCACTGGAGATGACGCTGACGACACAGACGGTGTGTGGCTTGCAGTTGTCGCCTGTGGAGTCCTGCTTGTGTTGTTGCTCCTTGGTGGCTGTGTCAGCTGCTGCTGTCTGGTGGGCATTCGGCGCGGCAACAAGGAGGAGCTGGAGACCGAACTACTAAAGGTTATCTCTCGCTCGGCCACGACGCTCGAGTTCCGGAATGTCAGTTGTCACGCGAATGGCGACAACAAGTCTTCCATGGAGCCAAAGTGCATTCTGGACAAGATTTCGGGAACTGTGTCGCGTGGTCAGGTTCTTGGTTTGTTGGGGCCCAGTGGCTCCGGCAAGACGACCCTGCTCAACGCGCTCGCAGCAGTGAAGAATGGCAATGCCAACTTCTCTGGGGAGCTTCTGCTCGACGGCCAAAAGGTGACGAAGGGCTACCGTCGAGTTGCTGCCTACGTGCAACAGGATGACACTCTGTATTCGACGCTCACTGTACGCGAGTGCATTGCGTACTCGGCACAGCTCCGTCTTCCCGTTGCGATGTCTGGCAGTGTCAAGAACGCCATGGTGGATCGTGTTATTGCAGAGCTCAACCTTGGCCACGTCGCGAACTCTCGAATTGGATCGGTGGTGGAAGCAGCTCAGAGCGCGGTGTATCTGGCGGTGAGAGACGTCGTGTAAGCATTGGTATGGAACTGGTGACGTCGCCGCAGATCCTCATTTTAGACGAGCCCACGTCCGGACTAGACAGCTCATCCGCTCACTCAGTTGTGCAGCTTCTGAAAGAGCTGGCGAGTCATGGGCGCATCGTGGTGTTTAGCGTTCACCAACCCAGTGCTCGCTCTTTCCTGCTTCTGGACAAGATCATGCTGCTCGGTAAGGGAAACCTGCTTTACAGTGGAGCGCCGGCGGACTCCAAGGGATACTTCCACGGTCTTGGCTTCAAGTGCCCAGAGGTATGTGCAATATCTGATGCAACGCTCTCTGCTTTTACTGTTGCTCACCTCGTGTTTTGTGTTTTGCATCACAGAACGAAAACATTGCCGACTTCATTCTCGACATTGCGAGTGACACGAGCAATATCCCGACCATTCAATCTCACGAAGGAGGTGCAGCCATTCCACCTGCAGCCTCGAACGCAGTGGAAAACACCCCTCAGCTTAACAATTTCCCGCGCATTTCTGGCAGCCCTGCGTATGAGGCAGAACCGTTTCCGGTCGTCATGGAGAATGCACCGCGATCGAGGAGCAACCTGGCTTCAATCCAATCGCTCATCATTGAAATCCGCGTCCTCTTCGCTCGCACAGCTCAGAACATCTTCCGTCACCAGTCGTTGTTGGTACTGCACGTCGTGCTGAGCTTGGCTCTGGGTCTATTTGGCGGACTGATTTTCAACGGCGTCACCAACGACCTCGCTGGGTTCCAGAACCGCATGGGCGCGTTTTACTTCATCTTGACGTTCTTCGGCTTCGCCAGCATGAGCTCCATGGACCTGTTCATCGCCGAACGCCAAATTTTCCTTCGTGAGACCGGCGCCATGTACTACGGCGCGTTCAGCTACTTCCTTGCCAAGGCTACGCTGGACATGTTGCTGCTTCGAGTGCTTCCAGCCTCCCTCTTTGCAAGCATCTTCTACTGGTTTATGGGGCTGCAGTCCTCAGTGGAGCACTTCCTGCTGTTCTGGCTCACGCTGGTGCTGTTTAACGTGGCGGCGGGCTCCATTTGCCTACTAGTCGGAGTGCTGGCAAGACGTGTGGGTGCGGCGAACCTTGGAGCCACCGTGGTGCTCTTGGTCATGCTTCTCTTCGGCGGCTTCTTGCTCAACACCGAGACCATGCCAGGATCCGTGGGCTGGCTCAAGTACCTCTCCATTTTCGGCTACGCGTTCGAGATCCTCATGGTGAACGAGCTCAAGGGCATCGTCCTGTCGTTCGACGCCCCCGGGTACCCCGCTATCCCCGTTTACGGTGAAGTGTACTTGAAGACGCTGGGCATGGACTACACCAAGCGCTACTACGACGTGGCAGCGCTCGCTCTGATCGCTATTGTGCTGCATCTTCTCGCCTTCCTCTTCTTATCGTTTCAAGTCCCGTCGCACCAGGGGATGGCCGACTACGCCAAAGACGCCCCGAAGCGCAAGGAAGAAGGGTACGAACCGTGCCGTTCTGGTCGCAGCACTCAACAGTAGCTTCACCTCGTAATTCCTGCTGCTATAAACTCGATAGCCACCAAATACAGGCCAACGTTGCAGCTGACCATCACTCTGTTCCGTCTGAGTCAGCCTCAAGTGGTGACGTCGCTCTGTACGTGCGCCACACCACATTCATACGTGCACCACACTAGATTGTACCGTTGCGCAAACCCACGAGATTTTTCCATGCGTCATCACATGGGTACACTCCACTGGCTCCGTCCACTCACAGTCTCCAAAACCCTTTTTAACATGGTGGAAGTGACGGTTCTGGACTACGGCGCCGGCAATGTGCGCAGCCTCAAGAACGCCATCGCGCGGCGGGCCACTCGGTCAAGGATGTCACCAGCGCCGAGGACATTCTTGCCGCCGAGGTGCTCATCTTCCCGGGCGTGGGCAACTTCCGCGCCGCCATGGAATTCCTCACGGCCAGTGGCTACGTGGCCGCGCTCAAGGCCTACATCGCGGCGGACCGGCGCTTCCTAGGCATCTGCCTGGGCATGCAGACGCTGTTCGAGGGTAGCGATGAGTGCCCGGAGCTCAAGGGCCTGGGCGTGATCAAGGGCCACGTGACGCGCTTCCCGTCAGAGGACGTAGTGGTGCCCCACATCGGCTGGAACGGCATCACTCCCTGGAAAAAGTCGGCGCTTTTTGCGTCTCTTCCGGTCACTACGGAGGAGGCAAAATTGTATTTTGTGCACTCGTTCCGAGCCGTCAAGACGGACAAGAACGCGGACTGGGTGCTCACGACCAACTACGGAGACCTCGAGTTTGTCAGTGCCGTGCAGAAGGGCAATGTTATGGCGACCCAATTCCACCCTGAAAAGAGTGGAGCGGTGGGAATTGCCATTTTGAAGGGGTTCTTGGAGAAGAGTCTGGCCGATCAGGATGAGGCTATTGTGGAGGCTGCTACGGCCCCCAGGACGACGCTGTCGAAGCGGATCATTGCGTACGTTGATGATTTTTGAAGGATGTTTTGGGATGTTTTAGGATGTTTATGGATTTTTGGTGGTTGAGGCAGGTGTCTGGATGTGCGTGCGAACGACCAGGGAGATCTGGTAGTGACCAAGGGAGACCAGTACGATGTGCGGGAGAGCGCGGACGGCGAGGGCAACGTGCGCAATATGGGCAAACCTGTGGACCTGTGCAAGCGCTACTTTGAGGAGGGCGCGGATGAGGTGGCGTTCCTCAATATCACGAGCTTTCGTGAACAGCCGATGGGAGACATGCCGATGGTTCAAGTGCTTGAAGCCAGCTCTGAGTGCGTTTTCGTACCACTGACGATTGGAGGGGGGATTCGCGAGTACGTGGACGACCAGCAGAAGACCCACTCGGCTCTGGACGTGGCTGCGATGTACTTCCGCTCAGGTGCCGACAAGGTCTCTATTGGAAGCGATGCTGTGTACACGACTGAGAAGTACTACGCCAACGGGGGCAAGGGTGATGGTACCAGCTCTATCGAAACGATCTCTGCTGTGTACGGCAACCAGGCCGTTGTCGTGTCCATGGACCCCAAGCGGGTGTATGTGGCGTCGTTCTACGATGAGAACGCCAAGGGGCACAACGTCGTCAAGCTGTCCCAGCCCGGGCCCAATGGCGAGGAGTACTGCTGGTACCAGATGACTGTGCGTGGAGGGCGCGAGACGCGCGACATCGATGTGGTGCAGCTGGCGCAGGCTGTTGAGGCTCTTGGCGCCGGTGAGCTACTGCTGAACTGTGTAGACATGGATGGCCAGAAGGCCGGATACGACCTGGACTTGATCTCGCTTGTGAAGAAGTCGGTGCGCATTCCCGTTATTGCCTCCAGCGGCGCTGGTAAGCCTGAACACTTTACGGAGGTGTTTGAGAAGACAAACTGCGACGCTGCGCTCGCAGCTGGTATCTTCCACCGTAAGGAGGTGGCGATTCAAGACGTCAAGGCGCAACTGCAAACCGACAAGATCAGTGTGCGCCTCTAAGTTCTGCTTGATGCATCAACTCAGCAGAAACGCAGACAAAAGCACCAAGAACCTCCAGTGGCCTAAAAGACACTTGATACGGACCTGCTTTGCACAAGATTGGGCACTTCGCATCCCCCGTCTCGCTCTGCGGTTGCAGCTCCGTCCCTCTATCGTGCACGTTCAAACTCACAAAACATATAGAGCAACACTTCGGCGACTCATTTGCGCTGGTACGATTCCTGTCACGACTTGTCCAACACTGATCAAAAAGCAAGTGTCAGTATAGCCTCTTAAACCCGGAGTAAGCGAATGCGACGCACATACAGCCAAGATTTTAGCAAAGCTATGATGTACATTGTGTTCTTATGGAGACTGGAATAAGGATTATTCAGGGGCACAGCCAGCAAGTTCACGCATTGCCAAGTAGCAATTGTTGGTTTATTAGCAAACAAAGAGCTCGTCGCAGAACATGCCTGCGCGAATGCATTGCCTGGCTTCGATGTATCGATACATGTACCCTGCGTCCTTCACACCCGTTCAAATACTGGAATATATGACGAGGCTGAACAACCTAATGGACTGCAGAAACATTACCATCATTTGCACCCCTGAAGTCTCAGCATCACATTGTGGAGGCAAAAAGAGAACGGCCCCCAATCGAGCCCAATACAACATCGTTCAGCATGACGACTACACACAACATTAATGTTAAACGCACCATCACTCAGTACCACGAAGTCAAATTCAAATGAAATCATTGCTGCGCTGACACATACCGGTTCTGCTCCTACTAAAAGAAGCTTGTCCATGCCCTTCTCTCGCCTCTGTCGTTGTTGTATCACAGTTGCTACATGTACGTCAAATCTCACCCTTGATTACTGAGGCTCGTCTTAGGCTCACCCTTGAGGCACACCATCCAGAATCAGGAAGCCGTTCACTTTGCGTAACATAGGCGAGTGGCAGAAGGCGAATATCTTGGCCAGGATGTTTTGATTCAGCTGAGAAAAAGCGAGTCTACCACTTGATAATTTCAGGTCTTTCTTGGTCGAAGCAGGATACTTAGATGACATCACGCTCAGGAGCGCAACCTTGCTCTCAATTGGGAGTTTGAGCAAGCGATCAATTGGCTTCAAATGGTACTTCCTGAACTCTTTCAGGTATTTGTGGTGCGAAGTGGACAGCATGATCTGAAGGTACTCAAGGCTTGTATTCTTCTGGAGCATTTGCAGCAGCGCCTCCATCACACCGTTAATGGAGGGGTCGTACAATACTCTCCCGAAGTCCACAGGGTTCAATCGGCGAACTCGCAACTGGCGCATGCACTTGGTAAATGAGCTACTGGCGTCACTAAGCAAAGTTGCAAGTGTCTCGATGTCATACCCGTCAAAATTTAGGGCTGGAAGCGGGTCATTTCGCGCATGGTAGTCAAAAAAGTTGAATCGCACGTTAACGAAACCTTTGCGGATGGAAAACTCTTCTAGATTCGGGCAGTTATTGGTCACATCGACTTCTTTAAGATTCTCCGAGGGCCCATCAAGCGTTAAGAATCTTAACGATGGTCCAATGGAGTTCAGAAGATACGCAACAGCATCCCCAAAAAACGGAAGTATCAAGCCAAAGCGCATCGTAAGTGACGTGATCCTTCCCGGGGTAGCTTTTTGCTCACTGTTCTCTGTAAACAGCAAGTCCGCACGCCGGACGTAGGCCCGACCAAAACCAGGGATCAACACGTTTACCCATTTTCCCTTTCTGTCATCGCTAAAAGTTCGCACAGAATTTATCGATGACTCAAACTTCATCATAGATGATCCTCTGCAAACGCGCCCATGCTCATCGAACTTCCAACAAAAGGAAGAATCAGCCTTCAGTGTTGCCACTCTGCTTCCAACACGACCACGACGACAACCGAACAATTCTTCTTCGGGGTGATCCGAAGTCATCACGGACGTGAAAGCGTCTACGTCCGCGGTTGTAATTTGAGGCAGCTGCGTCAATTCAAGAGATTCGATCGAGGAATGAGCACGTTTTGAGTAAAACGCGTAAGCAATCCACTTCCACAATTGTCTGCATTCAGCTTCGCCTCCCACGAACATTCTTGCTCCTACGCAAACCTTTGCGTCAATATTCAGCGAGAACTTCTTCGCCGTCTGACTCGAAGCAATCGCGGAGAATAAAGCATCCACATCCATATCTCCCAATGAAAAGGCACACTGCACGTGCACCTTCTCGAACTGCAGGCGATCCGGAGCGGTCCTCGTGCTACAAACTTGGAATCCGGAATGATAGCTCGTAAGCGCAAGTTCAGGAGGTCGGCGAGTATTGTCAAAGAGACTGGCCATCAGCTGTCGCATCACTTTCTTCGCCAGTCCAGCTTCATTCTCAAGATCAGGCACCATCGTTAACCCAACTGCCACTTGTGATGCCCAGACATTTCCAGTCACGAGCCTCTCCATCGCCTCAGCTAATTCAGCACTAATTCTACATCCAGTAACATCTGCAATCATCGGTTCCAACACAAAGGTGCAGCGCAGTTTCCCCAAAGCCACATCTTCTTTCTCATGACTTGCCTTGTAGATTTCCCATTGCTCCTTAACCGTCTGCTCTGCCTTTTGGATGTCCATAAACACAGCCATGAGCGACGAAACGGAAATCTTCATACAAGATGCAGTGTTCACTCTCACTGGAACTTTGACATCTTTCCGTGACATCAAATAATCAGTTCCAACTGCAATTTTCTCCAGTGCTCTCACATACTCCTGACTGGGAAATTTCCGTTGATCAACTCCACAAAATTTCACCAAATCCAGCTCGTCACTTTCCTTGCTCTTCCGGCCTTCCAAATCCATGAACAGAACAAATTTCGGCTCCACTTTCTCGTCAAATTTCTCCGAGCCCTCGTACTGCATGTCCATTCCACAATATGTCTCCAATAGACATCTCCACGCCGTATAGTCGACATGAGCCACGACGGACAGCAGCGCAAGTGCCTCTCTAGCCTTCCGAAATTTCAATTGAAATGTTTCTTCTTCAGACAATTGTGGATTTTGCGTCAGGTTTTCTTCGTCTTCTTGTGTTTCTTCATGGCGATAAGGTAGATTCACCTGCAGGTAGTTCTTCACGTCGCCCCAGTAGTTTGTATCGCACTCCAGGCTGTCGAATTTGATTCTTCCTTTGAGGACAGCGCACCAAGGGAGAAGGAAGCCCCAGCGCTCTTCAATGGGACAGATAGGCCCACTCATGACCGACTTCTTCTCTGCTGGACAATCCGATGTGCGTCTTGGTTTGCAAATCGAGGAATGACTCCCAAAAAGTAGCTTGAATTGGTTTAGCCAATGAGAATGCAGCTGTAATTTGTCATCACCGGATCGGTAAGTAAAAGTGAAAGCAGTGATCTCTTACATAAATTATTTGACCAGCAGTAAATGCTGTTGTTTTACGAGCGAGTTTGATACGAAAATGAACCGAGCGTATTGATTTGTCTTGGAGCGGTACTCTCTCGAATGGTGTATGTCACAACTCAAAACGGCGCAGCCATTTGAGATCTTCAAAGCAACCAAGATGGAGGAAGCGGCTCTTGCTCTAATGGAGCGACGTTGGGGCTTCCTACTCCCCTGATGCCAAGCTCTCACTCAGAAAATAAAGCACAGGCGTATAGACCGCGACTGGGAGCCCTGGGGCGTCGACTTGAGGTGCGGTTGCCCACGCGGTTCCAAAGTCCGACGACGAAATCGACGAAGCCGAAGATTCTGATGAAGATTATCGAGACGAACCTAGACAATCCTATGACGATGGCGGGGGGAGAAACTATTTAGGAAAAGATTCCTCAGAAACCCCACTCAAGAGACTTACGGTGATACTTACGTTGTCATGACCTACTCAGCGCACAATAGTTTGCGAAGCAAAATTCCAACTCTTCTCTCGATACCAGCTGCAAGAAGAGCGTGTGTCGATATGAGCTCACCCCTATCCTGCTGGAGAGCTGGCATACTTACCGTCTTGTTCATGAGCGCGCAGTAATGCAGTTCGTTCCACTTGTATAAGTAAACCTCATAACGACGGAATACTGGACTTTTAGCGACCTTCGACCCTTCAACATGCCACGCTTCAAAAGTTAGTAAACCTCCACAGCATCAATTTCTCTGTCAACCACTTGATGTACATTGCTTGGTCCTTCGCGAGCAGACATTCCGTTTACACTCTCCATCTCCTTATTCCTCGGCTTGGCAAGTCCCGATTTCTTGTAGATGTCATCGGAGATACTCGCTGTGCTGACGCCGATATTGTACTTCCCTTACTAGCACAGTCCTACGTACGACAGTAGGTGTAGCTACCCTCGGCATTTTCAGAGTTTCTTCGGGCTCAGCACGACTTTGTCAGAAGTACTCAGATAGTGTAGATGTGTGTCAGGTATCTAAGATAAATTTAACTGAATATAATAATCGATTAGAAATAATGTTTAGTGTTGGCCTGCGAATAGAGTTAAGGAAAAACATCACAGCGACATCGTCTGTGTCCGTTGACGTAAGGGTGCAGGCTCGTTGTCATTATCATATCCAGCTAGCCAAGTTTCGATCCCTCGATCCGAGCACGCTTTGACATCTCATAGTCAACGCCAGCTACCTTCACCATCGTTTTGCATTTTTTAAACAATTCGTAACTTGCATGGCTTCGAGTGCTCAACGCTATCGAAGGCGCAAGCGACACATGCTTCACAACGTATCGCTGGAAATCTTCCGAACTTATTGGGGCCCGAAAGGACCGTAATCTCTCCATGGGAACAACGAAGTACAGCTCAACCATTTTAAAATGAACTCTCGTCACATCGTCATGCGTTACCAGCTTGTCCAGCAGCTCAATGAAGTAATCGTGGGTATCCGTGACGCTCAGCACGAGTTACTTGGATGAACCGCACGATCGTTTTCGCCTTATCAACGAACACGGCATCATATCCACCTTGATTCCACTTGGTCGGGGCCAGCCACGTCGCGTTATCGAGAGAAACTGCGATCGAGGCCTTAGTGGGGTCAAAGAAGATGATGTCCGAACGCCCCCACTTTTCTTGACGAATCACGTGGTACTCGAAATAGCTCCACTGAAGACCCGACGACTGGATCATTGCAAAAATCCAAGCGTCGAACAAATACCCATCCATAGACGGATTCACTCCACACAATTGCGCCACTTTCTGTAATAGCACTGGACCTTTCAGAACTGCGCACCGTCTCGAGACGTAATCACTTACGAAGCGAACCTCGTAGTCGTTGCCTCCTCGATGATATCCAGCCTGCAACCTGTTGATAGCACTAACCGCTGAAGCCCCAACCGAGTTTTGAGACATCAAGTCAATATTCGATACTTCGTTGAGGGCATCATCTAGAGAAGCGATAGCCGTATCTGTCGGAACTGCAAACATCAGCCTTGCGCTCCCCCAGCAACGCAGTACTTTTGCTCCACAATCTTCGCTTTATGCTTTTCCTTTTCTGGATTATCTGACCCCCGGATCGGTTCAAATATATCCTTCACGCTTTCGAAAAATGCATCATACGTCATCGCCTTCTGATAATCCTCAAGTCTCCATGACTCCAGCTTGTATGACATTTCAGTGGTCATTCGCTCGGTTTGTCCAGGCTGCGCTATGGTAGGAACGCTGGGTTTCATGTCCACACCAACTGTTTCGGTTTCTTTCATTTCTTCCATGTCCACATCCGTCTTGCCATGCGAAATAACCGAATATAAAGCACGATGGAACTTCTTGTTGACACTTGACATCGAGCAAACGTACACCAGTCGATGAATCTTTTTGTCCTTGTCATGCCACTGCTTGCACATAAGACGGGCTTCCTCGATGTGAACGCCTGAGGCAGCGTATCCATCCAAAAACAGGATGGTGCTTTTACGGGTAGGTGTGGAGCGCAAGATTTTCTTCAACAGTTGGAGCTCGGCTAAGTAAACAACGCACGTCACTTTTCGTTTCCACGGAGCCAAACACACATGAACGCGTCTCTCACTCGAGCAAAGCTAATCCACAACACATCCCAGACCAATGAATCAAGTGCATACGCGAAGGCCAGCGCTGTGCACGACTTTCCCGTGCCCGGGGGCCCAACAATCCACTCTATAGCCTCGTTTTCAACCGAGCAGCGATTCATTTCACTCCATTGCGTCTCGAACTGCTGTCGACAAAAGAGCATTAACGATTGTCCAGAGTCCCCAACCCCAGAGCCCTCGATCATAGCCTCCGACAACCTAATCAATTGGTCATCAGCTCGAACGCCAAGTTGTGGTCTTGCTTCGGGTGCAGTCCACGCAATCCGCTCGTCGTCGACTTCTTTTGGCACTGGCACTTCAACGACGAGTTCAGCCGCCATAGATTTCCCAGTCTCTGCAATATTGGCGTCCGCTTGTAGAGGACCCTGCTTCCGATTGTATGCCTCCCAGTCCGCGTACACCTTGAGGTCGACTGCATCAATCTTTTCAAGGTGGTTGCTTAGCTTTGCCTTTACAGCATCTCGGAATTGAACCACCATGACACCTTCCGGCTGGACCGCATCAGCGGTCGTGATCGGATTCCCACCTTCGCCCACCAATCGGAACCACACCAAACGATCCATTGCTGTATTCTGCTTTCTGCTCTCCACTTCTTGGGAGAAGACGACCTGAAAGCTGAATTGCACGGCTCGAAATGCAATATTCAGGTCATCTATACGTTGTACCGAGACGCTTCATTTACGTCCGAACGCATAGCAACAATCGTCATTTGTTCGGCAATGGGCGGGCGCTGGGACTTCTTGGCTCCTTGGTGTGACACAATCAAGCGCCTTACCTACGGGAATCTGGAGTATGAAGATGACCCCCACGGCACCCAGAAGCGGATACTGCAAGCTACGCTCCCCAAGAGACAGTTTTGTGCCGACGAAGACATTTTTCAGACCAAATTCCGCAAAGCGCGGGAAGCATTGGCATTATTGTCTGCAGTGGCTCATGTGGATCAAAGTGGATGGAAATATGTCCTTTCGAAATATTGCGGGGTGAACCTTGGAAATCGGGGAGGGGAGAAATTTGAAGAAGACGTTGCGGCTAGATTTCTGTTGGTGATGGACCTAGCAGAGAAAGAAGGCGCTTATGACTCCGATCTAGCTCAGTTGGTTGGAGTTTACCGGCGAGAAGAGCAAAGTTCGGAGTATTTGGCAGCTTTGGAGAAAATTGCTGCGTTGGACAACAGATTAAAAGATGGTGCGCCAGGAGTGGAAGTGAAAATTCCAGTTCGGGTGATTTTAGAGCTAAGCAGATGTTTTCGGCAATTGGCGAACAACCTGTGGAGGATCTATTGAGTGCAGCAAGAGCTGAACGAGTCATTAAAGCGAAGTGGGAGGCGTACGAGCAGGAACGTGGAGTGATGGCTGTAAGGCCAGGCTCGCTACGTTGCAGTTTCGTACTAGAGCCAATTATTGCAGAATTTAACAACTCTCCATCCGAGCTGACACGGCGGATGCAGTAGCAACACTGCTAGCCGCAAATGTGTGGTTTTCCAGGCTTTCACTTTACCTGAGAATCCATTCGACGTTGAGAGAAGATATTCTCTTGTCGAAGAACGTATTTGGTCAAATGGTGTCACACGTCTTCGACAGCACACGCCGCAATCGCGATCTCGCCGCAACAAGATATCATTCCAAGATAGGCCAATCAAACCAGCTTCAGATTGGTACCGTGGTGGTGTATTGTGACCCTTCAATGACAACTGCGGAGTTTGAGGCTTTGTGTTCAGCTCTTGTGGTTACCCAGACAACTAAGAGGCTCTCTATGAGTCTATGGCTAGATCCAAAAGATGCGAATAGCAGCGCAAAAAGATGGAAGTGGCTGGCTTATGCGCTGTTTTCGAAGCAGGCGCGTAGACATTCAGCGTTAGAATCGGTCGCTTTGAACGCGATTGGTAGCATGAGTGTTGCGGATATGGCGGCCTTCTCGGCTGTACTGCAAGCTGAGCACCCGGAGGAGGAACTATTTGATTCCCCACGTTGCTACATCAACGCGAGAGATGCGATGCTGAAGAAAGGTTCAATTGTGCATGCGCGACCGGAGTACCCAGATAGCTCTTTTGTGAGTGAAAACGCAATGAGTGTTGGTTCACTAACATTTCCAGTGCGTACGTTCAGCGATGATAACCAGAGTGTATGGGTCTCCACAATCGTGCCTGGTCATGGGAAATGTCTTGTTCAACGCGATGATCTGGTATTTGAAGAGGAATATGCATCCGAAGAGCTCCAACACGGATTAATGACGCTTACGATCGGCTTCAGCAATTCCAATACCCCGACATTTGACGGCCTGCCAAGTTGCATTGCAACAATCGGAACCAGATTGAAAGTGCTAGTCCTGGATTTAACCTGTGCGGATCTTGGGCTCAATTTCATTGTGCAATGTTGTCCCAACCTGGATGAGTTATCTCTGAGATCACCAGAGGTTGATGTCCGACTTCGCTTTGGTGGGTATCGTGCATTGGGCCAGCCACTTCCTGAGTTAAGCGACAACTGGAGAGATTTCGGTGCTTTAACTGCGGAGTTATCCGATCCTAGCAGCCCACTGACGACGTGCTTGCGAAGGTTGCGAGTTCGACTGGATAGTGTTCGTAATTCCAGCGGGGTACAGGACGAAACACTCATCAGAACGGCTCTAGCACAGCTATTGCACATGCTGGAAGTGAACCAGAGTCTAGAGTACCTAGACGTCATTGCACCTCTCCAGTATCACGAGTTGCTTTCTCAACTCAGAGCATATCATCATATGCGATTGACAGTTGCATCCCGCTGCCCACATCAGCCAAAGCTGCATTCCTCAGTGCATTATCGCCCTCACGGACACCAAACCAAGTAGGCCCATCGAGATCTACACTCTACGGCTATGAGTTTGACCAACATGTGGTGTCCAAGATATTACAATTTGCCGTTTCTCCTGTTCTCCGCGGAGTATACTTTCACGATTTCGATTGGGGCGACAGGTATGACGAAATACCGCTGTAATTATTGTCACTGTGGCACCTGGAAATGAATTTGCTAGTGCAGCACCGTACTGCAGCTTTGGCCAAAGCCTTCGGGTGAGGTAACCCATAGAGCGTGAATTGCGACTGGCTACGGCGACAGGCTTGCGAGGAGGGTATAGATGAATAGTATACCAAGGATGTCTTGAAAGGGATTTCTATCCGAACCACGGATGGTTTTACTACAACAAAGCACCGAGCACCATGAAGTGCCTGCGTTTTTGTTCAGGTTCCTCTGGCTACGATAGATAATTATGCAGGGAGAGAAATCGAAGGTATTGAATCTCTGAAGGTGTCATGGTCAGAATTCCTGGGGTTTTTCATCAGGGGCATTGTGGAGCCCGCTGAAACGGTTACTCTTTCGGGAAGTACTATATGGACAGCAGGAGTTCTGGGGAAATCAACACTGTGCGCCTTGGCAAGTCCCGTGTCGTCTGCGTGCACCGCGCTATTAACTATTAACAACTATTAAATATACGCAGGGCTTGATCAGGGAACCACTAGATGCTATCCTCAAATACGTTGAGCAGGGTGCACGTGACCGGCTGGGGAGGGGGGTATTCTCCGTCAGCTCCTGGTGCTATACCTGAGCGATTACGTTCGTATGACCGGGTGGGACGCGAGCAAGATGAACTTTGTCAGTTCGGCTCGCCCGCATGGGAGCCCACCGCGCCCCGCCCTTTATTGGTCGCTCTCAAGCTTAAGTCCCAGATCGGGATTAATGATGGCTGCCATCCGTAACCGGGTCGCGAGTGGTGGTCGCTGACAACTTGCTAGCCTAGCAAGTGTACGCTTGGAACATCAGAGTCTGTATTCACGCTGGATCCTTTGCCTTATCGCGTGAACGTTGTGTGCATGTTCGAAAGCACGGTTGATAGACTGTGACTGACAGCAGTGAGAAGTGCGCTGGTATGCGCAGGTCAACACCTATTCCGTGCTCGTGATTCTCGAGTCGTGAAGAAAAATCTTGATGCCGTCGGGGTGGAGGCATCCACGTGACGATTGGCAGTTGCCACAGTTCGAAGAGTACCCGGAGTAGAGTGGCAAAGCCAATGCCGCTAGCTCATATAGAAGGAGGAGTTACTGTTCTGCAATTACGAAGAATGGAGTGAATCTATTCTCTTCACTGCCAAGTTGATGCCAACGATACCGATATATATACAAACCCATGCACAATCGAGCTACCACCGCGTTTACACAATAAACTAAGCACACCATACGATTAACGCCGCAGAGGCTGCCGTGTGCTGCATACATGTACGTGCTTCTTGCATTTAGTAGCGGCATAACACGCCAATACCTTTTCATGTACATACACATCTGTCAATCAATCATTTCGAAAATATTCACGCGATTGACGAGCGTAATCGATGGACACGCGTAATCGAAGCGCAAAAAGCAGAGCCCCCAGGAAATTCTGCGCCATTTCAATTTCGTTTTGCAGAATGGCTCCGCGTTTTGCGAAATGCCCGTCGACTGCGCTCGTCAAGGACAATGTCGCGCCGAGAGCCCGCCGAAGTAGGTCCAAGCGGTATTTGCGGAAGCGGACCAGTGATGCAGCGAGTCGAGCCTCACACTCACCGATGAGAGAATCCTTTCCCCTTGGGAGCGCAGCGACTGTTTTGTGAACCACAGCGGAGCAAAAACTCATCATAGTATTTGACATCCGTCCTCTACATCTGAAGGTAGCTATTGCTTGTAAAGGACAGCTTCGTGAAGTCTTTGACGGGAAAGTCGATCACTTTGGACGTGGTGACGTCCACAGCATGAACCAATCGACTTCCGCCGTGTGTAGTGGCTTTAAAGTGTAAGCAATAAGTATTCACGGTATTCAACTCGACCGATGAGCGATTCAGCGCACTTTGGTTGTTGGACTAACGAACTGGCTCATAAATTAAGGAGACATGGCCGCCAATATTCAAATAGGAATAACTTGGGTCCAGGATAATTAGTGGTCGCCAACTCTTGCAACAGCAAGAATTTTAATTTGGATCATCTTTTTTTGTTCCGGAACGGCGATTAGTCCACAGTGTCACAAACCTTTCACTTTTCTTTATGAATAATAGACATTTGACGCTTTGCTGGCTTTGCTACTACTTTTACAACTTTTAGTAAGTCTTTTTGACTAATGGAGATATTTTCAGTGAGGTATAATACATTGATGTCACTTAGCTGTGTTAACGACTTCCTCTGACCGTCCTAGACATCGTCCCTATGCCGATCTCTAGCACTAATGGAGATATCGGTAGCCAATAGAAAACTTTAGTTCCTGGACTAAGTCGCCTTCTGGAACAAGAAACGAAATGATCCAAAATTATATTCTCTAGAACAACGGACGGAGTGTACTGGAGCTTTTGGAAATCGAATGATAATTTATCTGAAAAATATATTTACGGATTTTCGTTGTTAGTCCAACAGCTAAAGTTCTGTAGCAGAGAATAATATCAACAGCCCCGCTGTCGATATCACCTCTCCCTTGTGTGGCGTCGTCACCAGTGCCACATAATCCTCGATGACAACGTAATCCTGCGTCCAAGGCAATCAGCACTTGCGCTCTGGGATTTTGGTCTAAGCCCAAGAGCTATACTTCTCGTTCTATGCTGAAGATACACGATCTGATCAGCAATGATACTGTCTTTTCTCAATTGCTTCCTACCCACCCACCCACAGGTCTGGAACAACTTGGTCTCAGAAAGAGGTCATTCCGAAATTTGCCACCGACACCACCAGAGCAACCCCGATCGCATACAAGAAAACATGCGACTGAGCTGGGTCGTGCTTGCTGCTGCCACAGTTCTGGCAAGCTTTGATCCCGCCTTCGCCATCCAAAACACCGATCGTATCAAGCTCCGCGGCGCTGCCGTCTCTCTCACGGAAACCAGCACAAACAATCGTTTCCTGCGAGCTCCAAGGAGTGTCGATGATGCTGGAAGCAACGACAACGGCGATTTTGATGAAGAACGAGGAAGATTAACACTGCAGGATGCCGAGAAAATGCTGGAGAGAATGCAAAATTTTGGCAAGGCGCACCTTGGTGTGGAGACTGGGTTGTCGAAGTTGAGTCGGGAACAAGTGAAACTCTGGTTTGCAAAAAGTCAGCAGAGTGTTCTCTTCCGTCAAGTGTACCATGATGGAATGGATCCGGCGAGATTGAGTAAATTGATTGGCCTCGACGACATTGTGAAGAAGGTACCATCCGCCAAGTTGATGGAAAACACGGATTACGTACTGTATACCCAGTTCACGAATTTCTGGTTGAAAGAGCGTGCCAAAGCAAAGAACCTTCTCCCCCCTGTCCCTTTGGTTTAGCATCCATGACGCTCGTGACAGATTTTCCATATTGGTAAGGCCAAGCTAGCTCGAACAGAATCAGTTGGGAACAAATCAGGAGGATAATCATGGAATCATACATGTTTAAACTCGTGGTCTGTTCTTTATTTCGTAAAGTGCTAATGCAGCATTTTTTCTTCTATTCTGCTCTGTTTTACTGTTGGTGCCGGGCATCTCGGCGTGTTGGACTTCCTTGAATACTTACTACGACTATCGGTAGACAAAATAAACTGGAGATTTCAAATGAGGCTGCGCAGTTAGCAGGGGTTCGACAGCCCTTCAGCTTAACACCGAGTCACCCATCAGGGATGCTATGGGTATGAAATGTTGTTTCAGTTTCCCTCGACGGGCGAAAAAGCCCCAGTATTAGTATAATAATAAACTCATTTTGATGATTTGTTTTGTATTCGAAAACATGACCCCAGGACCAGGCACTTGACGGCCGCGTTCAGCGTCGGGTCCTCGACAGCGTTATTAGAAGCTGGAAGTGGTCACCGCTCTCGTGGATTTTAGGGGTGAGGCTTGGATGTAGATTTCCTGTCGACATTTCCGCTTTTGAGATTTTGTAGCGCGATGTCCCAAAAATTGATAACTGAACATCATTACGTGGGACAGCGGACGAGATACGGGGATTCGTATCAAGTTCATTCTGTCTTTAGCCTTCAAGCTTACGCACCCTACAATGGGCAGCACCGTTGGTGAATCACCACACGGTGATGCAAACCACTTAAAACGGCCAGGCGTCCTTGAGTCGAAACTCGAAGATGCCGTCCTTCAAAGGCATTTTTCTCTTCTCTTTTTAAAAAGCGGCCCGTCAAAGTCCGCCGTGCTTAGAGCGTCACGTGCTTCCTCAGTGAGCTGCTCCCACGTGATGAGGTCTTGGAACTCACCCTCTTCCTGTGTAAATTGCAGTCTCGGCTTGGGATAACCGTATCCGCGGTACGAGTCCAACTTCACACTTGAACCGTCAAGGAATCTAGCTTGAACGGGGGTTTCGAACTCGGACCGCCTACCATAGTTCATTGACACACCAAGAATTGTCGAGTTGGAGAGAGCAGGGTCGTCGATCCAGACAACCGCGGTCTCCCAGTAATGGCGACGCTGGTACTTATAGTTGCCTTTAGGGAGATACCAAGCGTACATGATAGCCCACTTGTCCTCGTACCAGTCCGAACGAGAATACACTTGCGAGCCGAGACTTGAGCCCGTGCACTCTCCATCTGCTGGGCCAGATCCTTGAGACCGGCGCTGACTGACCCATCAGCTTGGACGGCCGGATACGGGTAGCATCCGTAGGAGACCAAGAGCTGGGGCTTGAACTTCACGGCGGCCTTCTCGGAGTCGGTCGTCGGTTCTGGCTCAGCAAATGGTTGGACTTGGTCGTGGTCGATGTAGGTGACCTCGGCTTGGGCTGAAGCGAGCGTCAAGACCGCAGCAGCGAGGAGGGCTTGAAGCTTCATTGTTTTCAGGTGTACTCTTGACGTAGACGATTGCGAACTGATGTCCATGACAGTGTGCTGGATATGTAGTCGGCTGAATATGCACCATCAGTGCGCCAACGCAGCCTGCATTATGCTGCGTTGACGTATAATCGTTGTCTACCCGTAATCAGGGATGGATAGTACTGTATCGAGCAGAGGAATTTCCATAAATCAACCTTAAGCACTAAGATTTGAGAAATTAGTAAGCGCACTTAGATTAGTGTTTAAAATATCATTATGATACTATTTCTGAAACTTGGCATCAACATTTCTTAGCTCCTAAGTAGATTGCCACGGACGAGACTTGAACAACAGGCTATTCCACTTTTGAAGTTGCAAAGACCTCAGTACTTCTATAAATGCAAGCCGTGCGGCACAGGGTGTGTGCGCGATATACTATCCTACGTACCTGTACCAAAACAAAGCTCCACCTCTAGCGCAAGAGGAATTACAGCCCTCAGACTTAGACTAAAAGCGAAAAGGAAAGAGGTATGCAGCTCCTGAACAAGGTACAGTACTCGACAGGGTCGTCTGGTAGAAGAGGGGACGGACGGAGAGATCGAAACCATGGAAGTTAGCCTCGCCCCTAATGCTATTTGTTCATAGACCCGGGATCAATGCACCCTGGGTGAATGGTTTGAGCTGGTAACGTTACTGGCAGTTGCTAGTGTTTGATGCATTGCTGGTGCAAGTAGCTATTTGAGGGTTTTGTTACGGTAGTGGAGATGTTTTTATTTAATATGGATAGTAACTTTATTGAAGGAAGAGTCTAAAGAGACACCAGAGCCTGTATTTAATAGCCAAGCCTCCTTGAAGCAATTGTGGTGGAGTGGGATCGCAAAAATGGATGATGCGATCCAAACTCACCAGCGGTACGCCCGGACTGCCGACTATCGGGGGGGTACTCCGTTGATCAGGCGTGATCAGAAAACCTTGTAGTCACCTTGTGTACCCGACGGCGGGGCGGGTTACGCTCTTCCGGTGTTCTCTTGAAGGACGTCAAGGGTGTGACCAAGGCGGAACTTGTTGGAGCTGGACTGCTCCTTCCGGGGAATGGGGGGATGACGGCCACGCGGGTATTCTTCACGCGGTCGTCGGTTGTTGGTGATCGGGTCTTGGGGTAAGTCGATCACGGGGGGGTGTCCTTTGGGGGTGCTGTTATAGCCCTTTCCGTTGCTTGCCGCCTCCTCTGGCGGGGTCTTGAGTTGAGATGAGATTGTACGATCGCCCCCTGGCCAAGCTATCCAGGTGTGCGACGTGTCCTTGGTTGACTAGGTGAGCCCTTCTTCGGGTAGGCCAATGTAGTTCCTTCCCCGGGATGTGTGGACGCCACTTGTGTCTTGCAAGGCAAATCAGAATCTCTTAACCAAAAGTAAAGGTCCTAAAGATCTCTCCCTATCCTGCTCTTCCCTATCCCGCTTGCGCATCCCTTGATTGCACACCGTAGCTTGAACTTGGTCTGATGTACCAAGATCGCGGTACCGTGTCGAAAAGATTGGTCCATTGTACCCACAATAATCGTGAGTACAGATCTCGTATCGAAATGTTTGTCGCATGTCGATCTGGATCAGATTGCGTATCGAAATGATTGCTCAATATCGATCTTGATCAGGTCGGCATAAATGATTACGCCATACTCATCAGGTCGACTGTATCCACTTCAATCCGGAGGTGGATGTCTTCTGAACACAACCGGACATAACTGGACATAACTGGACACCACTGTACACAACTGGCCATAACTGGACACATCCGCAATCTTTCCATCGCGATTCCTCCAAACGCGATCTCATGCCATCAGTCCCTTCCGAATCGCTCAATCTCTCCAACTGGCAAGTCGCTTCACCTCACAATTGATTGTGTGCTTACTTGTGGGCGTGATAGTAGGATAGCAAGAGAAGCAGTCATATTTTTCTGCCGTCGTTGCTGGTCGATGTCGGGGGCGTGCCTTCTGAGGGCACAAGTTATGAAGCTTGCATTGAAGCAAGTCCGCTGCCAGGAAGTGGCGTGGCGGATACCCTAACATTTTGCAGCATTGCAGGCTTCGAAAGCATTTCTTGCGCCATTGTAGCCGTGAGGCGTCCGCCGATTCGAGTGTAGCGCTCAACCGCATCCGATTTCCACCTCCCGAACATTTTTACCGCCAAACTGTCAAACCCAGCGTTGAAGAGTGCCGTTGCGCCTCCACTTCGCAGCGAATGTGAGCCGTACCGCTCTGGATCCTGACCTGTTCGCTCATCCGCGTATTTTATCGCGTTTATCACGTGGCGCACTTGAGCATTTCTGGTAGCGTCGATTCTGCACAACAGTGTGGCTGCCGCAACTCCGAGTGACTTGTGATGTTGCACGAGATACCACGCAGCTAGAACTGGACAGCACCACCGGGAACCGGATCGCTGGAGCCTGCGAGTTGCACCTTCTCCAAATTGGTCAGCTTTGCTTCCCCTAAAACGGATGATCACCGCCACCACCTCTTGCAGCTTCTTGACATTATTTCCGTCGGGGCCGATGAAATTCACATCTGACCGCTGGATGGCGTACGGCTGCACCTTGGTACCGCAAGCTAGATATTCTGACCGTCGGAGAAGAAAGAAAAAGCCCAGGACAGAAGCCCCCCAAACGAGTCGGTCCTGGGCGTTGGCGAAATTGAGAACTTTGTGCATGCACCGGAGAATTGGGATGGTAACTGGTGATTTGGGTATGCTGGGTGGGTCGGAGCGTCGCATCCCTGTGATGGCGAGCTGGTGTCCCGGGAGAAGGCCGACACTATAACCGAGTGACCTCCGATGATGCCACGAAACCTGGCTGATCTTGGAGAGCACGGTGCCGGCAGCGTTTCCGGAAGCGGACTGATTCCATCCGTAGTACCAGCAGTATGTTGCGAATAAGGCTAGTTGGTACGAGTGCTGTCGGGGTTTTCTGGAAGCCACTGCGAGAACCCAACCCACGCGCACCACTCGCACCATTGCTTCCAGGTGCCGCTATACTTTGCTGCCGATGTCGTGGCCAATGAACGGGACTGAAGCTGGAGAACCCTGTGTAGAGTTTTCTGCATTCCGGCGGAACTGAAGTCTGTGTCCAGATTAATGAGAAGTTAGTCCATCGAGTTAGATACGGCTCGGTCCAAGCACGTGAGGCTGCATCAGCCATGATATTTGTCGATCCTGGTAGGTGATCGGCTGACACGCGTAAATTAAAGTAAGCCTCGGCAAGACCGATGGCCCTGTTGATTTCTTGGCTCAGGACATTCGAAGCTTGTAATTTGTTGCTCCACGTCACGGCTGACATGTTATCGCTCCAGCATTTTACGTGCACCAGCCCGCCGGCGGCTTGCGTATTCCACTTCGCTCCCCATGACCATAGTGCGAGAGCAATGCACAAATGCTATCTTACATTGATCGAAAAATCCGTATTGCTATCAGCAGTTTGATCGATCCACATCAGTTCATGTTTATCAAATTTGATCTGGATGAACATGTTCGACGACGGATCAAGGATGACGAGGCCAACATTGGAGGCGTCCATGTACAGTTCGACGTGCGGCGTAGGCATCTCCCCGAACATTGTTAATGGTAGCTCCGCAAGGCACCCATGGTCCAGTATTTGGTTGAACCACACCAGATCTGCTGTGTGACGCAGTTGCCGTCAGCGGCAGGTATTGCCGCAACTACAACCAATCTGGTTGAACAATAAATTTTCGTATGCATGTCTACCAATATCTGAATGGCGCAAGATATTCAAGGATAAGAACAAGAATCTGATACGTCCGATAATCATTAATTTGATTGGTCTAAATCATCAAGATTTGATAATATCCAGTATGGGAACTGGATTTTTGATGAAACTACAACTACGTGGATATTTTAGACAAGATCATTGGTAGAACAGATAGCAGCTGAGATTAGAGAAGGATAGGCTTTAGGGTAGGACACTAGTGGTCTCAAGGACATCCGTAAAAGCAAACAGCTCAATCTCAATCACTTCTCAATTTGCTTTCAATAGCAACAACCCCTCCACCAACCTCGTCACCTGCCTACCCAAGGACCGCACGCCGGACACGCCAAGCAAGACCTTCCTCGGCGCAAGACTGTTACATAGTAGCACTTGCCGTGTCAAGCTTCGGTTAAAGTTCAAGAGTTCAAGGCTAGGGTACTTGTGGCCACATAGTGGGAAGCGAGTATCCTGTGATTATTAGTGCGAGCCACATCGTGGGGAGCACTAGGTTGCGAAAGGGTTGTCTTTTAGCACGAACGTTACGTTCAGTGGCTAGTCGGTGTGGTTGTGAACCAGTGTGGTTACTCGATTGGTACTCCTTCTGTGGGTCCGCGGTTTAGTGCTTTCACTTTGTGAATCCCTGTCCCGCCTCAGAAAACACGGAGAATAACTTCCTTTCGGTATACCTACTTGGTTTCACTTGATCTACATCCATTGCTGCTGCAACTGTTTCAGTGTGCATTGTTGCATGGGTAAACGAAAAACTCGCGAGCCCGAAGAACCGTTCGTCAACACCACTAAGGTCTTAACCGATCGCCATAAGAAGCTCGATAAGCTTCGAAAGGACCTGTGGTTAACGACGGTAAATCAACTTAAGGTTGTCAAACTCATCCGAAACGACATCCCGGATTGTAAAAATTCAAGTGCGAGGAACGTCGTTCACGAATTTTCGGAACAGCTGAAACAGCTTATCGAGCGTACCCAAACGGTTTTGGAAGGAACATTCGACCACTTCGTCCAACTTTACAAGAAACGTAGACTGTAAATAAGAATTTAGACAGTTCCGTTTTATTTTCAAAGGCTTTAGTTTAGGGTTTCGGTAGTATATATAGTGACGGCGCTGAGAAGTCCGGTTGATATGACCCAAAGAAGAGGTCGTGCAACTGAGCGTCCGTCCCCGAACCCTAGACCTCGTCAACAGAGCAGAATGAGCTCTCCGAGTGACAATGAAGCCACACGCCCGACAACACGTTCCAGAACACGCACGCAAACACAACCGAATGGGGCTAGTGCCGATAATGAGGCAAATTCGGCCGCCCCCGCTGCAGCAGCTGCGCAATCAAGTCATGGACCCGATACGATGTCCATGCAGCAGTTACTAGTGTATCTTACACAGCAGCAACAACAATATCAAGCCCAGGTGCAAGCCCAAATGCAGCAGGCTAACGAGCGTTTTGAATTCCTCGTTGCATCAAGAGGCGAACACAAGAAGAAGGACCCTTCTGTGTATGAAGGGAAGTACGGCGAAGACATTGAGCTATGGATCTTCGCTACTGAACAGTACTATGCCAACAAGCGCCACATAATGGAAGCTGATTCGTCAGACTTTGTGACGCTAATCTCCAGTAACTTGGGCAAGTCCGTGTTGAATTGGTACCGTGCCTTTATCACGGATTGTGAGCGCATGAGCGTTCACCAAACATGGTCTCTGTTCAAGTGTCAACTGCGTTCACGTTTCCGACCCAAGGACTTCGAGTATGATCTTCGTGAGCGGATGTTTCACTTAAAACAAAAGGAAACAATCCACGAATATGTCTCTAAGTTCCAAGACTTGTTGTCTCAAACTGAATTAGAGATAATGAACTAGAGAAGCGTTTCTTTTTCCAGAATGGACTACGGGAAGAAACCGCGAAGAAAATCAAAGAAGAAAGTCCGAGTACGCTTCAAGACGCTATGGAGATTGCCTCTAACTTCGAGTTTGCACATTACTCGGGTAAACCACCTCGCATTCCGTCCAAGTCATCGCAGTCACCGGCCGAATCCGGTAAACGTTCAATCAAGCCGACATCGCAGAAACCAAAGCGATTCGAGAAGAAGAAGAACAAGAATGATGACTGGACGAAAACAGCTACATGCAATAACTGTGGCAAAGTTGGCCACATTTCCCCGCAATGTACCGCTCCAAAACGTAAGGAAGCAAATAGGTACATCAGCGGCGCACTGTATGCTATCTTGGAAGCCGAGGCTCATGCGTACAAAGAAACGGGTCAAGAGAGATCCGTCACCATTTTCATTGATAATGGATGCAGCTTAAATGGCGTATCTGAGGAATTGGTGAAAACGCTTGGGCTGGAGGTAACCGAAGGCGAGTTGATGCAGGTCGACCTTGGTTATGACCAAGTGGTACACCGTCCGCGTCGAACCGTGGAGATGAATCTGCAGCTACCAGGTTTCCCATTGACGTCGGGAACCTTCCAAGTCATGCCCGTTCCAGAAAACAAGGATGTTATTCTGGGCATGATGTGGCTGCGAGAGCAAAATCCGGATATCGACTGGAGTACAGGGCAGGTCACACCACGCATCAAGATGGAGGATGAGCAAGATGCTCAACTAAGACTGCCTAAGCAACGCCCAGCTAGAAGAGTCGCTGGACAACGCAGATCTCGTATCGACCAAAGTCGCGAGATTTTCAACCACTATCGGCAGCATGGCCACAAATGCCAATATGGCAAGACGCGACTTATTTCAGCTCAACAATTTCTAAGAATGTTGCGTCATGACAAGGACATTGAAGCAGTCTTTGCCATCAATCCGCATGACTCGGAGAAGGCAGAACGCTTTAAGAGTCAAGGATGGGAGGCACTTAAGGATAATCCAGCGTATGATATACTACGCAAGTATGCGGATACTGTTTTTCGCACGGAACTTCCAAACGAGACGCCTCCTGTACGAGAAGGAATCGAACACGAAATCCTTCTCCAGCCTGGTACCACGCCTATTTCGGTGAAACAATGGTGCCAGAGCCCTGATCAGCGCATCACAATTCAAGATTGGACCAAAGAGATGGTTCAAGCGGGCATTATTCGACCAAGCACGTCTGCATTTTCCGCGCCGACGTTCTGTGTCAAGAAGCCTGTTGGATGGCGCATTGTGCACGACTATCGTCAGCTAAATCTAGCGACAATTTTGCCGGCTATACCAATGCCGCGCAAGGAGGATACCTTTGATGCCATGGCGGGCAGTCATTGGTTTTCGTGCATGGACCTACTGTGGGGTTACTACCAAGTTAAGCGACGTGAATCGGACATACCGTTTACAGCTTTTTCGACCCCTGATGGTCTATTTGAATACCTCGTTACTCCAATGGGACTCAGTGGTAGTCCCGGAACATTTAACCGTCTTTTACAGAAAGTCTTTAGGGACTTAAGAGACGTGATGAGGGTCTATTTTGACGACATCTACGTATTCACCCCGAGTGAAGATGTCGCAGAGCACCTTGAAGCTTTAGATCGTGTGCTCAAGCGATGTGAAGAACAACAACTTTACATCAAATTATCCAAGTGTCAGTTCTGTGTGGACGAGATTCCATGCCTAGGAGATTTCGTCGGACGAAAAGGAGTCCGAATGGATCCAGACAAGGTTCGCATCATCGCAGAATGGCCTGTTCCCAAGACCAAGAAGCAAATGGAGAGCTTCTTAGGAACTACGGTCTATGTGTCCAGATTCTGTAAGGACTTTGCACAATTTGCAGGACCACTTCATGACAGCATCAAGGGAAAGCGTCCACGAGAGACTATTGAACTCTCGGACGATCAACTCAAGTGCTTCAAAGAGCTTAAACGCCGGTTAGCCTCACCACCAGTTATCGGCCTTCCTGACTTCACAAAACCTTTTGGTATTCGCATGGACGCCTCGAATTTTGCCATCGGGGGAGTCTTGTTTCAAAAGGAGGGAGAGCTAGAGCATCCAATCGCGTATACTGGCCGGAAGATGAAGCCAGCAGAACTAAACTACCCTGTTCGAGAACAGGAGTTGCTCGCGATCATGCATGCTCTTCGAGTATCTTCTTGACCGACCGTTTACGGTCGAAACGGATCACAAAAGTATTGAGATGATTATGACTCAGAAGACTACAAACCGACGCGTTGCACGATGGTTCAATGAGCTTGCTGAATTCCAGCCTTTGTTCAAGTGGATTCCCGGAGAAACGAATACCGTGGCTGATGCATTATCACGAAATCCAGAGTTTGAACAGAAAGCTGCTCAAGTAAGCTTACAAGAGCTACTGGAAGCAGCCAAGAATCGTGAAATTGTGGCAACGATTGTACCAAACAATGTGACAGTGGCCCAAACGGCGAAGTCGATGTATTCGTGGAACAAGGATTTACAGTGGATCATCAAGAAGCTGAAGCAAGGGGATGAATTGCCTAAATACTCTTTACAGGATGGGATTATTTTCTATCAAACTGCGGAAGACCAGACTCCACGATTGTACATCCCTGATGACGAAGATCTGAAGAATCGAGTCATTTGCGAGAATCACGATGCAGTAGCAGCAGGACACCCAGGGTTTTATAAGACCTATTTGGCAGTACGCGAGAAATACTACTGGTCGAAGATGATGAAGTACATCCAGCGCTATGTCAACACATGTGAAATGTGTCAGCGCAGCGCAACAAGGCGAGACAAACCAAGCCGCCGGGACTACTTCAACCACTAGACATACCTTCGGGTAGTGGACAGACATCTCAATGGATTTGTAGTGTCACTGCCTGTCAGCACCAAAGGTTACGATGCGATTATGGTAATCGTTGACCGGCTGACAAAGCGAGCGAAGTTCGTTGCGACGAAGACAACGGACAACACCACAGATATCGCTAACGTGTTCATGAAGAATTATGTAAAGGATCACGGTTTACCCAAAACCATTATATCCGATCGAGACACCAAGTTTACGTCCAAACTTTGGCAGAGTATTGTGAGTGCGCTTGGTACGCAGCACAACTTGTCATCGGCTTTCCGACCCCAAACAGATGGACAAACGGAACGGACAAATCGATTTATCGGAGATTATCTTCGAGGTGTCGTCAACCCAGCTCAAAATGACTGGGATGAATATCTCCATTTGGCAGAAATTGCCTACAACCGACGTGTACACTCCACGATTCGAATGTCGCCGTTCGAAGCGGATCTAGGATATGTCCCCTACATGCTAGACGATGTGGCATCAGATCCGGAGTTTAAGAAATTGGAGAAAACAGCGCAAGAGTTTTTACTTCAGCAAGAGACTCTACTCAAGGTCGCACAAGCCCGTATGAGTGAGGCGCAGGAGCGTATGAAGTATTATTACGACAAGAGACTTGTCCAGAACTTCGAAGTCAACGATGTGGTGGAGTGGGATCGCAAAAATGGATGATGCGATCCAAACTCACCAGCGGTACGCCCGGACTGCCGACTATCGGAGGGGGTACTCCGTTGATCAGGCGTGATCAGAAAACCTTGTAGTCACCTTGTGTACCCGACGGCGGGGCGGGTTACGCTCTTCCGGTGTTCTCTTGAAGGACGTCAAGGGTGTGACCAAGGCGGAACTTGTTGGAGCTGGACTGCTCCTTCCGGGGAATGGGGGGATGACGGCCACGCGGGTATTCTTCACGCGGTCGTCGGTTGTTGGTGATCGGGTCTTGGGGTAAGTCGATCACGTGGGGGGTGTCCTTTGGGGGTGCTGTTATAGCCCTTTCCGTTGCTTGCCGCCTCCTCTGGCGGGGTCTTGAGTTGAGATGAGATTGTACGATCGCCCCCTGGCCAAGCTATCCAGGTGTGCGACGTGTCCTTGGTTGACTAGGTGAGCCCTTCTTCGGGTAGGCCAATGTAGTTCCTTCCCCGGGATGTGTGGACGCCACTTGTGTCTTGCAAGGCAAATCAGAATCTCTTAACCAAAAGTAAAGGTCCTAAAGATCTCTCCCTATCCTGCTCTCTCCCTATCCCGCTTGCGCATCCCTTGATTGCACACCGTAGCTTGAACTTGGTCTGATGTACCAAGATCGCGGTACCGTGTCGAAAAGATTGGTCCATTGTACCCACAATAATCGTGAGTACAGATCTCGTATCGAAATGTTTGTCGCATGTCGATCTGGATCAGATTGCGTATCGAAATGATATCGTCCTCGAACTGGACGATAAGTTCGATATGGTGTGGGCATGCCGTGGCTTGCACGGCATGATCCGGTGATCGACTGGACGAAGCGCACGATCGTGCGCTTCGGGAGCAGCAGCAGCGCGACAGAGAGCGATGGCCCTGTCGGCGCAGCACATGCACCGCATGGTGCATGCGGCCCTCCATAGAGACAGCGCGGAATGCGGCTGTCTCCGGTCACCCGAAGCGAACGCCAACGACTGCGAGAGTCGTTGGAGGAAGATGTGAAACGAATCAGCAGGACCTGGTTCAATCCGATTCGAGAGGGTCTCGAAGCGTCCGGGGACGCGGTCGTGTCGACAGCTAATGTCGACACACAATTGGTCGAAAGACACTCCGCCGTTAGGTGTAGAGGTAAAGAAGACGCGTCGGCTCTGGGAGCCGACGCTGCAAGCAGTGCGGACGGTTGCAAACATCCCGCACCGGAAATGCTTGCGAGCTCGCGTGCAGCCAGGCTGCACGACGAAGGGTGCGCGATCAAGCCGGGCTTGAACGCGTGCGCCCGCGGGTAAAACCCGCCGGCGAATACAAGGAACAACTGTCCACGGCCGGGCCTGGACAAGAAGAAACTCGCGGAGCCGGGCTCCGCACGAGAAGTGAACGGTGCAAGCGAGAAAAGCTGCGCAAGTCTCGGTCAGGGACCGAGACGGTACAAGCAGTGTCTACCGGGTAGACACAGGAGTTGGAGACACCGTCGAGACACTGAGTGTCTTGACACGTACAAGTATTGGTCTCCAATACAAGAAGATGGGCTGGATAATCCTCCGACGTTAGCGTCGGAGTTATGTCGCTCCCAGTCACAAGCTGGAAGGTTTCGCTCGTGACCTGCACGATGGACGCATCGAGCAGATCTGCATCCTCTCGGACGTCGAGAGGATGACGTGTGAAGCAGAAGAGCTGAATCAGCTCATCTCTGAGGGCGCGGACGCCCTCAGCGCGAAGTCGAAGAAGGAACGCTTCGACGAGCAAGGCTGGGACTCGCTCAAGGCGAGCCCCTTTTACAAGGTCTTGCGTGAGTACAAGGATGTACTCCCGGACGACATTCCTGCGGAGTTACCGCAGGATAAGGGTGTTCAGCACGAGATTGATATCGTGCCGGGAACGAAGTACTGCGTCACGCGGCAGTGGCCACTGCCGCGTGAGCAAGTCAAGGCAATCGACGACTTCTTTGAAAGTCGTCGCAATGCAGGACAAGTGCGGGAATCGAAGTCCCCGCACAGCGCGCCTACGTTCTGTGTGAAGCCACAGGACGGGTGGCGCATCGTTCATGCTTACAACAAGCTGAATGATGCGACGGTACCGGTGCAGACGCCGATACCTCGAAAAGATGTGATCATCGCTTCGATGACTCGAGCACTATCTTGAGTGCTCTGATCTGAGAGACGTTCTATTAGACCCTTATCGTGAGAGCGATCTCTCTCTCACAGCGGTAAGCACTCCGAGCGGCATGCTCTGGGAGTGGCTCGTGATGCCGCAGGGGCTGAAGAACGCCCCAGCGACGGTCAACAGGTGCGTCACGCACTTGTTGCGCTCGGTGCGCGACTTCGCACCGACTATTTCGACGACGTGTTCATTCACAGCCGGGCTGTGAATGGGAATCGGATGTGAAGATGCATACAGAGCATCTCCGCAAGTTGCTTGAGCTCATGCGAAAGCACAAGCTCTACGCGAACCTGAAGAAGTGTATCTTCGGGGCGACCGAGATACCCGTACTTGGGTGTCTCGTGGGGAAGAACGGCGTACGCCCTGACCCAGGAAAGGTCAGAGTGATCAATGAATGGCCTACGCCTTCATACGTAAAGGAACTGCGGCAGTTCCTTGGACTCGCCACGTACTTGTGCAAGTACGTAAGCAACTACGCGGGCAAGATTCGCCCGCCGTCGCAGCTCTTAAAGAAAGAGGCTGCATGGGAATGGACTGCTGATTGTCAGCAGGGTCAAGCAGGGCTTGACTGAGGCGCCGATCTTGGCGGTGGCCGACCAAGATCGCCCATTCCACGTTGTGTGCGATGCATCCGATTTCGCGATCGGATGCGCACTGATGCAACTCGATCACGAAGGTCGTGATCGTGTGGTTTACTACCAATCGCGTCAGCTGAAGCCAGCTGAGCGCAATTACCCGGTACATGACAAGGAACTCCTTGCCATGAAGTATGCACTCGCAAAGTTTCGAGTGTATCTACTTGGGAGTAGACCATTCGTGGTCTACACCGACCACGCATCGTTGCGTACGGCGATCAAGTCGCCGCACATATCACAAAGAATGGCACGGTGGCTGTCATTCTTTGCTGAATACAACTTCCAGGTTGAGTACAAACCTGGAAGGTTGAATGTCGTGGCCGACGCGCTTTCGCGTCGACCAGATTATGCGGTGCAAGAGGCCGACGCCAACTGCGTTGGCGTCGTCAGGACGACTACACCCTCGTCGTCCTTGCTGGACGAAGTGAAGGCCGCATACGCACATGATGCGGATGCGAAGCAATTGTTGGAGTACTTCTCCACACCTTCTGACAAGTCTCGTCAGAAGCTGGCCAAACACCTTCGTGCCCGTGTACACCGTTATCGTGTACACAATGGTCTGCTGCTTACAGCGCAGTCGACGACAACGCAGATCGCATTGTCGTGCCGGATGATCATGAGCTGAAGCTCAAGATCACGTATGAGTACTACGATGCCCCGACATCGGGACATCCTGGCCGTGAGAAGACATATTTGCTTCTCACGCGTGACTTCTATGGAGTCACCAGTACAAATGGTACGCAAGTACGTTCGTGCT
This sequence comes from Phytophthora ramorum, assembly GCF_020800215.1. NCBI lineage: Eukaryota > Oomycota > Peronosporomycetes > Peronosporales > Peronosporaceae > Phytophthora > Phytophthora ramorum. The sequence goes on from NW_027150648.1 coordinate 760,520, forward strand.
TGCGAGGTATGCCAGCGTGAAGCCTGCGCCCAACTCGCAGGCTCCGCTTCAATCACTACCGACTCCGTCGGAGTGCTGGCAGTCCATTTCAATGGACTTTGTTTTTGGTCTTCCGCAAGACAACAAGCGGAGGACTGGTATTGTGGTCTTTGTTGACCGCTTCAGCAAGATGGTGCATCTTGCTGCAGTACCAGCCGAGGTGACAGCCAAACAGACGGCATGTCTGTTTGTTACCTGGTGTTTAGACACCATGGTATGCCACTCGACATCGTGTCGGATCGGGATCCGCGCTTTACAGCGCGATTCTGGCAAGAAGTGTTTACACTTCTTGGGACGCAGTTGTCCATGTCGACTGCGGATCACCCGCAGACCGACGGACAAACAGAGCGTGTCAACCGCGTGCTGGTTGACACCATGAAGAGCTACGCGCACTCGTTCCATCAATGGAGCGACTGCTTGCCGATGGCGGAGTTCGCCATCAACAACTCGGTGCATGTCTCGACAGGACACACCCGTTCTACGTGAATGCCATGAGGCACCCACGCGTACCGAGCGTACTCGGTGCGGTAGCTCCTTCCTTAAGTGGGGGAGGATATCCGGTTCATTCAAAACAACCGGATAAGCACGCTGATACAAGCAATGTATCAGCTGTACGACTCGCGCACGTACTGCGCGCAGTCATGGCGACGACAAGACAGTGTCTACGACGGGCGTAGACACTTTAAGCGACAACGAACATCACGCACAGGCCGGGCCTGCTGCGAACAAGGAGCACGAACTGAACCAGGGGTTCAGCTCGGATGCAATGGACTTTGTCCAGCGCCGACAAGCCGTAATTGGTTTGTCCAGGACGCATAGCAGCTTCTGTCGATCGACAGAAGCTGAATGCCGACAACATCGGCAGAGGAAACACAAATGAATTCAAAGTTGGTTCATTAGTTCTGTTAGCTACACAGAACCTAGCTAAACATGCCGTTTCCGATTTCGGAGCAAGCAAGCTTGCTCCGCGCTTCATTGGGCCATTCACCGTGTTGGCGAAGCATGGCAACGCGTACACACTGGACATACCGTCCAGCATGCGCTTGCACCCAACGTTTTACGTTGGGCGACTGAAGCCGTACGTGCAGCACGAGTCACCTACGTCTGGTGACTCGCCAAAGCGCTCTCGAGCGCGGCGACGCGCTTCAAGGCGCCAGAGAGCCTCGTCCCGACCTCGACCTTTACGTTCGAGGTCGTCTGCGCAACCTCCGCGAGCTGAGCCTTTGACAAGCTCAGCTCCTGACGCAGAGCAGCGAACTGCGATGCTTGGAGACGCTCAACAGCCTCCAAGCGAGACTCAAGGTTTGGTTGACCAAACCCGGGGCGTCTTCCCGCCCCCCCCCCACCCCCGTTGCGAGACGCACGCGGGCAACTCGCTGGATCGTCCAGCGAATTGTTGGTCATCGGAACCAGACCCGAGGTCCGGTTCATTTTCGTATTCGTTGGAGAGGATTTTCCCCAACACGATACGTGGGAATCACGGAATGTCCTGATGGAGGACATTCCGGAAATGGTGACGGCGTACGAAGGCCGCCACCGCCACCTCCGCCGAAGGGCGTAAACTTGGGCGAGCGCTGTAGTCGTCTACAGCACTAGAAGACGCCTGCGCCTGAAAACTGGCGCGCAGGGTCTTGAGGTCGTCAGGTACACACATGTACGTGTACCCGTTGATGTCCCGTTCAGTATGCGTACTGCTCCGGGTAGCAGTACTCACAAGCAGTGTCATAAGGCACTGCGCAAGGAAGTCGATACCGACTGCACCATGGTGCAGTCGTTCAAGTTTACCACGCTTCGAGAACTTCTCGTAGCGCTCCCGCGCCAGGCTAATCCGGTCGCGATAGCCAGCGGGGTTGTTGATGTTTTCAACAAAGCACTCCAACTGACAAAGTGCCTGCCACTCGGGCACTTTGCTTCTGCGAGAAGTCTTCTTACTCGCAAACCATCGGAGCTCATGGAAGAGCCCGATGTAGTAGTCGCGCCTTTGATTCGTTAACGGATCAAAGTGTACTCGCTTCGCGACGTCATCGTCAACGATGGCGTTGCACGAGTACAGCGCGTACAGATTCGGTGGCGCGGTCGCACCGAATCGGCTGCCGATCTCAGACTGAGACGGCATCCACGGCTCGCGCACTGGCTCAGTGTGCGAGGCCACAACAACAGCGGATGGAGCGAGTCATCTCCATCCCGCGGAGTCGTTAAGGCTCCAGCGGCAGCGAGCGGTGTGCGGTGTTCCACTGCCGCTGCGCGAACGCTTCGAGCCGAAGCGTTCGATCGTCCTCGCGTGGACGACGCAGACCCACATTGGGGTCAGTGTGGCCCGGAGACAAGGTGTCCTTGTCTCCTTCGAGTTCCCCCCTCGACTTCGCTTCCGTAGTCGAGGGGAACTCCCTCTCCACCCGGAGAGTAGATACCCACTCCGGTTTGACAGCAATGATCTTGCCTGTCTTGTTTCGGATGGCATGTTTCTCATGCCATCTCGAGTGGTACCCACACAGAGAGGCGACTCTCTGTTGCCGCGCTTGTCGACATCTCCGTCGAGGCGATGCCAGTAGCGGTCGTGGCTGAGGCAGCGGCCGTCGTCGCCTTGGAGGCGACGACAGCACTTGCTGTTGCCGAAGCGGCCGGCGTCTTGGACGAAGGTCGTTGGCGTGCTCATTGGGAATGAGCACGTGTTCTCCCGAAGAAAATACGGATTGACGTGTCGAGACCGGCACGTCAAATCCTAACGGGGGGATGGTGTAGCGGGGCTACACATCGGTTCACCTCCTACCTTAGTGCAACATGCACTAAGGATACATTCAGGTGACCACCACAGTGGTCCACATTCATAGCAAAAGGCAATGACTGGTAGAAAGTAACACCTTTCTACCAATGAGAGTCATTCAATAATAGGGGTTCTGCCAGCCATCCAATGGCAGAACCTCTCATTAGAAATATCAGTTTTAGGAGGAAACCCCATTTACAATCAATACAGTTCTCATTTAGCACCAAAGCTTTCGTTTGGTTCATTTATCTAGGTTTAAGTATACTTGTGGATATAAGTATACTGAACTTAAGTAAATTACTCCTACGCTTCCTCCTACACGTGCGCACACGTGTAAGCTTAAGTAGTGGGTCTAAGCAGACCCATTACAGCGTCCGACTTGCGCTTCGTCCAGCAGTCGGAGCGGTTCGATATCCCTCGGCCTCTCTCGCCAGCCGTTCTGTACGTCTGACCGACCTTGGCGTCACCATGTGAGAGTCTTGGAAATACGTCGACGTCGCACCTTGGGCCGAAAATACTCCGGCCTCGGTCGACCCTCTGGGGCGTCTCCCAGGGGTCAATGGCAACGGGATCATGGACGGGTCGACCGGATCCGATGCGTGGCGGACGTTCGGTGGACGGCTAACTCCCGCCTCGGCCACCCCGAAGGCCGACCGAAGTTTCTGCTTCCACTTGCGAAGAGCCGTAGCGGCGTCCTCGGGTGCCCATGCTCGGAGGTCTGCTTCCGACGGGAACGCTTGGGGTTCACATCCCATAGCGCGTAGGAGTTGCACCGTGTCCTCGGCCACCTGCCGAGTATTCCACGACTCCATGGGCACAGTTAACTCGCCACCGAGCTCCATCCAGATGGCTTGGCGAACAACCTCTGGAGCGAAGGATCGCATCCAGTTGCTCTTCACCTTCATGAGTTCTAGGTATCGACCCAGAACTCGGTTGGCGGCCGGGGTGTCTCCGTTAAGAGGAGGCCGGCCGCCATTCGGCCGAGAATTCGCATCCTCGACCATCGCCGACGATCGGTGATCGTCGGACTCATCTTCGTCGTAACCGTTGGCTGGTTCGGGACCAGCCACTTCGTTCAACTCTTCGGTGAGGTTTCGCGCAAGCGACCTCACCCCTCCGCTGCGTCCTGCAGATACTGCAGCGGCTTCCGAAAGCTCGGGCATAGCTTCCTTCTCTTCCAGGTTATCTTCTTCGTCATCTTCCTTGGCGTCAGAATAGTCCATCGGCTCATCAAAACTGTCCGAACGCTCGTTGATCGACGCCAACGTACTCGGCGGCGCGAACGACGAACCGGAACGCCCCGAACCCTCGGTACGCGTTCCACTTGACCTCGCCGGCGTTGCTGGTACCGCTGACTTCGTTTCTTTCGCCATCTTCTTTCTTCTTCTCTTCTTTCTTCTCTCGAATGCTCGTTAAGGTAAGAACCTATATGCAACCAAGACACACAGAAGGTCACACACCCGGGTCGCGGCACCAGTTGTCGTGTAGGAACACGCAGAATATCTCACTACCGAACGGTATGAGTCCAACCAACAACACACGCTTCCCTCGCGAAAGGTCAGCGAACGTTGGATCAACACCTGAAGACCAGGAACGATCCCTTACACCGGGTTGGTTGTAAGCGCCTCTGTATACCAAGGTTGAGTTCGGTCAACCTTAAAACCTGCACTACTAGCCACGAGCGAGGGCTAGAATGCAATATTGCGCTTTCGCGCGAACCCCCGCAGTCCCTCAGAAGTAAGGGTACCGGCAGTCACGCCTAATACGGGTTTGCCGAGGGTAACCTCGGCGGGTAGTGAAATACACTTGGAACACTCGGGTTCTACCAATATATAGGGACCGACACTCCTTGTCGCCCCTAACTCTCGGCCACTCCTATCTCTTGGACTGACCAGCAACAAACTCTCGGTTCAATGTACCTCAAGCTCGCTGACAGGCATCCCACGCAGCCGAGCGTATCCAGACCATAAGACAAGCTAGCTAGACTTACCGAAGACGGACTTGACCCTTGGTGGCTTGTGGGGAAGACTGCTGATTTATTTCTCTTATCCTACAGCTCTGGGAGCCTCTGTAGGTCATCATTTGGCTAGTCCTATATCTCTATACAAATATCAAGTGTAAACAGATCTCTGTGGGAAATCGTATAGCCGGCTCTACACAGCCGAGGGTACGACACGAAATGGGTACAACCGAGGCTTTTAACCTCGGCCGGGGTTTTATTAGACCCAGCCGAGACCTCGGTCACTATTGTTCCTAGGTCACTATAGCGCGGGAAATGAGACCCGCCAATCAAGACGCTCTGTCGCCGTTCACTGAAAGGTGCAACGTCAGCCAAACTGTGACAGTTCGGCACCAAAACCCAACGCCACACTCAACAGCACTCCTTCGGCCAGGAACTGGATGTTGAACGAACCCGAGATGCTCTGGTGTGTGTTCTTGGCTGTTGTGAAATGGAAGCTAACTTAAACTCGTTTACCTTCCTTGAACCGGGGGTGCGGAACGTTATCCAGCTCCTCTAAGTTGTACGTAATGTCCATGGCAACACCCCACAGCATGTACGAAGAAATCTACTGGCTCATCAAACATAGTTCACAATTACTGTACTCGAAAAGTGAACTCCAATTTCATTTCATCTGTTGTTGTGTCCTCTTTTGCTAGGACAAAATGATACCCCCACCTATTAAGATACTCCCAATCACCAAAGCGACGAACAAGATGGCGTACTTCGCAGGATGGCCACGGGTCTCCCTCATATAAGTTTGCACCTGCCTCAAACTCTTCGTCGACGGGTTCGTGCCTAACAGTGACTTCGCTTTGCTCAAACCAGGAGTCTTCTGCATCAGCTGAATGTCCTTCTTGGTGATCTCCGCCGGCTTCTTTGCGAAAATCGCCGTCAGTTTCCCGAATACAGGGTTTTTCTTGAAGAACGAGACGTCCTTCTCCGTGAGTTTCGGTTGATTCTTTCCTAGGGCCTCCACGAGTCTGCTGGTAGTAACGTTTTTCCATCACGCAACCGGCTTGGGGAAAAATGTGTTCATTGAGAGTTGAAGGGCGCGGTGAGGCGGTTCGACTTGTGTGCTGCTGGGAGAAAACCCGAATGGTTCTCTCTCCACTGCTTCTGCCTACCGCTATGTCTATTGTTGGCAGAGTGGTTACCTAAGATGCGAAGCCTCATGCTTCCGGAAATAAAGGTATCCGCCTCAACAGATACCTCCGCTTTCCATCACGCAACCGGCTTGGGGAAAAATGTGTTCATTGAGAGTTGAAGGGCGCGGTGGACGGCCCCATGTTGTTAAATTGTTCGCCGTGGACTTGACTCTCTGTGAAGCACCATTCTTCTCGACATCCCCATAGACGCTTTTGCTGAAAGACGAGGATACTCTTTGAAGCAGTTCGATGCCCATCTGCCGAGTAGCTTTATGGCCAGCCGATCTGCCCCGCCCGCGACGAGGGCTGTCGCCCCACCGATGCGAAGTGAATGCGTGGCGTACTCGTGTTCAGGGACTCCAGCAAGTCGTGCCGTACACTTGATTGCGTTTGAGACTGCGAGCGCCGTCAGATTCCCGCACAGGTAGGGGTTCAATTCACAGTGTAGTTTCTTGCGGGCCTGCCTGATGTGGCTCAGCCCTCGGACCGGGCAGATTAGATCATCTCCCGATGAATGCATGGTTCTCCACGAGCCTCGTCCAAACTGATCATTTTTTGCGCCTTCTAGTCCCATCGTGACGGCAGAGGCCTTGGACTGCTTGACCCGCTTGCCGTGTTTGTCTGAGAAATACACGTTGTCATTTTTGAGGCAGTAAAAGTGACGTTGCTTGCCGATCTGCAGATACTCCGACCTTCGTAGCATGAAGAAGTAGCCGATCAGGACGCTGCCCCACAGAAGCTGGTGATGCGGCCGAGACAAGTCGAGGGTGCGGTGAAGCAGGTGTAGAATGGCGTAGTGATTGGTTGCTTTTTCCTCTTGGGAAGCGACAGTCGTTTGATGCCCTGGAGTAGCATACTCAACCGCGGAGATGATACGAGCTGTATATCGCATACCGCCGGTGGAACCATTTAATACTGGCGAGCTTCAGCATGATGGTACTGTGTTGGTTGCCCTTGAACTCTTGGTTGGCGCCTTGTGCCCAGCATGAAGTAGCGAAATATCCTAGTCGACGGGAGGCGTTTGTTGCAGTGAGCTACCGATTCCACCCCATCTGCTGTGTAAATCTGCACCATTGCTTCCAGTGCTGGCGATACTTGGTACTGGTAGCGCCTGCCAGGGAGTGCCGGAGCAGCATTGAGCCCAAACGGCCGATAGATCGTCGAATGGTGGCTTGATTGCGTCCTGTGACCACGATTTAGATAGGTTAGTCCACAGTGTTGAGATGGGATCGGCGTTACTCCAGGCCCTCGATCCCGCGTCTGCCATCCCATTGAGCTTGCCGGGTATGTGTGATGCCGTGCACACTAGTTTGTACTGGAATTCTGCCAGTGAGAGTAGTCTGTTGTACATCTGTGCCGTTGGATGTCTGCTGGCTCGCCGATTAGCCCAGGTAACAGCGGTAGTGTTGTCGATATGAAACTCAATGCGCTTGAGCTTATTGTCCGGGGATTTCCAGCGTGGACCCCAGTGAAGTACGGTTAGTACCGCACTACGGAGTTCTCGTACGTTGATAGATAAGGCTTCCGATTCACCGCTGCTAAACCGTTGACGGATATATCGATTCGCCTGAGGGTCCAATGCACAAAGTCCGTCACCGCTAGCGTCCATGTGTACGTAGACCTCGGGTTCTAGTAAGTCTGCAAATTCTGCCACCGGGATCGAGTTGAAGTGCTGAGGCTGGTGGAGTACCGCGCGGAACCACATAAGGTCATTACGAGCATCTTCTGATAGAGCTCTCGATCCGAATCTTGGCATCTCATTGGCATTGACTTGTAATCTTTGGAAGAAGGCACGAGCTGGTCTTGAGCACGATGCAACGTGACGTAAGCTGCCCAAAACCTTTTCAAGCGTCTTCTTTGTTGAGACCCGAGCTGCCAATATCGCCGATACCCTGTTCATCGCTTTCAGGATCTTGTCTGGTGGAATCGAGACGGACGCAGCTTCGGTGTCCCACAATAGTCCCAGGGCCTTGAGTCTTGTAGACCACCCTGTAATTTTTTCTCGTTAATTGCGGTCGGTCCCAGCACCGTCGCCATTGCCCGGCGGAGTGCCAGATTGGCTTCGAGACATTTTGAGCCTTCGTTGATCTCCACCAGCGTGTGGTCGTCGCACCACACGTTTCCTTTGAAACGCTGACAGTCGCTGTCGCCGAACTCATAGAGGGGTTAATGAGCTTTCCAGCTACCGCGTAGTAAGCTGGTGATCCGCACCATCCGAAACCGAGGGAGAGGTCGATCACTAGGAGGTCATCGAACAGGAAGCTGAACATGTGTACATCTTCTGCGCGAAGGGGAATGTGGCGGAACGCCCCGGCCACGTCTCCCAGCATTAGATGTACGGATGCAGCAGGGTCGGACTTTTTGAGTCCGTGAATTCGTTTTGCGATTGCTCTCAGCGGATTGTACGAGATCGGAGGATGATCACTCCGATCCGTGTAATCGTTCACCGAGGCATTAGATGGGTACGCGTAGTTGTTGATGAGGACGTATGTCATTCTCGCCTGCACCGGGTTTGTCCACCACCCCAACGGGCTGATGAAACCTCTGTCCATTGGTCTAGCAATGTCGCGTTGACAATCAGGTACCGGCCTTCTTTTTGACCTTTGCGGAGGTGACGGCGTACATGTTGCCGATGGTCATCGACGCCGCGCTGGTTCGTTGGCCGAATGGTTTGAAGGTTCGGTTTTGACGCGTTCCACCTTGGAACGACGCCGTGTCGTACGATCTCGTTCCATTGAGCTACGGTATCTGCGATTGCTGGGTCGCTCGATTGGTGGAGCTCGAAGAGATCCTTATTTGGACGTGGATCAGATAGAGTCTGGCCGCGCAACGCCTTGACAACCTCGGGTAAGCTTAGCTTGCCGCGATACGCCAATTGGGACCAAAAGGCCACCTCATCATAATTTATGTCATCTTGATCGGCTAGTGACTCTGACCCCAGCACTTTCATGTCGAACTGAGCCGCCACGGATGCCCAGTGCTCGCGAAATGTAGTGACGTTAAGCCGGTGTGTAGCGCTGAGAGTCGCCATGAATCGTGAATGCTGATGGCACGAACTAGCGCTGTGGTTGTCACTGTTTCCGCTCTTGGGTTCGATCCCCGGTCGGGTTGCCTGGCCTCATAAGTCCTTGCACTCGTCGGACAGACTTTCCACCTCTGTATGATGACGTTTTTGGCGTCGGTTGTCAGCGATTCTGGTCGGAAATGCGCTCGGGCACAGTCTGCTAATGTGCAGCCTGCCTTCGACACATATCGAAGGCACAAGCGTCGGCCGTCATCTCCTTTCGGGAGCGGTGCTATCACAGATGATGGAATTTTCGGCCTGCGCTGGTCTGGCTGACGCTGGTGCTTACCGCCGGTGCTTTCGGTTCCCCTAGGGTGACTACCGACCGTCTGTTGCTGCCACGACGGGATGGACTCCTTCAATGCTATCAGTTTTTCGTCGTTGCGGGTGAACTCCTTGCGAACATGAAGGGCGGACTCCAGTCCTTTCGTGACCAGTAGGCTACGGAATCTGCTGAACTTGCAGTTGATCCAGTGAGTGAGCAGCCGTGCCATGACTACAGTTTGCGGTGCGTTGTCGGCGTAGCCAATGATGAAGTCTCGCGCAGCAGCAATAAAACGTTTTGTGGCCTTGTTGTAGAGAAACTTCCCGAACTTGTAGAAAGCTGAGAGCGCGCCGATGAGATCGCTGCAGCTGGTAGCTTTCGGAGGAGGGCTTAGATTGTTCTTTGAGGAGAAATCCCACATATTCACCCCATTTTCGATAACCGCGACCTCATCCGTTGGGAGCGCCCGCCGGAAGTGCATGATTGAGAGGCCAGCACCGAACGCAAAATGCCAGGCGCCCCGGAGTATCGGTGGCGTTCCAATGAAATCGACAGAAGAGGACTGTTGGGCCGTCTGGAGCAAGAATTGAGGAAGCTTACCTTTGTGTCGTCGGCGAACGATGGCCTTGTGGACTCGGCGCTCCGTCGGGGATGGGTGAAAGACAACTCCTCGGTCTCTCCGTTTGCTGTGTTCATCTTCGCTGGTGCTGCTGTCGAAGTCGGAGCTGGAGTCCCTCCTGCGGCTGATCCGCCGTCGTTTGGAGAGAGGCCGATGCATTTGCCTCACAATGTCTACATCCTCGTCATCTGAAGAAATGTCTGCTAATACTGGTTCATGATTGTGCTCAGAGCTGTCGTCGGGATCACTCTCGTCATCATCATCGGGTCGAGTCCGGCGGCGGCCCAGCCTTGGCGGGTTATCCTCCGATGCCGTTGTGGTACTAATGTCTTGGGCGTGGTTGTCGACATACATGTTGTCCGGACGCTTGGTTCTCGCAGCGACGTGAAAATCAACGATGTGTTGCCGTCTATCGCGGACGAGCTGCAGCGTTGTGGGCCGTATAAGCGGGACCACGTCGCTACCATTAAATGGTATTGTCAGGGACCTTGTGATCGTATCGGGAAGGCCCGAGCGCCGGCGGCGGCACAAGACAACGACGTTATTATGCGCCGCGAGTAGTTCAGTGGCGCTGAGAGCGATGGGGTTCGCACCTCCGCCGGTTTGGATGGCATAATTGAGAGCATCGACTTTAATGACCGGAGTTTCAGGTAACAGCGGGAGTCGAGTGGTGGTATCCTGACAGACAAGGTGCAATGTTGTAACAGACTCGCTCGCTGTGTAGCCGGACACCACTGCATAAGCCCATTCGTCTGGACCTGCAGCCGAGGTGCGAATGAACGCGACGGGGTGGGCTACGAATGAACCCGGCCAGAGTTCTCGTTCAAGGTTCTGGACAGTCCGGTAGCCGAACATTTCCAACGGTATGGACAGTCGGCTTGCTTCGTCCTCTGCGTCTGGTCCCACCACCTTGACGATCGCCATGTCGGCTTCGATTGCAACTAACTCCACATACTGAAAGTCCGCAAGCCCTTCAACATGACCTGGGCCCACGAGTGCCAGATCGCCGAGAGCAGGGGGAGTGGCCATCTTGATGTGGACAAGAGAGTTGGACTTGAGGTTGAGTTGCTGCGCTTTGTCGACTTGTGTGCTGCTGGGAGAAAATCCGAATGGTTCTCTCTCCACTGCTTCTGCCTGCCGCTATGTCTATTGTTGGCAGAGTGGTTACCTAAGATGCGAAGCCTCATGCTTCCGGAAATAAAGGTATCCGCCTCAACGGATACCTCCGCCTTCTGAGCAACTGCCATCACCGTGTCGGACGGGAGGATCTTCTGGGACAACGCCTTCGTAGGCGCGAGATTCTTCCCGAACAGGTTTTTAAACTTGAAGAAGTCGAAAACGCCCCGCTCTTCCTTCTGCTCATCAAGGGTCTTTGAGTCAAAGGCATGAGGTTCAGTTGTGGGGTATTTTGAGTCATTGTCTCCGCTTGTGTCATTCTTTTTGACTACCGTGGGTTCAATGCGATCGATAGCAGTCTCTGCGTTACCTTTGTGGGTGGGTTCGTCGGAACGGAGGCCATAGCAGCTTGAGGCAAAGAGAACCAGCACAAGAGCCAAAAGATAGCTGGTAGTACGCATGGCGGCTTCGTTGTGGCAGCGGAGGTTCGAGGAGTACGAGGCTTAATTGTGAATGAAACACGCGTGCCTAAGCTCCGTCTCCTGCGCAGCACTGCAAGGATGAGTAATCCTTGCCACCATAAAAAGTTGCAAACATGACATGTGTGGTCATCAACGAGACCATCGACGACGACCTACCTTATCGATACATACACGAGTAGTGTCCGACTCTCATTTCTGCAACGGTAGTGCGATTGGACGTAAAACGAGGTACACAACTGTACATATTGTAGAGCAACTGCAAGCGTTTTCAAGTATCCGAGGGCGGATGTCATGGGAGTCAGAATCTGTCAAGTGTCAAGAGCCCGACAAAAGGTGCCTTACACAGTAATCTTGTTCGTGCAGCACAGTCAGCAAGACACCAGACTATCTTCCATACTTAAGTACAGATGTCCCCGGCAAATGTGCAACTGCAAGCCGCAATTTACCTCGCACAGGTAGTACAGATGTGCATGGGGTGTGCTTTATCAATTCAATGTACATTCATTTGTCGGAATACGCTTTGTTCCTTGCCTTAGGAATTAAAAACCGAATCGTGCTTATATTGTATTTCTCGGACTGAAAACGACAGCTCTAGCACAAACGACATTTCGAACTTGGTACCAAATGTGCCCCACAGTTTCCATACCAAACAGATGCAAGTGTGCAAAAGCATGGGTGTAGCTGCTACCAAAACATTGAAAGCCAGGGCATAACTTATCCCATGATCACTAGTTGCGATCCTGGGACTCAATATCGATCTTGATCAGGTCGGCATAAATGATTACGCCATACTCATCAGGTCGACATGTATCCACTTCAATCCGGAGGTGGATGTCTTCTGAACACAACCGGACATAACTGGACACCACTGTACACAACTGGCCATAACTGGACACATCCGCAATCTTTCCATCGCGATTCCTCCAAACGCGATCTCATGCCATCAGTCCCTTCCGAATCGCTCAATCTCTCCAACTGGCAAGTCGCTTCACCTCAACGACATGGTGCTTTTAGACGGAAAGAATTTGGATATCCGTCACAAGGGGTATGCCCAGTCGAAGAAACTTGCTCCACGATACATTGGACCTTTTCCAGTGATAAAGAAGATCTCAAAAGATTCCTATGAGTTGGGATTATCGAAGGGATTAAAGTTGCATACTGTGTTCCACACATCATTGCTGAAACCGTATCGCAAGGACCCAAAGCGAAGGCAGCAGGTGAACAAAGTCGTGTTAGCCGATGGAACCGAAGGACAACTCGTTGAAGCGATGATTGATCACCGCATGTACAAGGGAAAACCGCAGTACAAGATTTGGTGGCTAGGTGAATTCAGAGCTGATGCAACCTGGGAGCCCATTGAGAATCTAAAGCAGATTCCTGGGCTCATCGACCTCTATTGGAAATTCAAGAAGCGACCGAAGCCATTTTCAAAATAGGCGTCTTCTTGAAGGGAGGTCATGTGACGCAGTTGCCGTCAGCGGCAGGTATTGCCGCAACTACAACCAATCTGGTTGAACAATAAATTTTCGTATGCATGTCTACCAATATCTGAATGGCGCAAGATATTCAAGGATAAGAACAAGAATCTGATACGTCCGATAATCATTAATTTGATTGGTCTAAATCATCAAGATTTGATAATATCCAGTATGGGAACTGGATTTTTGATGAAACTACAACTACGTGGATATTTTAGACAAGATCATTGGTAGAACAGATAGCAGCTGAGATTAGAGAAGGATAGGCTTTAGGGTAGGACACTAGTGGTCTCAAGGACATCCGTAAAAGCAAACAGCTCAATCTCAATCACTTCTCAATTTGCTTTCAATAGCAACAACCCCTCCACCAACCTCGTCACCTGCCTACCCAAGGACCGCACGCCGGACACGCCAAGCAAGACCTTCCTCGGCGCAAGACTGTTACATGCTGTTGATCCTTCTGACAGACGAACGCTATCGAATCGAGGAACAGCATTGCACTGAGTTTGCAGTCATTGATAAAAAGGCTTCGCCGTACGAAGGCACACTGCTACATGCCGAAGTGACCCGAGCACTTTATGAAATTCTGTTTTTGAGGACTTTTCACGCTCTAGCAATTTCTGGACGCGAGTCCTTGCTTTGGAGACTTTTTCACTTGGAATTGACACGGTGCGTCGCACTGTGTTCCACCGAAGACCTAACGCAACCAATTCAGAGCTCCAAGAAGAAAATTTGGCCTCATTAATGGCGCGAGGACCAAGGACAGCTAGCATGGCATGCCTCAGCGTTGCTTCAGCTAATAGTAGTCGGTCACCAACGTCGGGCTCAACCAGAATATGATCATCCACCCATTCATACTGGAAAAATGGATTATCATCGACGGCATCAGACACCGAAGCCGGTGAATTCGATCCCATCAACCATGATATCGCGCGACCGAAGAGGGCGTAATAGGGGGGTGAGCCTGACCAGCCAAACGGTGCTGCCATATCAATGATGACAATCTCCAGCTCCTTCACAAAGGCTGCCATGCGGAATACTTGATTTGCACGAGTACGCAAATGTCGGAAGGCGCCCTTAACGTCCCCTTTCAAAATCCGAATTCGGTCAGCGTGACCGTGGATGGCTAGGTGCTCGATTCTTCTCGCAATAATTGTCACGGATTCGTAGTGCACCTTGGGGACGGATTCGACGACAAATGAGGCATTAACAGAATCTTTCCTGGGGTATGACAAATCGTGAATTGTGTGAACTTCTTCTGCAGGATCCGTACCCTTCTTTTCTACAGCTCCCAAGGGGCTGCAAACCACTTCCGGCCATTGATCAAGAATGTCTGCATTTGCCACCAGGTACTGGCCAGCGTCTTGTCCCTCACGAATACTTCTTGTCACTGCATTCAGGTAGCGCCTGCATGACCCGTGGTATTTCGGGGGAGATCGCCGAGGTATTGAGCCTTGGCGCCAAGTGGCATCGATGCCATATTCCGCTATAGCAATTAGACGGTCAAGGTGAGGGTACCCATCCAGAACCAGTCGTAGTCTGTCGATGTCCAGGGCCTTGTTGGGCCTGAGATCGTGAGGAACTTCACCTCGAACAAACTACGTGGCTTCTTCGACAGTCATGTTCTGATCGCGAATATTTCGAGACAGGGACGCACACGCAACTTTGTCGATTGTGTAGGCATCCTTTGATTTAGCACGCCGGAACCCCATGGTACGGTGCAAGGCCGATATCTTACACTCTTGTCGGAGTAGTTCCTCTTCCAGTTCGCGCTGAATTTTCTGAGCAGACAATTTCGACAGGGTGAACCGACCCGATGACTGGACAGGAGTACGCTCGACGCTGTTTGATTGAGATTTCTCTTCTTGGAAGCATGGCCTCGACTGACAACTACCGGGACCTCCCAAGTGAACCATTGCCTGCAGCACTGGCTTAGCAGTGCCGTCGACAAGTACTTGGGACCGGAGCACCCTGTCAGCCTTACTCATTGCCTCCGTAACTGTAGGACCGGAACCTCCCGAGTGAACCATTGCCTGTAGCACTGGCTTAGCAGTGCCGTCGACAAGTACTTGGGACCGGAGCACTCTGTCAGCGTTGCTTATTGCCTCCGTAACTGTAGGACCGGGACCTCCCAAGCGAACCATTGTAGACTGCACTGATTTGATGGTGCCGCCAACACGTACTTGGGACCGGTGTGTCTTCTCAATCATACGCGATGCTCCCAGACTAGTTGCATGAAACTGCCTCGGCCGACAATGACCTGTACCTCCCTCACCTACTCCGTGCGAGAGGTTCGTTGTTGAAAGGCGCGTCGTAAGTACTTCGTTACTTGAGAGGACAGAACTGATCGCTCCATCGTGCTGCTGCTGCGCTGTATCATCTCGCCGAGGAAGACACGCAGTCGATCTACCCTTGAGGAGTCAAAGATGTTTGTATTCGTCTTTCAACCCACGAAAGCGTCTGTTGATCTCGTTCTTGACTAGTTGGGGCAAATTCTTGGGTACGAAGTGCCCGCGCTCGCTTGGACACGCGCCGTCACTTTCGGCTTCACACCCAAGACGTGATAAAAATCGCATACACAGACTGCGAGACTGCCAAGATGCGGGGTCGACCTGCACCGGTAACTGCTGCAGAACACCATGAGGGATTTTCCCGAGTTTCTTTTTAATTTCGCGCTGTACGATAGTGTTTTATTGAGATGCCGGTCCCCGTGAACTGCATTGTGTGGAGGGTGCGTCTAACACGACGGGATTCGTATCGGTCGCTTGACGATGAAGTTTCACAAACATCAAATCTCGCAACAGGCGGTCATCAGACGAACAGCGCTGTTGGACGTTTGTTAGGTTTCACCTGCTTCTGCAGCAGCGCGAAAATCCTCCAGGACATCATTGACCCAGTAGACTAGCGCAGAGAGGTCTTTTATGCTCCACGGGACTTGAGCTAATGTTTCCTCAATGAACTCCACCATACACTTGACCAGCTCAATCAGCTCCACGCAGCAATATTCTCGAACGTACGACAGGAAAACCCTCGATGCATCAGCCACCTCTTCGATGTTAGTTGCAGGATCGGCAGGAGCAAATTCTGCCGATGCAGACAGGTTGTCAAATTGGATCCTCCAGCTGACAGCCACGCGATTCGCTTCCCTTGCGGGAATCGGGCAAAATGTCGAATTGAAAGCCCACTAGAACCGAACCGTAGATCATAGACACGAGTGCACACTCCCGGGAGCGCCTTGAATTTCACGTGTTCGGACCGAACCAGACCTTTAACAAAAACGTTAGACGGCTTACCTTTGTGCTTCACCGCTGTCACTCGTTCATGCACGCACTGTTGGTCTTCGCGAGGGGCAAAGTCGAATTTTGACGTCGGAGCCGCCTTCTTTGATGTTGACCCTGTTATCAGCTGCTCCGGCTGAGCAATGGTGACTGCATTTTTAATTGTTGTGTTTGGCAGAGCACCGATGTTCTGACGCATACTGAGGAACCGATGCATGAGGTCTGGGTTACCTCTGAGCTTCTCGATAATCAAGTCGTCCTGGTCCACCGCGTTTCGTATCCGCTTCTGGCGATATTTGGACGGGTCCGTCGAGATTGACACTGCTTGGTGAGGACGCTTTCCGCGGTTTTGCTGTCCGCTGACAGAAGTCTGACCCACCGATTCCCGCTCCGACTGGTCTTGGGGGGTCTCGTCGTCGTCCGTAAACGGATCAAATAACCCGCCGGTTTCTCCTATCGATCCACCCGCCTTATCAGGGTGGTGCGTACGTTGCTGTTCCGGTGGACGACAGAATGACTCCCCGACACTTGCGGGGACTGGGTCGACGCCTCCGTCAACGTAATAAGCAAAGTCCAGAGCATGCTGCAAGGTAAATGTAGCAACATTGCCAGATTTTGGATCGACCCAGTGACAGGTCTTTGTTGCGCTGGGGAGGTTATCATCCTCCAGCAGGTCTCCGAGCACCGTAGCAATGTTATTGGAGCCCACGTCTCCGTCCTCACCCAGAACTTGTTTCAGAATTGACTCTTCGATCGCCTTGATATCACTCGGGCTCCATTCGTCGCTGTTGAACTGAACATGCTCCAGCAGAAGTGCAATCACCGGAGCCACCACCTCCACGGAGCTGGCCCTTACTCCGAATTGATGACCATCTGAGGCAACAGTGACCGTGTCGCCGTCGACAGCGATGACCTGCCCGTAGTGCACTTGGTCAGCACTCGTGACCGATACAGCTCGTCTTAGTAGCGATACCCTCCCTGCCTTGTTCACGTCGCTTGCCGTTGTCACATGCGTTTCGGCCACGCTCCGGAGAACGCGACCTTCTCCACCTTCCAAACTGAGCAACGTCACCCAAATGGGTTCCAGCCGCAGTACCTTAGCATAGAATGGTTGATCGACATTCCCGTCGACAACTTCTGGGGTCAAATGGAGGTAAGAGCGAGCAGTAAGACGAACCATCCTCCTAGAATACTGAAGGGTAGATCACTGCAGGTGGGGATGTGAAGCAGGAAGACTTAAGCGCGACCAGGACAAACTGAAACTAACGACAGCTACGCCTACGGCCTTCTACGTTGGTTTCATCTTGTGCTGCCTTGGTAGAAAAGCTATTTTCGCTCCCTGCTCGAAAACTTCCATTTCATCCATAAACTACTACTACTACTGATCTACTGATTTTAGTCTGTAAAGTGCAATTATCACCATCGGAAAAAAATCTCCATGAGTCACAAAACACATATAGCAAACGTGTCATTTGAATCTTCAGCTTGATTTATGGGTGCTTAATCCAGAGACGTACTTTAGTTTAAACTTTTAAAAAAGTAGGTACAGTACATGTTAGGGCACTTTTCTTCAAGAAACAACATTTGACACCCACAAAATGGACTACCAAACTATCAATGGATGTCAAAATGGAGTTTCTTAGTGCGATCCTACCTGCTACTATGTAGTAATTTAGTATACAGAAGTGGTCTACCCCAGCAAGGTCTAGCCAACTGGATGATAATTTCCTATCGAGAGTATTCGCGTACGCGTTGTCGCCTGTGCTTCGACATGCTTACACCTACAAGAAAACAATAGCTGGTCAGAACGAAAGGAGGCACTGATTTAGACTAGACAGGTCCAAGTATTTGCTGCGCTCTCGGCGCATTTTCCCTCCGACGATATCACATGCATCTCCAAAACGCGAAGTATCCTTCTATTTGATGTTTATGCTTTTTTTTTCTTTATATAGAAGCCTTATACCGACACTAAAAACATACATGAACCTTCACAAAATGTACGTGTATACGCTATAGTATCAGCAGTAAATATTAAACGCCCTCACCATGGCCCGGGCCCACGCAGTGAACTCCAACGGTTTTCTGTGAGAATCCGGCCTTGAGCTTTATAGCGACACTGCCGCTGCTTCTGCCCCCTTGTAGTCTTGGATTACAAGTCACTATTCCGCTGACTGCCGACGGCTGCTCACCATCTGCCACTGGGTCATACTAGTCTTTCCCCGTGCGCTGATAGTTTTCCTGTATGCAACGGCAAGTTGAAGTGTGACCATCACTCTACCCTTCATCCAATCACATGTTCCACTTCCTTCCATTGGCCAAAACGTTTTTAAATCTTCACATTTTAGAATCTGGTTCCGGAGATGAATTCGCATGCCCGCTGGGGCTTCCTGCACCCTTGGTGCAACGTGCTACAGTACCGAATCCACTATCGCGGACTGAACGACGGCGATGGCGACGTGTGGAACAGTCAACAGCGCGCGCTGCAAGTGATTTTGCCCACGCGCACAGGCATCTACGGGGAATACAAGGACGAAGCCACGTTCCAGATGGAGTTCCAGAGTACTCGCGAGGCGTTGGCTCTGTTGGCGGCCGTGGCCCACGTGGACTCTGACGGGTGGAAATTCCTTTTGGCAAATCACTGCGGGGTTGATTTTGGAGCTGATCAGGAGGAAGACAATGGAGTTGAAGTGCGGTTTGTGGTGTTGATGGAGCATCAGGCAGAAACAGATTTGGTCCAGTTGTGTGGCGTGGGACAACGAAGGATTTTGAGTCCGGGATATTTGAGCTCTTTGCAGAAAATTGCAACTATGGACGAAAATTGGCGACCGGATCGACCGGGGGTTGATGTCGAGATCCCCGTTCGTGTGATTTTCAGCTCGTTCACGATGTCCAAGACCAAAGTTGCACCGATTCCTATCTTGATGAGCATTCAGAATGCAGAGAGGTTGATAAAGGAAGAGTGGGAAAGCTACAATTGGAGTTTGGAGAACCAACCCGTCGAGTCAGGACAGATGAGATGCACTTTTACACTTGAGCCGATGATCGGAGACCTTCGTGGACTAGGCTGTGCGCCGGAAATTGCTGAGACGATGGCCAAGTTTGTGGGAGAAAACGTGTGGTTCTCGCAAATTTCGATTAAGGCTGACATGGACCAACAACGCGAGAACCGAGCAACGCCCATGTCGTTCCGACAGATGATGGCAGTCATTTTTGATGCTACTCGACGTAGCCAGGAGCTAGCGAACACGAGGTATTGCTCGAAGCTGACCATGTACAACCAGCAAGAAATACCGCTTCAGTTGGGGACGGTGTCCATGAAGTGCGATTACACGCTCGGGCCGTCCGAGTACGAAGCGATGTTTTCGGCGATAGTATTAACCCAGACGACAAGGAATCTTACGATACACTTACGACTAAACTCGAACGACCCGATCAATCACAAGCATTGGTGGAAGTGGCTGGCATACGGGTGCTTTTCGGAAAGGGCACGGAAGTGCTCCGCATTGACATCGCTTGAACTTACGGATATTGATGAAATGAATATTCTGGACATGGCCGAGTTTTCGGCTGTACTATCATCTCAACATCCCGAAGAAGTTCTGTACAGTGCGGCTCGAGGTCATGTTCCTGACAAGGATGCTTTATTGAAGAAGGGTGCTCTAGTTCAGTGGCTCCTCTCGAAGCAAGGCGAGCCGCAGTATAATTCCCTTTTTGTCAAGTTTTCGGCAGCTGTACCCTACGTTCGAACCTTTAGCGACGATGGCAGGAGTGAGCGTGTGAATGTACTTGTTCCAGGCTTTGGCCGATGTTTGGTCCAGCGTGTTGATTTAATGGTCCGCCAAACCCAGCTGCGAGGTGCTAAAGAGTGTGGCTTAACTTCCCTCACGCTTAAATTCGGCAACTGTGCTCAGCCAAGCTCAAGAGGAGGGCTACAGCGTCTGTTAGCTGCAAGTTGCACTTCATTGAAATTTTTGACGATCGATGGTCCAGCCGAAGAACTTGACGCGAATATGATTCTTCAAAATTGTCCTCGCCTGGTCGAGTTGTCACTGTGTAATGGATGGATAGGAATTCGACTCAACTTCACTGAGTTTCACGCAAGAAAACAAGCTATACCCAAGCTTTGTATCAGGTGGAATGACCTCGATGGCCTCACAACAGACTTGTGCAACAACCACAATTCGCTCACAAAGTGTCTTCACCGATTGAGTATTCGCTTGATAAATCTGGAAGGGTGTGGCTACAGTCGGTGGGTTCGCCATAAACCCGCTAGAAACGTATATCTGGAAGCACTTTTGGAAATGCTGGAAGTGAACCAAACACTTGAGCACCTCGAGGTCATCGTGCCATCTGAGTGCCATAATTACGGTGACTACTTCAGAGCGTATCACCGCAAACCTATTAATCGGTGTAGAAAGCTCCCGACGGGGATTAAGACTGCTTTTATAAGCATCTTGTCGACCAAGATATCACCTTCGTCGGTGAGGATGGACAAAGAAATGAAGCGCGAGGGGTCCGCATCTCGACCAACATCGTTCGAGCTAGATCGTCGGGTGCTATCGACCATCTTCGCACTTGCTACTTCGCCAGTAGTCCGCCAAGTCTACTTCCGTGAAAAAGTGAACGAAACACTGAGTGAGCTCTGCTGAGTGAAGCAATGTGGATAGCTCATATGAGCTCATATGTCTTTGTGTTTAGTGTCGTATTGTTCAGCGTCATACTGCGAAGTATTGATAACGCTTAGTACCGTAGTAGAAGAGTGAAAAACACTGGTGTTTGAGATGCTGGTTAAACAAGGGGAGCCCCAATTTGGTCACTTTCAGCGTTGTGTATCCGGGGACGGTGCTGCCAGCTTGAACGCCTGCGAAATGAACACCTCGTCATCGATTTTAACGTTTTGTCCGTCGTTATGATCGCCATCGTCGGGCCAGCTTGCATCGCTGCGGGACTCGCGGAATCCCAAGTTTTGGTGCGGCTAGCAGAATGACACACTGGGAGATTCTGAACTGAGTAATTGACTTGGACCTTCGATATAGTGGAATCGGTTGCCATGACGAGAGCGGAAAGCTAAGGAATATGCCGTGGGTTGCTCGCTGGCAGGGGTATGGGTGCTACAAAAGGTGTGTAAATCCCACGAGGGCCTTAAAGTGCACTCGTAAAATGAAGAACAAGAGTTTACTTCAGTATTGCGTAGTATCTGAAGTATCTCATTTTACTCAAGGCGTCCGGCGGGGTACTTTGTCTTGAACTTCATCGCGTACGTCTCGTAAACCTGACGCTCCGTGTTGTCCAATGCGGAGCTTTTTAATTGTAACCACTTGAAGACAACACTCGGCTGTGTCCCAGCTTCAAGCCACTTGTCGAGTAGCTTCGTCTGCCACGATGAAGCTGTCGCTTGTGTCTTTCTGACACCTTTCCCCGAAATGAGAATCTTCGACAGAATTTCGTCGCCATAATTTCTCCTTAGAGTCTCGATGATGCTCGTTTGTGCGCTCGGGTTCTCTTTGTTGAAACGAATGATGAACAGCTGAAGCGTTCGTTTCAGAAGCGGGTTATCGAGCCGCATGTTACCTTTATCGTTAAGTTTCAGCAAGTTGAAGACGTCGTCCACTGAGTTTTTGCTGTCCATCCAGCCTTTGATCTGCGAAGTTTGCAAAACATGTACAGCTCTCTCCAGAAGCCCCGCATTATCCTTGGATTCCTCGATCATCCTTGCCAAAGATTCGTCGCCATAACGAGCCGTCAATTCTGCTATCGTCGACGAGGCGTCACGTTTCTTCTTGTCGAAGTCACCAAGATACTTGAGCCACGTTTCTTTCGTCAGGTTCTCGAGCACTTCAATGTTATCATCTACAACATTCTTGAGTGCCCAGTCGTACTTCTTCGCGTATGTTTTCATGAGCGTATCGGAGCTTCCCACATTCAGCAGCTTGGAGACTTCCGCTGGGGGGTTCTTGTCACGTGCCCATTTATTGAGTAGCGAGAGCTGCAGATTCGTGGCCATCTTTTCCGTGCTCGGGACCTGCTTTGCCGTGATGAGCACCTGCGATAGTGTGTCGTCGGTGTAGTAGAGCAGCAGTGACTTGATCATATCTGTTTTGTCGTCGGGATACTTCTTGTTGAAAGCGTTGAGGTACCTGGCCCACGTTTTGAACATTGGGTCGACGAGAAAGTTGTCTGCATTCATGATGATTTGGGACTCGCCCGCACCATTTGTTCTGACAAAGGAACGTGGATACCCCATGAGATCATAGAACACGTCCGCTGGCAATTTTTTCTGTTGCAAATTCCACTGGAAATTCTCGGACTTCACTCTTCTGGCAAGGCTGATTGTGCTGGGATTTTTCATCGCCTCACTGACCACGCTTTTTACGTCGTAATGGCTGCGGATTGCAGAACCCAACGTAGTTTTTTCGTTAGGGTTCTTTGTGTTGAAGGTGTCCAGGTATTTGAGCCAAGTTGTAAGCATAGGACTACTCAGTAACTCCTTGGCCTCAGCTTCATGAAGGCGCAGTATCTTGAAAACATACGACGGGTGTTCGTTTTTGCTCTGCAAACGCTGAATCTGCTCGGCTTGCAATTTGGTGGCGATGCTTTCCGTACTTTGGCTGCGCTTCGCTTCTTGGAGTATTCTGAACAGATCGTAGTCCCCGTACTGGTTCGCCAATGATGAGACCATCGATGCCGTCGATATTGGCTCGTTGGGATGCTTTGTGTTAAAATTGTCGACATATTTGACCCAATCAACGAAGTCCGTCTTAGCACCTGCTCCTTTGTTCGCAAACATCCTCAAGACGTCCCGCGGAGCTTTCCCACTGACCACCCAATGCTCAATTTGATCTGCTTGTAACTTGGACGCTAGACTCTGCGTACTTGGAGTCTGCTTCGCTGCCTCCAGTATTTTGAACAAAGATTCGTCGCCATACGCGGTGGTCAACGTTGAGAGCATCGATGCCTGCGATATTTGCTCGTCAGGGTATTTTATGTTGAAATTGTCGACATACTTGGCCCAATCTTCGAAGTTCGACTTTGCAACCGGTGTCTTATCTGCAGCGAATATCTTCAAAACGTCCCGTGGATGCTTCTCACTGACCGCCCAATGCGCGATTTGATCAGCTCGTAATTTGGTAGCTAGACTCTGCGTACCTGGAGCTGTCATCGCTACCTCCAGTATTTTGAACAAAGCTTCGTCACCATACTGAGTAGTCAACGTTGAGAGCATCGATGCCTGCGATATTTGCTTGTCGGGGTGTTTTACGTTGAAATTGTCGACATACTTGACCCAGTCTGCGAAGGTTGACTTAGTACTCGCTGTCTTTTCCGCAGCGAATATCTTCAAAACGCCACCCGGAGGTTTTCCAATGACCGCCCAATGCTCAATTTGATCAGCTCGTAATTTGGTCGCCAATCTGTACGCACCTGGAGCCTGCTTCGCTGCTTCCAGTATTGTCAACAATGCTTCATCACCATACTGAGTGGTCAACGTTGAGAGCATCGATGTCTGCGATATTTGCTTGTCGGGGTGTTTTACGTTAAAATTGTCGACATACTTGACCCAGTCTGCAAAGATTGACTTAGTACTCGCTGTCTTTTCTGCAGCGAATATCTTCAAAACGCCACCCGGAGGTTTTCCAATGACTGCCCAATGCTCAATTTGATCAGCTCGTAATTTGGTAGCCAGACTCTGCGTACTTGGAACCTTCATCGCTGCCTCCAGCATTTTGAACAATGCTTCGTCTCCATACTCAGCGGCCAATGTTGGAATCGTCGACGCCGCCTTCCCGGGGTACTTTGCACTCAAATCGTCCACATATTTGACCCAAGCGATAAACGTGGGGTTGACAAGTAGCTCATCCCCAAATTTGGTGAGTTGTAATCCATCAAAGACTTCTTTCGCGGGTTTTCCCTTTTGGAGCCAACCCTCGAGTTTTTGTTGGAAGCCCTTCGGCAGCAGCCACGTTTGTAACTTAGAGACGTCGAACCCTCGTTCTTCACCATCGTTATCGCCGGAGCGTTGAGTCCTCAGAAAGCGCTGGTAGGGTATTTCATTCCCACCCAGCGTGGTCGAACGAGCCGTTTTCATCAAAGCAGAGCTTCTTGCATTTGAGGTCGTCACTGCTGAAGTAGCTCCAGCGAGTATCGAGCAACCCACTAGCAAGAACTGGCACAGACGCATGCCTCAGGTCCACTCGACAGACGTGTGTGGTCGTTGGGAAGCAACTTGGCAAGTGCGATAGCTCTGATTGCATGAGGTCCACGTGGATTGGAGCGTGACAGCGTCAACGATAAGATTACGAGTTGCAGTCAGAAACAGCGTCAACGAAATGATTACGAGTCGCAGTCAAAACAACAGTACAGTTCGCACGGAAAAAGGGCACGCATATTTCCCTCGCAGCCCCTCTTGCTTTTTGTATGGAAACCGCAATACTATCTTGAGATGTGGAGCGCGGATGTCACCGGCTTTGTTGCGACGACCACGGACCAAGCGGTATTTGAGAAGGCGGACCCGGCGGCGTGCTCCACGTCGAGCGGACGCTTGCACACGAGGTTTTCTCCGGAGCGGCGAAACAGATTTTCATTTCACCACCTCCTCCTCCAGAGAATATACCCTGAACTTTAGTAAAAATAGGTGACGTCCGGCATTCGAAACACCAAATGATAATCAAGGCAGATTCATGTGCTTTCGTAAGACATATTTTGTCTTTTGAGAGGTGCCGTCTGCAGCGTGTCTTGTGTATTGTCATCAATGTTTTTGACGTGCATTTCGTACGACAGACTGGGCTATATCATTGGCTAAAATCGCTCAGAGCACCTCACATAGTCTCCAGCTCCCAGCCCTCAGCCCTCAGCCCCCAGCATGTCCCCATACCCCCATCCCGTTCTATGCTATTGTCCTCCCCCTAAGGCCCCACCATTATTGCGAGAAACAATGGTGCTACTCCGAGCTCCTCAACGCCACCCACCGAGTCTCTCAACGCGGAGAACGTTCGCCGCGCATGTATAACCTCCAGGACTCAAACGGCTTACCGCAGCTATCGCCGCGGCATTACTGCATGGAGCCATGCGACTAAGACGGACTCTGCGAGGTACTTTGACTCGAACGGTGGAATTGACGTCAATGTATTTACGCCGAAAGATTTTGAGGCCTTTTTGCTAGCTAAGACGGACGATACTGAAAAAGCTCTCAAGGTTACAACCCTCAGCAGCTATCGAAGTTCTATTAAGACATCTTCCAGCAGGAGAAATTGCCAATCTCTGTCGCCTACATTGATGACATGAAAACATTTTTCGCCGGTCTGAAGCGCATCGAAGCTGAGCGCAACCAGGGAGGAGCAGGCACAGGTGATCTATCTACGTGGAGGAAGCGGCAAACCTTTTCAGAGTGGCGAATTATGATGCAGCACATTTCTGCAGCAATTGAACGAGAGACTGGAGCGCAACCACCTACTTCTATGACTGTACACCAGCAATTGGGAACGTGTTGACTGCGGTGATGCACCTGTTCATAGCAAGGAGCCACCACACGTGTAATGTTGGCAATTGCTTGTCTTCATATGGCTCAAGTACTTTAAGTATTTTTTTACAAGCTCAGATGTGGAGTGTGTTGTCCAGCCACAGGATGCAGTGAAACAAAGTATATTTTTCATGAAATAGAAATTATTGAGACATATACATGTACAAGTAGTTATTTGCACAACGAGGCTGCTCGCCTAATTATCGATAGCGTTCTGCGACGAATGCCGCTGCTGGCGAGACTTGTAGCGACGCCAGCGCAGTGACAGGAACGCATAACCGATGAAGAAGTACAACACCGTGAGCTCCAACAGGATGATGCTGTCACTGCGAGCATCGCGAGACTTCATGCTGTAGTGCGAAAGCACCTCATCACCCGAGTGAGCGATGCAGTCGTCATCTTCGTACGATCCGGAGCCAGACATGCTGAATGAATAGTCATCGCCCACGGTAGCGAACGTCGCGCTTCCGCTACCGCTGCCGTCACTGCCACCGCAAGCCAAGAAGGCGATGCGACCCCAGAAGAGCTTCATCAACGCCTCATAACCATATTTGACCGGCGAAATGTAGTGCAGCCAGATGAGGTAGTCCGGCACGTCGTCCACGTTGATGAGCAGACCGCCAAACACCACGAAGAGGATCAACAGCAGCATGTACACGATCAGAGCTACACGCACACGGCGGAAGAGACCGAGGAGCAGACTCGCCATTCCAGCAGCGCTCCAACCAGCCAGCCACATCACCAGCTGCATGTACAAGTACAACTTGAAGCCGTGGCCGATGCCAATGAGCAAGTAGGCAGGCACAAACAGCAGAACAGACAGAACCAGCATCGCCGGCAGCTCCGCAAACATCTTCGTCAGGTACCAGCAGATCATGTAGTACCCTCCACTGCGGTGCTCCCGCTCCGCAATCGCCATCTCACGAGGCAGGAACACGAACGTTCGGTACGCAATCACCAACATTTGCAGCACGATAATGAAGAAGAAGGCGCCAGCCCAGTTCTGGATATCCTGCTGGTCGTCCAGGTCGAGCTGCAAGAAGATGAGTCCGAAGATCACGCCGAGCAGAATCATCCAGAACGCGTGCCATCCGAACACGGCGCGGTACCGCGCAAGGCGCAGGACGTGGCGTCGGAACAGCAATGAAATCTGACCGCAGCAACCAACGCGGCGACGGTGACCAGCAGCGCCAGCTTGAGTCTCCTGCTGCTCGCCATCCTCGAGACACAGCTCCGAGTAGCGGGTAGACCACGCTTCCTTGAACAGCTTGGCATGTCTATCGGCCGTCTCGCCATCGCTGCTTCTGACCGATACTTGGCGAATGAAGTAGTCAACAGGGCTCATGTACTGCGGGCACTGGTATCCCAGCGAGGCGAAGTAAGGCACAGCCGCCCTCACCTTGCCGTGGTAGACGGCAACTCCATCAGCGAGCAAGTACAGCGTATCAAACAGAGCATACAAGTGCGAGGACGGGTGCGCCATCGTCACTACAACGGTGCGTCCTCCGCGCGCGAGCTGGCGCAGTTTCAATACAACACGCTGCGACGAGTAGAAATCCATACCACATGTGGGTTCCTCGGCCAGTAGAATCGACGGGTTGGTCAGCAGCACCGTCGCGATCGAGAGCAGCTTGACGTCCGACGCAGACAGGTATCGGATGAGCACGTGGCGCTTGGAAGTCAACTCCAATTCGTCAAGAACCATCTCCACGCGCTCAGTCTCCAGGTCGCCATCTCCTGCACCGCAGCACAAGCCTCCGTTTGCCTTGCCAACCACGAGCTGTGCTTGGAATCGCAGGTGCTCCTCCACCGTCAGCGTTTCGTACAACAAGTCATCACGAGCCACATACGCCGCTCGCTCAGCAACCTTCGAAGCCGAACTAACGACGCCATTCAGAGTGACTTTGCCCCTCAACTTCTTCTGAAGTCCTCCAAGACTCTCCAACAGTGCAACGTTGGAATCCTCCGACGGACCCGTGATGAGAACCAGCTCTCCACACTTGGCATTTCCACTAGCGTCAGTCAGCAAGTGCTGAGTCTCACCCTCAACCTTCGCCTTCTTGTCGATAGTAGTCTTCAGCCACAAGCTGCTCCAGCCCAAAGTGATGCCTGGTGCGTCGCAAACTCCACGACCGCCAGCGCGCGGAGTCTCCACACGAATGTAGCAGTTGTCACCGTCTGCAGCCGTGCTGCGCTCCACTGCAGCGGACGAACTGTGCTGGCTCTTGCGCTCGATAATGCGCTGCATGCTGCTCCGAGTAGCACCATGCTTCTCACCCACCGTAGCGTTACCCACCCGCTGCTGACGACGACCAAGAGGTCCCTTAAAGCTCCAGTCGTAGCGCCACTGCAGTCCGCTGATGCGCTTGTTGGCCAGCACCAGCAGGAACCAGAAGGCAACGAAGAAGACAGCGAAGCAAATGGCCAACAGGATGAGCGAGTCGCCCAGAGCTGAGCGGTTCTCCATGCTGTAGTACTTCAGCACACCATCGCCGGTGAGTGCGTAGCAGCCCTCCAAAGTCCAGTCGCAGTCGATTGAGTCGACACGCTTCCAGAAGATCTTCATGAGAGCCTCGTAGGCGTACTTCACAGGGGAGATGTAGTGCAGCCACACCAGCCAGTCGGGAATGTCCGTCACATTGATCAGGAGACCACCGAAGGCCACAAACAATACCAGAAGCACGGCATACACAATGAGGGCGAGAGTCACGTGACGAAGAACACCCAGCGTCAGGAACGCCAAGCCAATGGCAGCCCATCCAGCGAGAACGACCACAATCTGCATGTAGATGTAGACCGTGAACCCGTGGCCGATACCGACGAGCAAGAAGACCGGCACGAACAACGCGATCGATAGGATGATAAGCGCCGGCAGCTCTGCAACGATCTTCGTGAAGTACCAGCAGAGCAGGTGGTACCAGCCGCCACGATACTCCTGTCGCTCTCGCAGTGCGATGGCCGTCTCTCTCGGCATGAAGACAAACGTGCGGTAGGCAATGAAGAGCATCTGCACCACCACGACGTAGAAGAAGGCACCCGCGAAGTTCTGGATTCCTTGTTGGTCGTCAAGATCAAGCTGCAGGTAGACCAATCCGAACACGACACCAACCAGCAGCGCAGCCAGCAAGTGCCACCAGAAGACGAATCCGTAGCGAGAGAGACGGCGGACGTGACGCGCCCACAAGAGCCACAGCTGGCCGCAGCACCCCATGTGGTAGTAGCCGTTCTTCCGGTCATAATCGTCCACGACTGCGTCTTCACTCGCGACCGCAGCACGCGCAGCATTGTCAGCGTACACTGCAGCATTGCGCTCGGTCCACTCACGCTTCAGCATCTCAACTCGAGCCACACCTTCGTCGTCAGTGTCGCGGTCTCCAGTCACCATTTGAAGCATGAAGTAGTCCACGGGGCTCATGTACTCAGGACACTGGTATCCGATAGTCGAGAAGTAGGCGACACAGTCCGACGCCTTGCCGTCGTACACACACGACGCATCCGCGACCAAGTACAACACGTCAAAGAGTCCGTAGAAGTGCGAAGAAGGGTGGTGCAGCGTCACCGCCACGGTTAGTCCCTGGTCAAAGGCCAGCCAACGCAGCTTAGCGACGATCTTCTCGGCACTGAACGTGTCAAGTCCATCGGTCGGCTCCTCCACGAGCAAGATAGACGGGTTGGTCAGTAGCGCCGTCGCGATAGCGAGGAGCTTTCTCTCGCCACGAGTGATGCCACGCAGCGAAATGCCGCCTCCAATCAGCTTGTCCCGGCACTCCGACAGCCCCATGTCCTCGATAACACGCTCCACACGAGCCAGACACATCTCATCGGTGTGTGTGTGACGCATGCGAAGCTGAGCCTGGATAACGAGGTGGTCGTGCACAGTCAACGTCTCGTAGAAGAGGTCCTCGCGCATGACGTAGGCGACGTAGCGGCTCATCTTCTCGTTCCACTCACGGCCATTCACAGTCACGTTGCCCTCCATGGCGTCCTCGTGTCCAGCAAGGCACGAAAGCAGCGCCAGACTCTCGTCCTTCGACGGACCCGTGATCACTAGGAACTCGCGAGCCTTCAGCGATCCACTCACGTCGTCAAGCACAGCTTCGTTGCTTCCAGTCAGAGCTGTACTGGCGGGAGCACTCTTCCAGCTCTTACGGTTCAAGCGCAGCTTGTTCCACGCCAGCGAGCACGGCTTCACGGCCCACTCTCCCTCCTCATTGACAGCGCGCCCACCATGACGAGGGCTTGCGATCTCGACGTAGTGCTCGTCCAGCTCAATGTCAGGCTCGACGCCATCGATAAGCTCGGTGGTGCGACGTTCGCTGTCACGTACTGGCTTTCCTGTCGGTGCAGCGACACCGGCAGCATTCGTAGGGCTGCCATTAGACGGGAGACTTCTACGAATGGACTCCACTTGGACGACGGCACCGACGGCAGCCTTGTCTTCGTGCTTGGTCGACTCACCTTCGATGTCCCAGCTAACGCTGCCCACACTGGAGTTGTCAATGGCACCACCCGCGGCCATTGCAGCAGCCGACTGCGTAGGCCTGTCCTTCTTCCCCAAGAAGCCCCAGAAGCCACCGGCACGGGCAGGCTTCTCGTCCTTGGGCTGCTGGCGCTCGACGCTTCCGCGCTCAACGGGTTGCTGTGAGTCCGTCACCACAGCGATATCGGCAACGATAGCAGGAGCAACCTCATTCTCCGCCGCGGACACCTGCTCGAACGTGGCCTCGGAGCCGTACGTCGCACCTCCCGCAGCCGCGTAGGAATTCTGGGTTGGGCTTTGCTCATCTTGCTGGTGCCAGTACGGGCGAGCTTCGCCAGCAGAAGGAACCGCAGTCTGCTCAACAGCGGCCGGGCCACCCTCCTTCCCTTCACCGTCGCCTGTGAGAGGAGACTGAGGCTTGTCAGCTCCCCAGAACTTCCAAATGCTGCGGCCAGTCTTGCGCTGAGGAACCGTCGAAGGCGACGCAGACTCGTCTTCTGTAGTTGGCAACGCAGTGGTTTGGATGGCGGCAACGCCCGGACGAGCAGCATTTGGAGATACCACGCTGACCGGGACGACAGCTTCGTCGTCTACCGGCAGCTCAGCACTGTCCGATTTCGGAGACTGAACAGCGGGGCGAGCATCAGGCTTCGTATCGCCAAGAGCGCTCACAACTGCAGCAGTAGCTGCACCTGCAGCACCAGCGACTGCAACAGCTCCAAGACCATCAGTCTCACGTGGCGACTTGGGGGTAGCCTGTGACTCAATTGTCGCCTGCGTCTCGGGAACGTCGACCACGTCGCCTCGCACCGCATCTACAGCAGCAATGGGCGCCTTGTCTTCATTCGAATCGTCCGATGCACTGACCTCGTGGAACGTAACGATGCCAGAACTCCCCACCTCTTCTTGCTGCTCTGCGTTGATAGCAAAGGACGGAGAGATCGGAGAAGTAGGAACTGCCGCAGTCGGGACCGCCGTAGTGGGGGCTGTGTCTTCAACAGACTCCACGACTTCATCGGAGGCAGGGGACACGGTAAGCTGCACTGCTTGTGCGTCAGGTGCCACATCACTTAGCTCCGGGTTCGTCGGCTCCGACTTGCCAAAGAACCCCCAAAAGCCTCCGCTGGATTCCTCCTCCGTTCTGGTCGTGCTGGCAGTAGCAATCACATCCGCAGCGTCGGTCTCGGGCTCCCCGTTCGTATCTTCTGCCTCCGATGGCTGCTGCTGAGCCTCCAGGACAGTGTCACCAGCAACGAGAGAGCCATCGCTGGTAAGAGGGGCTGCTTGTCCCTCGATAAGCTCCTTCGGCTTGTCTGGTTCTTCATCATCGCCAGATGGTGCCTTCACCTGGTTATCCTCTGACTTGCCGAAGAAGTTCCAGAACCCACCAGCAGCAGGTCCATCGTTTTCCTCCGCCTTGCTCGACTCCTCAACGGAAGAAACAGAGTAACCACCTTCCTCCGGTGCAGTAACCTCGACCCCTTCAGGAGACGAACTGTGCTCGGCCATCGCGGATGCCACAACAGCAGCACCAGCCACACCCGCCGCCAGTGCGGGGCCGCCAATCTTTGGGCTCTCGTCTTCTTCGTCCCCAGCTTCCGTCTTGGTTGAACGAGAAACGGCACTAATTGTCGGGATAGACGCATTGTTATCGTCAGCCTCAGCTTTCGTGAAGTCCGTAGCTTCCGGACTGGCCGATCCCTCCTCAGGATCAGTCGTAAGAGCGACCCCCACGCGAGTTGGTGTGGCAGCTTCGCTCTGGTTCGAAGCGCTAACGCTGGCCACCACCTTCTCACCAGGTGCAGCTATGCTCTCAGTCACCACTTGCTCGACCTCTTCCGGTTGATTCGAAGCAGCAGCAGTATGATAAACCCGACGACGCGTTCTGCTTCCCGGGATCACGATGCGGTCTGACACGGACATGCCGCCACGACTCGACCCACCCAGAGATTCATCACTGCTGCCACCGCCTTCGCTCTGAGCAAACTCAGCATCGGCGTCCAGCTCGTCGACGTCAGATTCCGCGCCGGAGCCTGCAGTTCCCTTGCGAACGACCATGCGTCGAACCACACGGTGTGGGGTCACCACGCGGCGCGTGATGATCCGGCGGCCAGGCGTGCTCTGGCTCGTGGCAGTTCTAGTGAAGCTGCCGCTGCTGACGAGATCGCCACCCTCAGCGTCCGCGTATTGCACTTCGTCTTCGGAGTCGACGCCGGAACTGGAACCAGCTTTGTGGGCGACGGAGCGACGAACCACTTTGGCCGGGGAAGACACAACACGGCGCGTGATGGTCCGTCGACTTGACGTGGAAGTGTCGCTCGCCACACTGCTGAAGCTCTCCGATCTCACAAGAGTGCCGCCTTCAGCGTCAACCACTTGGCCGTCAGAGTCCACGAACTGCTCCACCGGAACTCTCGTGCCGTCCTTCCCAACCAGCATCCGTTGGATAACACGCCGCGTAACCTTCCGCCCACCAGGTGTGTCTGAGGAGCCCTCATTTGTGCTCGTCTCTTCCGTCGACAAGCTGCCACCTTCTGACGAGACCACATTGCCATCAGCGTCGACGTACTGCACCTCTTCGTGAACCTCTCCATCGGGCCCTTTCCGGCGGATCAACACACGCCTCAGCGTTTGTCCTGGCGACACCACCCGACGTGTGACCAGAGTCCGACCGGAGGCTGCGTCGCCGCCAGTCGCACTGACGCTGCTCGTCTTGATCAGTTCACTGCCGTCGCTTTGAACGACGGTACCGTCCGCATCCAGGTACTGCACTTCCTCGTGAACGTGGCCATCAGCTCCAGTTCTTCGGACTACCACGCGTCGAATCTTCTTGCTGGGGGTGGCAGTCGTGCGCGTCACTACCGAGCCACTGGTGGAGCTAGACAGACTGTCACTAGTAGCCTCGCCGCCTTCAGTCCGTACGACGTTCCCGTCGACGTCGAGGTACTGCACTTCTTCGTGAACTTGGCCATCAGCTCCCGTTCGACGCAAAATCCGCCGGGTCAACTTGGCCGGCGTCACAATGCGGCGCGTCACTGTAGGCGTAGACGTCGTGGAGCTAGACGCGGCTAGCGCTCCGTCACCCTCGACGACTTTGCCGTCAGCGTCCATGAACTGCACCTCTTCATGGACTTTTCCGTCCGCTCCAGTCCTGCGGATCACAACCCGCCGCAGCGTTTTGCCTGGCGTTGAAATCCGCCGAGTGGTCGACGCTTCTCCTTGTTCCTCGTTGAAAAAGCTGCCACCTTCAGTCCGCACCACTTGGCCGGCAGCGTCCACGTACTGTACTTCCTCATGGACTTGTCCGTCCGCCCCCGTCCTGCGCACCACCACACGACGCATCGACTTGCGCGTGGGGGACGCCACGATTCTCCGCGTCACTTTGGTCGATCGCGGTTCCGTTGCAGCTACAGTGAGGTTCGGTACTCTCTTGACCACCAAATTGCCCAGCATTTCACTGGGCAGGTCGCCGTCCTTCATATCAACTTTGCTCCTGCTCTCGTCGTCCGGGACCATCCCGTGCACGTTAGTGGACGTCCCCATCAACCGTCTCGCGAGAGACTCTCGACTCGGAGACGACAGTCTCTTGGTGGGCTGCTTGGACCCCGTTCGGGTGACGAACTCGGTGGGTTCGGCCTTCACGTGGACGTTCGAGTGCTGCACGAAGCCGTCGTCCGTCCCGGGGGTGCCTGCATCGGAGAAGCCGTCGTAGGACGCTCCTTCTTCAAAGGACGAGGCGGAAGTGGCCGAGCCGGGCGTCATGAGCTGCTTGTGCACGAACTGGCGGGTGCCCAGCCCGCCGAAACCAGGAGACGACGCCTGCGTGTCGCGCAACTGCGGGTTCCGCTTGAGCAGCAAGTTGCGGCTGTGTGTGTTGGTACCGACGACTTGGTCGGTTGGTTGAGAAGCGTCCGCCATCGTCCTGGAATGCGGCTATTGCAGTGCAATGCTGGACGTGTTGGGGCGACGGACTCTTTTCGGTAATGACGGGGAGCGAGGCACTGCTCTTGCTCTCTGGCGTCGGCATGTTGTCGGGCGTGGGGCTGGCACGCAGGATACTTGGATGTACTTGCTGTCGTTGCAGTATTGACGAGCTGACTCCCTAGAGTTCAGAACTGCAGACGAGTCACTCAAGGTCGGATCGTTTTATCGGGGAGAAGAACCGTGGTGGTGATACATACCTGAAACTTCATAGCCTATATTAACGCATAAACACACGGTAAAAGTACCTGTTCTTATGGATGGTTGAAATTGATAACCTACGGAAGGGAATATAAGCATCAAAGGTATTTTGAAATGGTTACAGTAATGTGAAAGTAAAAAATAGAGCCAAAAAAATAGATGGTGTGGGCCCTCCTCAAGGATGGCAAAAAGTATCCTCGCCCCTTTGTCGACAGGCTTCTCTCCATAGAGTCCCATGCGACCGTCGTTCCATGACGGAAAGGGCGACTCGGTTTCCACCGCGACGGAAGCGGTCGCCAACGAGAGCAGTAACACCGCAATGCTCTCTAGTGCAGTGTCCTGCGTGGGGCCACATATCCCATCGAACTAACTCGGCCTTTCGTCTCGAGTGAGTTGACGTTGCTCACGCTGCGTCGCCGTGCTTCATGCCGACCAGCTCACGGCACAAAGACGTCCAGTACGTTGGCA
This sequence comes from Phytophthora ramorum, assembly GCF_020800215.1. Taxonomy (NCBI): domain Eukaryota; phylum Oomycota; class Peronosporomycetes; order Peronosporales; family Peronosporaceae; genus Phytophthora; species Phytophthora ramorum. Next base: position 795,416 of record NW_027150648.1, read on the forward strand.
TCGCGTTCAGATCTGGCCGCGGCGCTGCTCCTAGCCGCTCATATCGGTCTCGCCTTTTTCGTGGGTTACAGCAGCTCGATGGCCTTTTTCCCACTGTCGATCTGACACATCGAGATGGAACCGCTCCTGAACATCGCTGTCAAATTCGCTCTGGACGCAACTTACCACGCCCATTGCCCATTGCAGAACTGGGGCGGGTGCAGTTGCCTTGCAAACACTTCAACGCAAAATGTGATCCCCCCAAAACCGGGATCGGATGCCGAAAATCGGATTCTCCGCTATTTGACGAGTCACGCTTTACACACAATCGAACAACAAAGATCAACGACAACACGCGAGGGATACTGTACCACGCGTGTCGGACCTTTTCGACAGGAGGCGAATGAGAATCGCCAAGTACCACACAGCCGCATGGTCAACAGTAGGCCTCGGCGTCGTGCTGGCATCTCTGGTGTGCATGTCCACGCGTCGTCAATGATCGGCACGCTGTCGCTGTCTGTTCGGACCCACGCGTTCGATGGTACTTGTTCATCCAGCCGCTTCGTTAGAATTCGCAGACGCTGCAATGCCTGCCTCATGTGTGAGCCAACTGGCTTTGCATGCCAATGTTTCCAGCCCCGTGTAGCTGACTCACGTAGTTAGAAATGTACTGCTTGCGAACTATAAAATCGAAGGTGTCTGAAAGATCCGTCACGTATTTCAGACATAGTGTGGATATTATCTGTAAGGCTCAGCTTGCTCTTGTTCACTATCATGCCCACACAGAACACGATCGACTACGAACAAGAGACACAGGCTGATCGGAGAACAGGCAGGGTCGCAAATGAAATGATGTCCAAGATAACGTACTGATCCATGTACCCTGGTCTCCAAAGTTTGTGTTTGCAGGCTTCACAAGGTTTACTGTCGTCTGCCAGTAGTGAAGCTAACAAGCATTGGGAAAGTACTAAGCCAGTTGCGATTTAGCCATGGAGTGGGAACCAATCGTGGGCGGAAGACATTCACTTGTGTCGAGCATTCGTACGACAGTTTGACGGCAGTGCTAACTAAGTGATATCATTGGTCAAAAGTATCCGGCAAGCGCGACAAAACTGAAGCAGAGCGTTCAAGTAAGTGCATTTATGCTTGGCTTCTTCTCTTCCTCTGTCTATATGCTAAATTGCGAGCGTTGTTGCTCTGTTCGTGTTCTGTTTCTCTGACTAGACGAAGCATTATGGTGATCTTGAGTTGTGTTAACCGACGAGAGCGACGAGAAGAGCTAATCGGCAGACCGTTCACTCCCGTAATACACAACATCGCTGCTTGCTGTACATTCATAGAGGTAGGTGGTTGCGCTCCAGTCTCGCGTTTAATTGCTGCAGAAATGTGCTGCATCATAATTCGCCACTCTGAATAGATTTGCCGCTTCCTCCTCGTAGATAGATCACCTGTGCCTGCTCCTCCCTGGTTGCGCTCAGCTTCGATGCGCTTCAGACCGGCGAAAAATGTTTTCATGTCATCAATGTAGGCGACAGCGAGTGGCAGTTTCTTCTGCCGGAAGATGTCTTTAATAGCACTTCGATAGCCGCTGAGGGTTGTAACCTTGAGAGTTTTTTCAGTATCGTCCGTCTTAGCTAGCAAAAAGGCCTCAAAATCTTTCGGCGTAAATACATTGACGTCAATTCCACCGTTCGAGTCAAAGTACCTCGCAGAGTCCGTCTTAGTCGCATGGCTCCATGCAGCAATGCCGCGGCGATAGCTGCGGTAAGCCGTTTGAGTCCTGGAGGTTATACATGCGCGGCGAACGTTCTCCGCGTTGAGAGACTCGGTGGGTGGCGTTGAGGAGCTCGGAGTAGCACCATTGCTTCTCGCAATGATGGTGGGGTCTTCGGGAGAGGACGATCGCGCAGAACGGGATGGGGGCATGGGGAAATGCTGAGGGCTGAGGGCTGGGAACTGGAAACTATGAGTGGTGCCCTTTGAGCGATTTTAGCCAATGATATAGCTCAGTCTGTCGTATGACGAGTTGTCGTACGAAATGCACATAAAAAACTTATTTACTAGAAAATAGGACACATAGTAAAACCTAGTATAAATCTCGATGATAATTCACATTGATGGCAAAACGTAAGACACTCTGTCAGACGGCAGCTCTCAAAAGACAAGATATGTCGTACGAAAGCGCATGAATCGAGTTTGACAAGCACCAGGGCCTACAAGACAGCAGTTCAACGCATCGTGTAATGTCTGGAACATCATCCAATGCACGGCTACAGACTTTCAGAAGCACCATTCACTAGCCCGCGGCAGTCCTCTTGTTTGCGTTTACCTGACACCGTCTAGCTATGGATCGTGCGTGAACCGGTGGCATATGCCGATATCTGGTACCCTTGATGCTCTACGCAATGAAAGACTCGTACGGAGCCGGGTTCCAGTCCGGGAAGAACTTGGCCGCCGCCTCCTGCACCTCCTGCTCCGTGCCCACGACGCCGTGGCCCTCCTCGAACAACGTGGTGATGAAAGCCACGAAGTCGCCCGTGTCGACCTTCTTCTTGTTCGCCTCGTAGTCCACGTGGCGCACCTCGATCTTCTTGTCGAGCTTCTTCTCCACGAGGTCACGGATCTGCAACGGCGAGAGACGCTCGGCCTCGAACGCGATCTTGGCACCTTCCAGCGCACTCTTGGGCGCCGTGGACACCACGTGCGCCACGAAGCGTCCGGCGTCCGTGCTCCCCGTGATGCTGAAGACCGTCTCGCCCTTGCCCACCACGTTCATGTAGCCGTCGGCGTAGTGGTAGTCGAGGAAGTGCGGCAGGATCTCGGCGAAGAGGCCCGTGTAGAAGATGGTGAAGGGGATCTGATGCTGCGTGAGCAGGTCCTGCACCTCCTTCTTAGCCGCGTTGGGGCCCTCGGTCACGCGTGCGCCGTACTCGGCCGGCACGAAGAGCTGGATGCCGGCCGCCTTGGCCGCGGGCACCACCGACTTCTGCACGTCCATGTGGTAGGGCGACACGGTGCTCACGACGACCTCGCTGGCGGCCAGGGCCCTCGTCACGGCCTCCTCGTCGTCGTACGAGACCTGGTGGAGCGTGGCGCCGCGCACCTTGAAGGCCTGCAGCTCCGGCTTGCTCTCGTCGCGCGTGAGGATGGCGACCGAGACGGCGTCGCCCTTCTTGAGCAGCTCGTCCGCGACAGTGCCGCCGACGCCGCCGGCTCCGATAATGGCGAACTTGGTGTAGGTCGACATGGCTGGCGTGGTGTTGAGGTGGGTAGTGGTGGAAACTTGTGTCTTGGTGAGACTTTTGAGTTGTGAGGTAGGAGGTCACGAGGCAAGGCGAGGCGAGGCGAGGGTGCAGGGCGTAGTGGAGACATGGAGGAGCTTGCCACGGCGGGGGAATAGTGTACACCGCGGCAGGTAGCTAATCAGACACTGCTTTGGCATGGTATTATTACGTTCTTGAAGAGGTTGGGCGGCGAGTCAGCGCTGATTAAACTGGAAACTATCTGAAGAGTAATATAGGCTCTGGCTGTGCTAACAAAGATTACGGCCAAGATACTTCACGATTATGAATTCTCGGCGTTATGGTACCCCTCCTCCTTATTTACGTGTTTATACGGGATTCACATATGCAAGCCACCCGCTACGGAAAACACAGAGCATAGTAGCCCGCTCTTCCCGATCAACCAGCGCCGAGTCGTCAAGACGTAATAGTACGTACAATGCCGAGTCAAATCTCTTCAAGAACGTCATACAAATCATGCCTCTAGACTGGAATCGAATAGCTCTGGCTGTGTTAGCAAATATTATCTGACAGGTTTACGGTCCTGGGCCGGTTCACCGTCAACAACCGCCAACAACCTCCCATCTCATCCCAGCTTTCTCGCATTCTTGGAGTCAGATGCCATACATGTTCCCGTTCAACCCCCTACCATAAGCTCATTTTGCAATCGTCCTCCGAGTACTAAGAGCCCGAGCAAAGCCCCAAGCAAAGCACCTCTGTCCCTGGCCACGTAGGATACGATGCACCTGGGTTACTTCACACTCTTACTGTTGTGCCTCAACGCCTTCGCCACCGCGCACGACAATGTTCGAGCTCGGAATCTCGATAGCGACCCTGTCGAGAACTCGGTTGACAGCGCGCGCCGTTATCTCAAGGGAACCGAGGACACTCTTACGCCGACCGATGCCGTGACAGACGAAGAAAGAGCGCTCGGCTTCACCAAAGTCAAGCCGCTTTTCAGCAAGACACCCAATTTGTCCAAGCTGAAGACCACGTTGGGAAAGAGAGTTGATCTCACGAAAATGAAGCCTTTCTCAGGAGACAAGGTCGATCTGAGCAAACTGAAGACGGCTTCGGGCAGGAGCCTGGATCTCAGTACAATCAAGAGCCGCTCAATGACAGAAGGCCAGATCAGCAAAATGAAGAGTTTTGCAGAGAAGGATCCTGATCTGCACCGTTTGAGCTCTGTTGTGGGCAAGAATCCGACCCAATTATCTGGGGAACAAGTGAGGGCCGCGCAAACGTTCGTTTCCAAGCACCCGGAAGAAGGGCTTGGTGTTATCGAGAATCTGATAGGCGGAGCATTTGCCATATTCTTGTTGATTTTAACTGGGGTTATGATCACGACGGTTGCTAATTTCGACTGGAGTATATCAAAGGGTTGACCGGGACGTAATAAAAAACCGTAGTCAGAACTTCACCTCTCGAAAACCGTAATGAGAGGGATACATCAAATAAGAATGAAGTGCACCAAAAGCGAAATGCTCCACTATTTTCGCTGCTATGAAAGCTGACGAATACATGCATCAAACCATTGGAGTTCAATCCACATTTCAAGAACCCTCCCGATGCATTTTGGCCTTGGATAACCTCTGACTCTGATTAACGCGGAATGGTAATAGCTCAAGAGGTAGAATGCACAGACACAAACCACGCAATCCTTCGCTGGCTAAGCTTAATGAATACTGCAGGCCTCGCGGGCTAGTGAATGGTGCTTCTGAAAGTCTGTAGCCGTGTATTGGATGATGTTCCAGACATTACACGATGCGTTGGGGCTGCTGCCTTGCAGAGTCTGTAGCCGTGTGTTGGATGATGTTCTAGACATTACACTGATGCTGACTGGAAGCCGCTGCAACTGATGTTGGAAAAGAATCGAGACCTGGATGTGATTTGGTTTGATGTGATTACGCTTTAGACGGCTGAAGAACCGAGACCTGGAGCATCTGGATGTGATCTTGCCGTACGAGTGTCCGGCATGCGATTTCACAAAATACCACCTCAAGCCGCTGGGTGAGAAGCCCCAACTCCCCTGGTGTATAAGCTCGCGTTTCTGAACGTGCTATCGTCCCGGAGCATGTCGATGGAAGGCACGAAGCAGTGCAAGAAGATTATACACGACGCGTCTGTATCGACCAGAAGTCGTCGTTATCTGGACCGGCTCGTGGTCTCCAACGTATTTGGTTTTGCAGCTAAACTCAGGCTTCGCAAGGTTTATTGTCACGTGCCTAGCGAAGCTACCAAGCGTTGGGAAAGTACTAAGCCAGTTGCGATTTAGCCATGGAATTGTGAGCGAAAGACATCCGAGTTTGACAAGTAGTTTTTGATCATTATTTGATGTATCTCTCTCATAACGTTTTTCGAGCGGTGAAGTTGTGACCACGGATTTTTATTCTATCCCGATCAACCCTTTGGATTGCTCCAGTCGAAACCAGCAACTGTCGTGATCATGACCCCAGTTAAAATCAACATGAATATGGCAAATGCTCCACCTATCGCCATCTCGATGATACCAAGCCCTTCTTCAGGGTGCTTGGAAACGAACGTTTGCGCGGCCCTCACTTGTTCCCCAGATAATTGGGTCGGATTCTTGCCCACAACAGAGCTCAAACGGTGCAGATCAGGATCCTTCTCTGCAAAACTCTTCATTTTGCTGATCTGGCCTTCTGTCATTGAGCGGCTCTTGATTGTACTGAGATCCAGGCTCCTGCCCGAAGCCGTCTTCAGTTTGCTCAGATCGACCTTGTCTCCTGAGAAAGGCTTCATTTTCGTGAGATCAACTCTCTTTCCCAACGTGGTCTTCAGCTTGGACAAATTGGGTGTCTTGCTGAAAAGCGGCTTGACTTTGGTGAAGCCGAGCGCTCTTTCTTCGTCTGTCACGGCATCGGTCGGCGTAAGAGTGTCCTCGGTTCCCTTGAGATAACGGCGCGCGCTGTCAACCGAGTTCTCGACAGGGTCGCTATCGAGATTCCGAGCTCGAACATTGTCGTGCGCGGTGGCGAAGGCGTTGAGGCACAACAGTAAGAGTGTGAAGTAACCCAGGTGCATCGTATCCTACGTGGCCAGGGACAGAGGTGCTTTGCTTGGGGCTTTGCTCGGGCTCTTAGTACTCGGAGGACGATTGCAAAATGAGCTTATGGTAGGGGGTTGAACGGGAACATGTATGGCATCTGACTCCAAGAATGCGAGAAAGCTGAGATGAGATGGGAGGTTCATCGACTAATTGAGTTTCTCGTAGTTCATCGACTAATTGAGTTCCTCGTAGCACACGGATATTAGCGCTAGTACAGTAGCAGGTTGTTTCAAAAGGGACATTGTTGAAACAGTGCCCATGCTCACGATGAACTTGTTCGTGGGGATTTTTAATTCAACGGACCGAAAGACCAGCAAATGCTGCTTGGAAATGCACTTGAGGAATCACAGCAAACCGCTAAATTCTGAAAAAATACTCTCTTCGTACAGTATTTCCGAGATCGCCGATGGCGATCTGCATAACGACAATCAGGATGATCCGATAGCCTAAAACTTCCCGGTTGAAGTTAGGGCTAGCCAATACTCGTCGTTGTTCAGTTCGTCTTCTACACAGACGAAAAATGCCGTCATATAGCACACACCTTATACCTTATCGATACTCCTTGAGCTCTGGAGAAAGTATATCGTGAAGTTGGATGGCAATTGGCTGTTTTAACGGCAATTTGGATGGCCTTCAGAATTGCGATTCAGTTGATGTGCGAAGAAATAGAGAAACACATTTCTAGGGAGGGCACCCGCACACATTGGTTCCCTTTGGGCTGAATCAAATTGGAGAGTAGACTACCAGATACAGAGCTGCGCTTTAATGACAAACATCATGGCACAGCCTGTACCTTGCGGCGTATCTCCATGTGCCGAAATTACAGACACGCAGGCTACCTGTTGCTCCGATATAGCTAGTCACAAATTACTCGCTTTGGTCGGGAATTTCCACACAAAAAATCAATTGTTGCCTTCAATGATGCAATTCGGTCTCGGACATTTGGCTTTTAGACACTAGTGTTGTCTTTCGACGTGGCGGTAGTCGGCTTTGACCTCATTGGCACTGTGGTAGATGCACTGGATTGCATTTGTCCCAGTAGGAGCCAATGAGCTATTGCAGTGTACAGTAGTACCTCAGTCGGATCTTTCCTCCCGCACGCAGTATTAGCCGTGGAAGCAGACTCGGCGGGGGACCCGGCGAGCAGCGAAAGCGAAGATCGACGACAGCACATTCTGGTCGAATCGCCACAGTCGACGTCGAATTCTTGAAGCCGTGCACGTCTTCTTCGCGTTGGCATCGACTGCTGACTCTTGATCTAGCACGCTCAGGAATGCGATCTTGGATTCCACGTCGAGGCCTGCATTGATCAGCTCGTGATGGTAGCCCCTGAAACTGCTAAGGTAGCGCTGGTACTCATTTGACACCCGCACATCGAGGTATTGGAGGGATTTGTTCACAGCGAGCATCTGCAGCAAAGCGTCCAAAGATCTAATGACCTCCTCAGGCTGATAGCCACGTTCGTCCGCTTCGTTTGCAATGACCAAGCGCACTTTCAGCTGCCGGACACACTTAACAAGCGGGTTGTTCATGTCACTCAGACTCCTAGCAAGGGCTTCGACGTTGTTCCAGTCGAGACGCAGCGTCGAGATTGGCGAGTTGCGTGTGCCAACATGGAGCTGTAAATCCTCAACCAGGCCGCTCTTGAGTGACAATACCTCGAGGTTGGGGCAGCAGCGAATAATCACGCTCACATCCACTACGTTGCCAGGATTTTCAATTGTCAAGAGTTCGAGCGACGATCCGATGGCAGCCAGTAAACGTGGAAGACCATCAGTAGAAGCTCCCTCATTCAGTCGCAAGGTCAGTGCGGTTAGGCTAGGACGATTCAGTTTCAGCTCCTGAACTGGCTGAAACACCAGCTCACTTCGTCGCACCAAGCACCGCCCAAAGCCAGGAACGAGCACGTTGACCCACTCGCTCCGTCCATCGTCACTGAAAGTGCGCAGCACAAATCTGCAGGACGTAAACGTCACGCTGTGCGGTTCGCCTCCATCCTGAATATCATACTGGACTTGAGCACCGGCTTTTAGCGTTGCGTCGCTGATATCAACTAAACCGCGCGGGCAATCGTACAGCAGCTCCTCGGGGCGGTCCGAGTCCAAGATCGCCAAAAAGGCCTCCACCTCTTTAACGCTGAGGCTTCCGATCTGACTAAGCTCAAGCGACTGAAGCGCCGAGCATGCTCGCGCTCGCTTCGAGAAGCACCCGTAAGCCAGCCACTTCCACCACGACTGGATCTTCGTGTCGTCGTTGTAGTAGCCCGAGTACATCCACATGGACAGCTTCTGGGTAGTTTGGTTAAGCACCAGCGCCGAGAACAGCGCCTCCATCTCCTTCTCCCCCAGCGGCATTTGCGGGTGCAGCACGAGTGAACCCAGCTGAAGAGGACTCGACCGCCCAGTGTTGGACAAGTATCTCGTATTCGACTGCTTGAAGTCGCGTCGTGTGGCGTCGAACGCAGCAATCATGAGCTGTCGGAAGCCGATAATCGACTCTGGGTCATTCCTCGCAGCTTCCGACGCCACTTGCACCGACACGAGCGAGAACCACACGTCATTGATCAGCAATCGTTCCATGATCTCTGCCGTCTTCTTGACACTCTTGACATCCTGGATATCTGCGACCATAGGTTCCAGCACAAATCTGCACGTGATTGTCTCCTTGTCCACTCGTCCATTGTCCCGCTGCGACCGTTCTCGAACCACCTTCTCGGCCCTGGCAACGCCACTCAGCCCCTTGAGCAGTTTCTTCTCAAAGTCTTCAGCTGTAAACTCCATCGTGCCTCGATCATGGGCCACTCTGATAGGGATATCGAGTCCCTGGCCCATTCCTCCTCCTCTCTCTGCCACCATTTTCATGGCCTCCAGAAACCCGTCACTGGACTTCTCGAGATTGCAAAATTTCACGATATCCGCCCGCGCATTGTCAAATTTCACCACAAAAGTCGCGGGAAGCAGCTCGGGGAAGTTCTCCTCGCCCTCTCGCCACCAGTTGACGTGGCAATGAGCATCCAGCAGGAACTTCCACGCGGCATGGTCCACACGAGCCACCGCCGCTAAAAGCGCGAGGGATTCGCGGATTTTAATCAGTTCTTGGAGGTAAAGTGCCTCGTCCTGCTGGAAGGCGCGGCGGCTGGGGAGCGTCACCTGGAGCCGCGGGTTGCTGGTCACCCATTGGCGGTCGTCGTCCCGCCCGCTCCCCTCGCACTGAAAGCCCACGTACAGAAGCTTCTGCGCCAAGGGGCGGCACCACGCGGCCAGGAAGCCCCAGCGCTGCTCGAAGTAAGTCTTGTCCGCCATTAAAATGTTCTGAACTGATTGCGATGAGTCAACGGCGGGGAATTTCAGCCAATCGCATGACGATCTGGGATGAGGGGAGAGTGATGGCCGGGAGTGCATGTCGTGTCTATATTATTTTTATTTTTAAAATATATTAACTTAAAACAAACAGACAATGTGCGCTTGAGTGTTGGTGTTGAGCTGAGCGCGAGGGGTCACCTTGTCCTTGCGCCTTGGTAGTGAGTCTTGAGCACCAGAGGGTTTACTGTGTCGTCTGTGCATTGGCAGCGATATCTTGAACGCGACGGTTACGCCAGATCCGTCGCGCCTTAGTGTTGATGTTGAAAACGCGCAAGGTCACCAGGCCCCACACGGCCAGGCTGATTCTTGTGTGGCAAACGTAGCCGACACCGTGTCCTTCGCACAGAGCTCACCTCATCTTTCCATCCCGGCCCCACGCGGAGTTCGCGCCGAGAAGAAAGATCCGGATCCGGGGGCGTTAAAGATGAACCACTTGTGCCTTTTGGCGCTACATGTAATTGCGAACTGGAAATATTGCACTTCTGCATTGCCCTAGGATACTCCAATATCGACATGTTTAGAGTTGCTAGGACTAACAAAGGCAGGTGGATGGCATTTTCTTCAGCACTTCCAGTCCGGATAGTGACTGAAGTTGGGTATTGTGTGTTTCCTCGCATGATATTCAATACGTAAGTATGTTGCAGCTAGAGATTTATGTCACCCCATTTTGCATTCGAGTTGCAATATTTGACCGGCGAAAATAGTAGGTAGTACTAGTAGTATGTTGTTCCTTATCGCGGCCTGCTGGAAGACACCCGTAAAGACTACAGTGTACTGGTACCAGTAGCAGCGATCTACCCAACCTGGTATCATTTCAGTGAATCTGCTATCGTCAAAGAGTAACCATCGAGAATGCTACACAAAAGAACTCAACTAAAACCGGTATTAGTACGTACTGGTTGTATGGAAAACTTAAAAGAACAGTTTCCAGCTATTGTTTTGATAGCACCAACGAGCTACAGCAATCCCCGGAGGCATTATTCCTTGGCAACGTCAAAATTAGGTCCATTTGATTGGGTCCAAGTTCTTTTGGACGCGGAACCAAATGGTGTCGTACTCATTGGCCAACGCTATAAACTTTTCGAAATCTTTACCCGATAGCTTGAGCTGGGCTTGTCGCGTCACTCTCTCGATTGCTCCAGGCTGGATGTTCTTAGCGATGAGATCATCGACATTCGCGCCCGATATGAGAAGCTTCAAAAGTTTCTTGTCTTTGCTGGTGAAGAAAGACTTGACAGTAGATCCGAGTTTCTTGACGTCGAAAGCTCTGTCTTCGTTGTCCGTCTCGTCGGTCTCGTCGGTCTCTCTCTTTCGAAGGTACCGCTGCCCGTTGCTCTGCGTCTGAAGATCAGCAATAGACGCGGAGGTGGCAATGTTCGTCAGCTTGGTCGTGGTATCCACAGCAGCTTCGCTCGTTGCGAAAAGAGCGGCAACAGCCACCAGAAGAGTGATGTACACGCGCATAACTGTAAAAACTGAAGCGGCAAATGGGGTTGAACTGGTGCTGTGTGGCGAAGCAAATTGCAGAATGGTTCACGTCTACCTTGGACAGTCGCGATCCGAAAGCAATGCATGAAGCACTTCACGCGCAGCTACCAGGTATTGATGGCGTCATTACCGCATGCAGGTCAACAGATCGTGGATTTCGATCTCAAGATTATTTTCCTTGATTTGTGCACCGGCTTTTATAATCTGTTCATAAATTGTTTGCTCAGCGTTTGACTACGGTACCATACCACATCCTATGGTAACACATGCTGTTGACCAGAACAAAGTTGCATTCTCCGGCCACGAAACGCGTCGAAGAACAGGTATTGCCATACTTGGACAGTCCAAGCAGAGAACTCGTCTGCCTTCTCTCGTGATGGCGCTTGCCACTTCGTCATGATTGAATTATTGTGCTGTTCGACTCGAACTTTGAGCCTCACTTCTGATGGGTGGTTTCTGTGCTGCAGATGGTCCAGCGAACCGTCCAGCCGCTGAATTAGCACTAGCCTCGCCAGCGCATTGACCGTGAGCCCAGTGGGCTCAGCCCATCGATCATCGAGTTGTAGTTTCACGTGTGGTATAAAGTACAGTCGGTCGGACATGAGTGCGTGTGCGCGTCGCAGGACGACAAATATGTCACAAGTGCCCCAACGCGGCGACGTTGCTGCTGCCATTTTGGTGTCCTATCCACTCATCAGCCCTCAAGTTCGTCAGGATTCCTGACGGGAGCGAACCGCGGGAGCGACCCATTCTGACATTCCTGACGTGCTCTTCTATACAGGTAGAGAGATACCCCGTAATACAGTACGGGGCCCGTATACATGTACAATCGGAACACTACCTTTTTAAATTAAATGGGTAGTCTGGGAGACTACAAAAGGGTACTGTCAACAAATGTATGGAAATCGCCCAAAACCCACAAAAGGGTATTCGATGTACTATGGGGAAATGTATACAACTCCTATCCTAACTCAGTTACCTCAATTCTTCCGTTCTTCTAGACCGCGTTCACCAGACTGTAGCAAGCCTCTCGAAATACTGTTCGAGTGGGAGTTCGGCAAGACTTTAGACTTTGAGCTCTTGGATCTTGGGCGTGTCTTCATCGTTCTCTTCAAAGCGGTCGCGTTTGGCCATGCAGTCGTGAAAGGCCGTGGAGCCCAGCCGTAGGCCCACCACGGCGGCCTGGCCGTAGATGCCCTTGCACAAATGTGCAGCCAACTTCGTGTACGATCACCCGTACCGCAGCTTGGTTACCGTGGGGATGACACCATCTTCGCCTACCAGAATGCAAGATATCCGCATGGGTGTATGGTTTTCCGGACGGCAAGTCTCCTTTCCCACTCAAGAGAACATCGCCGAAGGTAGACCGTTAGACACAGCGTAAGCGGTCGGCAGGTAGCGTCTCACTCGCGAAGTTCTCACTCGCAGCTAACCCTCCCACCGCGCCCTCAAGCATGACCGGCGAGGACAACACATCTGAGTTTGCCCCATGGAAAGTGTCTTGTGTTGCGGAAACACGAACCACGGCATCAATCGGTCGCAGTAGATCATGCAAACGCACAAGTCGTTTGTTACCCTGCGGACCTCGGCGAACCTCGTGTCGAGCGAGGCCATGTACCTGTGAGCAACAATAACGCGCTCCACCGTTGCGAAACCGAGGTACGCTTCGCTGTCCACAATAAAATCGGACATGTTTGAGAAAACTGTTCGAAGCTATAAGTTGTGGCGGGTATCACGGAAGGAGGCGCTTCTCTGATGACCCTTTCCAGTTAGAGTAGGTCTTGCCAGCATGACACGCACCCATACCGTTGAAGGAGCTTTCAGTCCTGAAGTGAACGATGAGGCTGCATCGTTCGTTCATAGTGAGAGTCATGTGCAAATCGCTCGTCACTACATGTAGATATCTACGGCAACAAACACGCAGTATTGACTCAAATGACCACCTTCAAAATGCGCAGCAACCTCCTTGTAGCCCATTGTCGTCACCTCGTCGTTCTATTCCTCGTTCCCTACGTGGATAAGCTCCTGTGAGCTCTTTTGTGGCAACACATTGGGTGTTGACGCTAAATAAAGCTTCGCGGATTTCCCCCCTCCAAAATGGGCATTGTGCGGAGTCTTCGAAAAGGTATTTCGTCCTTTTATACATACATACCCCATTATTGTACTCGTCACAAGTCGTTGGACCAAAATGTAGTCACGGTTTAGATGATTCAGAGCCCTAAAATCTATAGCGACATTTAGATATAGGGTGCAAAGTTGGGTCTATATTTCAAAAACGAGGCTGAATCGCAGCCGTTATTGCGCTACGAGTATGTTTACAAACGCATTCCTGAGGCTTCAGAGTTGCAGGAAACGGGCTGCTCCTGCGGTGCACGTCTCATTGGAGGAGGGGGTAATACGCATGGGTTTACAGGCGAAAGCCTTCTTCCTTCGATATGGCCATGAACTCGTAACACCGTACAGCATAGTCCTTCTGACCTGGGGTCAGCTCTCACACCGTGGCGTTTGACCCGGACTGTTGCTAGCGAAGTAAAGTTGTAATACACGTACAACGCACTAAGGAACAGTGTCGTGGCCGTCTTAATCTGATCGGGTAAGAACTCGAAGAGCTATTAGCATTTGCGTGGCATATTAATAAGGTTTGGTCCAATCTTCAGTGACGAGTACACAATTGTCGCACCTGCTGATTTCTCCTTGACGTGTACATGTAGCCGGGACCAATACATACAGTAATCATACTACCAATCAGGTTGTGAAGAGCATTCGTGGGTAACGTTACTGGGCAGTCGACGCATTTTTCGCACTGCACCACCCAGCCGTCTTCCTTTAGTGCGATGGCAGAGAATACTACCCAACATGAGAAGCGGATGTCATCACGCTGTAAATCACAAAAATCGGAGATGCCGACAAGAAATCTACACCCAAGCCTCACCTCAACCCCCCTCTGGGAGCGCGGTGACAGAAACCTAAGCCGAGCAATGTGACCATGCTTGGACCTGGGTTGCCGAGCGAGTTGGCGTTCACCCCCTCCTGACATTGTTGGTAGAAATAAGACAACAAATAGGCCACATACAAAACTAAGTGATTGCATCTTGTGTCAATAGTCACTCTCTTGCGATGGCGTTCCACATGATCTCATCTTCTTCTGCTGCAGTCCTCAGTAATTCATACAACGGAAAGTACCAATTCAGTGCCTGGAATCATTTTAGTGCACGATGCAAGCCCTCGTCCAATCACAGCTCTCTTTTTTATAGTGGCACCCCCTGATTGGCTAGATACCCCAGCGTCACTTTAGGCAATTTAAGCATTTTCTTGAAAGGAGGGAGTGAGTGGCGAGACAGTTTTATTTACCAATGGTGGACGACTATCGCCGGCAAGAACGGGGTGGCGAACCTTTCAGGGTTGTGTTGCTGGATCGATTCCCTTAAAACGTTTTTTCCTTCACGGTACGACCTTGTGCACCCTGGGACTCAAAAGTGTTTTCTACCAGCGACATCACAAGCCTCAGCCGAGTCCATAATTTTGACTCTGCTCGATCGATTTGAGAAATTTCATCATTTATTTCAATTTTAACACGACCAGGGATGCTACGGCTCAAAACGACAGAAGTCTCTCTTCTGCATGCAAACTCGTGATGCAGATACCAATGACCAACCACAGAAACAAACATAACTTGCCGGCGATAGTCGTCCACCTGTTGAGCCCAGACGCCGTGCATGGAGTTCAGAAGTGAACTCTAGCACCGTGGGGCCGCCTGTTCGGAAAGGCTACCGAACAGACGATCCCGGGGATGGGTTTTGACGTACCGCGCGAGACATATTAAATAGAGTATATTAGTTATTATACTATAAGTCAAGTGTCGAGTGTAGTCTACGGTACTGCGATCATATGCTTGGTAAAGGAGCCAACAGGAGATTGGCTCCTGCCTCCTCTTTGATCGAGGCAAATATCTGTGCGATGAGGAATGGAAGCAGGTCAGGAAGCGAGGACGGTTGTCCTCACTTCCGCTTTTGCTTCGGACTGAGCACGTCTGTAAGGTAGCAATAGGATAGCGGTATAACTCTCAATAAAGTCAATTGAGAAAGCAAAAGAGGTTTATTCACTTTAACATTTCAAGTGTGGGTACAAGTGATCATGGCCAACAACTCGACAAGCGGCTCGTTTGACAGGCTCGTCTTCCCAAAGGACACCAACCAATTTGGGGTGTGGAAGGATCTGATCGTCGGTCACTTGCGACAGAAAAGTGCAGCGATGCGCCGCGAGGCCATCGTCAAGGGCCTAGCCGAGCCAGCTTTTGGGTTCGAGGATTTGCTGCGAACCAACTGCGAGATCCCTCGTCCGATGGACGACGGCGATGAAGAGGCGCAGAGAGCGTACAGGTTTCAGCAAGTGACGCTTGGCGACCAAGATGCGTACATTCGGGCCCTGCTGAGTCAGACTCTGCCCCGTTCGTACCTGGAGTCGCTGCGCTCGTCGTTTAACGACAATACGCTGTATGTCGCATGGCAGCGACTGGATACAGTGTACGGGGATTCGAACGCCCAAGGAATGGCCAAGTTACTTGCAAGATTCGATGCCGCCCTGGCGATGGACTTCAAGTCTGTGGGCGAGCTCATCTTGTGCGTCAAGGAGGCGCGTAATCGGATCAACCGTCAGTCGCGGGACGCACTGAATGGCGTCACCATGATCCCAAATCAGTACGCGGCGATGAAGGTTCTGTCGCTGTTCCCAAGCCAATACTGGGGAAACCATGTGGAGTACAGCAGCGGGACGTTTCACCTGGACAGGGTGGAGTCGTTGTTGCGCAACGTGTTCATGGAGAAGAGCCGCAGCCAATCGAGGCGATGCAGTCCACGGCTATGCCCGCAAATCATGCGAGGGCTAGCCAGCATCTGGGCAAGCGCAAGGCGCGGAACACCGACCGCAGGAATGAAGATTGCTTCTACTGTGATGGCAAGTACAACAAGGACGGTCTCTTCCACATGAAGCGCGACTGTCCCAAGATGTTGGAAGACCGCAGCCTCGGCTTGATGCGCGCAAACATCTACGTGAAGGGTACGCGTGTGGCTGTCCCGTCCAGGACCGTGGGAGTTGCCCATGCCAGAGGAACGAAAAAGGGCGCAAAGAAGAAGGCCAGGACGGTACGTGCGGAGATTCCCGTGGACGTGGCGCTACTGCAGCCAATCAGCAAGCCCAAGCGCGTCGCGGCTGCTCAAGCCAAGCAGGCAGAGCCAGGGCCAAGCCGCAGCGACACGCTGACGCCGGAACAAGCCAAGGCGGACGAGGATGCGCTGATGCTGTCCCCTCCCCCAACCCCTGGATCGCCGGTGGTGTCGAATACGCCGCTGAGTGACGACGACGACGTCGACGACTTTGCGACGGGCCAACTTTTGGCCCTTGCTGGAAAAGTGACGGAAGCTTCCAGCAGCATCGCGAAAGCCTCTGCGAACATCGAAAAGACGGTAAGCGTTTTGTACCCTGAGCTGATGGAAAGAGATATGGCTGACGTGGCGTGTTCTGATTGGGTGTTAGACTCAGGGTGCGGCTACGGTTTAACCGCTGACGCGTCGCTGTTTGTGCGCAAACAGTCCAGCCAAGAGTTTAGGTTTACGTTCGGAGAAGGCAGTAAACTAAGCAATACACATGTTGGCTCTGTTCTACTCTATTTTTTGGGTCCTGGTGGTATCAAACCGTTCCGTTTTGATAACATGGCACTAGTACCGAAAGCCAAAGCTAATATATTGAGTGAGTATTAACTAAAGAAGACAGGTTATCAAATTGTGGAGAGTACTAGAGGTGGGTACAAATGTGTCCTCTGGAAACACGAGCTGGCTTTTGTGGCTATTGCAGTCAATGGAGCCTACTATATACAGGCTCGTACACTGAGAGACAGGCAGATTTACTGCTCTGCTATAAAAGCAAGGCCTATCATGCCCCTTAGGATGGCAGGGTACACTCAGGTCAAAGCAGCCTTCATGGAGTGGCATGTAAAATTAGGACACCTCAACAGAGATAAGTTAAGTGAGGTGATGAGTGGTAACCTGATACCAGGTCTACCTAGCTTTAGTAGGGTGGCACTCACGAAGATACCATTCTTCTGCCACACATGCACAGAAATGAAAATGCGCAGGATGAGCTACAGGAATATGGTTGGCACTAGAGACAACCAGCCCATTAGTACTATTCATATGGATACTAATGGACCCATGAAGACACTGGGAGTGTACGGTGCAGTAGGCTCTATCAGATACTTTCTCAGTATCATTGATGATCAGACATCATGGCGTTGGACATATGTACTTCGAAAGAAAACGGAGGTACAGATAAAAGTCAAAGAGCTACTGACACAACTAGAAAGAGAGGGAAAGTTTACAATAAGGCGCATCAGATCAGATGGCGGCACGGAATTTGTAAATTCAGCGCTAAACACATTCTGCACAGGAAAAGGAATAACGTTTCAGACCTCTAATCCATATAGTCCAGAAGAAAATGGAGCGGCAGAGAGAGACCATCAATCTAAGATGGGAAAAGTACGCTGTGCCCTCCGGGATGCAAACATGGCAGCCAAATGGTGGCCAAAGGCACTCAAATATATGACCTACGTGCAAAACTGCACCCCCATGAGTCGCCTAAAGAACAGGACACCGTATGAATGAGTAAAAGGGGCACACCCGGACAAAAAGACACTCCAGGTATGGGGTTGCGTGTGCTTTGCCTACGTGCCTGCAGCTGTCCGAAAGGACAAGAAGCTGGCAGCGCGAGCAATCAAGTGCAGATTTCTCGGTATCTCTGAAGATACCAAAGGGTTTAGGCTGCTGGATATACACAACAACAAGTTCATGGTTGCTAGATCAGTAACGTTTGACACGGAAAACTGCTCAAACATAATTACACGGTCGTTTGGAAAAGAACCGGAGAAGCTGACACCGGATGAGCTTATAGACGTTGACTCTCTGGAAAAAGCACTAACCAGCGAGGTAGTAGCCCATGATGCATCGAGTGCAGCACCAAATCCAGCAGAATTTCTTGGAGCAGTGGGAGTCAAACGCAAAGCAAAGGAGCTAATTGGAGCAGTGGGAGTCCAGGGTCGACCACGGAGAAAAAATGGGCTTCGTGAGGTGGTACAAACCCGGCCACAGCGGACCCGGAAAAGTCCGACAAGATACTCGGACTATCAGTGTTTCCAAACACATATCGATAAAGAGATTGCGGTAGACCAAATTGGAAACAGTATATCAGTCCCCAAAAGTCTGAAAGAAGCTCTTACGGGTACTTACAGAAAACAGTGGCGACAAGCATTGGATTTAGAATATCAGTCGCTACTCGAGAACGGAACGTGGAAGCTAACTCGCTTACCACCTGGTCAAAAGGCATTGGGTTCTTGCTGTAAAGTACAATGCGGACGGGACTATAGAACGGTTTAAAGCGCGATTAGCCGCACAAGGGAATCATCAAGAGTATGGTGTGAATTGTGATGGTGTATACGCACCTGTGGCCCGTTTTGAGTCACTACGGCTCGTCTTAGCCATTGGGACCATATTGAATTGCCACATTCACCAAATGGATGTTAGCACGGCATTCCTTAATGGGACTATGGACAGAGAACAGAAGGTGTATATGCATCAACCTCCAGGCTACAAATTAGCGGGTCATGAAAGACTGGTCTGTGAGCTCAAAAAGAGCATCTATGGGTTAAAACAAGCCCCTAAGATCTGGTATGGAGTCCTTCACAGATTTTTCACCGGCCTTGGTTTTGTCCGATGCAACAAAGAGTATTGCATCTATGTTCAAAACGTGGGAGAGCATTGGATAATCGTGGTTGTCTATGTTGATGATCTTACGATCATGTCTCGTGACATGGGACTAATCAATAAGCTAAAAAGGGATCACTCGGCGAGATTCAAGATGAAAGACCTAGGAGACATCCATTATATCTTACAGATGGAGGTCCGAAGAAACCGAAAGCAAAAGACTATGACAATCTCACAGCACAAGTACGTAGAGGAGCTACTGAGAAAGTTCAATATGGAAAAGAGTGCACCGGTTTCAACACCACAGATCAAAAGTGTCGAGCTAGAGCCAGAGCCAGAGATGTCAGCTCAACAAATTGCAGCCCAGGAATTTGACTATCGAGGGCTTGTCGGGTCACTACAGTATCTGGTTAGAGGAACCAGACCAGATATTGCAAACGCAGTCAGAGAACTGAGCAAGTTTTTGTCTTGCTACAATGAGACGCACTGGGAGGCGGCTAGGCGTGTACTCAAATACTTGAAAGGGACGTCGACGTACGGTCTCCTTCTTGATGGGAAATCGAGAGCGGTGACGTATGAAGTATACACAGACGCAAGCTTCGCGTGTCAACCCAAAGAACGTAAGTCGGTTACTGGGTATGTGATCACGATGGCCGGGACCAGTATATCATGGTGTAGCAGCAAACAGGCATCAGTATCTCTTTCGACTGCTGAGGCAGAACTCATTGCACTAAGCGAAGGCGCAAAGGAAAGCGAGTGGTTATGGTACCTGCTGAGAGAAATGGGGTTTCCTCAGGAACAATCAGTACAAGTATGGTGTGATAGCAAGTCAGCCATCAGCACGGTAAAGAATGCAGGCAACCATAAAGCAACAAAACACGTTCAAATAAGATACTTGTTTACAAGGGATCTCGTAGAAGAGGGAAGGCTAGATATACACTACTGTCGAACGGATGATATGGCAGCAGATATTCTAACAAAGGCTCTACCAACTAATCAGTTCACAAAGTTGAGAGA
This sequence comes from Phytophthora ramorum, assembly GCF_020800215.1. Classification (NCBI taxonomy): domain Eukaryota; phylum Oomycota; class Peronosporomycetes; order Peronosporales; family Peronosporaceae; genus Phytophthora; species Phytophthora ramorum. The sequence continues at coordinate 815,364 of NW_027150648.1, forward strand.
ACTAATAGGGGTCAAAGACCTAAAGACATCAAACGACACTTAGTGGGAGTGTTGAGCCCAGACGCCGTGCATGGAGTTCAGAAGTGAACTCTAGCACCGTGGGGCCGCCTGTTCGGAAAGGCTACCGAACAGACGATCCCGGGGATGGGTTTTGACGTACCGCGCGAGACATATTAAATAGAGTATATTAGTTATTATACTATAAGTCAAGTGTCGAGTGTAGTCTACGGTACTGCGATCATATGATTGGTAAAGGAGCCAACAGGAGATTGGCTCCTGCCTCCTCTTTGATCGAGGCAAATATCTGTGCGATGAGGAATGGAAGCAGGTCAGGAAGCGAGGACGGTTGTCCTCACTTCCGCTTTTGCCTCGGACTGAGCACGTCTGTAAGGTAGCAATAGGATAGCGGTATAACTCTCAATAAAGTCAATTGAGAAAGCAAAAGAGGTTTATTCACTTTAACACCACCATTGGTAAATAAAACTATCTCGGCACTCTTTCACTGGACTTTCATCGGATGAGTACAAGTTATCGAGCCCACTTCCCCATTCATGATGGCGAGCCTCTCTTCTTCCGTCTTTTGCCGGTTCGCCACCCCGTTCTTGCCGGCGATAGTCGTCCACCATTGGTAAATAAAACTGTCTCGCCACTCACTCACTCCTACTGCATCCCCGTCGAGACAATTGTGTTCACGGGGTACCTCCTCGACTATGGTAACAACAGCAACGAAGCGTCTTCTGTGCTCACTCATTCATCAGTAGTATACTGTAGGTTTTTGCAGGAGCGTATAAACTATCAGAGTTATTCTGTTTGAGTGATGGATAGCACTACGTTGCCTTTACCGAGTCTCCTGGCGGCACTACGAAACGTGGAGCCCAAACGGCAGTATGTTGGTGCGTCGGGAGCGCTACAAGAAGGTGGACGTTGAAGAAGCCTTGGACAGGGCGTACGAGGGGGAGAAGTTTGCAGCTGTGGCACGACCGTTGGTGCCCCTTCATACGCTCTTCAAGAAGTCCAAGGAACTCCAAACTACTGGGGCCATCACAAAAAACGTCGAGGACCCAAGCCAGCATTGTCGGCAGAGCAAGAAACCGACCTCGTCACCTGGATTGCAGGCATGCAGCGTACAGGCTTTCCTGTCGGAGCAGAGCGGGTCCTTGAGCGCGCGAACAACGTCTACGAGAAGCTCCATGGTGCAGTGACCCGTGCTGGGACGTTTTTTTACCCGCTTATCAAAGGCTGGTACCGGCGGTTTAAAACCCACCACCCTGAGCTTGCACCACGCACGGCGCAGAAGATAGCCCGCGTGCGGAACACGGTGGATTATGACGCCGTCCGTGCTCTATTTCACGCCATCACCAAGCGCGTGATCGAGTTGAGCTTAACGGGAGAACGTGTTTTTTTTACATGGACGAGACTTCATTTATGCCTAAGGGCACGTCGACCAAAGTGATCGCGCTTGAGGACTCCTCCAATTTATGGAGTAAGAAGACGGTGCCCCAACTTTCACATGGCAGTGGTGACTGCGGTAAACGCTGCAGGTTCTGCAATTGCTCCCCTTAATGTTCTACCCGGCAAGCGCATTTACAAGACTGAGAAGGCTAAACTTTCCATCAAGGGTGCACGGGCGACAGGTGCACCGAAGTGGTTCAGCAATGGAAACATCTTTCGTTTGTGGTTGTCAATGTTTGCGGATGAAGTTAAAAGACTTGGCGTTGAATTCCCTATCGTATTAGTGCTGGACAACAGCTCGACTTACGTCGTCATCGGTACTCTCACATCTCCCTAACTGATCCTCTCTACCTGACTACGCGTTCTTTATTTGGTTTGTCGTCTCTGTGTGCAAATGAGTTTATATGACTTTCACTATAGAAGTCCTCTAACTGACTAAAACCCTCCTTATTCTCTAACTGACAGACCGAAGGTGGGGGAACTCCCTCAATGGACGCCAAATCGTGCCTCCGAATCTGACTTCGTCGGTGCAGCTACTTGATGCAATTTAGCTTTCTGACATATCTGGATCAGGCCGTGAGGATGATCCGTTTTCCGACGAGGAAGGAAGCTCTGAAGTTATTCTTAGTTAGGCACGTAGGTGCGACAATGTTAGCAAAGTCGGTATGGCCCACGAGGGGTCATTCGGCTTTTCGCATCGCGGACAAAACATCTCGAGTTTCCATCTTCTTCTCCAGCTTCAACCTTTCCTACCCAGGCATTATCATGTCCTCCGCTCATGTCAGCGTCGGTGATCTTGCATTTGTGGGACCGATGCACGTTCCAGCGCTGTCTGAGTTTTCTTACGTTCGCGTTCAGCGTGTTGAAGGAGATACCGTGCATATAGCAACTGTTGGGGCGGCCGACGATGGGGACGGCCTAGAATTGACAGCTGCAGCTGCCACGATAGGGCTACGTGTGGTGGAGGCGTCGGAGATTACTCTGCTACCAGGTTCCTATGTCGGTCGTCTTGTGGCGTTCGTACACCAGAATGGGCCAAATGCCGGTACTTGGGCCTACGGGGTCATTACACGTTATGCTCATGTTAGTGGCAGCCCGCTACTTAGTGTGTTGACTGGGGAGGTCACCGTGCGTGTCCAACTAAACGATCCACCGACATCAATAATCAAGGTGGACCCCGTCAATTATGTCCTCCAAGCCGGAGCATCCATATCGGACATGGTGCTCAACTCCAACGAACTACTCCTGCAACAAGACATGATTTGGGGCGTGTACCGCAAGCGTCGTAGTGTGATTCCCCCGAGGTTCGCGCCTTGTTGCCTGTTCCGTTCGAGCCGGAAGGTAGGGTGCCTTTGGTTCGACCGCATGATCTGCAGGTTGTTCGCGTTCGGCGCCAGCATGTTCTGGATGTGTCTATGGGGTCTAGAAAGAGGAATTCTCTAAATTTGTATCGCGATCCGCAAGCGGCAACTGCCTCGGCTGACCCTCCTCTCGACGACGACGCCGATCTTGACATCGACGATGAGGTTCCCAGTATCGACAGTGATCGCGCAGATGAGGACATCGTGGCGCTCCAACAGCAGCACCGCACCCTCGGTAAGCGTTCATGGCACATCGGGCAACAGATCGATCTCTGCGGAGACGAATCATTCGAGGGCTACGCGAGTGACCAAGACCAAGTGCGCGGACGAGGCTCATTCCGACCGACCGCTGTCCAGCGTCGCGTTCATCACACGGTCGTCAGTGCGCGACACCAAGGTAAGCACCCTCAGTCTTTATTGGAGTCTCTGCAGCATCCAGTCCATGCCCAGTTTCTTGCATCGCCACCTGTGCTCCGAGGTCTATATGATTTTGGCTTCGGGGTGCGAGGTCTCTCCGTTATGCATTGTCGGCCGGCCGACGTGTTGGCTCGTGTGGATGCACTGGAGGCCGCGTCGTTCTCTGCAGATTTCTCCGAGAAAAACAAGTTAATCCCAGCCAATCGACCGGTTTCAAAATCTGGCGTTCTCGAGGCACTCCTCGCCTTGCAAGCGTTTGCCGATGACTTCTACAGCCAAGAGGTGATCACTTTGATCGAACATGCCACCCGGTTCATTAGGCGGTACAAAGGCGTTTCCGACAACGATGCCTTTGGGTGGAAGCTCGTGGCGTTTTGGGTCACCAGCAAGTTCTGTAAGTATAGAGGGCTACTTGTGGAGGAAGACCTTGGTGCAACTGGGACGATTTGTACTGAATTCTCCCGCAATGATGAGGATCTTCTTGAGTTACTTGACGTGAGTACCAACCACCGTCCAGCCACGACCTCTACACGTCACGCAGGATACGGTTCCGACTCAGTACGGCGTCAAGATCGGGCTCGTCGCACACAGAGTAGCGTCCCAATTCCAGTACTCTCGGCCCTCCCTCGCCAAGGTGACAAACGTCTCTGCATGAAGTTCTTATCCAACATGGGATGCACCGGAAACGGTCAAGGCGGGTGCTTTGATAATAAATGAGCGCATTTTCGCCCGAGCCAGCTGCCAGACACGGTCAAAAACTATATCAATGAAAAGTACAATGGTCTGACGCAGGAGCACCAAGACCTGTGACGCAAGGCCCCAAAACATCAAGGCCCCAGCGCCTTTGATTCGGGTAGTCGCTTACAAACATCACTGGAACGGACATCTCGCGCCTACCAACGGCTATATGAGGTCGAGGTCGACGCCATTCGTCACAATTTGTCCGATTTTGCGTCTCAGTATGATATCGCTGTTCCCGACATTAATCGTGACACCACGGTCGTTGATACTGTTCAAGTCAAGTACTTATCTACTCTCGCTCGTCTGTCCAAGATCTCACTACCTGCATTCGTCCGGCTTGTCCGTGGCCAAACCGCTGCTGACACCCGACCAAATAAAGCGCTACACGAGTTACCAGTTCCGGCTGATACCGATTTTCGTGACACGTACAACGCGTGGAACACGATCGTTCGTCAGGGTGTGAGACCAAACCGGACAACTTCGAAGCCAAGCAGGCAACATGAACGACCGTCCAACCACAAAATCCCGCCAATTCACCTCGCGAAGGTGCGTCAGCACATTCGAAAATGACAACTTGAGGGACGGTACCTCGTGCTTGAGAAGGACGCCCTCGATATTTGGCCGGAAATATTCATCAGCCCTGTTAGGGTGGTGGAGAAGGGCGACAACGACGTCCGAGTGATCAACAATTACTCATTTCCTACGGGATCATCGGTGAATGACTTCACCGACACTAACAACTTTCCGGAGATTACATATAATCCTCCGCGAGATATTGCATCCCGTATTCACGCGTTGCGGGAGTTGCATCCTCACGATGAGGTGTTATTGATGCTCGGAGACGTCTCCGGCGCTTTTCGGCACGTGCCGATGAGCGAAAACGATGTGCACATGTTTGCTTTTCTTTTCGATGACCACGTGGTCATCGACCTTTCGTGCGGGTTCGGCTGGTGCGGTTCGCCCGCGTATTATTCAGTGGCAGGCAAAATTATCAACCATCAGTACGAGTGCTCGCAGCCGATCGGCTCGTCGCCTCTCGATTCCAGTCACTTCGTCGGCAACGTGTGGTGTGATGACCACACGTGTGTCGAGGTGAATACTGGATCGCGGTGTCAAGAAGCCAACATTGCTCTACGTCAGGCGATGATTACGGTTCTCGGGCCTTCCGCCGTCAACGAGAAACAAATTTACACACTGGGATACACGGGGTAAGGCACTCGGATTAAATTTTGACACGTCCAAGGGCACTGTGTCGATACCGGACGACAAGATGTCGCGGGCTTTCCAGATTGCTGAGCAGCTCCTAAAGGCGAGACGGGCGTCCAAAACGGATCTAAATAAGGTTCTCGGTGTTTTTTGGCACGTGGCCGTGTGTTTTCCGTCAGCTAGATCTTTTTATCAGAGGGTCCTGATTTTGCCGTCCGGATGTATTCGTTCGGAAAGCGACAGCTCAGTCCGGAAGTGATCGACGACTTACGATGGTTTCGTGCGGTCCTTGCATTCAAGTCTCGGTTTAACAGCATTCCCGTTGAACAGTTTGCAAACGTCATCCCGCCTTCCGTTCATGTGTACATGGACGCTTCCAAAACAGGACTGTGTGCCATCAATCCCGAGCGGCAGGAATACATCCGTTCTCGGTTCAATCGTGCGGAACTGGACGCTATTCGGTCGGAGACGTACGAATATTCTATTAATGCGCGCGAGCTGACCAGTGCAGTATTGGCAGCTCTCCACTGGGGCCCGTCGTGGCAACAGCGTGCTTCCGGGGGCCCAACTCACGTCCGATTTCATATAGACAATATTTCGGCGGTGTCATGGTCAAATAAGCGACTCAGCCGTCATCCTCGGGCTCAGATGCTAAATCGCCTTCTTTCTCTGGCGGAGCTTCAATACCGATGCCTGTTCACAGCCGAACACATTGCTGGCCGAGAGAACACAATGGCCGATGCAGGTTCAAGGGAATGGACTCCAACAGATCCGCTATGGTCTAATTGGACTAACCTTTCCGCTTCATGGTCGCAGGTCTTCGTTCGCCCTCCCTTCGACAATCTCTCCGCCATTTGGGAAGCATGCTGTGCGACCAAGCCTTGGCGGGCGCTACCAAATCCAAGTACGGAAGTACCTGGAAACAATGGTCACGATTCGCACGAATGATGGGCTGGTCACCATGGCTGTCGGGTGCGGGGCAGACAAGGGGCAATAAGCTGGGCTATTTTGAAGTGTATCTGTGGAAATTCGGCTGGAACGCGTCCAGCAAAGGAAATCATTACTCTACGATTCAAACTAAGATTTCTTCGGTCATTTGGTTTCACAAGCGTTATCAAGGTGTCGAAGTCGTCCGATCACCCCGTTTGCGCATGATTTTACAAGGTATCAAACGGCTTTCAGACCCCGTCCGGAAGAAATTTCCCGTCACGCCCGCTTTTCTCCGGGTGCTGCGTCGTTCTCCTCACCGCAGCAACGCCTTTTGTGGGGTAGCGTGTTGATTGCATATTTTTTCCTGTTACGGCGGTCAGAATATCTGGTGATAGGTCGCAAGAGGAGCAAATACTGCCTGAAGAACAAGAACGTCTATTTTTCAGACGAGGAGGGAAATCCGACATCGTCTGCAGCAGCCAAAGCAGTAACAATCGGTCTAGAAGGATCGAAAAACGACCAGTACGGTCGCGGGGCCTGGCGAACTATGCACGAGTCTGGGGACAAACTGCTCTGTCCGGTAAGGGCACTTCGTCACATCAGATCGGCGAGACAACAACTCGGGGCTACAAACGCAGATCATCTGTGTGTGAACCTGGACTCTGCAACAATGTCAAGAGTGCTCAAGAAGGCCGCGGTTGCAGCGAAAGTCAGCCCGTGGAATTATGCCACTCACTCACTAAGAATTGGCGGAGCATCGGCTTTAATGAACGGCCACGTCGACAGTCTGTCGATTAAACTTTTGGGGCGGTGGGTATCAAGGTGTTACGAAGAATATCCCGTGCAAGCAGCAGCAGCTACCAAGGGACTGGCCGGCCGCATGGTATAAGCATCGATATCCCGATTGCGTGGGTCGCACATTCTTTTTTTGGGGGGGGCACACCACGCCCTCGAGATTTCAGAGGCAAATACAATATCCGATTTGACCCCCACTTCAAGCGAGATGACTGAGGAAATCTGGATCAGGCCGTGAGGATGATCCGTTTTCCGACGAGGAAGGAAGCTCTGAAGTTATTCTTAGTTAGGCACGTAGGTGCGACAATGTTAGCAAAGTAAGTATGGCCCACGAGGGGTCATTCGGCTTTTCGCATAGCGGACATACCCGCCACACCACGCCCTCGAGATTTCAGAGGCAAATACAATCTGCGATTTGACCCCCACTTCAAGCGAGATGACTGAGGAAATTCGGCTAATGCTTGGTGAACTTACTGATTGATATTATATTTGTAGGCAACATCCGATAGTTTAAAGCCCGACACCGTCGTCGATTTGTCCGCTGATCCCTTGACGCAATGGAAGGCGACATAAAGCGGGAACTGAACCTTCTCGAGGCAACCCAGTTCAGCATCGATAGTTAGGGCGATGTGACGGCCGATCGCATACGCAACTACTGGGCGAAGTCAAGTATCGTAGACGCTACGTTGTTGGGGGAGCTCATCCAGGCAGGGGAGTATGCGTTGGCTGCTGAAGGTAAACAATATTGTGAGCATGCTGGAGGGGGTTAGCATGTTGCCCATTACTTGGAGATTGATTCTGACGTTGAAGTTCACGAGCTCCCAGAAGGCGATGTCGAGGACAATGATGCTGAGGAGGTGGATGGTGACGTGGACGACGAGAACGACAAACCCCCTGTGTCAGCATCGACAGCACTCGCCTATTGTATGGAGCTTTCTTCGTTTCTATCCCAGTGTGAAGAGAATGCAAAGCGGGAACAGGAAATGATACAGACCTTGACAATGGTAGCTAGAGCCCAAGTAGTGTAGCGGCGGCGGCAGACATCACTGGATACTTTTTTTACACCAATGTAAATGTAGCCATTTCCATAACTGACACATTCTCTAAATGAAACAACGTCAAGGATCAGCCAGATCGGGCGTCACTTATAGAGATGTGACTGTACATGCTGCACTTACCAAAATACGCTCAAACTGATAATAATTTTGTTTACTGGTTTGGACGGGTATTTTTATTTAAGGGTCAATTGGCGCAGCGCACGACAAAGGCATTTTGGTGCTCGCGTTGCCACCAAATGCTACCCATATGTACCAGCCGCTAGACGTCGCCGTATTCAAGTCTTTTACGAACGCAGTTACGGACGCACTGAAGTCGAAGCTCCACGATACAGCTGACATAGTGCTGTCCATAGAGCCTCAATTCAAAATGCGTGTGCGGCCTACCAGACTTCATTATTGAGCAACCCAACAATGCCATTTGCGGGGTTTCCTGCACCGGGTTGTTTCCTCAATCGATCGCCAACATGACGAAGCGACTGAAGCTGTATACCGACGGTGGAGCAAAGGGCGAGATTGGTACAGACTATTGGCTGAAGCGGAAGCGTGAGGAGGTCGGGTTGAAGTCGCGAAGTGAGATACTGATGAGGCGAGGCGGGTGAACGCCTTTATCGTCCAGGGTGTATAGTGCACGCGCGCCAGAAGACTCAGCCGATCAGGAAGCTTAAACTTCGCTTTTCGGAAAGCCCAATGGGGTCAGACTACCTCCAAAAGTACGGGACCTCCGGAAGTAGCTTGGCGTGTGACCTTGTGTAATCCCTATAGGTGTCGTTTGTCTTCGGAAGACCGGACTCCACCTGATGAGTTGTTCCTACACAATCAAAATGAATACAAGAATACAGAGTGCGTACATTCACTTCCCGACGCAATTAGTACAGCTGGGGTTAGACCACTAGCAAAGCCTTCCCAGATGACCAAATAATACAGAGAGTTATACACAATATACAGCTGCTACTTATTCTTTTGGACCCTTGAGCAGTGGGTCCGTACACCAGTCTACTTGTGTTTCACCTGGAAGACTGGTCACTTCCAGATGCACCCTTGTTGCGCACCACTTTCAGTAAGGAGGATTTATAACTCCTTCCAGAAGATAACTTTCAAATATATCCAAAAGGAAAGCCACTTCCGGATCACTCAATATACAGTCTTATCACACAGCAGTCTATTCGATCAAATTCCGGGGGGTGACTACTAACAACCTCCTGAAACGGCAATTACTATGAAATGGGGAGTCTAGAGGACACACTCCCAACTGAAATATGAAATAGGACAGATCACATACGAATGCGCGTCACTCGGTCACCGCCTAATTTGGTCTTGAGCCTTTCGGAGAGTTCCACGGCGGTCTTCGCGATCACGACGCGTCCAAACGCAGGCTGGGTGAACCCGGGTCCCCGGAAATACACGGCGGCTTGTCCGGCGTTATCCCAGCGTGCTTCCAGGCCAACTGAGAAGGGCCCTGGAAAACACTTGCGCCCTTGGTGGCAAAACGAACTCTCTGTTATTTTTAGTCTCTGCTAGAAGTCTTCTGTCAAGGTCTCTGCTGGAAGTCTTCCACATGCACATTTGTCTTGGTTTCACTATAGGGTTCTTTGGCGTAATCAGCATCCGGGAGGCTGACACATCCTGGTCGCAAGCCGGCTCTTCGTGCATAACATATCCGGCTGGTCGTCTTGGTCGGTCGCTAATATCTTGGGATTTGTATACTGGAAAATTGGAAAGGTCTTGGTGGGTACAAATCAGGAGCGTCTGGTCAGCCTCCGCACCCACAACGTCTGGGTCATCTGCGAGTCGCATCAGAAAGGAACTTTCGGAAGGCACACGTGACTTCCAGAAGTAACTCGCTATTGGGAGGACTTCTGGAAGTCACTTGGTCTCAGAATGCTGTGGGAACTTGTACCAGTTCTCCGTTCGTCCTTGTTCTTCCCTGTCGCGTGCACTTCTGGACCAATCATCACTGCGAGTACTTCCATGGGAAATGGGAAACGACGCTCGGACATTTTACGTCCAGTCGCCACGTGTCACTGACGCTTCCACCTGCTGCGGACAAGGCGGGCGAGAAAGCTAGAGTTACTGAAGATATTTCTTAGTATTCATCGTGAATGAAAATAACAGCGTGCACTAAATTAACCACTTGTTTTTTTGTTACTATTGGCGTGTATGCAACTGCTCGTATTTGCTGTGCCAGTGAGTAACTAGTCGGGACGTCAATAATATTTAGGTTGTTTGTTCTTCTGCAATAAATGTACGTCAGCACGAGCTGCTAATTATTTGTTAATGTCGCGCACGAGCCGCTCTCCAAGTTCATTCAATTGCGTGCATTGAATTGGCACTTTCCGTTATGGTAAGCACTCGCGCACACCCAACAGCAATGCACCTGTACAGAGTGTCCAGTACTAGTAAACGCAATGACGCGGCAGTGATCATCTCGTACCTCAAACCAATAGTACAATCAGAAACGCCAATTTGCCCTGGATGGGGAATGGCTCGAGGCGGCGATTGATCGGCTCGAGATGGTGTCTCCTGAACGCCTCAATGTTTTATGGGGCATTATAACGTCAAGATATTGTTTTCTTTTAGTATCGTAACAACAGACATCACGTAGTGCTGTGGAGTTAACCAAACGACTCATGAATGACAATATAATTCTGGAGTCGTTCATCACGGTCACCCGACGAACTATCTTGGAGAGTATCGTCCATCTTCTGCTGCATCGCATGAATTAAACGTTGTGGGATGGATCGCTTGCTTCCATGTTACTATCTGAATTACTCGTTTGAGTACCACCTGCAGCTTTGAATGATTGCGTTCTTGTTCAGATCCCCTGTCGGAATACTGGTCATTTTAAAGATATGAACTTCAACTACGAACTGCTGGCTTCGAAAGTCATAGATAACCCATTGGTTGTTGGGCCAACCCTAGCCGAAACGAACTGTTGCTTCAGTCAAGTCATTTGACACCACGAGCCAGCGCATTCAATGAGTGCACTATTATTGATAAATTTGGAACAGCAGCAGATCGAAAAGCAACCAGGCATCCATAGTAGTTCTTCAAAGTTGGCAACGGGTTTCAAACTGCTATCGTATCGAAGGTCTACTTTACCGTCGTATCACGAGGGCAATCACAAAACTATGTGAAGTCACGGGAACGCAGGCACCATCGTATTCTGAGCAGTAGTGCACTTTGGGACGCTCACTTAAGCGACGAATACATCAAATATACTTTGTCAAACTTTCATCCCACGTTCATCAGCTGCTACAACATATTCCTCTACACAGAGCTACACATTGTCCAACACTAAAGCTTCTCATGTCCGAACAAGCTCAGCACCGACGTCTAAGATAGTGAGGATTGAAGGCATAATGTGTATCGCAGTTGCCCTGGTAATATTTCTTGTTTGTCTTGAGTCACTGCTCTAATAGCCTCTATGTATTGTGGCGTTGGGTTTTGGAGCCGCAAGGTCCGACGGACGCTGCACCTTTCAGTGAAAGGTGACAGGGCGTCTTGATTGGCTGGTCTCATTTCCCGCGTTATAGTGACCTAGGAACAGTAGTGACCGAGGTCTCGGCTGGGTCTAATAAAACCCCGGCCGAGGTTAAAAGCCTCGTTTGTACTCACTTCGGCGTCGTACCCTCGGCTGTATAGAGCCAACTATACGATTTCCCGCAGAGATCTGTTTACACTTGATATTTGTATAGAGATATAGGACTAGCTAAATGATGACCTACAGAGGCTCCCAGAACTGTAGGATAAAAGAAATAAGTCAGCAGTCTTCCCCCCAAGCCACCAAGGGTCAAGTCCGTCTTTGATAAGTCTAGCTAGCTTGTCTTAGAGTCTGGATACGCTCGGCTGCGTGGGATGCCTGTCAGCGAGCTTGAGGTACATTGAACCTAGAGTTTGTTGCTGGTCAGTCCAAGAGATAGGAGTGGCCGAGAGTTAGGGACGACGGAGAGTGTCGGTCCCTATATATTGGAGGAACCCGAGTGTTCCCAAGTGTATTTCACTACCCCCCCCCCGAGGTCACCCTCGGCAAACCCGTATTAGACGTGATTGCCGGTACCCTTCCTTCTGAGGGACTGCGGGGGTTCGCGCGAAAGCGCAATATTGCATTCTAGCCCTCGCTCGTGGCTAGTAGTGCAGGTTTTAAGGTTGACCGAACTCAACCTTGGTATACAGAGGTGCTTGCAACCAACCCGGTGTAAGGGATTGCTCCTGGTCTTCAGGTGTTGATCCAATGTCTGATGACCTTTCGCGAGGGAAGCGTGTGTTGTTGGTGGGACTAATACCGTTCGGTAGTGAGATTTTCTGCGTGTTCCTACAGGACAGTATCCTCAGTCAACAAAATTGCGGAACGCAACGGTATCACGTGTTCTCACTCAAGACTTCATCGTTCTGTCAACTCGTGAGGTGGGGAAACAGTGGTGTAACAGGTTGGTGACGAGCAGCGACCCCGAGCGGCTGGATCAGCACCGATGGCGTGGGCGGCAGACGGAGTACAACGAGTACACGCGCCAGAGGGTGACGACGATGAGTGGTGACCCGATCGGCGCACAATTGAAGTACGACGGTGGGACAAATGACGTCTCAGGAGCTGCAGAGTGGATGGATCGGCAACACAGCGAAGTGGGTGAGCAGTCGAATGGGCGGGTTGGACGGTAGTGCGAGCAGCATGGAGCTGCTCACTTCAGAAGTTACCTCGGAGGGCACCAAGTAAGAGGCATGGACGATCGAGTCCCGAATGGTACACGAGGTACCGACTGGTGACTAACTTTGGGCGGACGAGTGGAGCTGGCGGTGGACACATCGCGCCCTGCTCTTTGGACCGACGAACGGACGCACGGATTGGTGGACTGGACGAGGCTGTATTGCACAGAGTTTCGAGGGAGGTTCGAGGTAGAGGACAGCCGAGCTGTCCAAGTCGACTGAATAGCTGCACGGATAGGACAGGCGCCTGAGGCGTACGTCCAAGTAGCCATGTTCGGCGTCGGCCAGGAAAACTTCATTAGAAACTCTAGGGCAGATAAGTGTAGACGACTAATGGTCATAAATAAAACAGGCGGTGCTGCCAGTCGGGCACACGCCGGCGCGAGAGACATTGCTTGTCCTTGACGGCCATCCGGGTTTTGGACCGAAATCAGCACTGGGCATACGACCAAGCCCGGCGTACAGGGTAGAAGAAGACACGTTACAGTGGCTATACTGAAAGGTATGTCGAGCAAACCAGGTCTACAGCAAGAAGAAGGAAAATTCTCGCCATGAGGTCATAGATTTTGGCATGAAGCTTACTATACACATTTGAACTGGACCACCGTACAATAAAATTCATGCTCGGCTTGTCACCTTTCATGTCACTGTTTCCCTTCGAAACTTCATCGCTTGTCTCCAAGTATGACGACAAAACAGAAGCAGATCATCATAATACTTCTGTAGCCTCCCTCGAGTGTTGATACTCGTAAAGTCGAAGGGTATCCTTCCTTCGAAGACCCGTTCATCTTCCTCCCAAAAATCCACGCCGCGGTAGTATATTCGCTGGGCTAATAATAATGCCGTGTTTTACACGGGGAATCATGACTGACAATCAGGGTCTCACGTCCCCATCGCACATGCTGTGTGATCTGAAAACAATTTCCGTTGAAGCCAACAACCACACAGCGTCATCATTTTCGGGACTTCAAACCGTCGTATCGTCTTCGTGGTACGGAAGTGCGTATTCTACAGTGTAGATGTATCGAACATCCACCGGAATAAGAATCTCTGGCGCTGCTCGATCGGCTCCCTCGAATAAGTCATCCTTCTGCTGGATAAAGTCATGGCAGCACTGCGCCAAGCATCGCAAACTGAATCCGGACATCACCCAATCCTTACATCTGCCAGGTGCACTGAAAAGACACTTCCATATTTGCGTCGAAGGGGAAAGGTCGCAAAAGAAACAACAGCGGTGACTGGGAGTTAACCGCACGAAAAGCCAAGAGTCAAAGATCTCGAGGGGGGAATCACTTGATTAAAGTATAGGGGCTCTGCTCAAGCTGGACGGGAAGATCGTGCAAGAATCACCGTCAAGCAGGATGCAGGCCACGGACCAACCTCCAGACAATCCAGGGGAGGTGATCGACGTCTGCACACCATCACCTCCGCCAGAGGAAGGCAAGGGAGAGCAGACAGCAGGCGTCAAACGTCACCAAGATCCGACCGAAAGAGAAGAAGAACTGGTTATGGAAAGCACGCCGAAACGCCGCTGGAAGGAGAGTGGAGAAACAACGGAAGACAAGGAAATGCCTGAGGTGCTGGAAGAAGAAGAAGAAACTAAGCAAGACAACCAAGAGGATGAGGACATGAAGCACCATGATCAGCCAACGTACGAAGAGATTGAAGAGGAGCCTTTAACGTTCGCGGAGATGTATCTCTACCTGCACGGAGAACTAGCAGGCAAGGGGATTGAAGAAACAAAAGACACCGTCAGTGCGCTGGAATATATGGAGAACATGTTCACTACAGTCTTCAAAACGCACCCAGACCTGACGTTAACGGAGAACAAACGCAGATACCCGACTCTGACTGACGATGAAAAAGAACAACTACTGAACTTGTTCTTGGTGGACGCGGCCATTGGTCGACCAGACGCGAGAAAATGGAGGGCGCGCCTGTATGATATCACGCGATCACTGTATAAAACACGTCGCATGCTGACTGAAATAGTTGACCACAGAGTCGCAACCTCCAAGGCATCCACAGCCCCAGTAGTCAACGCCTGGGCCCAGCAACATGACCAACTAGCTCCCCAGAAGGAACCGGACACAGACGTCGACATGACGGGCGATGAAAGCTCGTCGTACCGATTCATGACCACTGCATTTCCAGCATCTGAAATTCCTGTATATCGCCAAATTTGTGAAACTCCTTACGGATTCCCTAGCAAAATCCGCAAGCCAACAGAAAAAGAAGAAACCATCATCAGAGGACTGCTGGAGGGGACCATTCTCTGTGCCCACTTGCCATCATTCCTCAAGCGCGTATGCACTAATGCGGCTCTTCGGATGATCCAGAATACAATCCAAGCCCAAGTGGAAGGAGACCTAGCCATTCATCTACCGGTAGATTTCCCAGTGTACCCTGACTTCCAAACGAGAGAAAGACTAGTAGGTATGATCCTACTAGGGAAACGCAGAAGTGAACACCCAGAGGAGCGACTCGTAGCACTCCTGAAAAGCGCAAAACAAGTCTGTTACGACCGTAACCAGCATGCGATCCATTTGATTTTCTGGACACGAGAGCAAGCAGCTGTGTGGGGGAAAGAATTCAAGTCTCTACCATTCCGCCACAAGAACTTCGCCCTGCGAAATGAAAATGAGAACGCCGGGGAACCAACTACCACTATAAGTCATAGATCCACATCAGTATGGGCCAGACAAATGGGAGCAGATGGAGTACGGGACGAGAAATCCCGAGACAGGTACCATGTTCGACTACTTAACGTGTCAAGGTTCATGGACGAAGCAGCCCTTGACGCATATCTACAGCAGAACTTCAAGGGCAAGTACACGACTTGGCAAAAACCATCAGCAGGATCTTATGAGAGACAAACGGACACTTGGGACGTCTACTTCAGAAGCCCGCTATGCCCGCCATTCCTAGTAAGCCAGAGATTCCTTAACTGGAACGGGACCAAGATTTTGATCCACCATGTGAATGTCAAACCAGCACCACCATGCTTCCAATGCGGTGCAATCGGACACACACGCAACAGATGCAACGCTCAAGATGACTACTGGTACAAATCAGAACACTGCTTACAAGTCATAGCCGAAAACATTGCAGAACTGCCAAAACAACCACGAACAATTACCAGTTTTGAGGAGATGGCAGAATACTGGGTTGACGAAGAAAACGAACCAGAGAGCAAGGAACAGGTATCAACAACGACGGATCTTCAGCAATCAACAACGCCCATGAATCAACCAACAACCAACCAGAACCAGCAAACACCCAGTACAACGGCAACTCACCAAACACACAACAAAGGTAAGTATGAGTGGCACACGGTTGGATCTAACAACAATCGTCGTTCTGATCAACAGGGGGAAAGAATTGTAGAATGCTCAACACCAACATCAACCTATACAGCGAGACCACCTGGAATAGCAGACCACTCCCCTCAGAAGGAGACTGGAGAACACACTGAGCAGGAACACCCACACCCGATCACACCAACAAAGGAACAAACCTCAGCTGAAATTATCCAGAAGACACTGAGCCAACGCTCACAACAGATGCAGAAACAACGAGGACTAATCAACAAACACATAGCGGATTTCCGCGCTCCAGCTACGAAACAAGCGCTGGAGAAGATAGCAGAACCAACTATAGTGCAACAAGAAGGAACGGTGCTGACAGGACAGCAAGTACTGCAAGCGTGTGGACTTGAAGAAACAGCAACACCAGCAAACGGAAACTGTCAATATTATGCAGTCGCAGCAGCGCTTCTAAACCGAGAATTTCAAGAAACCAACAGCACCTACCCGCTTGAAATCCTTACCCACAAACTCAAGAAGGGTATAGCAGCCGCTAGTGACCATTTCTTTACTGAAGAATTTGATCACAACACTCGACTCAAAATCCTAACAGGAATCGAACGCTCAACTCAAAACTTACGCCCTGGACAATCGGCGCAAGCTCTGAAAGCTCACTTCCTAGAACTGGGCAAATCGGAATCACGACGCAGTGGATACATTTCGGGACGTCACTGGGGTAATGACGAAACACTGCGAATGCTCGCGAAAATACTGCAGAGGAACATCTTTGTAGTGATAGCACGACCAGGACTGGCACAAGCGACGTATCAGCAGTTCACACCGGCGCGGGTAACGAAATTTGGTAAAACATACAGCACAGCTAAGGAACGTAACTACGAAGCGGAACAAGCTCAGCATTGGATTAACCAGATTCGCCAAGACTGCAAGGAGCGACAGTCACCAGAAGAGCTACCGATAGTACTATTATTCAGACCAAAACATTATTGCCACCTTCGATTCAACCCCAAGGCGGTAATAAAAGGACTTCAGACCGACCCTAAGCAAGCCGAACCCAAGGAAACCAGCTTAGAGGACGAAACTATGAGCTCTCTAAGTGAAAACACTGATGAAGTTATGAACGAGCCAAGCGACGACGCAGAAGGAGGACCGAGTGAACAACAGCAAGCGGACAACAAAGCCAATGAAGGAGATCGACAACTTACAGCAGCAGAAATTCACGAACGCAGCGAGGAGCAAATTAACGGAAAGGGTCGAGAGGAGGAATTACGAGTGTTCTCAACCGCTGGAATTGATGGAATTGCACCTGGTAGGAGACAGGATTTACGTGACTTACAATGGTTAGATGAAGCAGCAGTGCAAGAATGGATGAAACGGTACGACGTAGATCAAACAACGCTAAAACAATGGCAAGATGAACTACTGGATAAAGGACCATCATCTATTTTTACTTCGTCACAGTCCAGCGACCCTCACTCAAGCAGCTCGGTATGGGAACAAGACGACCCAGAAATCCTACCAGACGCGAGCTCCAAAGAGATAGACAGCACAATAAACCCACATCCAAGCCGATTTGACCCCAACTATACTACCATCGGTGCTAGTAGGGCTCGACAAAGAGAACTACGGAAGCTGTGGCACAAAGAAGCACCGAAGTGGGAACAGGAGACCACAACAGCATTCCCTACACTACCAGCAACAACGGAGACATGGAAATCGGTAGTGACGCATGCTCAAGGGACTTTGCTATCAACGCTTAGAAAGTATCAATCTCCAGAGTTCATACTCTCAACAATGACAGACGCAGTACTGGATTCTTGGACTACAGCGGCTCGCTTGGACTGCCTGATTCACTGTCTGGGTCAACTGGCGGAAAAAGCTGGTGAAACAGGAGACAGCGCCAGCACAAACTGGCTGGAGTTATGTATTGGAGAACTGCAGCAACAAGCAGCGCTAAATCAAGAACAACTCAACCTATTCCCGACTGAACTATGGAAGAAACTGAAACTGATGAAATGTGGAGACATGGAATTACTCAAACTCTGCAGTAAGGGACGACTGAAATATCTGTCGAGAATTATTGTAGCAGCACATGTGTACACCAATGAACTTCAGAGATTAACTAGGAATTTTGGAGGCCGACAACCCACGACCACAATTGAGTACCTCGACATACTCTTTGAGGTCATGCAAGAGAATGCAGCTATTAACGCAACTATCCACCAACAGGATACAGCTGGGGTATGGGCCAAGATCGAAGAACTGCTCACATCTCGGTCCAACAGAGTCGAGATTATTCCAGAAAGCGAGTCGACAGGGCAACAATAAATCATGAATCAGCTACCGAACAACAACCCTCCGGAAGGAGACTACTACAGTGACCTACACAACATAGCTACTTTATTTGAACAACCACCAGTAACACGACGACACAAACTAGGACCTCGAACCAACTTAACCATCAGCACTCAAAACTTACGTGGATTTGCGAAGAAATCACGTCGACAATGGATGAGCGGGTGGCGTAGAATTCGAGGCAACCGAAGACCTGATATTATTTTACTCCAAGACACACAACTAAAAAACAACCAAGCAACAAACAAAATGATAGACCAATGGCAAAGAGCATGGCAGATATCTAAACCAGACCATGACTTGAGCTACTGGACAAAAACAACGACGAAATCAGCAGGACTGGGTATCCTAGTAACACCCGAAATCAGCGCTCGAATCAAACCATGGCAGCAAGCAAGCTGGACATCACGAGTGATGGCAGTAGAACTTGATGAATGGCTCATAATCAACATGTACGCACCTGCGCAGCACAAAGACCAAGACCAATTTTTCGCAGACCTTGAGCCGTGGATATCACAACACTCCTCCATTATAGTCGGAGGGGACTACAACTGTGTACTACAACCTCACCAAGACCGAGTAACAGCCAGAAAACCAAGTAATTCCAGCAATGAAAGCAAACTTCTCAGCACACTGCTTGATAAGTGGGACTTCACTGATGCTATCAGCCTCTCACGTAATTTGGATGACGATGAAGAGGACCACGACCCTCTCCATTACTATACACATTGGACCCAGAACGGAGCCAGTCGACTAGACAGATATTATGTAAAAGGAGAACCCTTTACTGCAACACAATGGGTTAGCGTGCTGGAAGCAGCGCATAACTCCGACCACCGGGAGGTGAGACTGGAACTCACAACAGGAACAACGACGACTACGACAACAAAACGAATACTGCACTACCCTATCCAAACAGGCAGACCCCAACGGGTTAAGGAAGCCATTGGAAAAGGACTTAGTGAAATTATGGACATATATGAACTAACACAAGACCCGGTCGCTAACTGGGACACAGCCATTGAAAGTATTCAACAATTACTTCAACAAATCCAGACAGCGGACGCACGCCAAAGCAAAAGGTATTTTGCCAATATCCGAGCATCAACTAGGATTGTTCGAGTTTCTCAACAGGAAATACAAAAAGCAGCACAGACTGACGCTATGAACAAAGCAGCACGATCATTTGGTAGGAACTTACAAAAAAATCCGGAAAACACAAGAGCGCACTTCAAGAGGAACTCAGATTGGCAACGAGATCAGACAGTGACGGAGATTAAACCATCACCAGGTCACTTCTACCCAAATGACTATCCAATTGAAGAGAGAATGGCAGCGGAATGGAGCCATGTGTTTCGAAAATCCCACGCTACGAGTGACCCAACTAGACGAGAAGGAATTCTTCAGAAGCTGGCCACTATACCAAAACAACACAGACTAACACCAGAGGAAGCGGAAAGCTTAGTCTCACCGATCTCGGAAGGCGAAACTAGGGCAGCAATTGAACATCTCAAACGGAACAAAACAGGCGGGACAACAGGTCTCAACCACGACTTCTACAAAGACTTCTTCGAGGTACTTACACCTGGACTTACAAAACTTTTCAATACAATTCTCGATGGCGCAGGAGAAGTACCTCAATCCTTCCTCGAAGCAACTATAGTACCTCTGCGGAAAAAAGGAGATTCCACAGATGCTATGGACTATCGACCTATTGCCTTGCTAAACACGGCATATAAACTTTTCGGACGAATTCTAGCAGATCGACTCCACCAATTTCTCCCAACACTCATTAGCCCAGCACAACAAGGCTTTGTCAGAGGAAGAAACATTGACAAAACTGTCACGATATTACGAAACGTATTAACAACAAGTGTTCATGACCCAGTCAAAGCATGGTCAGATTTATCAGCGGTCCTGTGTCTGGATTTGAGAAAAGCCTATGACACCCTTGACAGATCATTCATGCTCATGGTACTCAGTAAATTTGGCTTCTCAGAAAAATTTATCTCAGTTATACAGCGACTACACAACGGAACCACAGCTCGATTTCTTGTCAATGGCAAAACTTCAACCAAATGGACGGTAGGGTCAGGAATACGCCAAGGGTGCCCGTTAGCGCCATTACTATTCATTCTGGCAGTCGAAATTCTCAGCCACGCAATTGATCAGCAACCCGAAATCACCGGCATCACAATACCAGGGAACTCAAAGATCAGACACAAGTTCTCAGCCTTCGTGGACGACAGCACAGTGTACATGAACTCGCTAAAAGAACTACCAGCAGTACAACGGACACTACGAACATTTGGTGAACTCTCAGGACTACAGGTACAACCGGAAAAAAGCATACTCATCGGACTCAACACCGCAGGAACGCCAACCAAGTGGCAAGGATACCCCGTTTTACAGCCAGGAGAGACGACGCGGCAGCTGGGATACTGGGTAGGCAACAAAGAAGCAACGACAGAGAACTGGAACATCCGGATTGAAAAGATACAACGACGCCTCAGGATAGCGACCACAGTAGGGAACTCGGTGGCACAGAGGATCATGCTATTCAACGTGATCGCACTACCGGCAATTCTCTACACGGGCAAGCAATTCATCCCACCCAAATCAACACTTAGACAACTCGAAAACATACAGAAACAATTTCTATGGAGAGCATCCGCGAGCACAGAATCCAGCACTCACAAAATCAATGCAGCTTTACTCTTCTCGCCCAAATCAGCAGGAGGATTAGGACTTCAGGATATCTCGAGAGCACTCCAAGCAACTCGCTGTAATTTGGCGGAAAAATGGCTAAACACACCAGCGGACGTATACACGGAAGCGTGGCACGCTCTGGAGAAGCAACAACGGACATATGCTGTGCATTTCGACCGACCTCGAAGAAAATGATTAGCAACTCAACACGAGAAACCAACGGACAACTGAGAATTTCAGCACAAGCCCTGGGTAAACTAGAATTATGGGAGGCGCAGTCACAAGGACTGCTTCGAGATGAGGGCCAGGATGACCAACTAAGACAAGTATTAGCAGCAGGACCAGCTCACGCATCTAGTTTCTGGCTTACCGATGACACAATCTACTTCAGATCGTCAAAAGTGACACGAACAGCAACGCTACCAGATCAGGCGGCATTTTTACTTCAAGCACCATGGGACAACAATGCATACATCATTGACAAACACGGAAAACCACTACGGAGACAAGATTTTTCAATGATCCCAACATGTCGAATCGCTGATATCGAGGTAACAGCTATGACGACGCTAGTTGAAATTGGAGAACATGGCGCAAAAATCAAACCGAACACAAGGAAATCACTAGCTAGGGGACGGCAAGAAGAACAAGTCAGACAATGGTGTAACAACGTGCTCCACAGCGTACCATGGAACTTGTGGGAACAACCTGAGCACGCAGCTACACCTATAACTCTCCCCAAGATCCAGATGCAACTTAAGTGGACCAATGATCCAACTCGTGAGGGCAGCATCATTGCAACGACAATGATCAACACTCACTCACCAGTACTACGACTAGAGCTATGCAGCGACGGGTGGACTTGGAGAATTGCATGGTCGGCGACAAATTACAAGAACAGCGAGGACTACCAAGAACTACAAGCTTGGATACGTGTTGTTGGCATAGTATTCACCCCCAACCCGCAAACAGCCTTATATCCATGGACGGCAAACACAGCGACAATGGCCAAGAACATCACAGCACAACTTCGACGACAACGAACAAGATACTTTCGACAATCCCAGGATATAGATCTACAACAAATCATCGAAAAAATCACGAAACGAGCAACAACATCAATTTGGGGGAACGCAGCACTGACGCAAAGTCCTGACAATTTATGGGACCAACATGGAGTGTTTACTGACTACCAAAATTGGACAATATATCGAGCAGCAATCGGAGCACTAAATCTATGGCACAGAAAGTGGCCTGACAACCAAAACTGCCCACAAAATGAATGCACCTGTACAACTGAGACGATCGACCACATACTCTGGGACTGCCCAACAGCGCAATCAGCATGGGCAAAATGGATCAACCAATGGATGGGCCAATCAGTCAGCGAACGAAGACGGCAAGACCTAGAACCAGCAGCAGCATCAAGAACAGCACCTCCACTTACAATGGAGTTTCTAGCGATGGCGCAGAAATGCATCACTAGATGGACACCACACCACACCACGGCAATGACAACATTATGGAGAATCTGGACCACAGTGACCCCAGTTTTGCTTTGGCGACTACGAAACAAGATCATATTTGAAGGTGAGGAAATGTCAACACAAGATACACAAGCAGCAGTCTATGCAGCAGGAAATTTTCAAGTCCTAGCAGTGGCAAGTGCCTGGAAACGGAATCCACGAACACGAATCCAAGGAATCTGTTTGAGCATCTGTCATAGCATCATGATGACAATCAACACGAACGAAACAATACCCAAGTTAGTCAAATGGACGCTACAGTACCACTTTAGCACGACACCAGAAGAACAAGTACACGGAGGATGGATACTATTAGCAGAAGAACAGGACGAGCAGTGGCATGGCGTTGAAGCAGCAAGTGTCAGCTTTTCGACAAGGGGTCACGGCAGGCGAAGGCAGTACACTTATTGGCACATGGACTACAAGCAGTGGAACACCACGGCAGAGCAGCAGAGACATACCTACGACTTGCGAGCGTGGACAAAACAGCACAAAAAGCTATCAACAATGTATCGGAAACAACAAGCGAAAGCAACGAAGTCAACGACAGCAATGAAGTCCAAGTACTGGATCAGACACTCCATCAGTTCTTCACAGTCCAATGGAGCACTCCAGCGAAAGCAAGTCTGGAAGCCGTACGCATACTCGCAAATACCAAGCAGACACGACATTTCACTCTACACAACTCTCAAGTCGCACAAGACCCGCTACACGCCTACCTCAGCCGATTCACGACTCAAGATCAAAAACGACAAACCCCTCCACGACAGACAACAGACATCAAGTCACGTCTTGCATATTATAAGGCTTCTATAGGAAAAAACACATAAACATCAAATAGAAGGCCACCTTACCACCACCACCAGGTGCACTGAAAAGAAATCGATACCGCAAATAGACCGCCCCAACCAATGCAATGAACCAGGCTATTTTGCTTAGTACTTGAAGTACTTCCAAGCAGTAGCGCAGCTAGCCACGATAAACGAATTCTGTGAATTCGAGATCACATCTACTCGCCTGCTGGAACCAGCCCCCATGGGGGATCAATCCAGTGCTGTTTTAAGGCGTGGGGGGAAACGTAGCCTGTGCTATTGAGAGGGTGCTCACGAAAGGGGAGAACTAGCGACTTCTCCAGATCCATCATCTTGAACAAATCCATTGATGACGCCATTGATGACCCTGAGTTGGTCGGAAATCCAAGCGCCGTGTCAAGTGTGATATGGGTAAGCTGCTTGCAATCCACCGGGCTATAGTCGATGATCGACGCTCCATACACTTGAGTTGGCCAGTTCATGCTGTAGCCGTAGTGCATACAGTCGTCATGAATAGAACAACGACGACCTCGCTCGTGGAAATCCTCAGGCAAAAAAAACAATCGAGCACGTTAGACCATGAGATCGTGTACGGTCGCATACTGGCGATACGTTTGAGCAGCTTCAAATTGTCGGGGTCATCAGCGGCATGTCCTCGAACTGCTTTGACGACATCGCACATCACGTCAATGGTCAGTTTGTTGGTTAGCATCAGCCCACGAAGACGGATGAGGTTCTCCATGATGTGAATCATAAACAGATCCGCCACAGAAAGTCGATCCACGGACTTCTTCTCCTTGCTTTGCCGTTCAACGAACTTCTCCGGTCTGGTCATAAAGTCCACCGCATTGTACGCGATCTCCTCTTCAAGGGGTGGAGCGCTAGCTGGCACGTTCCACATCATCAAGCTACCGACCAACCGTGTGCCACTCGACACTGCTTGCTTTCCCTTTTTCTTTTTACGGTTCTTGCTCGATTGTGTAGCCTCACGAGCATGGGCACCTGAAATCGTTGCGTCCTTCTCCAATTTGATAACAACATGTGGGGGACGCCAGTCAGCATGTACTGGGTCAAATCAAGTCTGTCAATCTCTCGGCGAAAGCAAAAAGGGGCAATCAGCGATTTCTCGTTGTACCTCTCCATATTCAGGAAGAACTCGGATCGTGCCTTCGACGCAGAGATTATCTCCGCTGATGCCCAGTGCTTCAAGTACGGCAACTTGGGGTTTTCATGTTACTCTTGAAGCGACTCCAGCACCGACTTCACACTTTTCCGGAAGTCATCTGGGGTAGTCTCGCTCCAGGTCGACGAAGCCACACTTCCATAACGCTTGAAACTGAAATGGTGGGAGATGCAGATATCTGCGTGGTGACCTTGCATTTGGCAACAGCAAACTCACTCATCTCAAAGCCAACGAACCTCAACGGGCCATTGCTGTCGGCAGTTTTATCCTGAAGATGCAGTTGAAAGTAAACTGCTGAAGTCGTTGAAGCCAATAGCGACGTGGGTGCTTCCAAAGAAGGAGACCTCCGCTCGGTTCGGGTTGTTGGCAAAATTTGACCGGATCCGAGCATCATATTCTGGTAGACCATCGCCTTGACCGACCCGGCCGTCAGTAATGGTACCCAAGCTCAACGAAGCACCCTTACCTACCTTGGAGAACCTCCAACGCTGGTGTCCTATGCCATCACTTGGTCAAGTCACCAGGGTCCATATTCTTATATAAGAAGTTGTCGCGCGTGCTGTGCACCATAGTCCAAGGACTTGCGCTTGCATCGAGGTAAGCGCGGTGGAGAACCTTCTGAGCAACGTTTATGTCAAGCCCTTCAGGCCAGCCACGAAGCTTTGGAAAATCGGTATGAAGTTGCGGGGGTGGGTGCTTCACGAGCATCATTATCTCGCGTGGGAGGTCTTGCTGCTGACGACTCAACTTGGACATTGCAGAAGCAAAACCAAAGCGCATCATCTGCTCAAAAGCTTCCATACGAGCAATATACTCGTCGATTGACTCATTTTTCTCCCCGCGTGGCAGGGCAGAAGGAAATCTGCTTCATCCGTTTTTTTTTTTTGCTCTGAAGACTGGCAGCAATGTTGTCAGGTAACTGGGCATTTCGCTGTTCTCGCTGGACATCTGTTGGCACATTTGATACTTGCTCAGTGGTTTTAGTCTCTGAGGACTGCTCTGAACGTCGTTCGACATCGGCGCTCATTTTCTGTTTGAACTCTTGCACCCGCTCTCTGCTCTCTGCAGTCGAAAACGCCTTCGAAACAACGAATCGCATTCAAGTCAGCGATGCATTCTTCCTGTGTGTACCCCAGTATTTGCATGCAGCGGGCCCAGCGTGTCCAAGCCTTGTAGTTGCGCAGATCTATAATGCCTGCAATGGTGGAACTCAAAAGGGCCGCCTCGGTTCTAGGCACCGAATCATTCTTAGTGGAAGATCCACTGTTTCCCCCGACACTGATAACCGGGACATCTCTAGTTTCTCGGTGCAGCATCAGGTGCACGGCAGCAATGTTGTTTAGCACAGGAGCTATGTCATGGCAACAAGACGCTCTCGCTGCAATTCCCTTCCGGTAACATTCCTCAGCGGCATGACATTCGCCCTTGGTAAAGTGTTCTGCTCCTGCTTTGCGTCATGCGTCCGCATCCTTAGACTCCGCCGCCAACGCTCCCCCTGCAGTGTCCTTGGTAAGACATCCCGGAGATTCTAGCGTCGCACACCACTCGACGTAGAGTGAAATGGCGAATAAGCAGTGGATGATTTGGGGATCTCCTGCTTCTTGAGCGTTCCTTCCATCTTTGACAGTCAAGCGAGGGATAACACTACGCACATGAGCAATCACACGTTCTGCAATCACTCGGCCGCCATGCTTCCCTTTCTCCTCTCCTTGCGTCCCAGCATCCTCAACAAGAGCTGTTGCAAGTCGAAACCACCCCTTCACGTAGGTCGGGTTGAGATGAACGGCCGTGCCTGAAAGATGGGTCGCAGTCCTGTAGTCTCCTATCTTGAACCGGGACGTCGCAATATTGTTCAGCAAAACTGCGATTATCCCCACATCCTCCTTTACCGCTTGAATCGCTCGTTCATAACACGCCAGTGCTCCACTCCCTTCATTTCCCGTGGTCACAACACCGAAGTACTCATTTCCAAGCTTCTTCCACGTCTCCATGTCTTTCGGAACATCCCTCCACGGAATCGTCTCTTTGGCCTGTTCGACTCGAATTCCTTCCGACATGTCTTGTCGAACTTTAAAATACGGCTCAAAAACCACAATTGGTTGCCCTTTTGAGAAACGACCAGCAAGTGCATACTGCCACTCGTGAGGGGGTAAATCTGGGTCAACCAGACCATAAGCTCCAATTTCCACCAAGTGCTCCCTCACATCTTCCAGTAACAGCGAGGACGACGCAATAAAAAAGCCTCCTCGATACCCACCCACCCAACAAATATCGTCCTCTGTGGTTGGTGCCCACCACTAATTCCATACCGATCATCGGCTTTAGCAACTTGAGGAACCTCATATCGAGGTTCGGTTTAGCGTTTGTGTTAGATAAACTAAATTGAACTCCGTCCGGCTCAATTTGTCCCGCAACAGCGCCCCCGGGTCGCACAAATCGGGATCGCGCTTTCCTGAACCGCTTGATGAGACCCTCACGGGTGCGCGACTGCTGCACCTGCTCCTCGTACTCGCCCGTCTTTCCCATGGCATTTTGGAGCAGATTGATCTGCTCTTCTTCGGGCAGAGACGCCAGGTACTCCATCAGCTTGGACGGGTCGAAACCCGTCGGCAACGGGAACGATGAAAATAACCAAGATTCGAAAGTTGGATATCCAAAACGCGTTTTGATTGTGTGTTCTCCAGTGCAGAGGGTGAGTCCGTACATCGTGAGCCTTCTCCAACGTCGCGTGCCGTGCCAATGACCTTCCAGCCAGCTTTGGTGTAGTGCTTGGCGAAGGTGAGACCGAGGCTGCGGGTGGCGCCAGTGATGAGAACAGTCTTGTTAGAGGCGGACATCGCTAGGTGAAGTTGGTTGCTTGGAGTGTGCTGCTTGCAGGTTGTTGCAGAATGAGCTCTCGCTCGGCAATGGATGTCGCTCGCTCGCGTAAACTGACGGTGGGGTGATCCGAGACGCTTACGCACCGGGCATCTGCTGAACAATGGCGCGCACGTTCAGCCACCTCTTACAATTCAACAACGTTCTCGTCCTCGTCCTACTCTCCCGGGGGGTTCATTTTCGTTTCTTCTTTCTCGTCGCCGTCCTCCTCTCTCAAGTAGCACATCGTTGCGTCCTCGTCTTCGTCCTGCTCTCCCGATGGGTACTTTGATTCGTCCTCGTCCTCCCTCAAGTACATGACGCAAGGAGAACGCCTCGAGGCCCATTGAAGCACCCGTCCTTCACGCCAAAGCTGCTCGAACTCGCGCTTGGTCGAATCAACGTGCGTCTGATCCGTGGTCGTCAGAAACGTCTCTACATGGCGAGCTCCATCGAACGCGGCCTCGCTGTAGTTGCCCGTGCCTTCTAAAATGAACTCGTTGTTGACGACGGTCCACTTGTTGTGGACCATTAAGCTGGGCACGCGTCCAGTCTTGACAGGGATCCCCGCGTCCTTAAACTTGTGTAGCCAAGCCATGTTTTTGGTCTGGAGCGCGCTTCGCTCGTCGACAATCATGCGAACGACGCAGCCGGCTTCAAGCGCCTTCAGTATGGCCTCTCCAATGCGATCGTTCGTAATGGACATGTGGCAGATGTCCAGCGAACCCCGTGGTCTAGCGGCCAGGCCAAGATAGTACACGACCTTGTCCTCGGCGTCGGCGTCTCGAGAAAACCACCGCACTGACGAGACGTTTCGTGCAGGGCGCGTGTCCTGCATTCCGACTATCCCGGATAAAATCAATATTATCCAGATACACACTTTCCTGTGAGACTTGATGAGATCAACAAATTCAGAGCGAAACGTTTGCCAAACCTGTAAAACCATATGCCAAGCAAATATCCATTTCCACAGGTTTGCAAACAATCGCTCTCAATTTGTCGATTTCACTATACTTTGTTCAAGTGATTCTGAAAACGAATTTTCGTTCCGCTCTGAATTTGTACATGCCATCAAATCTCGAAGGTTACCCTCGTTAAATGAATAGAATATTACATTCTGGCAGAGGGCCTCTAGAAAACCATAGTGTTGCAGAATGAGAGCGGACGCGAAACCGCTCTGAATTTGAAACAGAGGCCTATTTTTCTGGATATTTAATGGATCTAGCTAGCATCGCCAATTTCTTTTTTGGAACTTACCGTCTTACATGTACAACGACGCAGAGTGATAGTTAGGACGCAGAGTTCATTTGCTACATCGATCGGTAGCAATCGATCGGTCGTACAGGTACTTCAGGCTTCGGTCTGACGCAGGACGTAGTCCAGCAGACAGCGCGGCTTCTTGGCGTTCGAGCGGTTGGGTTTCCAGTGGCGCTTGCGCATGTTGGCGAACCAGCTGCGCACCTGCTGCTCGGCCAGTCCCGTCTTGTCCGCGATCTCGGTGCGCTCGTCGGGCGACGGGTACGGGTTGTCCTTGTGGGCCAGGAACCACGCCACGAGGAACTCGTTCGACTTTTTGGTGATACGCGAGCGCTTGGCCGGACCGCTGCCCGACAGGATCATGCCCTGGGTCAGTGCGTCCGCGCTCTGGTCGTTCAAGGCGGGTGCATGACGCTTCTGCAGCAGCGTGGTCGTCCACTTTTGCTCCTGCTTGAGCGTCGCCGTCTCCTCCACGGACGCTACGGCGTCCACGCACATCAGACATACAAACTGCCACAGCCGCCACAGGTACAGCGCCGCCTTGAGCATGGCCACATCCGTCGGACACATTTCGCTCTGGTCGTCCAACTCCGCAATAAGGATGCACCAGCAGTCGGACACTGTACGCAGCTCTGCGTGCTGGTACGCGACCGCCTTGACCCAGAATTCCTGCTTGGACGTCCGGTCCGTACAGTGGACGACCAGCGCTGCGAGAAGCTTCGCCGGCTGCGCGATCATGGCCAGGAGCTTGTGCGCGAGCGGCAGCAGCGCGTGGTCGTGCATTGGAGCAGCCGCCTTCTCCTCCTCCTCGGCGTCGCAGCACTGCAAGGCCGCGGCCATGACGTCCTCGTGTGTCACATGGCGAAATGCCTCGAAAGCCTCAACCGGGACGTCGTTAGCCGTCAGCGCCGCTTTGCTGGGATTTCTCTCGAGAGCGCAGGCGGTAGTTGGCGCGGTTCGGAAAAGTCATTTTCGCAAGTGAGGGAAGGACCAGGACTTTTTTCATCATCACGTTTGCACTTTTTGGTAACTTTTTTGAATCGGCTATTGGTAGTAATAAAATGGATTTTGTCTCCATCGTAATATTACTAATTTGGGATAATTATTTTTTACTTACTATATTGA
Source organism: Phytophthora ramorum (assembly GCF_020800215.1). Taxonomy (NCBI): domain Eukaryota; phylum Oomycota; class Peronosporomycetes; order Peronosporales; family Peronosporaceae; genus Phytophthora; species Phytophthora ramorum. Next base: position 845,171 of record NW_027150648.1, read on the forward strand.
AATTACTAATGGGGTGATAAATGTAATATTACTAATAAGAAGTATTAATAGTAGAATCAAACTACTAAAACAGTCGTACCACAGATTCCGCTCGCACTTCTCCATGCGCTTGATCTCATTGCTGTTGTGATAGAGAATTAGCTGGCGCTGAGCTCGCTCAGTGCACGTACAGGTGTGAAGAGGGCTTATGACAAATGTATCGTCGAATACACTTTCTCCTGGAACTATTGATGAACAATGGCCCAGCTAGACTCGCGCGAACAGAGTTACTATTGGAAAGGTATTGTAGCTGTGGGCCCACATATACGTAGAGCTCTTTTTCTTTCATGGCAGTGTTTTCTTTCGAATCGTGCAAATATGCGTGTATGTTTCCCAGATGACGTCTACATTTGAATCACAGTCCACACAGAATCACGAGGGGGTTAAGAGGTCGTCTATTTGTGTTTAGCTAAGAAATTAAACACAGAATCACGAACTTGTAAAAGCTTGTGGTGGTCGGTATCTGTTTAGAGATCGCCCCAAAGCTCGTTACTTCAAATATGATGAGCAGGGGACCACAAATACAGCAAGACGTCGCTTTTTTTACCCCAGGCTGGCCTTGGAGCACCTCGTTGGACCTGGATGTACTCTTCAAATGAGCGGGAAAAGGTGATAGAGATACTGAAGAGCCACTCATTTGCGCACGGCCTTCGAAGATATTGGGCTTGGATTGATCCTGTAGAATAGAAGCTAATTTTGTACTGTACCTCATATTATGAATTACTAGGGCTTTGCATTGCTAACGACTATATTTGTAGATCCAAATAAATGATATTGGTAATAGTAATATAGCGTACCAGGTACCTTTTGGCTCTTGTGCTGGTCCTATTCGCCTCAAGCTGCAGTGGTCTGCGTCCCGACGATCCCGCCCGGAATGCCGAAACTGCTATCAATCGCATCGAACGCACGGCAGACAACGCGGAGACCCTTGATGCGCAAAATGAAGAGAGGGGCATTTTTGACCTCTTCAAGTTTAAAAATCCGTTCCGGAAGAATCAGGCGCTAAAGACTTTGTCACAGAAGAATCTCGCTTTTGACACGATGATGGCAGTTGCTCAGAAGAACCCTGCTAGCAGCAGACTCGTGGGGGCCCTGGGAAAGAACCAACCGAAACTCACGGAGAAGGACGTCTCGTTCTTCAAGAGCAACCCTGTATTCGGGAAACTGAAGGCGGTTTTATCAAAGAAGCCGGCGGAGATCACCAAGAAGGACGTCCAGCTGATGCAGCAGACTCCTGGTTTGAGCAGAGCGAAGTCGCTGTTGGGGAAGGACCCGTCCAAGGCGACACCGAAGGATCTCAAGCGTGTGGGAACCTTTATGTCGAAGAACCGTGGCAACCCTGACAAGTACTGGAATATCTTCTACGGCCTCATTTGCTTGGCTGTGCTGGGAGTTATTGTTTCCATTGCGTTTGTTGGGTTGTAAAAGGTGGGCAATTCTGCATCAAGCGCCTGGGCGTCCAGAACAAACAAATGAAATCTGAGTGGGTTGATTTACTACTGAATTACGACCATAAACGACAAGAGTCGTAGTATTTTGCATTGGTCGAATCAAAGAGTCGTCCTTACTTCGGTGCGCTAGTAGCAAGAGCATAGATCAAGACTGCGAGTGCACTTACTCCAAAAGTTGCCATCACGACATCTATATAGACCCGCTTCATGCCATTCTTGGCCAAATACCCCCGAAGTATGCCAGCACTCTCTTTGTTGAGCGTCGAGGGTTTTTTGTTCAGTAGTCCTTTGAGTTTGCTCTTCTTCTTGAGATCCTCGACATTCTTTTGGGTGAGCTTGGTTGGATTCTTTCCGAGTAGTCCTTTGAGACGGTTGAAAGCGGAGTTCTTGTCCTTCTGTGCGAATGTCTTCAGCACGCTGGGACTTGGTCCTCTCTCTTCTTTTTGGACGTCCATCGGCTTCGCAGCACTCGTCGTATCGGTGCTCCGTAGATCCCGTAAACGAAATGTTGATAAATCCACGTTATGATCTTCGCCTCGTTCCTCGGCCTCAGTTTTGGGTTTGATCTGTTCGAGGTTTACACGGGTACCGTGGGGAATGGAGCGAATCTGGACATGGCTGTTGCCATCGATTTTCTTCATGCTCAGTCCATGGCAATTGGCAGCGAGCACGACGAGCACTACTACCAACAGGGATCTAAGGTGCATCCTGGGTGGTGTCGTGTGAAAGGTTGAAGGCAAAGAGGAGGTAAATTCAGAATGAAAGATGCCTGAATTACAGGTTCTTATCATATTTCCCAATGGTAAACACATACTACGTTGTCCTCGCGTAAACACAAAATTACATGTACTCGCACGATTTGCCTCGGAATGAATCAATTTCATATGTCTGAAAGATACAGGACGCCAATCCCCCGGGCTCCAGCATTCACTATGGCGGCACCTTTACTGTTTGAGCACATCGCAACCAGTGCCTGAACCAGATCTGATGCTGTAAAGTTAAGTCTCTTCATTCGGCACCGTTGGATTCAAAGGAATCACTTCGCAACCTTCCAGGCAACACTCACATCTACTGCAGAATAGTTGAAGACTTGCTACGCGACCATGAACCTTCGTGCTTTCCTCCTCGCTGCGATTGCCTCGCTCGCTGTGGTCAAAGCTGACGTTGAGATGATCGACCACGACACCGTCCAACCGTTCGCTCAGCCAGAGCCCACCACCGACTCCGAGAAGACTGCCGTCAAGTTCAAGCCGCAGCTCCACATTTCGTACGGATGCCACCCGTACCCTGCAGTAAATGCGAATGGCTCTGTTAACGCGGGACTGAAGTGGGCTGGCTGGGACGACGGAGACTGCAAGGGCTCTGGGCTGGGCTCACAAGTGTACTCGCGCTCGGACTGGTACAAGGACAAATGGGCTATCATGTACGCCTGGTACTTCCCCAAGGGCCGACAGTACACTTCTGCGTACCGCACGGGCCACCGCCACTACTGGTCGTATGGAATCGTGTGGACTGACAGCTCGTCACCTGATAACTCGACCATTCTGGGTGTGTCAATGTCCGCTGGTGTTGGCTTTGGAAAAGCCACCCCTCCGAAGTCGAAGTATGTTGTGGATGGTACGACCGTCAAGTTCGACTCTTTCCGGAGTTTCTGGGGCAGCAAGATGGGTGTGAAACTCACGACCAAGGAGGGGGAAATGCAGGATCTCATCACGTGGGAGCAGATGACGGAAGAAGCACGAACTGCATTGACTGATGCCGACTTCGACGTCGACTGGTCAGTCAGGAAGGTTGTGATGCCCATGAGTGATGACGTTTTCATGACGAAGCTCAAGAAGGCCTACCCGTTTTAGACTACCATAATCGGAAGTATATCTTTGGAGTTTAGTAACTTACTATTTCCGCTTAGTTTTGATCACAAATTGACAGGACAATCCTTTCATTCTGAATTGACCCCCTCCTTGCCTTCAACATTTCACACGACGCCACCCAGGATGCACCTTAGATCCCTGTTGGTAGTAGTGCTCGTCGTGCTCGCTGCCAATTGCCATGGACTGAGCATGAAGAAAATCGATGGCAACAGCCATGTCCAGATTCGCTCCATTCCCCACGGTACCCGTGTAAACCTCGAACAGATCAAACCCAAAACTGAGGCCGAGGAACGAGGCGAAGATCATAACGTGGATTTATCAACATTTCGTTTACGGGATCTACGGAGCACCGATACGACGAGTGCTGCGAAGCCGATGGACGTCCAAAAAGAAGAGAGAGGACCAAGTCCCAGCGTGCTGAAGACATTCGCACAGAAGGACAAGAACTCCGCTTTCAACCGTCTCAAAGGACTACTCGGAAAGAATCCAACCAAGCTCACCCAAAAGAATGTCGAGGATCTCAAGAAGAAGAGCAAACTCAAAGGACTACTGAACAAAAAACCCTCGACGCTCAACAAAGAGAGTGCTGGCATACTTCGGGGGTATTTGGCCAAGAATGGCATGAAGCGGGTCTATATAGATGTCGTGATGGCAACTTTTGGAGTAAGTGCACTCGCAGTCTTGATCTATGCTCTTGCTACTAGCGCACCGAAGTAAGGACGACTCTTTGATTCGACCAATGCAAAATACTACGACTCTTGTCGTTTATGGTCGTAATTCAGTAGTAAATCAACCCACTCAGATTTCATTTGTTTGTTCTGGACGCCCAGGCGCTTGATGCAGAATTGCCCACCTTTTACAACCCAACAAACGCAATGGAAACAATAACTCCCAGCACAGCCAAGCAAATGAGGCCGTAGAAGATATTCCAGTACTTGTCAGGGTTGCCACGGTTCTTCGACATAAAGGTTCCCACACGCTTGAGATCCTTCGGTGTCGCCTTGGACGGGTCCTTCCCCAACAGCGACTTCGCTCTGCTCAAACCAGGAGTCTGCTGCATCAGCTGGACGTCCTTCTTGGTGATCTCCGCCGGCTTCTTTGATAAAACCGCCTTCAGTTTCCCGAATACAGGGTTGCTCTTGAAGAACGAGACGTCCTTCTCCGTGAGTTTCGGTTGGTTCTTTCCCAGGGCCCCCACGAGTCTGCTGCTAGCAGGGTTCTTCTGAGCAACTGCCATCATCGTGTCAAAAGCGAGATTCTTCTGTGACAAAGTCTTTAGCGCCTGATTCTTCCGGAACGGATTTTTAAACTTGAAGAGGTCAAAAATGCCCCTCTCTTCATTTTGCGCATCAAGGGTCTCCGCGTTGTCTGCCGTGCGTTCGATGCGATTGATAGCAGTTTCGGCATTCCGGGCGGGATCGTCGGGACGCAGACCACTGCAGCTTGAGGCGAATAGGACCAGCACAAGAGCCAAAAGGTACCTGGCACCCATGGCGGATTTCTTGTGGCAACGGAGGTTTGAGGAGTAAGAGACTGAATGATAACACGCCATGTATTCATACAATATAATATACCTCGAATACAGTTGTACTAATAGATGTAATCCTTGCTGCCGAAAAAGTAGCGTAATCCAAGCGAAGCCCTACCTTACCGATATGCACAGTGTCCGATTCTGTTTTGCTGCTGCATGTATTAAAATAATTTTCTTGGTGCTGCACTTACTGTCTTCGTGAGGAAATGGCCGGGAAAATACTATTCCACCAGCCATCTGCCCTTATAAGAGAGAGATCCGCCCTATGCGAACGCTACACTAGCAAGGAAGCTCAACCAAATGACTCTACACTAGCGTAATGAAACCAAGAACACGTTTACTACTACCGTAGCGTCATTCAAAATGGACCATTTCTGTTCCAGCAAAGTCTGCAAACAGCCGCGACAAACGACATCGTACTAATGCCATGCGTTTTCCGGGAAGCCCTGGATATTTACCCCTCCGTGATGCTTGCAATAGAGACTCCTTTATTCAGTTGAAGTCAAATACTCTTGGATATGTTCCCCTTTAGTAGCATCTGTCTTTTGATGTGGTTCACTCCCAGTCACCACAGCTTTTTCTTGAGCGGTCGTTCGATGTTCTCAATCGATCGCTGCTTTAGAAGTGATGGCGACAGCCACGACGGTCAACAGAGGGAAGTGAGTGCGTGTTTAGTTTTGTCCGGTTTCGTCTGAGCTTCGAGTACTAAACAGTTGAGAACTCTACGAATCGACCGCCTGAAGGCTATTTCAGTAATTTTCAGATATTAGGTGGGATATTTTAGAAAGTTTAGTGCGCGGAAATCGCTTCAACTTGAGGAGAACGAAGGTGAGCAAGAGGCGACGCAAGCGGCGGCCATGGGTGATACTAACACGCTACCCTAATGGGGGCACCAATGCCCGAAGGGTATCTATGAAGCAATATCTGGCAATTTTTTCTGCAGCTGACGGCAGAGTGGCGTGTATGCTACCACAAAGCGTTCAAGTATTATTGATATTAACTGATTAGAGGGAGGGAGTGGTCCAAGCGGAAGGTGTGCTGTGAAATGGTACTCTCGATAGACCCCAATCTGTTCCAGACGGAGATAGAGGAAGCGACTGGAGGCGGCGAAGAACAGATCGGGATCATCGTAAAGGAAGAATATGATTCCTGCTAAGGTGACGGCGATAATGATACGGCTTCGAGTTCAAGGGACACAAAGCAGGGGAAGCAAAATATGGAGGTGAGAGCCAACAATAGACCAATTACGTCGTCAACAACAGCCTCGATTTCTTAGGCATGCAATTTTACCATACTAACTTAATAAAGCTGCTTACATGAGTGCGAAGCGCGTGGGTGACACCAAGGTCTATCGAACATTCGCTGCATGAAGGCTTCAAAGTCGTGGTGTTTCGTCCGCGGAGGAAACACACAGTATAGTGCATGTTCCAATGCAATTTACTTTGTTCCGGTACCTAAGTGCGAGCTGCAGTCTTGAAATTGAACCCTAAAAACAAGTTGGTGAGGAGTTTCGTCTTCCATTCTGAGACTAGCTAGAATCGTCAGGTCTGATCTGCCTGATGCTCACCTCAGAGCTGGAACGGCGTGCCCACAACTTAATCCGATCCCCATCCAACCATGAAGGCAGCCAGTGTAACTATCCTCGCAGTGGCACTGCTTTCGCACGTCGAAGGTGTCCCATTGTACGTGACGCGGATCCCGAATGGTGACAATGTTCCGGGCGTCAGCGCCCTCGGCCATGAAGACACCACTGGCGATGAATCGATTCGAAACGTTTTCGGCATCGCTTTCGAGGAAGCTGGTACAGAATGGACGAGGGAACTATGCGAGGCAGACTCCGACGAGGACGGCCAGACAAATGGCCAAGAACTGGGAGACCCTTGTTGCATCTGGGCCGAGCGCAACACGCCCCAGTGGACTAAAGGTGTATCGCACCCTGGTGATGATTCCAAGACGTCGGACGAGTCTCGCTGGGTGAGTCTCGACTGTGAAGTCGTACGAGCTAAAGCTGAAGCGGACGCCGAGGCTAAAGCAGAGGCTGAAGCGAGCAAGAATAGTCCTGATGAAGATGAAGATAGTGAAGTGGACATCTCGATGGGTGACGCATCAGCAGCTTCGATATTGCAACCCACCAGTGCAATCGTTATGATGCTTGCAGCCATCCCCGCTGTGCTGCAGATTGCGTGGTAGCAACGATGTCAGTGATAAAGCAACAGTCTGCTGAACACCTACAAAAATCGTAATAAAGTAGCAAGGAGTTGATGATGTTGACGTTTATCCTGTGTCCTTATCCAGAATCGGCCACGAAATATCTAGCTCAACATCAATGTTGGGATTGTGCAAGAACTTGTCGCTCCGCAGGTATCCTCACACCATCTAATACGTATTTGCAGTGACACGAAGTGCAAGGCCTTGTTTTCATGTAAACTGCACTTCCTCCGGTCGCCTTGCTCAGTTCACTCCCCAATACCGCCTTTACCTCGTTAGACTTTGGTCACTAAGCTGCGTCCTCGCAGTTTCATCATCGGCACATTTGCGACTGCTTCTTTCTCAGTTTCTTTGGTGGTTGCTATGTCAAACTTCGTGTGGCTCGTGCCGAATCGTGTCAACGTCCCGAGTCTCCCGCAGTTGGCCACCTCGCGACCGACTTCCCCAGACGCAACGCTTTCGGCCGAGACTTTGGAGAATCTGGGCTGAAATGGACCAAGGATCTCTGCGAGAACGACTCTGTTGAAGATCGCCAAACTAATGGCCAAGAACTCGGTGGCCTTTGTTGCCAGTGAATGATCGGTAGTTCCCCCGTCTGGACCACCAGAATCTCTCACCCAGGAGATGCCACGAAAACGTCGGATTTGTCGCGCTTGGCTACAATCACCTGCTTAGCCCCAAATTCCGAGGCAGATACCGAAGGGAGAGGAGACGATTGTACGCGTGATCCTCGACATGCTAATGTTTGTGTCCTACATAGTTCAGCCACGTTCGCATTGGCATTACTGGCCAAACTAGACAACAATAAAAAAAAACACGTCCCATTTAGCAAGCGTACAAAAGCTAGCGACAAATTCTAACCTATTGAATTTAATGGTGACTTCATACCCGGGGGCTTGCAAAAGAGGAACAGCGTCCCAGGCGCTCATGAACTCGAACGGTTGGCGGCAACACACCGCCTTTGTCTAAGATTTCAACGATGCAGAACGGAAATGGAGCTCGAAAATACTCCTGAGGGATCCAGACCAGACCTTGTGCTCAAATTGTAGCCGGGTAAACTGTAAACTTTAGACAGTTGAGCAGCGATCAAATGGGACGGGGTAGAAAGAATTGTCAAGCAATACAGGAGTGTGAATCCGGGAAGGCAGCCTCGCAGATGCTTGGTGAATCTACCAGGAAACAATTTGGAGTGAGGATGACGGAAGAAATTTGACCCCCGTCAATTATTGGCAAGAGACTTGGCATCGCAGCTGGTAAGACTTCCTGTGGACATAAGAAAATGGTGCAAGGCCAATTTGGCACGATTGATGCAAATTGATGCTTGAGTTTGGCTCTGTAGGATACTAGTCCAGGAAGAGTTGGTGATGAAAGCCATGAACTCTGCTAGCCAGGTCGCACAACGTCATCACTGAGCACAGCCTGATCCATTTCATTCGGAAACTTGTCGTTTTCAACGCAGTCGATACCAAAAGCTAGAAGAAGATGCCCTCCGGTGAGATCATGATTCAAGCTGTCCTAGACCATTTCGTAGAAAGCCAGTGGGGGCAAACGAAAGCGCTCGAGATTTTATTGGAGGGGTCGACTGACGTGGAGAGGGATCTCAACAAGCTGCTGCAGGTAGAAAATACGCGGCATCGTGTTGCACTTGATGCGATGGTCAAGTTTGTGGAGGCACTTCCGCAGACTGAGTGGATCATTTTGACGTGCGATGTCATGCTCCAAGAACCGACTCGGTGGGATACTTTGGTAGTAGCGTGCATGCTCCACAGAGCGATGGGATACGCAACCGACAAGACTCTCATGCTGGCCGAAATTTTTTGGATTCAGCGCTTGGATGTTGCTACTCGAGCCATCGCCAGCAACTTGCCTATTTCGATAACTTCACAGTTGGGAAACGATAAGTTATACTTGGGCGATATCTATGAGCGTGATGGGACTAATCGCTCGGTTCTCTGGAAGCAGCAGTGGGCGACCGACAACAACAAAGAGTTTTGGTGATTTGTTCCAGTTTCAACAGGATGCCGCGATTTCTATATTGTCAGCGTATACATGGACGAGTTTCTGTGCGGCTCAAATGTCCGTATTGTAAACGTTGAGGGGATATCAATGAAGCGAGTCTTTATTCGACGTGAAGACCAGTTGCCGAACGACTCTGGTATCTGGCGTTTGATAAAGTCCGAAGGGAATACTTACACCATCTACAATGTCGGCCAGGCTGCTTTCCTGACTTCTCCCGTGCAAGCATACGATGGCGCTCGGCGCGATGCCGTGACCGCCCCGTTCCGTCCTCTTGATGAGACAAGGAGTGCTTGCCGCAAATGGACGATAGCTGCGGCATTGTCTACGCGAATGGAGCGGGGATTGAAGTTGTTTTTCGCGCGAAAGTACAAGGAAGCTGTGAAGACATTCTCGAGTGTTGTAGCCACCGATGGCCTCTCTACTGTGGACTGGACAAAAATTATATGCTATCGAATGGCAGCAAATTTGATGTTGGAGAATGAAAGGTGCTTTAAGGAGGATTTTGATCTGCAAAATGACAAGGATGGCGTGCCCGACTATTTCTTTGGTGCACTTGCCAAGCAATTAACTGACCGAGAGAAGACGATATTGGACCAACACCACCAGTTGAGTGTCGAGTGACTTTGCGGGAGATGCAGTGGCGGTGCTAACAAAGACATGTAGTGGATTTTTTCATTTTCTACTGAGAACTCTACACTAACCCTGAATGACAACTTGCACGGGCTAACTGTGGGGGCTTGCTGCCCTCTCTCGTTGTGCCGTGTCGCATTCGCGCCTAACTGGCGCACAAAATGCTTCGCGGAATTGCTATTCATTCTCCATTTCGCTATCACATTCTTTCACACATTCTGCAGACAGGAAACGACATGGAGCCTGACGAGAGCAATGCGATACGTTGGACCGGTATTCAGTTGGGAAGAACTTCTCCCGATGCCTGTGCTCAGGCCGTTAGCTGCTTTCTCGGGATCCGCGATGTCGAATACCGAGGAGATATTTGCTGAAGAACTTGCTCTCCACCAAGCGTGTCCAGCTCCTCACCATTCAAAAAGCTGTACTGAAATTCCTAGCGAGTCTTCCTAATCCAGAGTGGACAGTAGTGGGCTGCCAGTTCCTGCTGGAAGCTGGTGGCCGTTGGAATGCGGTAGCGGTAGCTTCACTGCTAGACAAAGTAATGGCTCAAGCACGAGGCAAGACGTTGATGCTGGCTGAAATCTGCTGGGTTCGCAGCGTTTCGCCCGCTGCTCGAGCACTTGCCAGCAATGCACCTGTCATGGTCGCTTCCGTGCTGAAGGACAACTTGCTGTTCGCAGCTGAGGACTATTTCCTGTACGATGAAACACGTCGCTGTGTCTTTTGCTGGGCGGATGAGTGGGAGGCGGACCAAAGCAAGGAAATGTGGCGGTTTGTACCTGCGAGCCCAACCTTCACAGAATTCTACATCCTCAGTGTATTCGCACAGGAATATCTGTTCACATCTGATGTTGCTGCATCGGAGACTGCTGAAGGCTTCGGAGAAAAGCGAGCATTCACTTGGCGTGGAGGGGAGCTGCCTGGCGAACGAGGTCTGTGGCGGCTCATTCCCGTGGACGGGGCTTTTGCAATCTACAATGCAAGACACGTATTTGATCTCTCCACCAGCCTCGGGCTCTGCTTTTCGGCGTCTCGTGCTCACTAGTAGCTACCGTCCACTGGATCAGTCGTGGGACGAGTGCCACAAGTGGCGAATCAACCCAGCAGCACCTTCCCCCCTGGAGAAAGGCCTGGACTCGTTTTTGGCGAAGGACTACGTGGCTGCTGTAAACCTGTTCACGACTCTCCTGGAGACGGACCGGCCTTCACTCGACGCGAGTATCAAGATCTACTGGTACCGAATGGTGGCGAACTTGCGCCTTCAGAAGAAGGACTTGTTCCGAGAAGATGCCCAACTGCTCACCGAAATGGGCGGATGTCCGAAGTTCTTCTTGGAGGTGATCAATGATGTTCTGGCTGCGGAGTTGACTGCCCTGGAGAGTGCAGACCTCGCGCAGAACCTGATTTTTCACTAGTGCACTGAAGTTACGATGAGGGAGGGGGGCCGTGAAAGAGAGTATGCGTCCGAGGTACAGTCAGCAGGGACGCCTGAGACGAAGTAGGAAGTCATGATTATACCGGTGTGAGGAAGCAGCTTTCGGAGTTGTTAATGGACTGCACAGAATGCATAGTTTTGTCATGTTTGATTGCGTTCCTCTCCTTATCTCCTTCCATGTTTCTGAGTGACTTATGGTCGCCCCGAATCGAGATACCTCATGCCAGACAGGTGCTTCCGCAAATATATCTGCCCTTCGAGTTTGCCAATCCAAATAGCCATCCAGTCTAGCTTCTCCCCATTGTCGTGAGGTGGATCTACGAGGAGCTGCAAACGCAATTGATTCATTTCCGATCTAGTGATCCTCCAGCTCAGAAAAGCAAGCTTCACCTCAACCGGGAGCTTGAGCGCCCTCATGTCGCGCTATCAATAAGCGGTAGCTCAGGGACGCTTCGAAGAAATCCACTCCCATGGGAGTTTTACATGTAACGTTACGACAGAAACTGACCGAGCGCATATCAGACAGACAAGTTGCAGCACGGCAGCTTTTTCTCGGTTGGCCACGATTGTTTGGTTCCCAATACACCGAAGCTTCTTCTTTCACTGTAGCATCTCTGGCTTCGACGCTGACGCAAGGACAGCCAATAGAGTGTTCTGGGTGATCCCATGCCAAGACAGTCGCAAAGGGTTCCACTTCAGCAGTACTCATACACGAATCGAAAAGGAGTGGAAGCAGACAAATAAGTTCGTGCTTGTTTCGAAAACAACTCGTACGCTAGCCATTTCCCAGCTTGTGCTTGTCTCGTCGTGCGGCTCCGTTTTCAACTGTATTTTTGTAGTCTGGCTATGACGTTGCGCGCTTCAGAGTAAGTTGCGAAGTGAGTTCATTTAGCAGTTAGACGAAGCTCTCTAGCGCTACTCGCCTTGCAAGGGGGGGGGCGTGCTGTGTGGCAACGCCCTCCAGCTCTCCAGCACCAACCACTGGTGCTTGATTATGCAGTGCCGCGGTTGACGCGGCATGTATTATGCAGGTGTAGTGTTTACGGGTTCTCGGGTGCTGCTGTCGGTTGGTGCTGCCAGTGTCGGTTGGGTTGCTGCATCGTCGGTGCCGGCGTCGTCCTTGGTCCGCTTGTCGCCGTCGTCTGATCCAATCTCCACACTGCCCCCCAAGACGACAAGACACCTTCAGAGCACCTTCGTGTCACATTCGTCTGTGATTGATTCTGAACTTATGTATCCATGTCCCGTCGTATGCGCCCAACTTCAACGGCAACGTGTTCAACATGTACCCTTTCGAAAGGATCAGCAGTAACTCAGCAACCAGGAAAAATTGGACCCCCAAACTTCTACAGCAATTCAGCCACGCTGTTCTCCGTCGCATACTTCGAGACCAGCGTTGGAACATCACGCTTGATCGAATGGGCAGGTTCCCAAGAGTTCTCGATGTCCTGCAGGCCGCGCCAAGCCACCAGGAGCTCCAGCTCACCAGACGTAGCATTGAAACGGTGTGAAACTACATCCCGAACTTCGAGTATAATGCCTTGCAAAGACACATGCTCACGGATCTCGGCCGTCTCGTCGAGGTCAGCATCGTGGTAGAACTTCAAGCGCGAGCCATGCACATCATACTCAGCCCCAGTGAGTAAATGGCGGATGAGGAACGAGTGCGGGAGGGCCTTGGTGACCTGGAAAGGTCCGACCCAGCGCACAAGCAGTTTGTTCCCCTGCAGTCGCTTGTCCACTCGCGACCAGAGGACGTAGTCCCCTTCAGAAAAATTGCACACAGTGCCGTTAGAGCGTGCCATCGCGGCCACACGCTGCTGCTCGCGGCGGTCACGGACAACACGGTGCAGTCCGTGCAGGCTACGTCGGAGCTCTTCAACCGCCTCGCGTAGCGCAGCCTTCTCCATGGGTAGATTTCGCAGCACTCGCTCCGTAGGTGTAGCCACAATGTCGAGAGCGGAAACAGCAGGTAGCCCAGTGAAAAGCTCCACAGGGGCACAGTTGCCCAGTGAGTACACCGGAGTGTGGTTCAGGTTTGCCTGTATAATGGGCAGGAGATACACCCAGTTGCGGGTATCCAGGCGACTCTCCAACAGCATGACACGCAGCACCTGAAGGATGTCACGGTTGACCCGTTCAACGGTGCCGTTAATCCAAGGTGTGTACACTGGCGCGAACTGGTGGCTCGCACCGAGCCTCTCCGCAAGCAGCCCCACAACTTCGCTCTTAAAGTGCGAACCATTGTCGGACATCCATGTTGGAGGGGCCCCGAACCTCTTGTTCCAGTCAAGGATGGCTGCCACAGCAGTTTGGCTGTCTGCTACGTCTGCCGGCACAAGCTCACAGAAGTGGGTGAGCTCGTCCTTGAGGACCAACACGTACTTGGTGTCGCCATAGCTCTCTCCAAGGTAGAGGTAGTCCAGGTGCAGACATTCGTTGCGCTTTGCTACTGGTCGGTCCACCGTCCAGTTCCTTTGAATCACCAGGCCACCCTTGACATGTTTGCACAAGAGACACTGGTTGACAAACCGAATCACCGCTTGGCGAGCGTTCGCTAAGACGAACCTGCGATCCAAAAGCTCCACCATCACATTCACACCTCGGTGCCCTTGGGGGCCACAATGCGCCACCACAAACAGACGCTTCAACACCGCCTTTGCTTGTGCAGGCAGCCACAGCTTGTCATCCACTTCAATCCCGTCACTAGTCATCACGGCGCTGTCGGGTGCATCTCCCTCATACTGATGCTGTGCTCGAACAATCTCAGAGCGCGTCGGCCACGTGAACTCGTCGTCCTGTAGTGGACGCAGCTCAGACAGTGCCTGAGCCGACCGTGTAGTCACTCGCTTAACGGCCAGAGACTTGACTGTATCAGGAGGCGCAGGCTGCCCCCAGCGTGATATGATATCCGCCCAAAGGTTGTTCTCGCCGGCGATATGATGGATGACATAGCGACAGCCCACTAGCTTCAGCGCCCAGCGTTGCAGTTTCCCCTTCACGTGCTGCTTCACCTCTCTGTCAGGTGTGAAGATCTGAATAAGGTTTGAATGGTCGCAGTACACGTGGAACCCTTTCTCACGCGTGAGCATGTAGTCCAGGTCCCCACACGCCTTCACGATCGGATACCCTTCCTTCTCGACGATCGACCAGTTCCTCTGCGCATTCTTGAACAGTCCGCCTCGGCAGATCAGCAGTTCATGCTGCTGCTCTTCAACCGGGACTCCATCCTGCCAATTCAAGACCTGGGTCAACACCAGTGCATACCCAGTCAGCGAGGCGTCCGAGAACAAGCACACCGTCGCCCATTTATCCGGGAACGCCAGCTTGCATGATCGCTCGATCATCTCGAGTGTTTTCCGAAATGTTTCCGCCTCTTCCTTACTCCATTCCACCACAGCTCCACTTAGCTGAGCTTTACGACGCCCACGAGACTGCATCACGCGCTCGAGTTTTTCCTGCAGCGGCGCAGTTGTGCGTGCATAATCGACCATCGAGTCTCTCAGCCAATTCAGTGCGCACAGGAAATGCTGGAGCGCAGCACCGGTCGGTGGCAATGGCATCTGCCGCAGTGCGGCTAATCGTTCAGGGTCGTGCTCGACACCAGCTCCATCGATCACCTTGCCACACCATTTAACACGCTTCGCAAAAAGTTTGCACTTGCGAGCGTTCAACTTCAACTTTCGCTGCCGTAGAATGGCGAAGAACTTGCCAAGACTCTCCAGAAAAGCTCCAGCAGTGCATGCGTACAGCAACACGTCGTCAATCCAGACAAGCACGTTCCGAAATAATAGGTCCCTCAGTACTTCGTGCATTTGGGCTTGAAAGTGCACTGCAGAGTCGCAAGCTCCCTGTGGCACGCGGGATGGCGTGAAAACGCCGTCTTCCGTCACGAAACTGAACAGCTCCCGGCTGTTCGGATGGAGAGGCATCTGCCAGAACCCTTTGTGGAAGTCAAATGCACCAAATCCGTACGACCCACGCACGGACTCCGTCACCACGGCGAGATTCGGCGCAGCACCAGCCAGTGGCACCGTGAGCCGATTGACGGGCCTGTAGTCGATAGTGATTCGAAATTCATCCGTGCCACGTTTAGCTACCGGCAGCGCGGGACAGGCCCAACGACTCTGGGTGTTCCGCTCAACGAGTCCTGCATCCTCCAGTTCTCGCACATACTCCCGAAGAAATTGGCGCTGAGCCTCAGGATAGCGCCGGACGCCGCTACGATACGGCTGCACACCGCTCTCCAACCGCACTTCGAGTGGTTGGACATCTGCAGCTTCATCACGGCCAAGGCGGACCCTGAAGACGTCGGAGTATTCCAGCACCATTTGCCGTAGTTCATCCGCCATAGCCGGTTCAAAGCCGGCTTGAATGGCCTCATCGACCATGTTGTGCAACAATGTATCGACCTCATTGTCCTCACTATTTCCAAGCACATCCATGTGTTCGCACGGGATGTCATCAGCTTCAAACTCGGCGGCCTCAATGTGCTGTTGAGCCAACTGCTCGAAAACCCCATCAAGGTCCACGCCGATCGATTGCAGTGTCGACTTGCCGAGCAACAGCTCCTCCTCGGGTGCTTCAAGCACAAGGCACTCAATGCCGCTCAAGCGCAATGGCCCCGCCGCCGTTACGATTTGCACATCGAGATGTATTTTCTCGTGACAAAGCATCGCATTGCCGCCAGCAGCGACAACCTCCAGCGGTGGATCAATAATCACCGTTGACAGCTCTGGCAACAACTCCCTGAGTTCGGCCATCACTGGGCGGCCAATAATGTTGACGTCAGAGCCCGTGTCTGGGCAGTAAGGAACGTCCAGCACACCGTTGATTACAGCACTGCGGAAAGCTGGTTCCCCATCGGTTGTGATCCTCTTGACACGCTCCTGCGCACGACTCCGTTTCTCACGCAGCATCTTCTCCACGTTGGCCTTCTGCTCCGCTGTTGCCGTCGGGCAGTCTCGGGCCCAGTGAGGCCCCTTACACACCAAGCACCCGTCGCGAGGAGGTTTCCGGGGGCCCGCGGCACCCCGACCACCGCCCTGGATGCTCGATGGCTTGGGAAGTTGCTTTGCAGGTCGACCGTGCGCTTTGGCTGCCGCACCGCCGTCCTCCTTCGGTCGCAGACTGGAGCTTTGCTTCATCTCATTCTGCATCAAATAGTACTGCTGCTGACGTGTCGCTCGCTCAATCATCAGGTCATGAAGTGCGAGGTCATCGACCTTCGCTTCGCGATGGGTCAACTCGACCAACCGAGTCAAGTCGACTTTCAAAATCTCGGGGGTCACGTGTGTCAGTAGCAGCTTGCATCTCATCTTCAGTCTCTGCCGACCCGCCTCACCAACAGCTGGTCCACGGCCCAACATACCAGTTAGACCGTTGTCTTCGACCAGTCTGTCGAAGCCCATGAAATACTTTGCGATCCGGGCTTCGACATCGACCTCTTCCAAGTCCATCTTCAGCTCAGCAAAGAGCCGGGACACATCGGGGACTCGGTCGTTCACCATTCCTCCAACCTTACGCTTCATCTCTGCTAGAAGCATAGCGTCGGTCACACTCTCCACTTCCTTCTTGAGAATGTAGTGAGCCACATGCTCCAGTACCCGGGGTTTCAAAGACGTCCGGATACTCCTGGCCACGGTTTCTTGGACTTCGCCCGTGGTCGAGCACCGCTCAGCGATCTTGGCCTCATACTGCCTGCGCTCTCGAATGAACGTAGTGATAGCAGCCTGGCTCCACACGGCAAGCTCCGGTGCAGCCACCACCTCAAAGATCGGCTGAGGCACGGTCATCCTGACGTCGCCCTCTGCGTCGTATTCGTAGTCCACCATGCCTGGCATTGCGATGCTTGTACTTGTGTTCGTTAAAGAATTCTTTATGACGTTGCGCGCTTCAGAGTAAGTTGCGAAGTGAGTTCATTTAGCAGTTAGACGAAGCTCTCTAGCGCTACTCGCCTTGCAAGGGGGGGGCGTGCTGTGTGGCAACGCCCTCCAGCTCTCCAGCACCAACCACTGGTGCTTGATTATGCAGTGCCGCGGTTGACGCGGCATGTATTATGCAGGTGTAGTGTTTACGGGTTCTCGGGTGCTGCTGTCGGTTGGTGCTGCCAGTGTCGGTTGGGTTGCTGCATCGTCGGTGCCGGCGTCGTCCTTGGTCCGCTTGTCGCCGTCGTCTGATCCAATCTCCACACTGGCTCACCAAACGATTCAACATGAAAAGACATGTACACGTACACTCCAGATGGATACTGCCCCATTTAAGCGCTAATATGCAAGTTCCGATACGCAACGCATAGTGACGAAGACCGACGCCATTAGCCGAGTGAACATCACCCACATTCCGTGCTCTTTTCTCTCTCGACTCGGCAAACGTCCACAATTTTCCTTGTGCGGGTTTTGCACCACCGGCTTCGCGCTTAGGCTAGTCGTATTCGGATACTTGTTCGCATACTTGCCGCTCAAACGAATTATACTGGAGAATGAATGTCCACTTTGAAACAAGCCTCTCATCTTTTTTGCAACTGTGTCCGATTGAGTCTTCAGCACTCACCAGCGTTGCCCCATTGCGTCTTGTGAAAAGGCTGTCAGGCCTCCCGGCTTCAGGCAGTGTCCATGCGTTGCCTTGCTGGTTTACTGAAATGATCGACCTTTTGCAGATTCTGTACCAGCAATAAAGATATTTTCTATATTTAACCCTTTCGCGAGCCGCTCGCCTAAAGTATACTATACAAGGTCAAGATACTCTGATCTAAAGGGCACAAAATTCGCCCTTTAAGGAATTCACGATACTCGCCGGAGGCTTGGTTGCTGCTCACTATCCTCCCGGATGCGGGATAGAGAAAGACGGGAGCGATAAAAGGGAACAAAAGTGCCCTTATAGAAATTCACGGTAGTTTCCAAGGGCGCAGCGGATCGGCTCATATTTTCTTTTCTCGGCGACTAGACAAATTCGACGATCATTGGTTAAAATACAACGAAATTTACGCGGTAAGGAATCGGAACATCGTAATTTACCACGACGGTCCCGTCTCCGCACGATGACGCGTCTGGTCGACGCTTGTGTGCGTGTGCGTCACCAAGACAGTGCAGCGGTAGCCGGCGATCAAATAGCGCCGAGTTAGAGCGGTAGGCTAGCTGAATTCGTGCTGGGCTATGGCGGTAGGAAAACTGAGGTTGTGCTGAGGCGAAAAGTTGCTGCTACTGTTATAATGGAGTTTACCAGAGGAACGAGTGCCGGGCCTGCTGCTGGATTTTGGGTTCACATATGCATATATATAGCCAATTGTATGTCCGTGTGTTTTCCGCTCTTGTGATAAGCATCAAAAGATGTACAGACAGCGACACAAATACCCGGGTCAAATAGGCCCCAGACCAATGCGCTGATTGGTAAATACAAACTTCAAAGAAAATATAAAAACGCCATTTTATTAATCGCTTAAACTGTCATTGACTCGATCCTAGCAATTGCTCTCTGAAAGCTACGAATTACTAGCTCCTCTGAAAACTCTTCCCATGCCTTGATTGTAGACTTGATAGCTTTAAGACGTTTTTCGGGAGCAGAGAGATCCTTTTTAGGAGTGTAGCAACCTCTAATCCGTGCTTTTAGTGGTCCCATTACCCCCGACGTCTAGCGGCTGACAGACGGAGGTGCTCTTTAATGCTTGAAATTTATCGCAGTTTCGTCCATGTTGTAAATTTCAGATGGTGAGTAGGAGCTGTAGACAGACCAAAACTCAATAGCAAAGTCCTGCTTAATCTGCATCAGATCTAAGCACGGCAACTTCGTTTCTTGAGCCTTTTGAGTCGAAATTCCATATCTAAAAACAGTACATAACGACAGTACATGACACATTTAGTATAAATATAATGTTCAATGTACTGATACAAACGTTTTTACCGATTTGCTGCTCTCTGCAGTAGTCTCTCCAGCGCCTTTCGGCAGCTCTGAGGCGACGTCTTGCCTTCTTCATATTGTTCTAGTCATTCTTCATAGTTCTCCGCTATAAAACCTATCATTATTGACGTAGTGAGCCACTACATAGACGATTAACGTTAGAAATAATGCAAAAATTGTAAAATATGATAAAGCGTACCTCTTCGTCCCGCCGAGTGTCCTTCATGAAGGTGACGAGGGCTGGGGTGAAAGGAAAGCTTTCCTTGCGCCCCTGCCCTATTATCGTCTTGGGCAGCTTGTTTTCTGCGTACGCTCGGAGCTTGTTACGCGCCCGCCACCACCCGTCCACGGTCCCATGGGGGTACCGGAGCTCGGCGACCGTCGCGATCAAGCCGATCCGCTCGATGGAGTCCAGCGCCACCAGCTTCACCTTCACGGTGTAGCTATGTTGCTTCCGCGGTATTTGTTGCAGTGGCAGGACTGGCCGGTGCCTCGGCGTTTTAGCTCCTGGCCATCCAATGTTTATTTTTTCATGATTGGTAAATATATATTTTTCTAGTAATTTGATTGGTCAAAATAAATGCATTTTCTTGTGTTCCCGGGTTTTGTGTTGCCCGGGTATTTGTGTCGTTGTCTGTAAATATCTTAATGTTACTACCTGCGTACTATATTGCACATCCAGCGATCCCCGCGCAGAATTTTGGCGGGAACCCGAAAATTGTTTACCCCCCCCCTAACCGATTGATATCATTTATTGAATAATACACTTTTGTATGTAATTATCCCCCTGTCAATTTATTTTGTTCAGACATGAAACGCCACCGCTCTCACGCCACACAATATAATTTGCTTTTTAGGGAGCGTGCCGAAGCGGGCGCGGGGACGGGAGGAAACGGGCATCGGAAGCCACGCGAAACGGCGACAGGCGTCACGTCCAGCTTCTGCTGCAAGCAATCTGAGGGGGGGGGGGGTCGACTTCAATGATGCGTGGTCATGGCTGAGAAGCGCATGCAGGCACTCAAAACCACCCCCAAGGCGAAGTCTGGACCCTCGGTACACGTACATCCGACCAGACGGCAACCCAGACGGCCAGGAAGGCATCGATTTCTTGCTTGGGGAGGCTGCTATCCTCCAACACGCTGCTGCAGCGAATGGTGCGGTGTTTGTCCGCTGCGTGGTGTGCGAGCGTGTGCTAACCATATCATTGTTTGTGTAGCAGGAGCCACTACGTTTGGTGGCAGCCGCGACCAAGGCGGAGAGCAAGCAGCAGTGCGCAGTGGCAGCAGCGCCAACCCCAGCGATGTCGGACGTGAGTAAGCTGAAGCTGGGACCCCCGGTGCCGAAGAAGGCGGAGCCCAACAAGGACGAGGTCGTGGGCGCGGTGCAGGCCGCCGTGGTGTCGTGGCTGGAGCGAGGTATCGACCTGGACAGACAAGTGTAGTTCCTGAGTCAGTCCAAGCCACCGTGGAGACAACCCCCCCAGTCACCGGACCCGTCACGTCAGACGTCAGCAATACGGACGCCCCCAGCGATCCTGCAGTATGTGTACTTGGACAAGTCGGTGGTATTCACTCCGGAGCGAGAGGGTTGGATGAAATCTAAACTCTATCGCCCTATCGGGACAGCATATATTGTTGGACGTATCTGTCGGCGGCCGATGCGAAGCAAGTTCGGCTCCCTATTTGAAATTCGCTGGTTTGACACCCAGTTCCAGAACGCGGTGGAGCATGTCAGTGTCGGTTGTGCTCAACGTGGTATCGACAATTACGAATCACGTATCCGATTGAAACGCAACCCCGACGGGCAAGAATTGATTATGAATGACGCCAATGACGACATTGACGACATTGATGTGGATGATGATGACGACCTGCAAGTTGTGAACAACTACGAAGAATATGATCCTGGTATCTTGCTTCCGACGAGTTTGAGAGAGGTCGAGGCCATTCAGAGCTTGCGATTTGAGCCTACAGCAGAAGTAGATGCACCGGGCGACCTCTACCAGTGCGCTGATGGCTCAAAAATGACGTCGCTGCTGCCTGAATACAAGCATCTGTTTGAACACTCGGCCACTTCCAGCTTTTTTGGGTACTTGCCTCTGTACTTCTCGCGTCAAGTATTGTTCCAAACCAACAAGTACGCTGTTGCTAATGACATCAGGGTTTCAGCACCGTTCACACTCTCGGAGCTGATGGCTTTTCTAAGCGTCATGTTCTACATGGCTTTAAACGACAAAGGCGAGTATGTAAACTAGTGGGGCCAGCAACCAGAAGACATGATACTTGGGGGCAGTTCAATCTCGTTGGATAGTGTGATGACTCTCAATCGGTACAAACTGCTGCGACGCAGTCTCAGTTTCAACGCGTTGCCGACTACGCTGAATCAGGACGCTGCTGCCCGTATTAGACCTTTGCTGAATTTACTGAAAGTGACTGGAGGCCTATACATCAAGGTTGGTAGGATTGTGGCTCTGAAATAAGCCAGTATTACCTACAGGTCTCGACAAGGAAGGCACATGATTGTATTCAACACAATGAAACCAACAGGAAAGTATCACTTCCGATTCTATGTTATCTGCTGTTCGTCTACGTGGATTGCACTCAACTAAAAATTGCACTGTAAAAGATGCGACGTTGGAGACCGACTTGATGGTATTGTTGGTCAAGCAGAAGCGCAGTCGCTGCGGGATGAATTCTATAAAGTGTCAAAGATTCGACAGCACGTGCTGGAGATCATGAGGCCATTTTTCGGCACCAAACGCATCGTCAATATGGACAATTACTATACGTCAGTCCAGCTGCTTCAGGAGCTCGAGCTCAAAGGTCTGTACGCTCGGGGCACCATCAAATCCAATAGCAAGCAATTCCCACGTCACACGATCCTCGATGAGACTAAGTGTACTCGCGGCGATCTCCGCCAGCCCATCTCCCGTGAATACAGTATGATTGCTGCCTCCTGGTGTGACGGAGACATTATCAACATGGTGTCAAACGCCGACGCATCGACGGTCACGCCTGTCACTAGGATGGTTGGCAATGTGTCGGCTGAGTTTGCAGCCACAACCTGCGTTGGTGAGTACCAGAACAGGCAAGGCGTGGACAGATTGGATCAGATCCGGGACAGGTTTTCCATTGCTGACGGGCATTCTTACAAAAGATGGCACAAGAAACTGGCTTTGGCCATGATTGATATTGCACGGTCGAACGCGTACTCGACGCGGCGAATGGCAAAACCAGACTCAACCGCGCGTGACCCGCACCGGCAATTTGTTATGGATTAGCTAGTGAGCTCATGAACGGCAAGTGGGCCGAGGTACCGAGCGAGGTTCGTATGATCTATGGAGCACGGCTGTTGGACGAACGTTCGGTCATGTGTGGCGGTGGTTACTCCAGCATTAAGCCAACTCAACCGTTAGCCTCCAGTGTCACCAGTCCACTGCAGCGATGCACTGCCGTTGCCTCTAAGCAAATTCACGACAAGAAAAGTAGGAATCGACGGTGTATTGTTTGCCGATGGGAAGATCGCTACCCAACGGAGGTGACAACATACTGCCTCACTGACGGGGTGTGTTTATTCCATGAAGTGAACGTATAGCTGCCAGCTACTTGGATGTGCCCAAAGCAGTCGTGGACTTGCTGGGATAAGTTTCATAAGTTTTATTTGCCCCAGAAACTGTTCACGGTGAAAGGAAATGTCCGCCGTGGGTCATTGCTAGCTCAGCTAAAGAGCGCTGCTACTGGCACGGATACAAGCAAATGCGATCTGCCTAATTCTAGGATCACTCCAAGGCCCGCCATCGCCCGCCAAATTGTTCTTTAGCTGCTCGCCTGGACGTGGTGGCCGAGCTGCTGCCGGACATTGGCCTGGATTTGGTGGTCAAAATGCCGCCGGACAATGGCCTGGATGTGGTGGTCGAGCTTCTGGCCTGGACGTGATGGCCGAGGATGTACAAGTAGAGCATGTCGGTAGAGGAAATTCACGACTTCACGGAGATGTATAGAGGCGTTAATGCTGACTTCCAACTACATTCTACCTTCAATGTGTGCGTCAGCTTCAAACAAGCGCAAAATAACTGTGTGCAGCGCGTCCTGTGCCTCGGACAAAACAAAGAAGTAAGTGCAATGAAGCGCGCTTTCGGCATTGGGCTGAGCTCTCTAGCCAGCTCAAGCTTTGCAGATTCCTCAAAAAGGAAGTAATTGGTGAAGACAATTGTAGCTTCAGACGTTGGAGATTGAGTTGAAAGCAACACGTCGCGCACATCGGCTGCCGCCATAATCACTTTGCGCAGTAGTGGGTAAGCGGCAGCGTGACGATGGAATAGTCGTACGGCGAGCGAGCACCGATCGTTGCGCATCTCAATACCAACGCACCTTTTTACCTTGGTTGTTAGCGCAACCTGTGCCAACACATTGCCTATTCCGGCACCGACGTCCATGAAGATGTCGTTCTAGCTCAGTGGTCCCATCGCGGCAAGCATCGAGGCGACACCCGGCGGAAGCAGCTCACTCGCGTTAGTTTGGGTCCTGGCGAATATCACTCGCTGTGATGTTACTGAAAATGGTGGCCAGAGCGCTGGATGCGACAGGCGTCGTGAGCAGTGACGTGGACTGCACCGCCGGCGCAACAGTGGCCTCCTTCTCCGCAGACTCCTTCTCCTCGACCGTGAGCAGTGACACGGACTGCACCGCCGGCGCACCAGCCGGTTCCTCCTTCACAGACTGTTTCTCCACACTTTCTATTGTCTTCAGCTCCGCTGGTGTCCGTTCGGGCGATGGCGGGGGTGTCGGCAGTGAGCGCTGACTCCCAGCGCTTCTACAACGGGATGGACATCCGCTCGATGATAGCAGGCGCCGCCCTGGCGCTGATCCACTGAAGAAGCAGCGCGGGAAGTCCTTGACCGCCTTCCCATAAGTCCGCTTGAGGGTCGCGAGGAGCAGTCGGAGCTGAGTGGCTGTCCGCTTGGACTTCGCCATGTGCCTCACCACGTAGCCCCATATCACCCGAATGCCTTCTCTCTCGAAATCGAGCGCAATCTGCACTAACTGTTTGTCTTCCCAATCAAGAAAGCTGGTCCACATGGCGATCAGGAAGAGTGCGTGTCTCTTGATTTAACTATGACCACAGGACTGCTCAATGGTGCATATGTCTTAGTCTTTGTATTGCCAAGACGAATGGCGCTGATTGGCTGACTGGTTTGGTAAGATATCAAAACATCATGAGATCCCCGGTTTATGGCCACAAATCAGGTGACTCCGGCGGCGTGGCGCTATATATTACGAGCCAGTCCTTCGCACATGCCAGTACGCAACTTTTTGGTTGGCGGAAACAAAAGACGATAGCGCCGCTAAAAGGGCACAAAATGCGCCCTTGTAGGGCTCTCTCGCCCACCGTGTTTTGCAAATGTGCTTAAAGAGCGAAAAATGTACCCTTCTACCGCGAAAGGGTTAATAATACACACCCTTCACTGTACAGATGTCCCCGACAAAAAAAAGGTCGGACCAATAAAACTGCGAGGCTGCACGATTCACTCAGGTGTCATATAGATGCATAAGTACACTGAGTTACTCTGAATTTATTGTTTGCATGCACAGAAAGCTTCCCGTAATGACATTTTCCCACCAAGTTGCATCTACCTCAGTACATCCCCAGATGACCAGTTTCAAATCCCATGCACATCTGTACTCCCTGTGCGAGGTAAATTGCTGCTTACAGTTGCAAATTTGCCAGGGACATCTGTAGTGACGGACGCCACTTCAAACGCATCGAAGTCGATTCAATGTTGACGTGGAAGGAAAAAACACATAAACATCAAATAGAAGGCCACCTTACTACAGTGGCCTTCTATTTGATGTAAGGTCCTTACCACCATGCCAAATGTTGACGTGGAAGGAAAAAACACATAAACATCAAATAGAAGGCCACCTTACCACCATGCCAAATGCTGACGTGGTACATCCGGACCGAAATGATGATGCAGGGCACCT
The DNA here is from genome assembly GCF_020800215.1 of Phytophthora ramorum. Taxonomy (NCBI): domain Eukaryota; phylum Oomycota; class Peronosporomycetes; order Peronosporales; family Peronosporaceae; genus Phytophthora; species Phytophthora ramorum. Next base: position 870,235 of record NW_027150648.1, read on the forward strand.
GCTCTTTTAAAAATGGTCGGCTGCTGACAGTCATCATCTACTCCATACATGAAGTAGTACATGTATAGATAATTCTGGATGGATCCCATCTTGAGTTTTCTCCTTCTTCAATGATTATCTATTGTACATACATGTAGGCTACAGCGAAGCATAAGATGCTGTATCTGATGCAGGATTTACAGACTCTGGCGGAATGGATAAACGACTACTGGTGGTCAATGAATGGCCAGCCCCTGACAGTTCCCAATTCGCTCCGAACGCCACGCATTGCTTGTGTTCCTATCCCATGGGAGTTTCTCAAGTTCTATTGGTCACCGTCGTTGCCCTCTTCGCCTGTAGCGATTTTGCTGGAGTCGTAGAAGCCTACCCGATCAAGCGTTCATCCGTGGCTTCGACTGACACTCTCACTCATGGCCACTCAATCGTCGCGGGAGGAAGATCGCTGCGTGTGGAACAAACAACAAACGTCGAAGACGGCGACTCCGAGGAGAGGGTGAATTTGTGGACAAAAATTTCCAAGCCTGTGAAACTCAAATTGTGGCGCTGGAGAGGCAAATCAGACGACTTTGTCAAAAGCGAGCTCGGAATGAAGGCCTTGTCAGGAGCAGCGCTTAAAGCGCATCCGAACTACCGTACCTACCTGAACTTCAAACTCGGCAAGTGGTACCGAAACGAGAAGCTTACCACGCTTGGTGCATGGGAGCGCTTGAAGCTGAGTGACATTCCTGTTGACAAGCTTCGCAGTACCGACGACTACATGACCTACGTCCGCTATGTGAATATCTTTGACGATAATGCTATGCGAGCAATGAAGGCCAAGCGTAAGACGCCCCCTCTAGTGAGTACTAATTTTGATAGCAAGGCGTCCAAGCTGGAGATGTTGGAGAGAGCGCGGATTTGGGGACTGACTGAAAGATCCGACGATTACGTTTTAACGGCGCTGAGAATGAAGGGGGTATCAGAAGAGGAGGTGCTACACCACGCAAACTTCGGATATTATTACAGATATATGAAAACATCATTGGAAATGACGTATCTAAAGGGATAGATGCATCATCACACTGGTCAAAGTTCAGGTTAACTTAACTGTAAGTTATCCTCGACTTATTGCAACGCCGAACATTGTTTTAGATACTTCGAAGTAAAAGTTTGTGAGTAGCTTTTGGTTTGATGGCCATTTCCGGGTCAAGCGGCTATGTAATATTTCGGCACAGTGCACCAGAACCGCCTTCATTTTAAAACAGTCCTGCCGACTTCCTTCAGGTCACGTTGTCATGAGTGTTTGACGTCCCGAAATAAGAGATCTGGGCCATATGACACGCGCTATCGACGAGCTTCTGGACGTCGTCTCGCTGAAGTGGACACCTATACACACTCTGCGCCTCGTGTCGGCCATTGCAGTTTCTGCGCGCTCGAGAACCTCCGAGTCGTGACACAAGCTACAACGGCCCATTTTGAACGATGCGGCTTCTGCACAAGGTGATATGAGCACTATCAAACCTTTAAGCAAAGGGCTGGTGGAATATTTTTATCGAGCGCACCAAGACAGTAAGTGCATCTTCAGCAGGAGGACATCTGGAAATTATGAAAGGGCTGCATGCCGACCACCGGAATTTGGGATTACTGGTACCGAGGTGGCATGGAAATTTGTGGCGCGATCTGGAAGAACGACGTTGAAGTGATCGAGTGGCTGAAGGTAAATGCTCAATCTGACCGAGAATACGCGGCAAAATTGCTGTTGGGGGCTGCTGCACAAGGAGATGAAAGTCTTGTTGAATGGATACAGGATGCATCGGGTCGGAGCACATGTATTTGACAGTACCCAACGTTCCTCTCGAATACAATCGCCCACACGTCGAAAATGCTTTGAATGGCTTTCTCTAAATACTGTAAGTAAACCAACATTGGAGTATCTGGACGGCGTCACGCTGGTAAATTACTCGACAGATCTAGCTGGCCCGTTCCAAATGCACCACCTCGAGCCGACTAATCGGCCGCTCGCCCTCCACGGACAGAAAAATCGCGTTCCTGAGCGTGTTTTATCTTGTCACTCCATTGCAGTTGCACGCAAGAAACAGAGAAGTGGACCATCGCGAGCGCCACCAGTACGTTCTCAGCTAGACCAACACGAGCTATCCAGCATTTTTACGTTTGCGGCGCCCGTGTTTTACGTGAAGTGTACCTCCATACCGCCAGAGACGATGAAGCATGGGGGGCTTTGACCGACGTTCCAATATGATGGAGCATCGTTTGTAGTTAGCTTCCTGTTTTGATTATCTTCAGTTTTACTTCATTTTCTTCTCCAGCGCCATATCTACTATTTGCACCCAGAAAATCACAAAGTGCAAGTTGAGTTGCTCTATGCCAAAAGACTTCTGTTGCTGGATGAAAAACGGCATTCTAGGTGGAAGATGAGGAAGTATTTGACGAAGACGTTCCTGTTATATTTCAGCTCTACATACTGAACGGAGCGACCAAGTTCAGCTTTCCCAAAAACGTCAGAGCGGACCTCATCCGCTGGTTTGGCGTGAATCCAAGGGAAAATCCGACTGAAGAATATCTCAGCACTTTGAAGAAAATTGCGACACTGGACAAGAACTTGCAGCCACACAAGCCTGGAGTGGATATAAAGATTCCCGTGCGAATAGTTATTGGATTTACTTCGGACACTTCAGGAGGATTATAGCGTTGCAAGATGTTTAAAATGCTGAAAATGCGGTAAGGGAGGAATGGGGAGTTTATCAGCGGAGTGCGAAGGTCAAAGACGTCGAGCTTGGATCATTGCGATGCACATATGTGATGGAGCCAATAATTTTAGACCACGGCGACGCGGCGGTGCCTCCCTCAGTAGCCGACATGGTCATTGAGTTGATGCGCGACAATGCATGGTTGTCTCAAGTGCTCAACGCCCACGTGGACGCGGATCCAGAAAGTTATACTTTGATGAAACAGCAGGTGAACATTCGCCATCACTCCAAATCGGAGCCGTTGATATGAACTTTGACAACCAGCCTCCGAGCCCATGATTATGAGGCAATGTGTTCCGCTGTCGTGAACAATCAGATAACCAAGAATATTTCGATGTATGCGAATATAAATTCCAGCCTTGGTGGAAACAGTGGATACAAGTGGAAGGGACTTGCTTATGCCTTTTGAGCCCGTGAAAACTCGTCGCTGGAGTCTTTGGCACTCACTTCCATTGACACTGCCACCATCGAGGACATGGAGGGTTTTACTGCTATCCTGAATTCGGATCATCCCGAAGAAGTCCATTGTGGCTAAAGACAGAAGCTAAGACCGCACTTCTGAGTGCACTTCTTCCCCAGAGAGTTTCATTCAAGTTGTATAACAAACGGAAACGCGAGGACTGTGAGTCTATATTTCGCATTGGCGCACTGGATGATCCCGTACTGTCCAACATTTTTTGGTTCGCTGCTCATATTCTACGTCAGGTCTATTTCGACAAGCCTATCGGTAGAGCAAGCAGTCTTTTTGAGTTCGAAAATTGCCGCGCTCCAGTACCGATTTAATAAATCCGCAAAGGTGATTGCTCTCTTAAACATCCCTTTAGGGGATGTTTCATTGAACTTCAGCACGACACAATCAAAGATAGCAAGTTACTGTTAGCAAATTCTGGAGCATGAAAGGTGGTACATTCATAATATCACGGTCACCGACTTCGAGCTTGAGATTTCGAAAACTGGTTGATCTAACAAAGAATCCAACATCTCGCAACTTTGAAGAAATATCTCGATGAGAACCTTAGCTCCTTTGGGATCGATACCACAATTCTGGGCGAGTGGATGCCTCATTACCGAAACGAGCGCCTCTGTTGTGGAACTAAAGAGTCAATCACCCAACAATGGGTTGATTGACACAGCGACACCACATTTCAGTTAGTTTAGCCCATCAACCTCCTCACTTCACAATCTTATATGTCTCTGTCAGAAGTTGCTGCGGTGGATGCGGACGCCAGTGCTTCTTCGTCCCTGTCGCTCTTCGTCCTCTGCAGCCGCGTCTCGTCGTCCAAGCGGCAGAACGAGGTGCTGCAGCTGCAGCTTCTGGACGCCTCGACGCTGTTGGAGACCCAAGTCGCTCCCAGTCACAAACCGCGAGCGCTTGACTGCTCGGGCGTTGAATATGTCGCGGCAATCGAGACAGCGCTCAGTCCTTTAGCGAAGGACGAGGCACCTCGCTTCGAGCTCCGGTGGTCGAGAGACACACGGACGTTGACGCTCATGGAGCGCGCAGGGTTCGCTATGAAGTTCTCGAGTATTATTTTCCAGAGGTCAGACGACGAGGACAAGTGGAGGGAGCTGCTGCATCTTGTGGCGCAGCAGCAGAGAGAAAATGGGGAGAAACTAAGAGATACAGAGGGGAAAGTCGCGCAGCTGGAGACGCTGTTGAAGCAGAAGGAGGCGTTGCTGGACACGACGTTGACGCACAAGCAGAAGACGGAGGATACGTTGTTTGAAGGGTTTTGTGCCGTGCTGAACGCCAAGAAAGATGAGATTAAGAGACTGCAGAATGAGGTGGAGAGGGCTCAGGAGGTGGCGGCCTATGATATGCAATCGGATGCGAAGAGGAAAGTCCCTGCGAGGAAGAGAGCGAGGAAAAAACCAGGTGCGAAGCTCAAGAAGGTGGAGAAAGAAGATGAGGATGAAGATATGAGTGACGGGTCCAGTAAGGAGAGTGACGATGAGAGCACGGTGACGGAGGGGGAGGACGATAACGAGAGCGAAAGGAAGCGCACGAAGAAAGACGCTATTAGTGCCTACAGCCAGGTGCCAGCTCTACGCTCGAGCTCGGTGCAGATCAGCTCCGCGGAGGACCTGCTGTCGAGTATGGATGATATTATCAAGAACGAAGCGGAAGCGGATGAAGCTGTGCAGCGAGGTAGCAGCAGTCAGGATGTGAAGTCAGAACCAGTTGTGTCTGCTGGCAGTTCACGAACAAAAAGGGCTGCTACAGTGAAGAAGAAGGTAAGCCCTCCGCCCAAGCCGACACCTGAACCAGTGAAGCCGCCTCGTTCAATTCCACAAGTGGATGAACCGATGGACTCGGAAGAAGAAGATATCCTTGACATGCTATCGTAGCCAGGCTTTGGTATTATTTCACGAATGAAAGTCAGTTTTGCTCTAACAACTTGTGGGGTCTTGTGTCAGAAGAAATGTCTTGTTCAAGAGATGCCGACCTCGTGTCTGCAGCTCTGCAAGTTCCATCATATTGTACCGATCACCCTTTAGCTCCCCGTGTGAAACTCACGTTCCAAAGGCCAAGTCGCGCGCTAGCGAAACAAAATATGACTTGCAGGAAGATGATATCTCCAACAAGTTTATGAATGACCAATGGAGATGATAGAGTAGCGATGTACGACCAGAACACCCTTGCTGTTCATGCATATCTGATTATGATGCTGATGCCAGCACTATTGGCTGCCTTTGTACCTTTTGCTTTGGTCTCCCCATTTCGAGCATACCAACGAATTATTCTGGCTTACAAAACGAAACTCCTTTTTCTCCGCAACCGGACAATATTGTTTGGGGTTGTTATCGAGGAAGCCTTACCTATCGTTCCAGCAGCTACTATTTTAGTTTCGCCACTTACACGTAACATCGATGTTTACTTCTCGCGGCGCGAGTCACACTCGGCCACGATTTCTTCAGCGGACTTGCCCGTCGTCTCTGGAATTAACCCTTAGTACCAACTTCAGACCAAGTATGAAGAAGATGGCCAGCATCACCGGAAAACGGCACATACCGAGTGCATCCGTTACGGAGGTAGTACTCGATGCGATACCGGCAATGAGACTGGCGCGTGTATTTGGCCGATCTCCCTCGGCTTCTTCCGCTATGAGCACGCGTAGCGCACTACAGTTGGCACAGTCAAGTTAATACGGGATTTGTCGATGCGGTTCTGCGATAAGTGTGAATCAAATATATCGTTTGCCTATGGGATACAGATAACTAGCGGTGTTCTCGAAGCGAGGGAGGGCGTTCACCGCTGGAATAGGTAGCGTTCACGCAAATGAGTCCTTGAAGCATTACTGGGGTGAATGGTTTCTCTGAAATTTACCACCTCACAGGGGAGTAGCGTGACAACTGACCGGGTAATTATGGGCGAACTGCATTGCCGTCATCCATCCGGTGGCTGAAGAAACGAATGGGAAATGGATTAGTCCCTGGAAATTGTTTGTACAGGTAGGTGTCGAGGTCATCGTTGTGCTTTGGTGTTATTACCCCCTTGAAATTATGGCGTCAAATGGAGAAACTGTGTGCAATAGGTAATTGACGATTGACGTTTACAAGTCGATCGGCTAGCCCCTCAAAGCAAGCGGTTGCACAAGCTTACGCGTAGTAAGCTTTCAGGAATTTTTCGTATACCGCAAAGCTTGGACTCGAAGAGTCAGCAATTTGGTCGAGTTTGAGCGCCTTGTACACAGTCGTGGGCTGCGCTTCGAAGTTGACCCACCTCGTCACCAACTGATCCGTGTAACTCTTATAAAGCTTGAAGTATGGGCTATTCGGCGCTTGCGAACCGAGTTTATCGAGACCGAGAAGCTTGTAGGCGTAGGTCGGCGTCATATCCGAGTTCTCAACAAACGCCTTGGTAACCCTTGTACCGCTAGGTTGCTGGGCATAGAGGGCTTTCAAGTAGTTTCCGTATACCGCAAAGCTTGGACTCGAAGAGTCAGCAATTTGGTCGAGTTTGAGCGCCTTGTACACAGTCGTGGGCTGCGCGTCGAAGTTGACCCACCTCTCCACCAACTGGTCCGTGTATTTCTTATAGACCTTGAAGTTTGGACTCTCCTGCGCTCGCAGACCCAGTTTGTCGAGTTTCAGGGTCTGGTAAGCTTGGGTCGGTGTCATATCCGGGTTCTGAATCCACGACTTCAGCATCGTCTCATGCTTCTTGGCCAGCTTAGTGTTTTTGATCGTTGCAACAAACTTCATCCACCAAATCTTGAACGTGGTCATCATCCTGTCCTCGTCGGTACCATCATCAACCTCCGTTTTCAGCGCTGGGCGAAGGTGTCGAGAGATACTTTTGTCACTGATCACCTCAAATGATCGATCCGAAGTGCGAGCACTCGCCAGCGCAGCGTTGGTACTAGCGAGCAAGAGCGCCAAGGCCACAAGAAGCAGATAGTACGGCCGCATGGTCACTTAGCGAGTTCGTCTTCCCTGAAGTCCCGTGAGCGGTTGTTAGCGAGTTGTGGACTGAGCAGGTGAGTTGGAGGCCACCAATAGGAGTCCCATTGGGACAGCAGGTGAGATTTGTGCGGGCTGCACATCAACGATCTGTAGCCTTGGGAGAAAGAGCGCCTACGAACCTAGGTATTGGGCTGATCCCAGCAGGATTTATCCCATCAATTTCGTGAATAAATGGACAGCAAACGGCCAATTGTAGACACTTTTGCTTACATTTCGATTGCGCCTTACATGGTTGCACCAACTCGACAGATTCCCGGGGGGGGGGGGATAATACCCAACAGATTCATAAGCTGGTTCACAACTGATCTCTTTCCTATTCGCGGAGCTACACGTAGAATCGTGTCTAAACCCAACTAAACTTGTTTTGCCTCTATCGAGTCCAAACATGTGCACACCCAAATAAACGGGTCTGCATCCGAGGTTTAGTCGGGAAAATGCTTTGGGAATCGGTCCATTATTTATAATAAAGCATTATAATATAATCTACTATTAATTATTATAATACCGTGTTGCACTCAAATGAGTCCAGATGTTGGAAAGCCTCATAATCAAGATCTGCCGGATGAAGAAGGCTATGAAGCATATGCTGACCAGGAAAAGCAGATCTGAGCCAGCGATCGCCAAAACAGTATTTACAGCGTTTGGCATGGTTTTTAAAATGTAAACTTTACACTATAAAACCACGTCAACTCGCCACCGCATCTTTGCTGTTTTCACTTACCTCAACTCCATAATTTTGAGTCTTTATTAAATGAGGCCTTTCGCGGTACCGTCACTAGGATTCAGAACACGATTTCGGGAGAGATCGGCACTCGAACCGGCTTGGATCTTGTTCGAGATTGGCAACGTGTTTGCGCCGTATTGCTGCCGGTACTTTATTATTAATATTATTTTTTAAAATATAAAACAGCAACACCTCCCGCTGTTTCCACTAATTCTGTGTGAAGATCAGGGACAAAATGTTTATCGTTAACTTGCGCTGCAACACAGAATGACCTTCCTGATTTTGACCTCGTTTCTGAAATCTAGGCCCAACTTCAGACTCAAAATCTGAAAGAGGCTGAGTCGCAGTCGTTATTGCGCTACGAGTAAATTTACAAATAGTGGTGGCGACGTTACCGTTATGTCTCTAACACGGGAAATAACGTCATTTGGGTTAAGTTATTGTTTTAGCGTTACTTTAACACTGTATGATATTTGCAATAACATGAACATGGTGTAGCTATTTTTGTGCTTATGGCATTGTAGATGCCATACTTTTGCAAAGTCCGCTAAAGTCATTCTTGGCATCTTGTGCCACACTCTATAACTGCTCTGAGCTTCTTTTCTGGTGGATGGCTGTCGCCTCTGTCTGACGATTGCTTTGCGTTCTGTCCGAGCCGGAGGAGGTCACTGGTTCCACAGCTGAAGACTAGTCATTGTGGACAACGACTGGTACGGCATCTGCCACGCCGGGACGCCTGCCCCTACGCAGAAGGGGATCCCCAGTGCGCCGTGACGCCCAACGGCGCGACATCCCAGCCCATGGACCTCAAGGCTCTGCTGTCGGCGCCACCGTCTCGACCAACTCGTACGGACGTCACTCGAGTGACTCGTACTGTGACCTGAACCCTGCTTACTTCCACATCGCCGCTGTGACCCTACTCAGCAGTCTGAACTCGATCTTCATCGTTAATGTCACGGCCGGCTCGGAGATTTTAAGGTGTACGAGCAGACTGCCGTGTTCCTGGAAGAGGATGCCCAGACGGCCTGGAGGAGTAACCGTGGAGCTCGGCTGCTAAGAACACCGTGTACGTTAAGACTCGTCGTCTCTCGTGGATTTTCGAGAGGTACACTGATGGTCCTCTGGTGTCTTCGGGCTCGCACACGACAGGTGCTTATTACTACTACCTGCTTGAGATGGATGGCGCTGGAGCAATCACTGATGGTGCGTGGGTGTACGACGGAACTGGATACAACGAGTATATCTTTTCTACGCGTCCTACTACAGTACATTTTCAATCAACACTACAAATTCTGATCTTTGACAGGGTGCTTTCGGGTTTCGAGAGGGTCGATGGTGTGTGGAATATTGATTCGCTTGTAACTAAGGGCAATATTAACGCAGAAATGGACACCCATGGGATTACGGGCTGATCAAATAGAAGAGGCCTTCTTTGGGCTCACACTGCCTCAGACAGATTCCACAACATTTTTGGGAGGTGGCAGCTGCCAGGAAGGAGGTCATGCCTAGACACGCCAGTTGGCTGGATGAATATATCACTAAGTTGGTCAAGGCTGTTGGCGTCTCGGGGCTGCGCTCTACTTCCATGCGATTTGGAGGTGGCGGGTACAATACTTTGACGAAATGAACAACGTAACGGAGCAGTATCACGCGAAGACCTTTGCTAATAAGCTACGAGTGGGGTATCACACCATGCACAAACACATACAGGTGCCCAAACACATGAAACTTTTGGAGCAAGCAACGGCGGTTGTCGCTCAGGTCCTAGAGGAAGACCGCAACTGTATTCCCCAGCAAGTGCAAACGGAGGGGTGCAGCTACCTCCTTTTCTTCGATGGAGGCTCCAGAGGTAACCCAGAGCCGGGTGGTGCAGGGGCAGTTATGGTGCGCATTGGGGAGCATTCCGGGCGATATCAAGTGGTCTGGGTGGGGAGTATGTCGTACGCGGCCAAATCGACCACGAACAACGTTGCAGGAAATATGGGACTGTATGTGGGGTTGACGGCCTGCGGACAAGAGGGTTATTCCCTTGTACATGTGGCTGGAGATAGTGCCATGATAATCAGGCAACATCGGGCCAGACACCCACCAAAAGCAGTTCATTTAAAGACTGTATTGGCAAAGCAGACGGAAGATGGCGACGGTAGTGGTTCTAACATGAACCCACCACCGCAGAGAACACAATAAGATGCTCGACTGGTTGGCCAACCATGCCATGGACACGAAGCGGAGCTGGCAAACCACAATAGAAGCGGGTCGAGCATATCCAGCCCAATGGACACGAGTCAATGAACTGGCGGACGGAGACGTCGGGCATTGTCATTTGGAATATGGTGCAGCACACCAGACAAGGGATGCCAGTGCTGTTCCTTAAGGGACGGCCAGGTGAATCGATCTGCCAACAGCAGAGCGGTGCCCAAAAGCTGACGGCTGATCAAGAGGCAGCCGACAGAACGGACATAAGAGGTCGTTAGTGATAGAGCTAGATGACATCAATGTACCTCACTGAGAAACGAAATATTGATTCGCTTGTCGTCTGGGGTCGTCTTCGTCTTCCATCTTGCTGGAGGTGACTGAGACGTCAATGGCAAATTGGAAAATGTGATGCCTTCCTCCACTTCGCTTTAATACGAGATACCCCCCCTTCCACTGGCTGGGCAGACAATACCACCAACTTGATGGAATCACGTGGCCAGCGACAATAGTCCGGGTAGGTCAAGCTGGTCTGATCAGGAACAGGGATTCCCTGCCCTGACAGGCTGCCAGAGTCCCTGGCCCAGGGAACACCACGTCGTCCAGGAAGGCAGACTGTACGCCAACATGTTGTTACAATTCGCATTTGACCAGGAATGGTGTCTCCACGTAGTAAGTATAGGTTTGGTACACCCCTGAGCGCCTCCCTCCGATCGGTTTGAACGCCTCCCGGCGTCGGTCGAAGTCCGATCAGCGTGAATGCTCCCCTCCGACCAACTTGTAAGTTCCGTCCGCTGAATCAGCGTTGCTTATGGCAATATCATACAGCTTATATGTGGTCTTTCCAAATTTCAAGAATCCTGGTTCGGTGATTGGCTTGATCTTGACCAATGAGCAAGCCTGTGAATTGTGTGTTGTTATGAGCTAACATGTAAACAACTAACTCGGACACATATTAACCGTAAAACACATATCGTTATTTAGCGTTAAAAACAATAACGTCGCCACCCCTATCTCTGACAGTACTCCGAACGCCAGGCATTGCTTGTGTTCCTATCCCATGGGAGTTTCTCAAGTTCTATTGGTCACCGTCGTTGCCCTCATCGCCTGTAGCGATTTTGCTGGAGTCGTAGAAGCCTACCCGATCAAGCGCTCAGCGGTGACTTCGACTGACACTCTCACTCATGGCCACTCAATCGTCGCGGGAGGAAGATCGCTGCGTGTGGAACAAACAACAAACGTCGAAGACGGCGACTCCGAGGAGAGGGTGAATTTGTGGACAAAAATTTCCAAGCCTGTGAAACTCAAATTGTGGCGCTGGAGAGGCAAATCAGACGACTTTGTCAAAAGCGAGCTCGGAATGAAGGCCTTGTCAGGAGCAGCGCTTAAAGCGCATCCGAACTACCGTACCTACCTGAACTTCAAACTCGGCAAGTGGTACCGAAACGAGAAGCTTACCACGCTTGGTGCATGGGAGCGCTTGAAGCTGAGTGACATTCCTGTTGACAAGCTTCGCAGTACCGACGCCTACATGATCTACGTCCGCTATGTGAATATCTTTGACGATAATGCTATGCGAGCAGTGAAGGCCAAGCGCAAGACGCCCCCTCTAGTGAGTACTAATTTTGATAGCAAGGCGTCCAAGCTGGAGATGTTCGAGAGAGCGTGGATTTGGGGAGTGACTGAAAGATCCGACGATTACGTTTTAACGGCGCTGAGAATGAAGGGGGTATCAGAAGAGGAGGTGCTACACCACGCAAACTTCGGATATTATTACAGATATATGAAAACATCATTGGAAATGACGTATCTAAAGGGATAGATGCATCATCACACTGGTCAAAGTTCAGGTTAACTTAACTGTAAGTTATCCTCGACTTATTGCAACGCCGAGCATTGTTTTAGATACTTCGAAGTAAAAGTTTGCGAGTAGCTTTTGGTTTGATGGCCATTCCCGGGTCAAGCGGTTATGTAATATTTCGGCACAGTGCACCACAACCGCCTTCATTTTAAAACAGTCCTGCCGACTTCCTTCAGGTCACGTTGTCATGAGTGTTTGACGTCCCGAAACAAGAGATCTGGGCCATATGACACGCGTTATCGACGAGCTTCTGGACGTCTTCTCGCTGAAGTGGACACCTATACACACTCTGCGCCTCGTGTCGGCCATTGCAGTTTCTGCGCGCTCGAGAACCTCCGAGTCGTGACACAAGCTACAACGGCCCATTTTGAACGATGCGGCTTCTGCACAAGGTGATATGAGCACTCTCAACCCATTAAGCAAAGGGCTGGTGGAATATTTTTGTCGAGCGCACCAAGACAGTAAGTGCATCTTCAGCAGGAGGACATCTGGAAATTATGAAAGGGCTGCATGCCGACCACCGGAATTTGGGATTACTGGTACCGAGGTGGCATGGAAATTTGTGGCGCGATCTGGAAGAACGACGTTGAAGTGATCGAGTGGCTGAAGGTAAATGCTCAATCTGACCGAGAATACGCGGCAGAATTGCTGTTGGGGGCTGCTGCACAAGGAGATCAACGTCTTGTTGAGTGGATAAAGGATGCATCAGGTTGGAGCTGATGGAAACAAGAGGACGGCCCAGCACAAGTACCATTGGGGAGTGGCGCAGTGGATACTCATGCATTGCGAGCTGGAAGATCGGTCTGCTAATTTTGATCGTGCTGTTGGTGATGGATGTCTGTGGTTCCCGAAATGGGCTGTTGAAGAGGGAGTGGCAGGCGACCGTACCGGGACAGGGGTTGCAGCTGATCATGACAGTTTACAGAACGACAATGGCCACTGTGCTTGAGAATGCTGTCCAATGGAGATTTGAAGATGTTGAAGTGGCTTCATGAAAAAGACTGCAAAGGTTGTACCACTTCGGCAATGGATGGTGGTGCTGCTGGGGAGGACTTTCTAGAAGTTGTGCAGTGGTTTCGTGTTACCCATAGTGAGGGTTTGTACACGTACAAAGGCGACGATGGATGGAGCAGCACAAAACGGGAATCTGACTGTAGGAGCGTGGTTGCATGAACATCGTTCAAAGGTGTAAGGACTGAGACGTGACGAGCACGTCAAGGCCCGCATATCCAAACTACAGCATCCACTACTACGCAAAGACATGTGGGTAAGTAAGGACCATGCACTGTGGTGCATGATCTCTGTCGTACACATTTACTTTTGTATAGCGCACGTCAACCCACTTCAACTTGAAGTGGATTGACCAATCAAATTCATTCATTTTAGCACCGCCTTGGGCACTGCTCAGACGGCCGGCCACAGGGCCTTAACCAACTAATATCACTTTGCAATTTGCGTCTAACCACCTACACGCTTCCACATCGCGGACTACCTTCACTCGCGGCCTTCTACTAGCTCAAGCCTTACATCTGGTAGCACTTACGGTCATTTTCGCTGGGCAAGTGGTCAGAAGATCTTCAATCGACCGACTCGACTCGCTACTTCGGCTTTCAGCTCGACTACTGCTACAGTATCCGGGTTAGGGTTACTGATTTCGCATTTACTGCTACTTTACGTGTTCTCTGACTTAGCGGCATTAACGCTTTTCGCTAGCCGTATAAAGTCTTGCATAATCGACATTAACGCTTTTCGCTAGTCGATTACGCTAACTAGCCTCACGCTTTTTGCTAACGGTTAGTTATCCGAAGGATTTGTACCTTCTTTTTTTTTAACGCTTTTCGCTTCACTAGTCACCTTCCCGCACGTAAGCCTAGTATATTGCGGAAACCTTTGGCCTTGTATGACCAAGGTGAACAACAAAAAAAGTAAAAACCTCAACTCAAACCCAGACCCTAATCTACAAGCAGTAGATCGACTTCGTATTAAGGGATTAAACTCAGTTAATCGCCTTGCAAGCTTAACTCACCACTTACAAGACCAGGAGAAGAGTTTTCACTCCAAGTCCGAGCGTATACTTTATCGAGAAGCTTGCCGTATCCTAAGTTTACAAGTGGTGCGTATTCATAACACACTCACTACTGTATTCGACCGTGAACTTAAGGAGAGCTCGCGTAAAAGAGCACTTGAAGAGGCTCAAAAGGAAGAGCTACTTGTTCAGGGTTTCGGTCAGAAGAAATCCAATCACAAGGCAAAGCGCCAACGCTTGAATTAGCGCTAAGTAGCGTTGTTTAAGTGTTGTTTTAAAAAAAATTCGCATTGTTTTAGTGTAATTGCACTTTGGCTCAGCCAATCAGTAGTTACCTAACCCCCAGCACCCGTATAATGCCGAATTTGAGAATCCGCGTAATTTCCAGTCGTATCCTGAATTTTCGCGTAATTTTCGAGTAAACTTTGGCGTAAGCTTCGGGTATTTTTCTAGTCTATGCCTAAGCGTACTGCTCGCGAGTGGGAAGAAGATCAGCAACATCGTCGCATTCTCACCATTGAACAAGCCGTTCAACGCTTTCACAGTTCGTGCTGCTATCTATTTGCAGTACGAGGTTACTTGCTTGACGGAACATCTCCGTGAAGTTTTCTTTCCGTTTTTCGAAACTCACCTCGACCGTGTTATCGATACTGGGTTTGGACAGTTTCTCTACGAGATCGTCGACAACTTGAACACCTGTGTCAACCGTATCGACACCGAAGTTCGTGCTTTCGTTGATCGCGTTATCAGCATCAAGCGCGCCCGTTTCGAGTAGCTGTCGACAATGTCGTTATAGCTCTAGTTCAGTAGCTAGCAGCTGTACATTCGTAGCGTAACTTTAATCAGCTTTTAGCTCAAGTTACACTATCATGACTTCGTTAAATCCTGGCGGAAGGTCTGCTGACCGTCTGACACAGTCTGTGGTCGAAATGGTGCAGAAGCAACAAGCACTAATCGACGTTTTGACTTCGCAACGCAAGGAAGTCAAAATTGAAGGTATAAGCCTACCTCGCTTCTATGGAAACATGGGTGACTCGGTTGAATTGTACTTCGACCAAGTTATTCATTACTTTGAGGCGAAGAACATTAATTGGCAAGATGAGAATCAGAGTAAGCGCATCATTGCCATGATGACTGCCAATTTCAGGGGAAATGCTGCTGCATGGTACATGCTTTGCAGGGATTCCATTAGTGACGTTCAAGACTTGATCCAGAAGCTCACGAAGGAATTTGTTCGTCCGGATCTTCAGGAGCGCCTTCGAGATCGATTGTACAGTCTCAAGCAAAAACGTTGTTCTAGCTTGGAGGACTACATCTCTCGGTTCCGCGTTGCTATCATGCAAGTCAAGGACATGAGTGAGCTTGACAAGATCACGTACTTCATTCGAGGTCTTGTTAGCCCCACGAAAGAAGAAGTTCAGTATCGTCGTTGGACGACGGTATCTGAGGCTCTCTCAATTGCACTCGAGTATGACAGATCGCACTTTCGTGCTGGTCCGTTTGAGAAGAATCGTTGGACACCTCCAAGATCTTTTGGACGTTCCAACTCCACGTCATTCGCTCGTTCCAACACGGCTCCACAGCGTCCTGCTGAGAATGAACCTGAGCCTATGGAAATCGACACTGGTCATGTGCATAACCCCCGCTGTGACAATTACCGTCGACCTGTTCAGAACAATAACCGCAACAGTGGCAACCCGAAGAAGTGTCGGTATTGTAAGAAGCCTGGTCACACGATTGAACAGTGCTTCAAGCTTCAAAATCGACAGACGCATGGAACGAACAACAGCTATCAGTCTGACACTAAGCGTGGTCAGTTTGCTGTTCACACTTTGGCCACTGAGAATCCAGAGTCCGTTGAAGTTGTTGAGATAAATGATCTCAACGCTGCTACCATCCAGTCACTACGAGCTCCGAATGAGTTGATGCGGAAGCCAGGTCTGTGTGAAGGCAAACGTGTTACCATTATGTTAGACACGGGAGCCACATGCACTGTCATTCGTCCTGGATTGGTGGATACTATCCCTGACACCATGATCTCTCAAGTCACCTTGTTTGACGGAAGCACAACGAAGAAACGTGCCGTTCACAAGGGCAAGGTCACTATTGAGATGGATGGTTATTGATTCAGAGACTTAGAGGTCCTGGAATGGTCTATGAGTCCTGAACACGATGTCATTCTCGGAAAACCTTGGTTTACCAAGTACCAACCAATTATTGATTGGCGTACTCATTACCTGCAGTTCAAACCGCAAGGAATGAAGCCAGTGTTGCGCAAGGTGGAAGTATCTGGTGCTGAGTTCAAAGCCAAAGCTAAGCGCCATGACTACGATGAGATTTACCGCGTCAAAATTACTCCAGCTCAACCCGTCACGGAGGAACCACAAGAAATTGTGCCTCTCCTTGATGAGTTTGCTGACGTGTTTCCAGACGTTTTACCCGATGGGTTACCTCCTCATCGACGCGTGGAATTCGAGTTCAACATGAAGTCAGATGCTATGCCAAGCACACGCGCACCTTTTCGGCTCTCGAAGACAGAACAAGATGCCCTTGATCTGTTTGTCGAAGAAAAGTTGAAGAAAGGTTGGATTGAACTATCCGATTCACATTGGGTCTCCAACATCTTTGGTATCCCGAAGAAAGACCCGAAATCAGGGAACAACTTTCTCGAGCTGAGTGGCTACGGTCGGGAAACGTCACGTAACCGATTCGTTGGGTGATTGATTATCGTTGGCTAAACTCGCAAACGATCATCGCCAGAATTCCACTCCCAAGAGTTGACTAAACATTTGACAAGATGTATGGATCTCGCGCAAGGTTACCATCAGATGAGGATTGCCTTGAAAAGTCGTCAGTACACAGCGTTCCGCACTCATTCTGAGACCTATCAGTGGTGTGTTGCGCCAATGGGTCTTGCTGGAATGCCAGGTGTCTGGTCACGTCTTATGCGTGTCCTACTAGGCAAATATCCGTTTATCGTGGTGTATCTGGATGACATTTGTGTATTTTCCAAGAACATGAAGGAGCATCTGCAGCATCTCCGCACGCTCTTCGAAGTGTTACGCAGAGAGAAGCTGTACTGTCATCGCTCGAAGTGTCATTTTGGGCAGAATCAAGTTCAGTTCCTGGGTCACACCGTGTCAAGTCAAGGTATTGCGGTGGATTCCAAGAAAACTGAAGTGATCGCCAATTGGCCAATTCCCATGAACCAAAAGCAATTGCAAAGCTTTTTGGGTCTAGCAGGCTACTACCGTCGCTTCATTTACAACTACGCGACAATCGCCTTACCGTTTGGACCTCTAGTCAAGAAGGACCATACCTGGAATTGGAATGAAGAGCATGATACCGCCTTCAGCAAGCTAAAATCAGCATTGCAATCCGCCCCAGTCCTGACTTTACCGGATCTCTCTCTTCCGTTCATCGTGACAACCGATGCTTCAGGATATTGTGTGGGTGGAGTACTTTCGCAAAAGCACAACGGACACGATCATCCGTTAGCTTTCCTCTCCAAGAAGTTGGGTGTGCACAAACAAAATTGTCCTACCCACGAGAAGGAACTCTATGCAATTAAGCTGTAACTGGAAAAATGGCGTCATTACCTCTGTGGTCGTCATTTCGACATCTACACGGACAACAGTGCATGTCAGTGGTTGTTACACCACCCGAAGGTTTCTTCGAAGCTTGCACGCTTCTTGACCTTCTTTGCTCAGTTCGACTTCACCCTGCATCACCTGAAAGGATCGATGAATGTCGTAGCTGATGCACTGTCCCGTCCTCCAATGGATTCAACTCCGACTGCGTTGATATCACCACAATTGGCTCCGCCTCTTGTCTGCACAATCAGTTTTCATCATTGTGAGTCTGAAAGTGATAAACTGACATCGAGTTTTCGCGTAATTAGCAATCTACGCACAGTCAATGCTTCGCTATCGACTCCAGACAATCAAATCGCGACGGTTCCAGCCTCACAGTATGTTGCGCGTTCCGCTATCAATACGATCAGCTTTTATACGTGTACACCGCAGTGTGCCAGTTTTGGATCAGGCTACCGTGCACAGCACCATGATGGGGACTCCCAGAAGGTGAATACGACCATGATATCTGCAGCTCTCTCGCCTGTTGAATTTTTGGGGGAGGAGATGGCGGATGTTTCTACTGGTCACATCGCCTTACATGATCTTTCCGATGGTTATCTCTACACTCCTGTTCAAGATGCAAAGATTGCCACATCAGTTGTGCACATGCAACACGCAAGTTCGCTAGGATGGACTTCGAATCTCAAAGAAGAGTTCATCAAAGCCTACCGCACTGATCCCGGATTTCGTGACAAGTATCGTAGTCCGCATGATCCATACATACTCAAGGATCAATTGCTTTATGTGCAATTCACGGACAACAAGGAGTCCAAAGTGATGAGACTTTGTGTCCCGAGATCGCAGCGCAATCATCTAAGGACGAAGATTATTGAGCAATTTCATGATTCCAGTATTGCCGCGCACCCAGGAATTCGTCGTACGTACCTCCGTATCAAGCAATGGTACTACTGGGCGTCGCTTCATGAAGACGTTTCCGATTACGTGCAAAGTTGTAAAACATGCACATGTTGGAAGCACAGCAACGCCAAGAAGAATGGCAAGCTGATTCCAATTCCGATTCCTAAGGAATGTTGGGAAGTCGTCTCCATGGATTTCGTTACTGGATTGCCAGAATCAGATGGCTATGATGCTATCATGACCATCGTGGACAAGTTGTCCAAGCGTCCGATCTACTGTCCCGTTCACACTACCGATGATGCCAAAGAAATCGCTCATTATTTCTTCGACAACGTCGTTCGGCATCATGGAGTGCCTGCAGTGGTCATCAGTGATCGTGATCCCAAATTCACATCGCGATTTTGGAAATCTCTCGCGCAGGTCATGGGTATACAATTGAATATGACAACGTCGTCCCGCGCTCGAACGTCAAAACCTGGTACTAGAAGACGCACTTCGTTGCATGGTCTCGTATCATGGTGATGACTGGGCTGCCAAGTTGGGGACGATTGAGTATGCTCATGCCACGCTAGTTAGTGCCTCTACAGGACTTTCGCCATTTGAAGTAGACACAGGGCGTAAGGAACGCAATCCCTTCGGAACTTTTCCTACGCTGTCTACCACAGTTCAAGTACAACAAGGACTGTCTGAGTATGCAAACCGCTTCAAGGATGAACGTGACAAGATAATTGGCAAAGCCAAGGAGCACCTACTCAAGGCTCAAGCATCGCAAAAGAAGTACTACGATCAACACCATAGCAATGTGCAATTCAAGGAAGGAGATTTGGTTATGCTGGATACACGCCGTATTCCACTCAAGCATGCTGCGAAAGACATTGAAGTCAAACGTGCAAAGTTAGCCGCTCGTAAAGTTGGTCCGTTCGTTATCAAGCGCATGATCAACGACAACGCTGCTCGTCTGATTTTTCCACGCAGTATGAAGTCGCTGAACCCTACTTTCAACGTAGACGTTCTGAACCATTACGTCTCCTACCCGGACAAGTTTGAGACTCGTGTTCTTCCGAAAGCATCTCACATCACCACGAATGAAGACACTGGAGAAGACCTCCACATTATCGAGAAACTTCTACGCAAGCGTAAGTTCAATCGCAAGACTGAGTGGCTTGTCAAGTGGCATGATCTCCCAGACCACGAATCTTCGTGGGAACTCGAGAAAGACATCAAGCACGTCTCTCACTGAAAAGTTTTCGTCGACGACTTCAAGCGCCGTCAACATGAAGTCAAACCCGGGAGGATGTAAGGACCGAGACGTGACGAGCACGTCAAGGCCCGCATATCCAAACTACAACATCCACTACTACGCAAAGACAAGCGGGTAAGTAAGGACCATGCACTGTGGTGCATGATCTCTGTCGTACACATTTACTTTTGTATAGCGCACGTCAACCCACTTCAACTTGAAGTGGATTGACCAATCAAATTCATTCATTTTAGCACCGCCTTGGGCACTGCTCAGACGGCCGGCCACAGGGCCTTAACCAACTAATATCACTTTGCAATTTGCGTCTAACCACCTACACGCTTCCACATTGCGGACTACCTTCACTCGCGGCCTTCTACTAGCTCACGTCTTACAAGAGGGGGCAGCACTCAAGGGACGGACAAGGCAGCGAGTTATGGATTTCTAGAGGTCGTTAAGTGGCTGCACGCTCACCGAAGCGAGTGCTGCACATTTGCAGCAATGGACGGCGCTGCTGAAAGTGGTTTATTTAGCTGCAATCGCTTGGTTGAGTGGGAATAGAAATGAGGGATGCACACCTGCAACCATGGATTTGGCCGCTTATACAGCAGAGGCCAGTTAGAAATCGTGGAATGTTTGCATGCGAATCGAGCTGAAGGATGCAGTACGGTAGCAATGGACACTACTGCAGGCAGGGGTCACCTTGAGACTGTGAAGTTTTTGTATTCCAAGCGCACAAAATGATGTTCTACTCGCGCCATGGAAGTGCTTGCAGTGCCGGGCATCTCGAAGGATCCACAGACATCGAGCCGAGGGTTGCAGTCCTGTAGTAATAAAAGAGGCTGTGTCCCGAGGAAACTTTGACATTGTGCTGCATCTGTCTGTATGCAGAGAGAGGTGTAGAATATCGATCCCCCAGCATGTATTTTGTCGGCTGCTCGAGTAGGAATCATGGAATGGCTACTGCGGTACTGCAAACACCAACTGGATGACTGCGAGTTTCTGGCTGACAGCTCACATTGATATGGCTGAGGGGAACGGAGTTTCGTTTTGTAAGCCATAATAATTCGTTGGTATGCTCGAAATGGGAAGACCAAAGCAAAAGGCACAAAGGCAGCCAATAGTGCTGGCATCAGCATCATAATCAGATATGCATGAAGAGCAAAGGTGTTCTGGTCGTACATCGCTACTCTATCATCTCCATTGGTCATTCATAAACTTGTTGGAGATATCATCTTCCTGCAAGTCATATTTTGTTTCGCTAGCGCGCGACTTGGCCTTTGGAACGTGAGTTTCACACGGGGAGCTAAAGGGTGATCGGTACAATATGATGGAACTTGCAGAGCAGCAGACACGAGGTCGGCATCTCTTGAACAAGACATTTCTTCTGACACAAGACCCCACAAGTTGCTAGAGCAAAACTGACTTTCATTCGTGAAATAATGCCAAGCCTGGCTACGACAGCATGTCAAGGATATCTTCTTCTTCCGAGTCCGTCGGTTCATCCACTTGTGGAATTGAACGAGGCGGCTTCATCGGTTCAGGTGTCGGCTTGGGCGGAGGGCTTACCTTCTTCTTCACTGTAGCAGCCCTTTTTGTTCGTGAACTGCCAGCAGACACAACTGGTTCTGACTTCACATCCCGACTGCTGCTACCTCGCTGCACAGCTTCATCCGCTTCCGCTTCGTTCTTGATAATATCATCCATACTCGACAGCAGGTCCTCCGCGGAGCTGATCTGCACCGAGCTCGAGCGTAGAGCTGGCACCTGGCTGTAGGCACTAATACCGTCTTTCTTCGTGCGCTTCCTTTCGCTCTCGTTATCGTCCTCCCCCCGTCACCGTGATCTCATCGTCACTCTCCTTACTGGACCCGTCACTCATATCTTCATCCTCATCTTCTTTCTCCACCTTCATGAGCTTCGCACCTGGTTTTTTCCTCGCTCTCTTCCTCGCAGGGACTTTCCTCTTCGCATCCGATTGCATATCATACGACGCCACTTCCTGAGTCCTCTCCTCCTCATTCTGCAGTCTCTTAACAGAGAGTCTCCGTAAGAACTGGGCAGACAAAGGGGGTTCTTGCAAAGTGAAAAAATCCGGAAAATTACCAATTGGTGTCAAACTTGGCACACATACTCACCTTTCCGTCTTCATCAACATGGTCACGTGTGGTGTATCAAACCTGTTCCGTTGTCCTTCATATCGGCGTCCAGATGAATGCATACTCTTTGCTATATTAAATGACGTTGTGTGCATTTTGAGGGGTCGAAATGTCATTCTTTGTGTATCTTTGGTGTGGAAGCCAGAGAAGATGGTGGCACCGTGAATACTGGTCCTTCTGGTGCTGAGTGGACAGACGCTCACGAACGAGGTGTACCGTGTGATGGATAATATGGGTTGGAGACCACCTGGACACGCGCCTCATGGCAATCCCGTGCCAAACTCAGGACGTCGCGAGAACCCGAACTGGGACAATTATTGCGAGAAGTGCCACGAGTGGGGACATCCTGAGGAGAACTGCTAGAAGGACATCAAGTGTGACCGCTGTCAAGAATTGGGACACCCTACTCACATGTGCCGCACACAACAATGCGACAGCTGTGGCAAGCTGCATCAAGGAAAGCCGTGTGAAGACTGGAAAGCGTTGGAAGACCTAAAGAAGATCGCTCGCCAAGGCGCACTCAAGGACCTGCCAAGCCACATCCTGGATAAACTCGTGGATGGCGAGGCCAGTACTGGGAAGCCGTTAAACCTCTAAGCCCGCTGGATGGGGATCCAGTACGCGTCGGGCAGAGGAAGGCCCCAGAATTGTGTGTCCTAGTGTTTGTAGGCCCAGAGCTGAGAAGAAGATTCCAAGATAACCAACAATGCATGACAACTTTGACTCAAGATCCGACTTTACATCTTAGCCAACCGAATCCAGACTACATGGATCCTGATACCACTGATGAAATCGTGGAGTACAGGCTTTATCCAGGACAACGGTATTGTTGGTGGGAAGATCACAGGCTGGAGTCGAAGAAGCGTGATGTAGTGATGGTGCACAGTGCAGTTAACGACTATCGGACAAAGATTCTCCTTGATACCGGGGCGACCGTGAGTATTGTGAGTCTTGACTTAGCGCGTAAGTTAGGACTCAAGCTCCAGACGCACAAACAAACGAAGATTTTTGGAATGGGAGGAGTGCCGACGTACAGTTCTGCTAGTGCCCAGGTGAAGATTACTCTCGGTCCGAGAGTGGTGTACATCCTGGATGTCTGGATTGCGAATATCGGTGAAGGGATTGATGTGCTTCTTGGAGTTGGCTTCATGTATGCGGCTGGGATCCGGATCAGTGTTCGTGAAGGATTAGTCACGCTCCCTGACGAAGAAACGATCGGATGTGTGGATGGTCGTCATAACGGCGATTGGGTGTGGAGATTTACCAATACATGCTCAACGTTACATGTACTTACGCCCTGGTGAAGATTCAGTTGTACGTATCCAGTATGGTCAGGCTAACCCGCAATCTACGGTTGTGTGGGCTGGACGTGGTGATCAATGGGTAACGCAGATTATCTACGCTGCGAAATCCTGGCCTATTGCTGTGCGAGTGGTAAATGTTTCGACCAAAATACTCTGGATCGACGACAAGATGCCTTTAGCCAGGATTGTGGAGTACGGTCCCTTTCCGCAAGCCGGTCGATTTGTGCGGCCTGGATCTCCAGCGTATCGTGAATGGCAAAGCCTCATTCAGGAAATTGTTTCGTCGCGGGATGCCAAGATTCGTGCTAAACGTCTGGCTGAAATCCGGGAAGCGTTTGACTCGCCGTACACTAACACCAACACTCCAAAGTACAAGTGGCCAACAAAGTTGTTGACGCGACCGATGGATGGTCCGAACAGAGCGCAGATGGTGAGGTTACAGCCTGCATCAGGTACGCGTCGAGTGCGTTTCGCCCAGGACGCCGCTACCCAAACTGAAGTCGATCCTGAAGAGAACATTGTTCTCATGCGTAGTGTCGGAGTGGATGCCAGTGACCTTGTTTGATGGTTCCAGTGACGGCATTATGGAGGCCGTGCCCTGTGGTGAGAATAACCCAGAATGCACGACATTAGAAGTCGCAACGGATGCTGAAAACTTGGATCACGGTTCAAAAGGTTGCTACAACCTAGACGCTAATGATTCCCTGGATCTGCCGGTGTCAGTCATGACTGGCACGCCCATGGACAAGCTCAAGGAGGAGTATGACTGCTGTATGCGAGTTACTATTGAGGAGCTTGACTTCGAGCCAGCAGTTTACATGTGCGAGAGCAGTGAAACCCTGTCTCACTTACGAGACCAACTGGCCTTACTTCCTGACTTGCAAGATTTGTCTCTGGTATTGAGGGGGCAGATGTCGGCGATCCAGTGAAGTCCACGCCTGAGATGGTCAACAAGTTTAAACGAATCCTGAAGTAGCATCGTAAGATCTTCCTTGGTGATGGTCATGCTGCTCCTGTTCGTGGAGTGGTCTGTGACGTAGATGCCGGTGATGCGAAGCCTGTTGCTCAGCGCCCAAGATCCATCGCGCCTCACTTGATGCTCAAAGTGTACAAACTCCTGAAAACACTCTTGGAAACCGGACTTATTGAGCATTCTAAATCGCAGAGGGCATCACCGATCCTGATCGTTCTGAAGAAGAATGGGATTGACATCAGGATGTGCATCGACTATCGTGTGGTGAATGAGTTTATCAAGTTACTGCACTACCCTCTGCCACTCATTGACGACTTGCTGATTGGTTTTGAGTCGGCCATGTGGTTTATGAGTCTGTATATGGCAATTGGATTCTGGGCAGTCTTAATGACCGAGCGAACCAAGCTGATCTCTGCGTTTGTGTGTCCGTTTGGGCATTTCGAATGAGTCAGGATTCCGTTCGGTCTAAAGAACGCCCCACTCATTTACCAAGCAGTCATCAACAACTGTCTGTGGGGATTTGTTCGCCTAGATTCTGAGGAAGAAGTAAAGATGGATCCTGATGTACTTGATTTCCTGAAACTTGATTCTCTGAGAGCCAGGAGTCCTGACAGTACTGAATGGGATTTCTCGATTCTAACGGATAAGATGACAGTCTTTCAGCGTAACATCCCAGCCCCACCTCAGATGGGCCCTGTGCTCGGGCGCAGCTCGTTCATTGACGACATTGCTCACGGTGCACCAACATGGGACCACCTGTGTGAAGACTTAAACGCTTTACTGTTTCGGTTACGCTATTGGAATATCTCTGTGACTCTACCCAAGAGCGAATTTGGCAAGTTGTCCATCCCGTACCTCTCGCATGAAATTAGTGCTGAAGGTATCCGCGCGAAGCCAAAGATTGCGAAGGGAGTCGAGGATTCGCCGTTCCCGAAGACACTCAAGGTCTTTCATGGGAAGTCTGAATTACTATAATAAGTTTATCGAAGACCTCCCCGTGATCACAGCTGTCCTATATGAGCTGACGGACGAACAGATACGTGCTGGACGAGACTTGTCGAGAGCCAAGGAAGCGTTTGAGATCCTGAAGCGCAAGATTGTATCGACTCCACAACTGCGGCATCCTGACCGCACACGACCATTTGTGATCATCACGCATGCTAATCAGTGGGCAGCGTCTGCGGTACTAGGCCAAGAGTACGACGGAGTCATTCATCCGGTTCGCTTCACGGGGCGCGTCCTGAACGACGCTGAGCTGAGATACCAGCTCGCCGAGAAGGAAGTGATTTCAATCATGCGAGTCCGAGAAGTGTTCAGGAATCTGGTGGAACACAGTCCAAAGATCGTAGTATACACCCGATATTCTGTGCTGAAGTGGCTACTGACATCCAAGTCGGCAGACGGTAAAAACGTCAAGTGGGGTGTAATCCTGTCACACTGGAATCTGGAGATCGGCAGAGTGCAACGTGATGAAGACGGACTACCTGCCATCCTAGATGCAGGAATCACACCCAGAGAACACCTGGACGAAGTCGCGGAGAATTTGATCCCGGCCAAAGGTCGAGTCGCACCAAAAATTCCCATTAGTCTGGAGTTGGTGGGTGCTGACTTTGAAGGCCACATCCTGAGTTTCGACGGTGCAGCCAAGACGTCTACACGCCGTGGCAGTTGCGGATGCATTCTGTGGCGCCTCCCTGGATGGAAGGTCCTAGATGCACAAGGATTTGTTTTGGAAGATGTGACCGTGAATGATGTTGAATACAACGGGCTGCTCAAGGGATTGAACATGGTGTTAGAACATGACATCCAGGAGATCGTTGTGGTCGGCGATTCCAGGATCATCATCCAGCAAGCACAAGGCTTGATCAATTGTCACCAACCAAACCTACAAAGGAAACTAGCTGAGTATGAGGCTCTGAGACCAAGATTTAAGTCCGTCAGACTGGTGCACGTGAAACGTGAATTCAACCAGGCGGCAGACTACTTGACATCTAAGACGCTACTACTTGACGAATCCTGGAAGGTTGAGGACGAGGGCGAGCTGACACACTTGCAATTGGTATCCAAAATCCACAAGAAGCTAATGAAACCCGCTCAAATCCTGAATGCGGGAGTGTAGGACGACAACGACCAGGATGCTGATTCCATGAATCTCCCTGGACCAGACTCTGCACCTCTACCACTGGCCGCCAAGGTGCTTGTTGCCGTAACTCGTGCATGAGCTCAGGGTGAACCAGACCAAGGCGATGTGATGGGCCCGATCGAGTACCATGCGGAACGATGGCAACGTATCAAGCTGCATCAAGATGAGGACGCTTTCCTGATGCAACTCAATCATTTCATGAAGAGTGATGTAACAGAGATGTCGCACGCCCAAACCAGGAAGCTCGCCAAAGTCGCCGATGATTTCGTGCTTGACTCTCGGGAAGTCATCTACCGCCTGAGTCGGTCTACCAGAGATCGCCCACGTGACATGGTCGACGAACTCAGACTAGTCGTGCCAAGGAGTCTACATTCTGACATGCTGCACTACGCACACGAGGATTTCCAAGGTGGACACCAAGGGATCACGCGGACGTATGAGAAGCTTCGTTCTGAATTCTACTGGTCCGGTATGTATGCCGATGTCGAGAAATTCGTCAAGGAATGTGCGACTTCTGTGAAGACTTGCCACCAGGATGCGACTTGGACTCCCGAATGCCAGACGTATTGGTCAAGTTCAGAATGACAGGATTGGAAATCGGAGGCTTGGGAACTGGAACAGCCAGACGAGACGCAGGAATCGCTGTAATTGGAGCCTTGCGCTGATCCATAGCCGTGATGTTGACGACGGTGTCCCAAGCAGATGGAGAAACGCAGCCATTCACGCAGTGTACGAACAAGTCATGCAGCCGATCCCAGTTGCCGGAGACATCAGCGTGCTTCTGCATGAAGGCGGACAGCGTCCAAGGATCCATGGTACTGTCGTCCAGACGCTTTTGCTGCGACAGGACGCCCTTGTAACACAGTGCGTCAACATCTTCCATCCGCACGTAGCGTAGGCGCGAGAAGGAAGGCATCACCACGCCCTCGCCCATCGGAATGGGGCTGACGCCACCGTCATCAGTGTTTTTTGCTCGCGTCTGGAGCGTTCTTGGTGCTGTCGTCACCATCAGGTTGACGCAGGACGATCTCCTGTGATTCCGCACCTGAAGGCTGGGTTGAGTCTTCTGGGGGGCGCTTCTCGACGTTGCCGGTGTCTGGAGGAGAAGCAGAAGCCGGAGGAGGCTGTGTGTTGCCGCCGCTGGCCGCTGGCGTCGAGGAAGGCGCTGGGGCCGGGGTGTTGCCGGTCTCCGCCATGTTCACAAGTTGGGAAATTGTGATATGACCGCGTATTGTACGTGAATGCTGTGGTATCCGGGAGGAGAACATTGAAGATGGATTGTGACCGACCGTTGGAGCGACATGGTACGGCAATACGCTGAATTCTGGCAGACGGCAGAGTGCAACGACAGTGTTTGATTCGATTTCTTGGGTTGGTTCTCGTTTGAATGTCCTGGCCATGATTCGCCAGCTCGGGGATATTTCCTCTCTGATGGATCTGGACCAGGTGGGGCGGTTGACAGGAAGAGTTCCTGGTTTTTCTGTGACGCACCGCCATCGCGACTCTGATCTAAAATTTCGAGCATGGATACTATTGGATGAAATGAAGAATGTGACTCGGCTGTACCCGTACGACATGGGTGACGTATGGAGTGCGACTGATATATGGAAAGTTCTTACGCCTAACCACAGATGGGCCCAACTGGCTGGAAGTGCGCATCCTGGGTGTGTACAAATCCACGATTGCAAACCCGCATTATGTCCAACCCCCGGACTTTCCCTTACGATGAGTGCCTAAAGCTTGGCGGGAAGTGCGGTTGAGAACGTATCTCAGATTGTACCTCATCTTGCTGTGGTTCAGAGTGACTACTAAAGATACTGAACCAAGATCATACACTACCAACACCCAAGTCGTGCGCTGGAAGCCCAAAGAGTCTGGATGTCAAGTACATCCTGAATCCTGACTCCAAAATCCTGAATCCAGAATACCAGAATCTTGACGGTTGACCACTGACTATTTGACTTCGAAGACAGTGGTACGTCATCAAGTGAAACGCACTTGAACTACCGCCAAAGAACCCAGCAGAACTTGTAGCGGGGCTACACATTCGGTTCACCTCCTACCTTAGTGCAACATGCACTAAGGCATACATTCAGGTGACCACCACAGGGTGGTCCACATTCATAGCAAAAGGCATATGACTGGTAGAAAGTAACACCTTTCTACCAATGAGAGTCATTCAATAGATAGGGGTTCTGCCAGCCATCCAATGGCAGAACCTCTCATTAGAAATATCAGTTTTAGGAGGAAACCCCATTTACAATCAATACAGTTCTCATTTACCACCAAAGCTTCCGTTTGGTTCATTTATCTAGGTTTAAGTATACTTGTTGATACAAGTATACTGAACTTAAGTAATTTACTCCTACGCTTCCTCCTACACGTGCGCACACGTGTAAGCTTAAGTAGTGGGTCTAAGCAGACCCATTACACCTGGTAGCACTTTGTAGTCCGTCCAACGACCGACTAACACGTTCGTATGGAATACGAACGCGGGGCTGAGAACCTGCCCTCGGACAGTAACATGTCCGTGGGTAGCCCAAACACGTCTGCAACGCATGTTGCGCGTGCAGACTGCCCCCACCTGTCGGAACCAGAGTGGGAGGCCCTCCAACGACTGTCAACAGTCATTGGGGAAGCGGCGGTAGCAACGATGTTGCGAACGCTATCACCGACGGAGCAACACGGTGTTGCTCTGGGTTTCATCGTGAAGGAACAGCGTGAAACCGCTGCTCGAACTTCGGTGTCGCCATCGGCCACACCGCGCGTGGAGTCATTAAAACTCCACGTAAGCAGCTACGTTGGAAGAGAGGGCGAACCTCTCCTCCGTTGGCTTGTCGAAGTCGACACTGCCATTACGGCTCGACGTATCGTCGACCCGTTGTCGAAGGTTGCGTTCGCCATGTCATGTCTTGGCGGACGAGCGAGGAGTTGGGCGTACGGACGCCGACTCACAGATCCTACGTGCTTTAGCACGTACGAAGAGTTCAAGTAGGAGCTCAAACTAGCGTTTGAGCCCCCGCAAAACGAGTTCCGATCGAGGGCGGAGTTCCTCGATCTGCAACAGGGCAAGCATGACGTGCATGCTTACGCCCAAAGGGCACGGTACTTGGTCTCGAACATCGTGACCAACCCGATTGACGAGGCGACAAAGGTCGTCACGTTCATGAAGGGCCTTAGAGATGGGCCTGTGAAGACCTATCTCTTCCGAGAGTATCCAAATACTCTCGAGGCTGCAATTGCGCTTGCAATGCAAGAAGAGTTTAGCCTGCGGCAGGCTAAACTGCATGTGAACGCCCCACGGCTGATGCCACGACCGGTGGCAAGGCCGTCGGGAGGTCCCGAACCAATGGACCTCTCGAGTGCGACCGCTGCTGGTTCCCAGCAGCGTCGTGGATCAACGAATGTGCGTTGTTTCCGCTGCGGAAACATCGGTCACTACGCCCGCGAGTGCACAGCACCTGTGCACGCGGCGAGGAGCCGTCGTGGCGATACTGGGTATCGTCACGGGCAATCAAAAAACTAAAGGGACCAGCAGGCGCGGGGCGCCCTGCTGGTGATGCGATCGAGCGTGTCGACATCGGACACGCTGCAATGAAGATCGCTGCCCCCAGTGAGAGTCAATCTCACTGCAAGAAGCAAGATGACAAGCCGAACCTTGTCATCCTGAAGGTAAGCTCGAAGAGAGAGAAGTCTCTTCGTGCTCTAGTGGACTGTGGAGCGTCGAACAACTTTGTTCGACTGCAGAGCCTTCCAAGGCTTGACTTCGAGGAAGTGGAAACACCTCGAAGTCTATTGGAAGTGAGGCTAGCAACGGGTGTCGTTGTTAGAACCGAGAAGCGTATCGTACGCGTACGCTTCTCTTACCAAGAGAAGGAGTTCGTCGACGAGCTTATCGTCCTCGAACTGGACGATAAGTTCGATATGGTGTTGGGCATGCCGTGGCTTGCACGGCATGATCCGGTGATCGACTGGACGAAGCGCACGATCGTGCGCTTCGGGAGCAGCAGCAGCGCGACAGAGAGCGATGGCCCTGTCGGCGCAGCACATGCACCACGTGGTGCATGCGGCCCTCCATCAGAGACAGCGCGGAATGCGGCTGTCTCCGGTCACCCGAAGCGAACGCCAACGACTGCGAGAGTCGTTGGAAGAAGATGTGAAACGAATCAGCAGGGCCTGGTTCAATCCGATTCGAGAGGGTCTCGAAGCGTCCGGAGCGACGCGGTAGTGTCGACAGGTAATGTCGACACACAATTGGTCGAAAGACACTCCGCCGTTAGGCGTAGAGGTAAAGAAGACGCGTCGGCTCTGGGAGCCGACGCTGCAAGCAGTGCGGACGGTTGCAAACGTCCCGCACCGGAAATGCTTGCGAGCTCGCGTGCAGCCGGGCTGCACGACGAAGCGGTGCGCGATCAAGCCGGGCTTGAACGCGTGCGCCCGCGGGTAGAACCCGCCGGCGAATACAAGGAACAACTGTCCACGGCCGGGCCTGGACAAGAAGAAACTCGCGGAGCCGGGCTCCGCACGAGAAGTGAACGGCGCAAGCGAGAAAAGCTACGCAAGTCTCGGTCAGGGACCGAGACACTACAAGCAGTGTCTGCCGGGCAGACACAGGAGTTGGAGACGACCGTCGAGACATTGAGTGTCTTGACGCGTGCGAGTATCGGTCTCCAATACAAGAAGATGAGGCTGGATAATCCTCCGACGTTAGCGTCGGAGTTGATGTCGCTCCCAGTCACAAGCTGGAAGCGTTTCGCTCGCGACCTGCACGATGGACGCATCGAGCAGATCTGCATCCTCTCGGACGTCGAGAGGATGACGTGTGAAGCAGAAGAGCTGAATCAGCTCATCTCTGAGGGCGCGGACGCCCTCAGCGCGAAGTCGAAGATGGAACGCTTCGACGAGCAAGGCTGGGACTCGCTCAAGGCGAGCCCCTTTTACAAGGTCTTGCGTGAGTACAAGGATGTACTCCCGGACGACATTCCTGCGGAGTTACCGCAGGACAAGGGTGTTCTGCACGAGATTGATCTCGTGCCGGGAACGAAGTACTGCGTCACACGACAGTGGCCACTGCCGCGTGAGCAAGTCAAGGCAATCGACGATTTCTTTGAAAGTCGTCGCAATGCAGGACAAGTGCGGGAATCGAAGTCCCCGCACAGCGCGCCTACGTTCTGTGTGAAGAAACCACAGGGCGGGTGGCGCATCGTTCATGCGTACAACAAGCTGAACGATGCGACGGTACCGGCGCAAACGCCGATACCTCGAAAAGATGTGATCATCGATTCGATGACCTCGAGTACTATCTTCAGTACTCTGGATCTGAGAGACGGGTTCTATCAGATCCTCATGCGTGAGAGTGATATTCCTCTCACGGCGGTAAGCACTCCGAGCGGCATGCTCTGGGAGTGGCTCGTGATGCCGCAGGGGCTGAAGAACGCCCCAGCGACGTTCAACAGGTGCGTCACGCACTTGTTGCGCTCGGTGCGCGACTTCGCACCGAGCTATTTCGACGACGTGTTCATTCACAGCCGGGCTGTGAATGGGAAATCGGATGTGGAGATGCATACAGAGCATCTCCGCAAGTTGCTTGAGCTCATGCGAAAGCACAAGCTCTACGCGAACCTGAAGAAGTGTATCTTCGGGGCGACCGAGATACCCGTACTTGGGTGTCTCGTGGGGAAGAACGGCGTACGCCCTGACCCAGGAAAGGTCAGAGTGATCAATGAATGGCCTACGCCTTCAAATGTAAAGGAACTGCGGCAGTTCCTTGGACTCGCCACGTACTTGTGCAAGTACGTGAGCAACTACGCGGGCAAGATTCGCCCGCTGTCGCAGCTCTTAAAGAAAGAGGCTGCATGGGAATGGACTGCTGATAGTCAGCAGGCCTTCGAAGCGGTCAAGCAGGGCTTGACTGAGGCGCCGATCTTGGCGGTGGCCGACCAAGATCGCCCATTCCACGTGGTGTGCGATGCATCCGATTTCGCGATCGGATGCGCACTGATGCAACTCGATCACGAAGGTCGTGATCGTGTGGTTTACTACCAATCGCGTCAGCTGAAGCCAGCTGAGCGCAATTACCCGGTACATGACAAGGAACTCCTTGCCATGAAGTATGCACTCGCAAAGTTTCGAGTGTATCTACGTGGGAGTAGACCATTCGTGGTCTACACCGACCACGCATCGTTGCGTACGGCGATCAAGTCGCCGCACATATCACAAAGAATGGCACGGTGGCTGTCATTCTTTGCTGAATACAACTTCCAGGTTGAGTACAAACCTGGAAGGTTGAATGTCGTGGCCGACGCGCTTTCGCGTCGACCAGATTATGCGGTGCAAGAGGTCGACGCCAACGCAGTTGGCGTCGTCAGGACGACTACACCCTCGTCGTCCTTGCTGGACGAAGTGAAGGCCGCATACGCACATGATGCGGATGCGAAGCAATTGGTGGAGTACTTCTCCACACCTTCTGACAAGTCTTGTCAGAAGCTGGCCAAACACCTTCGTGCCCGTGTACACCGTTATCGTGTACACAATGGTCTGCTGCTTTACAGCGCAGTCGACGACAACGCAGATCGCATTGTCGTGCCGGATGATCATGAGCTGAAGCTCAAGATCACGTACGAGTACCACGATGCCCCGACATCGGGACATCCTGGCCGTGAGAAGACATATTTGCTTCTCACGCGTGACTTCTATTGGAGTCACCAGTACAAGTGGGTACGCAAGTACGTTCGTGCTTGCGAGGTATGCCAGCGCGTGAAGCCTGCGCCCAACTCGCAGGCTCCGCTTCAATCACTACCGACTCCGTCGGAGTGCTGGCAGTCCATTTTAATGGACTTTGTTTTTGGTCTTCCGCAAGACAACAAGCGGAGGACTGGTATTGTGGTCTTTGTTGACCGCTTCAGCAAGATGGTGCATCTTGCTGCAGTACCAGCCGAGGTGACAGCCAAACAGACGGCATGTCTGTTTGTCGACATGGTGTTTAGACACCATGGTATGCCACTCGACATCGTGTCGGATCGGGATCCGCGCTTCACAGCGCGATTCTGGCAAGAAGTGTTTACACTTCTTGGGACGCAGTTGTCCATGTCGACTGCGGATCACCCGCAGACCGACGGACAAACAGAGCGTGTCAACCGCGTGCTGGTTGACACCATGAAGAGCTACGCGCACTCGTTCCATCAATGGAGCGACTGCTTGCCGATGGCGGAGTTCGCCATCAACAACTCGGTGCATGTCTCGACAGGACACACACCGTTCTACGTGAATGCCATGAGGCACCCACGCGTACCGAGCGTACTCGGTGCGGTAGCTCCTTCCTTAAGTGGGGGAGGATATCCGGTTAATTCAAAACAACCGGATAAGCACGCTGATACAAGCAATGTATCAGCTGTGACGACTCGCGCACGTACTGCGCGCAGTCATGGCGTCGACAACGCAGTGTCTACGACGGGCGTAGACACTTTAAACCACAACGGACATCACGCGCAGGCCGGGCCTGCTGCGAACAAGGAGCACGAACTGAACCAGGGGTTCAGCTCGGATGCAATGGACTTTGTCCAGCGCCGACAAGCCGTAATTCGGTTTGTCCAAGATGCAATAGCAGCTTCTGTCGATCGACAGAAGCTGGATGCCGATAACATCGGCAGGGGAAACACAAATGAATTCAAAGTTGGTTCATTAGTTCTGTTAGCTACTCAGAACCTAGCTAAACATGCAGTTTCCGATTTCGGAGCAAGCAAGCTTGCTCCGCGCTTCATTGGGCCATTCACCGTGTTGGCGAAGCATGGCAACGCGTACACACTGGACATACCGTCCAGCATGCGCTTGCACCCAACGTTTTACGTTGGGCGACTGAAGCCGTACGTGCAGCACGAGTCACCTACGTCTGGTGACTCGCCAAAGCGCTCTCGAGCGCGGCGACGCGCTTCGAGACGCCAGAGAGCCTCGTCCCGACCTCGAACGTAAAGGTCGAGGTCGTCTGCGCAACCTCCGCGAGCTGAGCCTTCAACAAGCTCAGCTCCTGACGCAGAGCAGCGAACTGCGACGCTTGGAGACGCTCAACAGCCTCCAAGCGAGACTCAAGGTTTGGTTGACCAAACCCGGGGCGTCTTCCCGCCCCCCCCACCCCCGTTGCGAGACGCACGCGGGGCAACTCGCTGGATCGTCCAGCGAATTGTTGGTCATCGGAACCAGACCCGAGGTCCGGTTCATTTTCGTATTCGTTGGAGAGGATTTCCTCCCCAACACGATACGTGGGAATCACGGAATGTCCTGATGGAGGACATTCCGGAAATGGTGACGGCGTACGAAGGCCGCCACCACCACCTCCGCCGAAGGGCGTAAAACTTGGGCGAGCGCTGTAGTCGCCTACAGCACTCGGATAAGTGCTGCGATTATCCGCAGCACTAGAAGACGCCTGCGCCTGAAAACTGGCGCGCAGGGTCTTGAGGTCGTCAGGTACACACATGGACGTGTACCCGTTGACGTCCCGCTCGGTGATGCGTACTGCTCCGGGGTAGCAGTACTCACAAGCAGTGTCATAAGGCACTGCGCAAGGAAGTCCAATACCGACTGCACCATGGTGCAGTCGTTCAAGTTTACCACGCTTCGAGAATTTCTCGTAGCGCTCCCGCGCCTGGCTAATCCGGTCGCGATAGCCAGCGGGGTTCTTGTTGAAGTTTTCAACAAAGGCACTCCAACTTTGACAAAGTGCCTGCCACTCGGGCACTTTGCTTCTGCGAGAAGTCTTCTTGCTCGCAAACCATCGGAGCTCATGGAAGAGCCCGATGTAGTAGTCGCGCCTTTGATTCGTTAACGGATCAAAGTGTACTCGCTTCGCGACGTCATCGTCAACGATGGCGTTGCACGAATACAGCGCGTACAGATTCGGTGGCGCGGTCGCACCGAATCGGCTGCCGATCTCAGACTGAGACGGCATCCACGGCTCACGCACTGGTTCAGTGCGCGAGGCCGCAACAGCAGCGGATGGAGTGGAGTCATCTCCATCCCGCGGAGTCGACAAGGCTCCAGCGGCAGCGAGCGGTGTTCCACTGCCGCTGCGCGAACGCTTCGAGCTCGAAGCGTTCGGGTCGTCCTCGCGTGGACGACGCAGACCCACATTGGGGTCAGTGTGGCCCGGAGACAAGATGTCCTTGTCTCCTTCGAGTTCCCCCTCCTCGACTTCGCTTCCGTAGTCGAGGGGAACTCCCTCTCCACCCGGAGAGTAGATACCCACTCCGGTTTCGACAGCAATGATCTTGCCTGTCTTGTTTCGGATGGCATGTTTCTCATGCCATCTCGAGTGGTATCCAGCAACAGAGAGGCGACTCTCTGTTGCCGCGCTTGTCGGCATCGCCGTCGAGGCGATGCCAGTAGCGGTCGTGACTGAGGCAGCGGCCGTCGTCGCCTTGGAGGCGACGACAGCACTTGCTGTTGCCGAAGCGGCCGACGTCTTGGGCGAAGACGTCGTTGGCGTGCTCATTGGGAATGAGCACGTGTTCTCCCGAAGAAAATACGGATTGACGTGTCGAGACCGGCACGTCAAATCCTAACGGGGGGATGGTGTAGCGGGGCTACACATTCGGTTCACCTCCTACCTTAGTGCAACATGCACTAAGGCATACATTCAGGTGACCACCACAGGGTGGTCCACATTCATAGCAAAAGGCATATGACTGGTAGAAAGTAACACCTTTCTACCAATGAGAGTCATTTAATAGATAGGGGTTCTGCCAGCCATCCAATGGCAGAACCTCTCATTAGAAATATCAGTTTTAGGAGGAAACCCCATTTACAATCAATACAGTTCTCATTTACCACCAAAGCTTCCGTTTGGTTCATTTATCTAGGTTTAAGTATACTTGTTGATACAAGTATACTGAACTTAAGTAATTTACTCCTACGCTTCCTCCTACACGTGCGCACACGTGTAAGCTTAAGTAGTGGGTCTAAGCAGACCCATTACAGAACTGTTGAGTCGACACTTTTGAAGCTACGAAGACAATTTGACCCAAGCCATAGTGAAATCAAGATAAATCACCCAGAGCCGAGATCTAGAAAGAACTGATAGTTTAAGGCTTACAGCCAACAACAGTGTTTGTTTCACCCCGTACTGCGCAAGTGAATTTGGCCAAGCCTGCCGACGGAAATACGGAGGACCCGAGACTACGATTGCGATACAACAAGGGGCGCAGCGACCATTAAGGTCGGGTCGTCTGTGGCATCTCCACCTCATAACATCAAGTCCAGTTAGGTGGTGACCAGAGGCGCTCCGGCACCCTGGGATGACCCACCTATTTCATATTCTAGTTGGGTCGCTAGCGTGCTGGTGTTTGCCCATTTCATATTCCCTTGCTATTTGAGGTGACTGACTAGCAGTTGTCCCCCGAAGTGATAGTTTAACTGCTGTGTGTATCGACTGACTATAGTATTTGATAGTTTTTCTCTTAATTGAGAGTGATGCGCGTTTTGTACGAGTGTTCAGAGGGACTAGGTGTCTGAATTGTAAGACTCGAGTGAGCCTAGCGAGTGACCCACCGTCCAAGGGTCGATAAGAATAAGTGACGGCTGTGTGTATTGTATATAACTCTGTATTTGTTGGCTATTGGTGTTTGGGGTGCGTCCAGGGTAAAGATGCATCCTGAATCTCCGATACTCTGGGTGTGAAATCCAGACTACACTCTGCCTTTCTGTCGTTGAGAGTGCATCCTGAAGTGGACGTACGCTCGGCACAACTTCAAGGCCACAAGCTCGGTGAAGTGCCGTTTCGTCAAAGACAAACGAGCCGACAGGGATTCCGCAAGGTACCCACGCCACCAAGAACCCAAGGTTTCGCTTCGCGGTGGAAGCTTGGGTAATTGTTGACTCCTACAAGTCTTCCCTTTTCAATCCTGGAGAAGGAATTCCTGGAGCGCGCTATACGAACCCCTCTGGGCGGTAAAGGTTTCATCGACCTCACCACACTTTCTCCGAGCGCGGCGAGCGCCGGTGGTGCGTTGATCGTTGTCTTCGCTGGAACAGGAGCCGTTACAGTTGCTGTGTGCACCGCAGGAGTCGCGCCTACTGCCACCCCGACTTGAGGTACCGTCGTCGTTAGTGTCGTCCGTGGTGGCACTACGGATGTCGTACGCGTAGTTTCCATGCCATCAATCCGTTGCTCCAGCCGACCCACTGTAGTCATCAGTTGTTGGAGGGTCGTCACTAAGGCTGCACTGTCGCTCGTATGCATCGCCGTCGCCGTGCCGCCGCTGGTCGTTGGCGTCGTCATGGTTGGTTGATTTTCGACTCCGCCGACTCCGCCGGGTGTTGTTGAGACAGGCGTGTCACTGCGTGTTGTCGTACTCACTGCTGGGGTTGCCGCCACTTGATCGCTTACGGGGAGTCCTGTCGCCGCCCACACAGAAGTCTGCGTGACCGGAGCGTCCACCGTCGTCGTCGTTATCGTGATCTGTACCGCGCCCGTCGTTCTGGGAGCCGATTGCGATCTGGTAACTGCTCTACCAGGCGCCGCCGTTTTTGTTTTCGTCCTTTCTTTCCCCTTGGTCATTCTAGTCTCGGAAAAATTTCAAATCAGCGCCCCTGTATGACCATGTCTTCTTCTACCCTGCACGTGGGGCTTGGCCGTATGCCCAGTGCTGATAAAGTCCAAAGTCTGGATGGCCGTCGGAGACAACTGTTGTCGTCCGCGCCGGTGCGTACCCGTCTGGTAGCGACACCTACTTTATTTACGTCCACTTGTCGTCTACACTTAGCTGCCCATTAGAGTTCCTAATGAAGTTTTCCTGGCCGACGCCGAACTTGGCCACTCGGACGTACGCCTCGGGCGCCTGTACTATCCGTGCAGCTATTCAGTCGACTGTCCTCTACCTCAAACCTCCCTCGAAACTCTGCTTAGTGCCCTCCGAGACAGCTTTCGAGGTGAGCAGCTCCATGCTGCTCGCACTGCTGTCCAACCCGCCCATTCGACTGCTCACCCACTTCGTTGTGCTGCCGATCCATCCACTCTGCAGCTCCTGAGACCTCATTCGTCCCACCGTCGTACTTCAATTGTCCGTCGATCGTGTCACCACTCATCGTCGTCAGCCTCTGGCGCGTGTACTCGTTGTACTCCGTCTGCTGTCCACGCCTTCGGTGCCGATCCAGCCGCTCGGGGTCACTGCCCGTCACCACCCTGTTACAGTAGTATGTGTTTACCATTGGGAAATACGATAAGAACCTGGAATTCATGCATCCTTTCATTCTGAATTTACCTTCTCCTTGCCTTCAACATTTCACACGACGCCACCCAGGATGCACCTTAGATCCCTGTTGTTAATAGAGCTCGTCGTGCTCGCTGCCAATTGCCATGGACTGAACATGAAGAAAATCGATGGCAACAGCCATGTCCAGATTCGCTCCATTCCCCACGGTACCCGTGTAAACCTCGAACAGATCAAACCCAGAGCTGAGGCCGAAGAACGAGGCGAAGTTCATAACGCGGATTTATCAACATTTCATTTACGGGATCTACGGAACACCGATACGACGAGTGCTGCGAAGCCGATGGACGTCCATAAAGAAGAGAGAGGCCCAAGTCCCAGCGTGCTGAAGACATTCGCACAGAAGGACAAGAACTCCTCTTTCAACCGCTTCAAAGAACTAGTCGGAAAGAATCCAACCAAGCTCACCCAAAAGAATGTCGAGGATCTCAAGAAGAAGAACAAACTCAAAGGACTACTGAGCAAAAAACCATCGACGCTCAACAAAGAGAGTGCTGGCATACTTCGGGGGTATTTGGCCAAGAATGGCATGAAGCGGGTCTATAGATGTCGTGATGGCAACTTTTGGAGTAAGTGCACTCGCAGTCTTGATCTATGCTCTTGCTACTAGCGCACCGAAGTAAGGACGACTCTTTGATTCGACCAATGCAAAATACTACGACTCTTGTCGTTTATGGTCATAATTCAGTAGTACATCAACCCACTCAGATTTCATTTGTTTGTTCTGGACGCCCGGGCGCTTGATGCAGAATTGCCCACCTTTTACAACCCAACAAACGCAATGGAAACAATAACTCCCAGCACAGCCAAGCAAATGAGGCCGTAGAAGATATTCCAGTACTTGTCAGGGTTGCCACGGTTCTTCGACAGAAAGGTTCCCACACGCTTGAAATCCTTCGGTGTCGCCTTGGACGGGTCCTTCCCCAACAGTGACTTCGCTCTGCTCAAACCAGGAGTCTGCTGCATCAGCTGGACGTCCTTCTTGGTGATCTCCGCCGGCTTCTTTGAGAAAACCGCCTTCAGTTTCCCGAATACAGGGTTTTTCTTGAAGAACAAGACGTCCTTCTCCGTGAGTTTCGGTTAATTCTTTCCTAGGGCCCCCACGAGTCTGCTGCTAGCAGGGTTCTTCTGAGCAACTGCCATCACCGTGTCGGAAGCGAGATTCTTCTGTGACAAAGTCTTCAGCGCCTGATTCTTCCGGAACGGATTTTTAAACTTGAAGAGGTCAAAAATGCCTATCTCTTCATTTCGCGCATCAAGGGTCTCCGCGTTGTCTGCCGTGCGTTCGATGCGATTGATAGCAGCTTCGGCATTCCGGGCGGAATCGTCGGGACGCAGACCACTGCAGCTTGGGGCGAATAGGACCAGCACAAGAGCCAAAAGGTACCTGGTACGCATGGCGGATTTCTTGTAGCAACAGAGATTTGAGGAGTAAGAGACTGAATGATAACACGCCATGTATTCATACAATATAATATACCTCGAATACAGTTGTATTAATAGATGTAATCCTTGCTGCCGAAAAAGTAGCGTAATCCAAGCGAAGCCCTACCTTACTGATATGCACAGTGTCCGATTCTCGTGTTGCCAGTTTTTGCTGCTGCATGTATTAAAATAATCTTCTTGGTGCTGCACTTACTGTCTTCGTGAGGAAATGGCCGGGATAATACTATTCCACCAGCCACCCGTCCTTATAAGAGAGAGATCCGCCATATGTGAACGCTACACTAGCAAGGCTAATGAGGTGCTTGTTGTAGGACGCTTGTGATGCTTGAGGTTTTTTGGGAAAACGAGTGCATTTGGAGTGAGCGATCTCTTCTCGTGCTAGCCGAGCTACCTAAAGCTCTACCTACTTCTACCTACATGTTTGCTCAGCCGGTTATGGGCAGAGGAGCTGCTTCGCACCAGGACCCTTAGCAATCACTCCGGTGCACTTCAACAACCTTCACTTGCATAACCTATCAAGTTGACTTCTGACTTCAGTACGAAATACTGGTTGGTCCATGCACACATGTGGCCAGCATGAGTTCAGCATGGGTCTGGCTACAGTCCAGAGGCTGTCACCGACAGCAGACGGAAGCAGGACTCCAACAGCAAGGAAGCTCAAGCTCAACCAAATGACTCTACACTAGCGTAATGAAAGCGAGAACACGTTTACTACTACCGTAGCGTCATTCAAAATGGACCATTTCTGTTTCAGCAAAGTCTGCAAACAGCCGCGACCAATGCCATCGTACTAATGCCATGCGTTTTCCGGGAAGCCCTGGATATTTACCCCTCCGTGATGCTTGCAATAGAGACTCCTTTATTCAATTGAAGTCAAATACTTTTGGATATTTCCCTCTTTAGTAGCCTCTGTCTTTTGATGTGGTTCACTCCCAGTCACCACAGCTTTTTCCTGAGCGGTCATTCGATGTTCTCAATCGATCGCTGCTTTAGAAGTGATGGCGACAGCCACGACGGTCAACAGAGGGAAGTGAGTGCGTGTTTAGTTTTGTCCGGTTTCGTCTGAGCTTCGAGTACTAAACAGTGAGAACTCTACGAATCGACCGCCTGAAGGCTATTTCAGTAAATTTCAGATATTAGGTGGGATATTTTAGAAAGTTTAGTGCGCGGAAATCGCTTCAACTTGAGGAGAACGAAGGTGAGCAAGAGGCGACGCAAGCGGCGGCCATGGGTGATACTAACACGCTACCCTAATGGGGGCACCAATGCCCGAAGGGTATCTATGAAGCAATATCTGGCAATTTTTTCTGCAGCTGACGGCAGAGTGGCGTGTATGCTACCACAAAGCGTTCAAGTATTATTGATATTAACTGATTAGAGGGAGGGAGTGGTCCAAGCGGAAGGTGTGCTGTGAAATGGTACTCTCGATAGACCCCAATCTGTTCCAGACGGAGATAGAGGAAGCGACTGGAGGCGGCGAAGAACAGATCGGGATCATCGTAAAGGAAGAATATGATTCCTGCTAAGGTGACGGCGATAATGATACGGCTTCGAGTTCAAGGGACACAAAGAAGGGAAAGCAAAATATGGAGGTGAGAGCCAACAATAGACCAATTACGTCGTCAACAACAGCCTCGATTTCTTAGGCATGCAATTTTGACCATACTAACTTAATAAAGCTGCTTACATGAGTGCGAAGCGCGTGGGTGACACCAAGGTCTATCGAACATTCGCTGCATGAAGGCTTCAAGTCGTGGTGTTTCGTCCACGGAGGAAACACACAGTATAGTACATGTTTCAATGCAATTTACTTTGTTCCGGTACCTAAGTGCGAGCTGCAGTCTTGAAATTGAACCCTAAAAACAAGTTGGTGAGGAGTTTCGTCTTCCATTCTGAGACTAGCTAGAATCGTCGGGTCTGATCTGCCTGATGCTCACCTCAGAGCTGGAACGGCGTGCCCACAACTTAATCCGATCCCCATCCAATCATGAAGGCAGCCAGTGTAACTATCCTCGCAGCGGCACTGCTTTCGCACGTCGAAGGTGTCCCATTGTACGTGACGCGGATCCCGAATGGCGACAATGTCCCGGGCGTCAACGCCCTCGGCCATGAAGACACCACTGGCGATGAATCGATTCGAAACGTTTTCGGCATCGCTTTCGAGGAAGCTGGTACAGAATGGACGAGGGAACTATGCGAGGCAGACTCCGACGAGGACGGCCAGACAAATGGCCAAGAACTGGGAGACCCTTGTTGCATCTGGGCCGAGCGCAACACGCCCCAGTGGACTAAAGGTGTATCGCACCCTGGTGATGATTCCAAGACGTCGGACGAGTCTCGCTGGGTGAGTCTCGACTGTGAAGTCGTACGAGCTAAAGCTGAAGCGGACGCCGAGGCTAAAGCAGAGGCTGAAGCGAGCAAGAACAGTCCAGATGAAGATGAAGATAGTGAAGTGGACATCTCGATGGGTGACGCATCAGCAGCTTTGATATTGCAACCCACCAGTG
This sequence comes from Phytophthora ramorum, assembly GCF_020800215.1. NCBI lineage: Eukaryota > Oomycota > Peronosporomycetes > Peronosporales > Peronosporaceae > Phytophthora > Phytophthora ramorum. The sequence continues at coordinate 912,778 of NW_027150648.1, forward strand.
CAATCGTTATGATGCTCGCAGCCATCCCCGCTGTGCTGCAGATTGTGTGGTAGCAACGATATCAGTGATAAAGCAACAGTCTGCTGAACACCTACAAAAATCGTAATAAAGTAGCAAGGAGTTGATGATGTTGACGTTTATCCTGTGTCCTTATCCAGAATCGGCCACGAAATATCTAGCTCAACATCAATGTTGGGATTGTGCAAGAACTTGTCGCTCCGCAGGTATCCTCACACCATCTAATACGTATTTGCAGTGACACGAAGTGCAAGGCCTTGTTTTCATGTAAACTGCACTTCCTCCGGTCGCCTTGCTCAGTTCACTCCCCAATATCGCTTATACCTCGTTAGACTTTGGTCACTAAGCTGCGTCCTCGCAGTTTCATCATCGGCACATTTGCGACTGCTTCATTCTCAGTTTCTTTGGTGGTTGCTATGTCAAACTTCGTGTGGCTCGTGCCAAACAGTGTCAACGTCCCGAGTCTCCCGCCGTTGGCCACTTCGCGACCGACTTCCCCAGACGCAACGCTTTCGGCCGAGACTTTGGAGAATCTGGGCTGAAATGGACCAAGGATCTCTGCGAGAACGACTCTGTTGAAGATCGCCAAACTAATGGCCAAGAACTCGGTGGCCTTTGTTGCCAGTGGACGATCAGCAGCTCCCCCGTCTGGACCACCAGAATTTCTCACCCAGGAGATGCCACGAAAACGTCGGATTTGTTGCGCTTGGCTACAATCACCTGCTTAGCCCCAAATTCCGAGGCAGATACCGAAGGGAGAGGAGACGATTGTACGCGTGATCCTCGACATGCTAATGTTTGTGTCCTACGTAGTTCAGCCACGTTCGCATTGGCATTACTGGCCAAACTAGACAACAATAAAAAAAACACGTCCCATTTAGCAAGCGTACAAAAGCTAGCGACAAATTCTAACCTATTGAATTTAATGGTGACTTCATACCCGGGGGCTTGCAAAAGAGGAACAGCGTCCCAGGCGCTCATGAACTCGAACGGTTGGCGGCAACACACCGCCTTTGTCTACGATTTCAACGATGCAGAACGGAAATGGAGCTCGAAAATACTGCCACGCAGGTCCTGAGGGATCCAGACCAGGCTTTTGCAATCTACAATGTGAGCCAAGACACGTATTTGATCTCTCCACCAGCCTCGGGCTCTGCTTTTCGGCGTCTCGTGCTCACTAGTAGCTACCGTCCACTGGATCAATCGTGGAATGAGTGCCACAAGTGGCGAATCAATCCAGCAGCACCTTCACTCCTGGAAAATAACCTGGACACGTTTTTGGCGAAGGACTACGTGGCTGCTGTAAACCTATTCACGACTCTCCTCGAGACGGACCAGCCTTCACTCGACGCGAGTATCAAGATCTACTGGTACCGAATGGTGGCGAACTTGCACCTTCAGAAGAAGGACTTGTTCCGAGAAGATGCCCAACTGCTAATCGAAATGGGCGGATGTCCGAAGTTCTTCTTGGAGGTGATCAAGGATGTTCTGGCTGCGGAGTTGACTGCCCTGGAGAGTGCAGATCTCGCGCAGAACATGAATTTTCACTAGTACGCTGAAGTTGTGTTCGGGGGTTTCGTGAAAGGGAGTATGCGTCCGAGGTACAGTCAGCAGGGACGCTTGAGACGAAGTAGGAAGTCATGATTATACCGGTGTGAGGAAGCAACTTTCGGAGTTGTTGATGGACTGCACAGAATGCATAGTTTTGTCATGCTTGATTGCGTTCTTCTCCTTATCTCCTTCCATGTTTCTGAGTGACTTATGGTCGCCACGAATCGAGATACCTCATGCCAGACAAGTGCTTCCGCAGATGTATCTGCCCTTCGAGTTTGCCAATCCAAATAGCCATCCAGTCTAGCTTCTCCCCATTGTCGTGAGGTGGATCTACGAGGAGCTGCAAACGCAATCGATTCAGTTCCGACCTAGTGATCCTCGATTCGATCGGGTTGAATACACGCTCAGAAAAGCGATCCTCGATTCGATCGGGTTGAATACACGCTCAGAAAAGCAAGCTTCACCTCAGCCGGGAGCTTGAGCGCCCTCATGTCGCGCTATCAATAAGCGGTAGCTCAGGGAAGCTTCGAAGAAATGCACTCCCATGGGAGTTTTACATGGACGGCAGAAACTGACCGAGCGCATATCAGACAGACAAGTTGTAACACGGCAGCTTTTTCTCGGTTGACCACGATTGTTTAGTTCCCAATTCACCGAAGCTTCTTCTTTCACTGTAGCATCTCTGGCTTCGACGCTGACGCAAGGACAGCCAATAGAGTGTTCTGGGTGATCCCAGTCGCAAAGGGTTCCACTTCAGCAGTACTCATACACGAATCGAAAAGGAGTGGAAGCAGACAAATAAGTTCGTGCATGTCTCGAAACAACGCGCACGCTAGCCATTTCCCAGCTTGAGCTTGTCTCGTCGTGCGGCTCCGTTTTCACCTGCATTTTTGTAGTCTGGCTCACCAAACGATTCAACATGAAAAGACATGTACACGTACACTCCAGATGGATACTGCCCCATTTAAGCGCTAATATGCAAGTTCCGATACGCAACGCATAGTGACGAAGACCGACGCCATTAGCCGAGTGAACATCACCCACATTCCGTGCCCTTTTCTCTCTCGACTAAGCTTCACTCGGCAAACGTCCACAATTTTCCTTGTGCGGGTTTTGCACCACCGGCTCCGCGCTTAGGCTAGTCGTATTCGGATACTTGTTCGCATACTTGCCGCTCAAACGAATTATACTGGAGAATGAGTGTCCACTTTGAAACAAGCCTCTCATCTGCAGCTGTATCCGATTAAGTCTTCAGCACTCACCAGCGTTGCCCCATTGCGGCTTGTGAAAAGGCTGTCAGGCCTCCGGACTTCAGGCAGTGTCCACTCATTGCCTTACTGGTTTACTGAAATGATCGACCTTTTGCAGATTCTGTACCAGTAATGACGATATTTTCTATACTTAATAATACACATTCTTCACTGTATTGTTTGCATGTATTAATACAGGAAGCTTCCCGAGCACGACATTTTCCCACCAAGTTGCATCTACCTCAGTACTTCCCCAGATGACCAGTTTCAAATCCCATGCACATCTGTACTCCCTGTGCGAGGTAAATTGCTGCTTGCAGTTGCAAATTTGCCAGGGACATCTGTAGTGACGGACGCCACTTCAAACGCATCGAAGTCGATTCAATGTTGACGTGGTTCTTAAGTACAGCCGGATTGATGAGCAGGGCACCTGCTCTTGTTAAAAAAGAGGGCGGCTGCTGACAGTCACCATCTACTCCATACATGAAGTAGTATAGATAAGTCTGGATGGATCCCATCTTGCGTTCTCTCCTTGGTCCATTTGTTTGGGACGAGTACAGTATACTGCCACATACTATTCCTTGAGAAAGGACATGTATGTGGTTCAAGAATATATTCGAAGATCGTAATTTACAGCTCTCATACTCCAACTACCGCAAAGTTCCGATTAAGTAAGCACATCAAGCTGCATCTGCTCGAGGCCTGTAGAAAGCGGAGAACAATAAGCGCTAGAAGCAAGAATGCTAGCCGCGCACGACGGTACAATCACCACTATATGCCGCCGACTAGCTAAGTTGAGCCTAGCGCAAGTATAATTTGGTTTCGCGAACACGTAAATACTTACCTTACCTTACCTGCAGTCGAAAATGAGAAATGGATATCATTATTAGTGCCAATCTTAAAACGTATAGTCACAGTACTCTTTGCGAGATAGCCATAATAGCAGACGCGGAGAGAGACAAGGTCGTAGGGCTACGAGCGATGCTGTTCGTTTGGGACAATTCAACTGAAGCGAGAGCGCGTTCATGGGCGTGGTGTTTACCTGAAACACACATAGAGAACACGTTAGAAGTCACTAAGACCTAGTGATACGAATGTAGCAAATATACTCACCCAAGAAGTGCGTACCGCATCCTGAGCGCTCGTTATGGACCTACATCCCATCGTAGACAGACTGGTCCTCACCTGACCATTATGCTTTTTAGTGATCTATTTCCCCTCGTACCTGCTTTCGTCTGCGTTGAATGCCGACGGCACCACGTAACTTGCCGTTCGTGTCTGTAAGGCGGCGGCGGTCCGCGACGACGGAGAGCAGGAGACTCCCCACCTCCGGGACCGCTGTGTTCTGGTCGTGCGCGATGAGCTGCAGGGCCCTTTGCTTTCGCTTGCTGCACAGCGCTGCGGCCCGCGACAGCGGGAATTTATTTATGCCCTATGATGTGTTGAGCCACATACTCGTCACATACTCGTTTTTTGTGTGGAATAGTATGTGGCTGTAGGTAACCACTTCGTTTGCAGCAAACTTTGCTGTCTGCGCGTGTGTACATGTAGCCAGATCTTTGTGTCCATAAACCTGGCTACAGCAAAGCATAAGATGCTGCATCTGATGCAGGATTTACAGACTCTGGCGGAATGGATAAACGATCACTGGTGGTCAATGAATGGCCAGCCCCTGACAGTTCCCAATTCGCTCCGAACGCCACGCATTGCTTGTGTTCCTGCATCCCATGGGAGTTTCCCAAGTTCTATTGGTCACCGTCGTTGCCCTCTTCGCCTGTAGCGATCTCGCTGGAGCCGTGGAAACCGACCCGATCAAGCGCTCAGCGGTGACTTCGACTGACACTCTCACTCATGGCCACTCAATCGTCGCGGGAGGAAGATCGCTGCGTGTGGAACAAACAACAAACGTCGAAGATGGCGACTCCGAGGAGAGGGTGAATTTGTGGACAAAAATTTCCAAGCCTGTGAAACTCAAATTGTGGCGCTGGAGAGGCAAATCAGACGACTTTGTCAAAAGCGAGCTCGGAATGAAGGCCTTGTCAGGAGCAGCGCTTAAAGCGCATCCGAACTACCGTACCTACCTGAACTTCAAACTCGGCAAGTGGTACCGAAACGAGAAGCTTACCACGCTTGGTGCCTGGGAGCGCTTGAAGCTGAGTGGCATTCCTGTTGACAAGCTTCGCAGTACCGACGACTACATGATCTACGTCCGCTATGTGAATATCTTTGACGATAATGCTATGCGAGCAGTGAAGGCCAAGCGCAAGACGCCCCCTCTAGTGAGTACTAATTTTGATAGTGAGGCGTCCAAGCTGGAGATGTTCGAGAGAGCGTGGATTTGGGGAGTGACTAAAAGATCCGACGATTACGTTTTAACGGCGCTGGGAATGAAGGAGGTATCAGGAGAGGCGCTGGTACGTCACGCAAACTTCGACTACTACGTGAAATATGCGAGGACGAAATTGAATCTAGAAAGATAGATGAATCATCACACTGGTCAATGTTCAGGTTAACCTAACTGTAAGTTATCCTCGACTTATTGCAACGCCGAGCATTGTTTTAGATACTTCGAAGTAAAAGTTTGCGAGTAGCTTTTGGTTTGATGGCCATTCCCGGGTCAAGCGGTTATGTAATATTTCGGCACAGTGCACCACAACCGCCTTCATTTTAAAACAGTCCTGCCGACTTCCTTCAGGTCACGTTGTCATGAGTGTTTGACGTCCCGAAACAAGAGATCTGGGCCATATGACACGCGTTATCGACGAGCTTCTGGACGTCTTCTCGCTGAAGTGGACACCTATACACACTCTGCGCCTCGTGTCGGCCATTGCAGTTTCTGCGCGCTCGAGAACCTCCGAGTCGTGACACAAGCTACAACGGCCCATTTTGAACGATGCGGCTTCTGCACAAGGTGATATGAGCACTCTCAACCCATTAAGCAAAGGGCTGGTGGAATATTTTTGTCGAGCGCACCAAGACAGTAAGTGCATCTTCAGCAGGAGGACATCTGGAAATTATGAAAGGGCTGCATGCCGACCACCGGAATTTGGGATTACTGGTACCGAGGTGGCATGGAAATTTGTGGCGCGATCTGGAAGCACGACGTTGAAGTGATCGAGTGGCTGAAGGTAAATGCTCAGCTTGACCGAGAATACGCGGCAAAATTGCTGTTGGGGGCTGCTGCACAAGGAGATCAACGTCTTGTTGAGTGGATAAAGGATGCATCAGGTTGGAGCTGATGGAGACAAGAGGACGGCCCAGCACAAGTACCACTGGGGTGGATACTCATGCATTGTGAGCTGGAAGATCGGTCTGCTAATTTTGATCGTGCTGTTGCTGCAGTCTTTTCATGAAACCACTTCAACATTTTCAAATCTCCATTGGACAGCATTCTCAAACGCAGTGGCCTTTGTCGTTCTGTAAATTGTCATGATCAGCTGCAACCCCTGTCCCGGTACGATCGCCTACCACTTCCTCTTCAACAGCCCATTCCAGGAACCACAGACGCTGCACATTTGCAGCAATGGACGGCGCTGCTGAAAGTGGTTTATTTAGCTGGAGTCGCTTGGTTGAGTGGGAATAGAAATGAGGGATGCACATCTGCAACCATGGATTTGGCTGCTTCTACAGCAGAGGCCAGTTAGAAATCGTGGAATGTTTGCATGCGAATCGAGCTGAAGGATGCAGTACGGTAGCAATGGACACTAGGGTCACCTTGAGGCTGTGAAGTTTTTGTATTCCAAGCGCACAAAATGATGTTCTACTCGCGCTATGAAAGTGCTTGCAGTGCCGGGCATCTCGACGGATCCACAGACATCGAGCCGAGGGTTGCAGTCCTGTAGTAATAAAAGATGCTGTGTCCCGAGGAAACTTTGACATTGTGCTGCATCTGTCTGTATGCAGAGAGAGGTGTAGAATATCGATCCCCCAGCACGTATTTTGTCGGCTGCTCGAGTAGGAATCATGGAATGGCTACTGCGGTACTGCAAACACCAACTGGATGACTGCGAGTTTCTGGCTGACAGCTCACATTGATATGGCTGAGGGGAACGGAGTTTCGTTTTGTAAGACATAATAATTCGTTGGTATGCTCGAAATGGGAAGACCAAAGCAAAAGGCACAAAGGCAGCCAATAGTGCTGGCATCAGCATCATAATCAGATATGCATGAAGAGCAAAGGTGTTCTGGTCGTACATCGCTACTCTATCATCTCCATTGGTCATTCATAAACTTGTTGGAGATATCATCTTCCTGCAAGTCATATTTTGTTTCGCTAGCGCGCGACTTGGCCTTTGGAACGTGAGTTTCACACGGGGAGCTAAAGGGTGACCGGTACAATATGATGGAACTTGCAGAGCTGCAGACACGAGGTCGGCATCTCTTGAACAAGACATTTCTTCTGACACAAGACCCCACAAGTTGCTAGAGCAAAACTGACTTTCATTCGTGAAATAATACCAAAGCCTGGCTACGATAGCATGTCAAGGATATCTTCTTCTTCCGAGTCCATCGGTTCATCCACTTGTGGAATTGAACGAGGCGGCTTCACCGGTTCAGGTGTCGGCTTGGGCGGAGGGCTTACCTTCTTCTTCACTGTAGCAGCCCTTTTTGTTCGTGAACTGCCAGCAGACACAACTGGTTCTGACTTCACATCCTGACTGCTGCTACCTCGCTGCACAGCTTCATCCGCTTCCGCTTCGTTCTTGATAATATCATCCATACTCGACAGCAGGTCCTCCGCGGAGCTGATCTGCACCGAGCTCGAGCGTAGAGCTGGCACCTGGCTGTAGGCACTAATAGCGTCTTTCTTCGTGCGCTTCCTTTCGCTCTCGTTATCGTCCTCCCCCTCCGTCACCGTGATCTCATCGTCACTCTCCTTACTGGACCCGTCACTCATATCTTCATCATCTTCTTCTTTCTCCACCTTCTTGAGCTTCGCGCCTGGTTTTTTCCTCGCTCTCTTCCCCGCCGGGACTTTCCTCTTCGCATCCGATTGCATATCATAGGCCGCCACCTCCTGAGCCCTCTCCATCTCATTCTGCAGTCTCTTAATCTCATCTTTCTTGGCGTTCAGCACGGCACAAAACCCTTCAAACAACGTATCCTCCGTCTTCTGCTTGTGCGTCAACGCCGTGTCCAGCAACGCCTCCTTCTGCTTCAACAGCGTATCCAGCTGCGCGACTTTCCCCTCTGTATCTCTTAGTTTCTCCCCATTTTCTCTCTGCTGCTGCGCCACAAGATGCAGCAACTCCCTCCACTTGTCCTCGTCGTCTGACCTCTGGAAATTAATACGCGAGAACTTCATAGCGAACCCTGCGCGCTCCATGAGCGTCAACGTCCGTGTCTCTCTCGACCACCGGAGCTCGAAGCGAGGTGCCTCATCCTTCGCTAAAGGACTGAGCGCTGTCTCGATGGCCGCGACATATTCAACGCCCGAGCAGTCAAGCGCTCGCGGTTTGTGACTGGGAGCGACTTGGGTCTCCAACAGCGTCGAGGCGTCCAGAAGCTGCAGCTGCAGCACCTCGTTCTGCCGCTTGGACGACGAGACGCGGCTGCAGAGGACGAAGAGCGACAGGGACGAAGAAGCACTGGCGTCCGCATCCACCGCAGCAACTTCTGACAGAGACATATAAGATTGTGAAGTGAGGAGGTTTGATGGGCTAAACTAACTGAAATGTGGTGTCGCTGTGTCAATCAACCCATTGTTGGGTGATTGACTCTTTAGTTCCACAACAGAGGCGCTCGTTTCGGTAATAAGGCATCCACTCGCCCAGAATTGTGATGTCGGTCCCAAAGGAGCTAAGGTTCTCATCGAGATACTTCTTCAAAGTTGTGAGATGTTGGATACTTTGTTAGATCAACCAGTTTCCGAAATCTCAAGCTCGAAGTTGGTGACCGTGATATTATGAATGTACCACCTTTCATGCTCCAGAATTTGCTAACAGTAACCTGCTATCTTTGATTGTGTCGTGCTGAAGTTCAATGAAACATCCCCGAAAGGGATGTTTAAGAGAGCAATCACCTTTGCGGATTTATTAAATCGGTACTGGAGCGCGGCAATTTTCAAACTCAAAAAGACTGCTTGCTCTACCGATAGGCTTGTCGAAATAGACCTGACGTAGAATATGAGCAGCGAACCGAAAAATGTTGGACAGTACGGGATCATCCAGCGCGCCAATGCGAAATATAGACTCACAGTCCTCGCGTTTCCGTTTGTTAATGAAACTCTCTGGGGGAGAAGTGCACTCAGAAGTGCGGTCTTAGCTTCTGTCTTTAGCCACAAAGGGCTTCTTCGGGATGATCCGAATTCAGGATAGCAGTAAAACCCTCCATGTCCTCGATGGTGGCAGTGTCAATGGAAGTGAGTGCCAAAGACTCCAGCGACGAGTTTTCACGGGCTCAAAAGGCATAAGCAAGTCCCTTACACTTGTATCCACTGTTTCCACCATCAAGGCTGGAATTTCTATTCGCATGCATCGAAATATTCTTGGTTATCTTATTGTTCACGACAGCGGAACACATTGCCTCATAATCATGGGCTCGGAGGCTGGTTGTCAAAGTTCATATCAACGGCTCCGATTTGGAGTGATGGCGATTGTTCACCTGTTGTTTCATCAAAGTATAACTTTCTGGATCCGCGTTCACGTAGGCGTTGAGCACTTGAGACAACCATGCATTGTCGCGCATCAACTCAATGACCATATCGGCTACTGAGGGAGGCACCGCCGCGTCGCCGTGGTCTAAAATTATTGGCTCCATCACATATGTGCATCGCAATGATCCAAGCTCGACGTCTTTGACCTTCGCATTCCGCTGATAAACTCCCCATTCCTCCCTTACCGCATTTTCAGCATTTCAAACATCTTGCAACGCTATAATCCTCCTGAAGCGTCCGAAGTAAATCCAATTACCATTCGCACGGGAATCTTTGTATCCACTCCAGGCTTGTGTGGCTGCAAGTTCTTGTCCAGTGTCGCAATTTTCTTCAAAGTGCTGAGATATTCTTCAGTCGGATTTTCCCTTGGATTCACGCCAAACCAGCGGATGAGGTCCGCTTTGACGTTTTTGGGAAAGCTGAACTTGGTCGCTCCTTTCAGCATGAACAGCTGAAATATAACAGGAACGTCTTCATCAAATACTTCCTCATCTTCCACCTAGAATGCCGTTTTTCATCCAGCAACAGAAGTCTTTTGGCATAGAGCAACTCAACTTGCACTTCGTGATTTTCTGGGTGCAAATAGTAGATATGGCGCTGGAGAAGAGAATGAAGTAAAACTGAAGATAACCAAAACAGGAAGCTAACTACAAACAATACTAATGAACATGGCTACCTGAATTGCTTACATGTACTTTACTCTGCTCCTCAACTCTCTAATACTGATGCTCCATCATATTGGAACGTCAGTCAAAGCCCCCCATGCTTCATCGTCTCTGGCGGTATGGAGGTACACTTCACGTAAAACACGGGCGCTGCAAACGTAAAAATGCTGGATAGCTCGTGTTGGTCTAGCTGAAAATGTACTGGTGGCGCTCACGATGGTCCACTTCTCTGTTTCTTGCGTGCAACTGCAATGGAGTGACAAGATAAAAACACGCTCAGGAACGCGATTTTTCTGTCCGTGGAGGGCGAGCGCCCGATTAGTTGGCTCGAGGTGGTGCATTTGGAACGTGCCAGCTAGATCTGTCGAGTAATTTACCAGCGTGACGCCGTCCAGATACTCCAATGTTAGTTTACTTACAGTATTTAGAGAAAGCCATTCAAAGCATTTTCGGAGTGTGGGCGACGAGAGGAACGTTGGGTACTGTCAAATACGTGTGCTCCAACCCGATGCATCCTGTATCCATTCAACAAGACGTTGATCTCCTTGTGCAGCAGCCCCCAACAGCAATTTTGCCGCGTATTCTCGGTCAGATTGAGCATTTACCTTCAGCCACTCGATCACTTCAACGTCGTACTTCCAGATCGCGCCACACATTTCCGTGCCACCTCGGTACCAGTAATCCCAAATTCCGGTGGTCGGCATGCAGCCCTTTCATAATTTCCAGATGTCCTCCTGCTGAAGATGCACTTACTGTCTTGGTGCGCTCGATAAAAATATTCCACCAGCCCTTTGCTTAAATGTTTGAGAGTGCTCATATCACCTTGTGCAGAAGCCGCATCGTTCAAAATGGGCCGTTGTAGCTTGTGTCACGACTCGGAGGTTCTCGAGCGCGCAGAAACTGCAATGGCCGACACGAGGCGCAGAGTGTGTATAGGTGTCCACTTCAGCGAGAAGACGTCCAGAAACTCGTCGATAGCGCGTGTCATATGGCCCAGATCTCTTATTTCGGGACGTCAAACACTCATGACAACGTGACCTGAAGGAAGTCGGTAGGGCTGTTTTAAAAATGAAGGCGGTTGTGGTGCACTATGCCGAAATGTTACATAACCGCTTGACCCGGAAATGGCCATCAAACCAAAAGCTACTCGCAAACTTTTACTTCGAAGTATCTAAAACAATGCTCGGCGTTGCAATAAGTCGAGGATAACTTACAGTTAAGTTAACCTTTTCGCGACGCCCTTGGATAAAGTATACTATACAAGGTCAAGATACTCCGATCTAAAAGGGCACAAAATTCGCCCTTTAAGGTTTTCACGGTACTCGCGTGAGGCTTGAGTGCTCTTCACTATCCTCCCGGATGCGGGATAGAGAAAGCCGGACGGTCTAAAAGGGTACAAAATTCGCCCTTTAAGGTTTTCATGGTAGTTTCCAAAGACGCAGCGGATTGGCTCATTTTTTTTTCTTGCGGCGACTAGACGAATTCGACGATCATTGGTTGAAATGCAACGAAATTTACGCGGTAAGAAATCGCAGCCTTCGTAAAATACCATACCAGTCTCGTCTCCGCGCGATGACGCGGTTGAAGCTGCGTACACGTCACTACGATGACGACGCAAGCTAGTTGCCCTGGATTAGCGAGGCAGGCAGCCTGCCGCAGGCTAGCCGCGGTCTGTGCGGGAGCACAATATACAGTCGTATGGACGTCTAGTGCAGTGGGGAAAGGTAGTTTAGCAGAGGAATAGATAGACCAGAGAGTTGAGTTTACAAGGCTGGTTAGCAGAGATGAGCGCTGAACTGCTGTGCGCTTGGCTATTATGAATTGTGAGTTTTACTGATTTGGTCTTCCATATATGCATCTGATTGGTAAATCCTATGCCTGTCTGTTCCCGCTCTATCCATAAGCACCAATGGGAGTAAATATCTCTGTCTCACTATGCCGTTGACCGATTTACTCATCCAAAGAGACCCTGGGTGAATTTTAGTTTTTGGCGCGAACCTATAAAATGATCACCTTCCCAAACCGATTGGTATCAATTAGAGTAATGAATAAATTATGTCTGGCATCATAACTCTATTAATTTATGCCTTGAGACATAAAACCCATGACGCTCGCAGGCCACACAACCCATTTTTCTCCCTCGCGGGGATGCCGAAGCGCGACCGCGATGAAGCGCGAAAAATCATAGAGAAGCGTCCACGTCGACGGGTGCGCCACCTAGCGAGCGCAGCAAGCGATCTGGGCGGTGTCGTCGCATTCAATGACGTGTGGACATGGCTCAAGAAGTCTGGCTGGTATTCTAAACCGCCTCCCAGACGTAGTCTGGACCTGCGCTATCGCTACGTTCGACCGGATGGTGATGCAGACGGTCAAGAAGGCGTCGATTACCTTCTTGGCGAGGCTGCTGTTCTTCGGTATGCTGCCGCCCTCACAAGTACGAGTCTTGCTTGTGTGAACGTGCGCGGCGGTGGTGCTAACGACGCATGAGGGGTTGTTATGTCATCAGGGGGCAGAAACGACAACGGCAGCAACGAGCTTGCCGAATCCAGGTCAAGAGTGGACGAAGATCGAGGAGGGCGCGAGCGCGGGCGAGGCAGTGATGGCCGCGATGGCGGCCATGGCGTGGCACCGGGTGCGTATTCGACTTGATTCAAGAGTAGTGACTGCAGCTGATGATATTTGTGCGTGGTGGTGCGTAGCAGCAACAGGCAGTAACAAAGACGGCAGCGGTAATCTGCCGGCATCCAGGCCAAGTGTGGATGGAGCTCAAAACAAACGCGGACAGTGGTGGTGGCAGCGACGGCGGACATGGCATTGTTGGTGGCGACGGCGGACGTGGTGTTGTTGCTCGCGCTCGTGGACATGTTGGTGGCGACGACGGACGTGACATGGCAGGCAGTGACGGCGGCCGTGGCAGTGGTGGCCGCGTCGGCGGACGTGGCAGTGATGAAGGACGTGGCGATGGAATGGGTGCGTAGTTGTCTTGTTGCCGTCTGCTGTTTAAGCATTCATCATGTATGTATTAATATGGATATTTGTATACTTGTTGTAGTATCAAGCGCTGTTCCTGGGACGCCACAAGCCACAACTCGGGGGCAAACGCCCTACTCGTTACATCTGACCCAGCCAGCGAGGACACCTCCGATAATGCTGCAGGAGGTATACATGAATAAGTTGGTGGCATTCACTCCGGAGCGCGAGACCTGGATGAAGTCCAAGCTCTACCGCCCTATCGGACCGGCATACATTGTGGGACGTGTTTGCCGACGTCCGATGCGAGGAAAGTTTGCGTCACTGTTTGAGATCCACTGGCTGGATGCTCAGTTCCAGAACGCTGTGGAACATGTGAGTGTCGGATGTGTTCAATCTGGAGCTGAAGGAGCTTACCCGGTTGAAGGACAACCCCGACCGGCAAGGGATAGTAACGGGTGACGCCGACGATGACATTGACGTGGATGATGACGACAATTTGCAAGTGGTGGAAGAATACAGAGAATTTGATCCGGGTGTTTTGCTTCCTGCCAATATGGAAGAAGTCGAAGCGAATCGAAATCTGCGATTTGAGCCCAACGGAGAAGTTGACGCGCCGACTGACCTCTACCAGCTTGCCGACGGCTCAACGAAAACGACCCTTCTACCACAGTATAAACACCTGTTTGAACACTCGGCCACCTCCAGCTTTTTTGCGTACCTGCCTCTGTACTTCTGGCGCCAAGTGCTGTTCGAGACGAACAAGTATGCTATTGTGCACGACATCAAATTTGGAGCACCATTCACACTCGCGGAGCTGATGGCGTTTCTAGGCATCATGTTTTATATGGCCTTGAACGACAAAGGTGACTATGCGAACTACTGGGGCCAACAACCAGAAGACCTGATATTTGGTGGGAACTCCGTCTCGCTGGATAGCGTGATGTCTCTAAGTCGCTTCAAACTTCTGCGGTGCTGCCTGAGTTTCAATGCTGTACCGACCACACTGGATCGTGACGCTGCTGCTCGTATCCGACCTCTACTAAACTTGCTGAAAGTGACTGGTGGTCTCTATGTCAAGGTTGGACGTAATGTGGCTTTGGACGAAGCCAGTATAGCGTGTCGGGCTCGACAAGAAAGGCACATGCTTGTATTCAATCCCATGAAGCCAACGGGTAAATACAATTTTCGGTTCTATGTTGCCTGCTGCTCATCTACCTGGATCGCTCTAAACTACAAGCTACATTGCAGTAGGTGTGATGTTGGCGACCGGCTCGATGGCGTAGTTGTACAGGAAGAAGCACTGTCGCTGCGAGTAGAATTTGACAAGGTGTCTAAGATTCGACAGCACGTGTTGGAGGTCGTGAGGCCATTTTTCGGCACTAACCGCATCATCAACATGGACAATTACTACACTTCGGTCCAACTGCTTCAAGAGCTGAAGCTCAAAGGTCTTTACGGTCGAGGAACCATCAAATCTAACAGCAAGCACTTCCCTCGTCACACGATCCTGGATGATTCTAAATGTACGCGCGGCGACCTCCTCCAGGCCATCTCCCATGATTATAGCATGATCGCTGCGTCATGGTGCGACGGCGACATCGTCAACATGGTGTCGAATGCCGACCCATCTACGATTACACCTGTTACAAGAATGGTGGGCAATTCGTCACAAGAATTTGCTGCTCCGACATGCATAGGTCAGTACAACCAGAAATGCAAGGGGTGGACAGGTTGGACCAGATCCGAGGCAGATTTTCCATTGCAGATGGTTACTCCTTCAAGAAGTGGCATAAAAACCTTGCCTCAGCAATGATAGATATTGCTCGATCAAATGCGTATTTGACGCGGCGGCTAGCAGGAGTCGGTCCTCCTGCGCGTGATCCACATCGCGAATATGTCATGGATTTGGCGTGTCAGCTCATGAATGGCAAGTGGATTGAAGCTCCCAGCGAGGGTCGTATGGTGTACGGAAGTAGTTCACTAAACGAGGCCGTGGATGTTGAAGGCGTTGCGCCGACACTAGTGTCGATCCCCAGTGCAAACGTTCCCGTCCAGCGATGCACTGCCGTTGCCTCGAAGAAAATTCACAGCAAGAAGAGCCGGAAACGACGCAGATGTGTTGTGTGCGGCTGGGAGGATCGCTACCCGACAGAGGTAACAACATACTGCCTTACTCACAGTGTGTCCTTGTGTCAAGAAGTAAACGAGAAGCACCCACCGAGCTGGATGTGTCCACAGCAATCTTGGACATGTTGGGATAAATTTCACAGGTTTTATTTGCTCCAAGATCTGTCCACCGTGAAAGGTAACATTCGCAGGGGCTCGTCTCTAGCTCAAGCTAAAAGCACCGCTGCTGAAAGTAATCCTACCAAGCGCAACCTACCTGAACCAAGCCCAAAGCCAGACGTTGTGCGTCAAATTATCTTATAGCTTCTGTCGTCGGTGGGTGAGCTGCTGAAGCTGGCGCGATGCTGGCCAGGTTGTGCTTCTGCTGCTGCTGGATGGGGTGGTTCTGCCACCGCCGCTAGCGGTGACGGTCGGGATGATGGTGTGAACATGCTGTCGGCCAAGCTATTGGTGTTCGTGCAGACGCGTTCCTCGCAGTGCTCAAGAAGTTTGTAGTATTGGTGGTTTTATCACTATATTTTGTTGAAAATATAGATCGGGGTCAAATTAGACTTCCAGCTGCATTCAACCATCCGTTCGTCGGCTAGCTTCCAGCGGAGACAGAATGGTTGCGAACATCTACCACTGTGTCGCGGACAGAAGCGAGCAGTCGCAACAATAATTCATGCGTTTGGCATGGCGCTAAGTTCTTGGGCTACAAACAGCTTTGCTGATTCTTCGAAAAGAAAGTAATTCGCGTAGATAATTGTAGCATCACAAGTTGGACTTCGTACAGATAGTGCCACGTCTCGTACGTCTGTAGCCTTCATGACCACCTTCCGCAGAAGTGGGAATGAATCAGCATGTCTTTGAATGTGCTGTTCTCCGAGAGTACACAAATCAGAGCGAACTTCGACCCCAACACATTTGCTAATGCAGGTAGTAAGAGCAACTTGAGCTAGTACATTGCCAATACCAGCGCCCACATCAAGAAAGATGTCATGCGTGTTCAATGGCCCCAGAGCCGTGATCATGGCAGCAACCCCGGGTGGCAGCAACTCCCCCGCATTGTTTTGCGTTCTACCAGCGTCCTGGCGAATGTCTCCCGCAGTAATATTGCTAAATATCGAGGCCAGGACTCGTATTGCGTCATGCAGCAGGAGCAACGAAGAGCATGACGTTGCTGGCAATCGGGGCGGAGCCTGAAGTCCAGCACTACACTGACCGACTGCGTTTCCAACGCATTATCAGGTCTCTTCACCACTGCGCACGCCGACGGCTCCAACGCGCAGATCAACTGCTCCATCGCCGGAGTGATCGACGAATCCGACGCGCCGCCCAACTGCTCCATCACTGCACTGCTCGACGGCTTCATCACCGCAGCCGACCGCTTCGTCACTGCGCCCATCTGTCGCCTCACCATGATGGCTCCACCTTCCGCCTCACTGCTACGCTTCCTGACGACCCCACGTGCCGGGCATCTGCAGACGACAGCAAACACCGCTCTGGCGCTGATCCACCGAAAAAGCAGCGCGGAAAGTCCTTGACGAACTTACCATACATCCGCTTGAGAGATGCGAGGCGCAGCCGAAGCTCGGCAGCTGTCCGCTTAGACTTGGTCATGCGACGCACCACGTAAGCCCATGTGATCCGAATGCCTTCCTTCTCAAACTCGTAGGCAATCTGAACAAGTTGTTTGTCTTCCCAATCGAGAAAGCTGGTGCGCATGGCTGAGGTAGTGCGTGTGTCTTAATTTAACTATAGCTCCACTGCAACTGAATGGTGCATGTGTATAGCTGTTTGTAAGGACTGGCGCTGAGGGGAGGGTTGAATCGGTAAGATAAAAAAAATGATGGGGGTTCCTCAGTTTATGAACGCAAATGGGTGACGTCGCACGTATTTTAAAGAGCCAGACCAAGGCATGCGCTTGCACCCTCTGCTGTGATTGGTAGTAACAAAATACGTGAGTACGTCAGACCTCAAAAAGCTAAAAGGGCACAAAATGCGCCCCTGGACACGTCTCATTCGCACCATGTTTTGCAAAAACCCTTAAAGGGCGAAAAAAGTATCCTTTTAGCGCGAAAGGGTTAACCTGAACTTTGACCAGTGTGATGATTCATCTATCCCTTTAGATACGTCATTTCCAATGATGTTTTCATATATATGTAATAATATCCGAAGTTTGCGTGGTGTAGCACCTCCTCTTCTGATACCTCTTTCATTCCCAGTGCCGTTAATACGTAATCGTCGGATCTTTCAGTCACTCCCCAAATCCACGCTCTCTCGAACATCTCCAGCTTGGCCGCCTCACTATCAAAATTAGTACTCACTAGAGGGGGCGTCTTGCGCTTGGCCTTCACTGCTCGCATAGCATTATCGTCAAAGATATTCACATAGCGGACGTAGATCATGTAGTCGTCGGTACTGCGAAGCTTGTCAACAGGAATGCCACTCAGCTTCAAGCGCTCCCAGGCACCAAGCGTGGTAAGCTTCTCGTTTCGGTACCACTTGCCGAGTTTGAAGTTCAGGTAGGTACGGTAGTTCGGATGCGCTTTAAGCGCTGCTCCTGACAAGGCCTTCATTCCGAGCTCGCTTTTGACAAAGTCGTCTGATTTGCCTCTCCAGCGCCACAATTTGAGTTTCACAGGCTTGGAAATTTTTGTCCACAAATTCACCCTCTCCTCGGAGTCGCCGTCTTCGACGTTTGTTGTTTGTTCCACACGCAGCGATCTTCCTCCCGCGACGATTGAGTGGTCATGAGTGAGAGTGTCAGTCAAAGTCACCGCTGAGCGCTTGATCGGGTCGGTTTCCACGGCTCCAGCGAGATCGCTACAGGCGAAGAGGGCAACGACAGTGACCAATAGAACTTGGGAAACTCCCATGGGATGCAGGAACACAAGCAATGCGTGGCGTTCGGAGCGAATTGGGAACTGTCAGGGGCTGGCCATTCATTGACCACCAGTGGTCGTTTATCCATTCCGCCAGAGTCTGTAAATCCTGCATCAGATACAGCATCTTATGCTTCGCTGTAGCCTACATGTATGTACAATAGATCATCATTGAAGAAGGAGAAAACTCAAGATGGGATCCATCCCGAATTATCTACCGTATAACCTGTGTAGTATCTGATAGAATGTTATATCCGACAAGCCATATTAGCCAATCCAATGACTGAAATTTCGACACCACCGGATCGTTGTCATTTCCGACAGCTCCAAAAATGGTGGCCAAGGATCGATAAAAGTTAGGCACCAGACCACTGAAGCTCAGTCATTTCCCAACTCTTCATGGGCCGAGCACGAGCAAGTGAAGATGGAGGCCGCCGCGCTCGGCAGTACAAGCGCTCAACGCACGTATGAGTTTCGACTCCATGTCATTCACCATTCTAATTCTCACGGAGTGTCCTCTGCACTCGCCAAGTTCTACCCTGAGGCCAAAGGCTCCTCGCTCGAGACTAAGCGCAAGAGCTTCTACCTGTGGCGGAAACGCCGCGATACCATCGAGAAGGCCGGGAAGAGCAGCTCGTCCAGCGTACTGCGCAAGCTCAGACCTGCAGGAAGTGCCACTGTGCTGTCGTCTGAGACGGAGTCTCAGCTTCTTCGTTGGGTCAACTCCTACCGCGCCGATGGGGCGCCAGTTTCGACTCTAATGCTCCAGCTCAAGGCCCAGGAGTATGCGGCAGCAGCTGGTATACCGCGCGGCGTTTTCACCGGTACATGGGCTTGGCGGGCTGGATTCGTGCGCGTACGCGCCAAGGACAGAAGAGCCCCGCAGACGGCGAGGCTGCTGTTTTTGCTTTTAATACCAGGATGCGCGCAGTCATGCACCGCCTAGGCGTTGATGTCGTCTACAACGCCGATCAAACGCCCGTTGTCTTCGAGTACGTGCCGCGCACGACGCTCAACAAGCGCGGCGCACGAACGGTGTGGGTTCGTACATGTGGCAAGGACAAGGAGAGGATGACGTGCATGCTGCTTGGGTCCTCTTTCGGCGAGAAGCGGACGCCGTTTTTGATACTGAAGGGCCGCCCATCCAAGGTCGCAGCGACGCAAGCCGATAACGTGGACCTAAGACACGGCTTCGGCAAGCATCTTTGGAAGCAGATCGAGAGCCTCCAGGACAGACATGGCGTCCAAATCTACGTTAATAACACGGGTTGGTGGAACACGTCGCTGACTCTCATTTGGCTGGAGTATCATTTCGGTGGACGTCAGCATCCAGAACAGCTTGTCCTTCTACTCCTCGACGACTTCTCTGCACATTGGACGCCGGAGGTACGCAACCGCGCTCATGACCTCAACATCCACTTGCTGGACGTACCAGCAGGGCACACAGGCGTCTGCCAGCCGGCGGACATTGCTTGGAACCGCCCGCTGATGCAGCGTCTGCGGCAGCGCTGGGTAAGCTGGATGATGACCAAGATGGCGGGGAGGGAGAGCAGCAGCAGCGAGGTCAAGGCGCCGTCCAGGAATGATGTGGTTGACTGGGTTGCCAGTGCGTGGGAGGGGCTGTCCGCTTCGACGATCTCGAACGGGTTTAACGGCATACTTGCCTTGCCACCTGTCGACCCAATGTTCGAGGCCTCGTCTAATGCTCTTGCTGAGGAACTAGAGCGTTTGCAGCTCCTTGATCCTGATGTTGGTGAGGTTGCTGATGAAGAAGACGTAGTAGATATGATGTCTAGAGGAGAAGTAAGCGTCTAATGCAATCGTTGGACTTTGTTCGAATCGTTCCCCGCGCTGGGAGGGTTCTCTGGGTAAACCCCCCTCCTGAATCTAATGGCAGCATTCGCGAGTGCTAATTCGGTGGTTTTTAGCAAAACGTCTGCTTTTCCACAGGGATTGTGAATTATCATTTTTAAGGGGGCCAAACCCAAAAGTCAGAAGGGTGTCGGATACTACACAGGTTATACGGTATACTACTTCATGTATGGAGTAGATGATGACTGTTAGCAGCCGACCATTTTAAAAAAAGCAGGTGCCCTGCATCATCATTTCGATCCGGATGTACCACGTCAACATTTGACATGGTGGTAAGGTAGCCTTCTATTTGATGTTTATGTGTTTTTTCCTTCCACGTCAACATTTGGCATGGTGGTGAGGACCTTACATCAAATAGAAGGCCACTGTAGTAAAGTGGCCTTCTATTTGATGTTTATGTGTTTTTTCCTTCCACGTCAACATTGAATCGACTTCGATGCGCTGTAAGTGGCGTCCGTCACTACAGATGTCCCTGGCAAATTTGCAACTGCAAGCAGCAATTTACCTCGCACAGGGAGTACAGATGTGCATGGGATTTGAAACTGATCGGGATGGGATACACCGCAAAATTCTTATCGAAAGGCACCCCTTGCAAGCGACGGTTAAAAAATATCAACCTATCAGATTACTCCATTTTGATCATCTATCAGACATATCGAAAGGCACCCCGGAGATATATTACCACCAGTCGATTGGTTACGCAGCGAGCTAGCCATTCATCAGCACTGCACTTCGCCATTACTCAGTCTGCAAGAATGCCCCGAGGAAGCCGCCCACGCGTGAAAGGCTTCGAGGCTTCGCCAAGCCAGTGCCTTCGCACTGCTATCAGCTACCAGCGCAAGTATATTATTAATACCTTCGTCGAGCAGAACGGCATGGCAGCAGCAGTAACACGCTTCTATCCCTCTCTCCAAGCGGAAGCCCGAAGCGGCAACTGCACAAGTGGTTTGAAGCCCGTGATGACATCGCCAAACAAGTTGCCCAAGGCAACGGGCTTTCAGTCTGTCGCATCAACGACAGCCGCTTTCACCAACTGAACCAGCGAGGTGACCGTAATCTATTCAGGAAAATATCCTTGATAAATAAATTCCGAGTGATGCAGCTGTTATTTATTTGCAGATGCCTCTTCCCATGCATTCGGCATCCCTGGTGCTGCAAGGGGTGCCTTTCGATAAGAGTTTTGCGGTACTGAGGTAGATGCAACTTGGTGAGAAAATATCGTTACGGGAAGCTTTCTGTGCATGCAAACAATAAATTCAGAGTAACTCAGTACTTATGTACCACTCCGTTCCATTACAAGAGCACGAAGCCAACTTGATCGTTGTTTCATTAAAAGAGCACGAAAATTAAACTAGATTAAACAATCGGACTGCTGACTACAAAGCAGCTGATTCCGTTAGTATCTCCTCGGCACGGAAGCAACAGCGGATTGATAAGGGGGGTCGTCCCTCCCGCTCTAGCTTCGCCTTCTTCATGTGGCGCTAAGGATCGCTGGGCTGGCGCGCGCTCAGCGAAGGGCCAGGTGCCCAGCTTTCCGTCGAAGACCTGGTGTGTTACGGGGTCGAAGCGCGGACGGCCAACCGCAGCCAAGAACATCACCTCAGTGATGTAGCGCTTGCTGCGAAGTAGTCGAACAGGTGCCTCTTCGTCAGGCAGGAGCAGGAAGCCTGAGTGATGTAAAAAAGTTTTTTGTTTACGTGCACGGTGTCGAACATCTTGTCGTACAACATCGTGTCTCGCTGTATGTGCGATAGTGAAAATTGCAGACGCTAAGCCCAGTTAGGTTGGTCTTGCTAGCGGGGCTGACTTTTCCATGGTAATTGGTGGTCTTTGGGCGAGGATGGGCGAAATTACGTTTGAGAATCTACGTTCCAGCCAGCGATGGCATGCTAGCGCCACTCAACCAACCATTGCGTCACCAATACTGAGCTCTATAGACAACTGAGTATACCAGACTACTGGCAGCAGCGAGTCGCGTGTTTTGATACAGGCTATAACACCTTTTGTTACAAAATTTAAACGCATCATATTTCAAGCTTCGTGCTCTTGTAATGGAACGGAATAGTATCTGTATGACACCTGAGTGAATCGTGCAGCCTCGCAGTTTTATTGATCCGACCTTTTTTTGTCGGGAACATATGTACAGTGAAGGGTGTGTATTATTAACCCTTTCGCGGTAGAAGGGTACATTTTTCAGCACATTTGCAAAACACGGTGGGCAAGAGGGCCCTACAAGGGCGCATTTTGTGCCCTTTTAGCTCTGAAGCGCGTCGGCGCTATCGTCTTTTGTTTCCGCCAATCAAAAGGTTGCGTACTGGCATGTGCGAAGGACTGGCTCGTAATATATAGCGCCACGTCGCTGGAGTCACCTGATCTGTGGCCATAAACCGGGGATCTCATGATGTTTTGATATCTTACCAAACCAGTCAGCCAATCAGCGCCATTCGTCTTGGCAATACAAAGACTAAGACATAGGCACCATTGAGCAGTCCTGTGGTCATAGTTAAATCAAGAGACACGCACTCTTCCTGATCGCCATGCGGACCAGCTTTCTTGATTGGGAAGACAAACAGTTAGTGCAGATTGCGCTCGAGTTCGAGAGAGAAGGCATCCGGGTGATATGGGGCTACGTGGTGAGGCACATGGCGAAGTCCAAGCGGACAGCCACTCAGCTCCGACTACTCCTCGCGGCCCTCAAGCGGACTTATGGGAAGGCGGTCAAGGACTTCCCGCGCTGCTTCTTCAGTGGATCAGCGCCAGGGCGGTGCCTGCTATCATCGAGCGGATGTCCATCACATTGTAGAAGCGCTGGGAGTCAGCGCTCACTGCCGACACTCCCGCCATCACCCGAACGGACACCAGCGGAGCTGAAGACAATAGAAAGTGTGGAAAAGCAGTCTGTGGAGGAGGAGCCGGCTGTCGCGCCGGCGGTGCAGTCCGTGTCACTGCTCACGGTCGAGGAGAAGGAGTCTGCGGAGAAGGAGGCGGCTGTTGCGCCGGCGGTGCAGTCCACGTCACTGCTCACGACGCCTGTCGCATCCAGCGCTCTGGCCACCATTTTTAACATCACGGCGAGTGATATTCGCCAGGACCCAAACTAACGCGGGTGAGCTGCTTCAGCCGGGTGTCGCCACGATGCTTGCCGCGATGGGACCACTGAGCGAGGACGACGTCTTCATGGACGTCGGTGCCGGAATAGGCAATGTGTAATGGGTCTGCTTAGACCCACTACTTAAGCATACACGTGTGCGCACGTGTATGAGGAAGCGTAGGAGTGATTTACTTAAGTTCAGTATACTTGTATCCGCAAGTATACTTAAACTAAGACAAAGGGACCGAACAATAGCTTTGGTGCTGAATGAGAACTGTATTGATTGTAAATGGGGTTTCCTCCTAAAACTGATATTTCTAATGAGAGGTTCTGCCATTGGATGGCTGGCAGAACCCCTATCTATTGAATGACTCTCATTGGTAGAAAGGTGTTACTTTCTACCAGTCATATGCCTTTTGCTATGAATGTGGACCACCCTGTGGGGTGGTCACCCGAATGTATTCCTTAGTGCATGTTGCACTAAGGTAGGAGGTGAACCGAATGTGTAGCCCCGCTACACCATCCCCCCGTTAGGATTTGACGTGCCGGTCTCGACACGTCAATCCGTATTTTCTTCGGGAGAACACGTGCTCATTCCCAATGAGCACGCCAACGACGTCTTCGTCTAAGACGCCGGCCGCTTCGGCAACAGAGAGTCGCCTCTCTGTCGCTGGATACCACTCGAGATGGCATGTTTCTCATGCCATCCGAAACAAGACAGGCAAGATCATTGCTGTCGAAACCGGAGTGGGTATCTACTCTCCGGGTGGAGAGGGAGTTCCCCTCGACTACGGAAGCGAAGTCGAGGAGGGAGAACTCGAAGGAGACAAGGACACCTTGTCTCCGGGCCACACTGACCCCAATGTGGGTCTACGTCGTCCACGCGAGGACGACTCGAACGCTTCGGGCTCGAAGCGTTCGCGCAGCGGCAGTGGAACACCGCTCGCTGCCGCTGGAGCCTTAACGACTCCGCGGATGGAGATGACTCCGCTCCATCCGCTGTTGTTGCGGCCTCGTGCACTGAGCCAGTGCGCGAGCCGTGGATGCCGTCTCAACTCGAGATCAGCAGCCGATTCGGTGCGACCGTGCCACCGAATCTGTACGCGCTGTATTCGTGCAACGCCATCGTTGACGATGACGTTGCGAAGCGATTGCACTTTGATCCGATGACGGACCAAAGGCGCGATTACTACATCGGGCTCTTCCATGAGCTCCGATGGTTTGCGAGCAAGAAGACTTCTCGCAGAAGCGAAGTGCCCGAGTGGCAGGCACTTTGTCAGAGTTGGAGTGCCTTTGTTGAAAACTTCAACAAAACCCCCGCTGGCTATCGCGACCGGATTAGCCAGGCGCGGGAGCGCTACGAGGAGTTCTCGAAGCGTGGTAAACTTGAGCGACTGCACCATGGTGCAGTCGGTATTGGACTTCCTTGCGCAGTGCCTTATGACACTGCTTGTGAGTACTGCTACCCCGGAGCAGTACGCATTACTGAACGGGACATCAACGGGTACACGTCCATGTGTGTACCTGACGACCTCAAGACCCTGCGCGCTAGTTTTCAGGTGCATGCGTCTTCTAGTGCTGCGGATACTCGCAGCACTTATCCGAGTGCTGTAGGCGATTACAGCGCTCGCCCAAGTTTTACGCCCTTCGGTGGAGGTGGCGGCCTTCGTACGGGTCGTCTGCGCAACTTCCGCGAGCTGAGCCTTCAACAAGCTCAGCTCCTGACGCAGAGCAGCGAACTGCGACGCTTGGAGACGCTCAACAGCCTCCAAGCGAGACTCAAGGTTTGGTTGACCAAACCCGGGGCGTCTTCCCCCCACCCCCGTTGCGAGACGCACGCGGGGCAACTCGCTGGATCGTCCAGCGAATTGTTGGTCATCGGTGTTGGCTTTTGTGTGCGCCGTGATGAATTTTGTGTGTGTGGGGTGTTGTGTGGTTTCCGTGATTCCCACGTATCGTGTTGGGGAGGAAATCCTCTCCAACGAATACGAAAATGAACCGGACCTCGGGTCTGGTTCCGGTGACCAACAATTCGCTGGACGATCCAGCGAGTTGCCCCGCGTGCGTCTCGCAACGGGGGTGGGGGGAAGACGCCCCGGGTTTGGTCAACCAAACCTTGAGTCTCGCTTGGAGGCTGTTGAGCGTCTCCAAGCGTCGCAGTTCGCTGCTCTGCGTCAGGAGCTGAGCTTGTTGAAGGCTCAGCTCGCGGAAGTTGCGCAGACGACCTCGACCTTTACGTTCGAGGTCGGGACGAGGCTCTCTGGCGCCTTGAAGCGCGTCGCCGCGCTCGAGAGCGCTTTGGCGAGTCACCAGACGTAGGTGACTCGTGCTGCATGTATGGCTTCAGTCGCCCAACGTAAAATGTTGGGTGCAAGCGCATGCTGGACGGTATGTCCAGTGTATACGCGTTGCCATGCTTCGCCAACACGGTGAATGGCCTAATGAAGCGCGGAGCAAGCTTGCTTGCTCCGAAATCGGAAACTGCATGTTTAGCTAGGTTCTGTGTAGCTAACAGAACTAATTAACCAACTTTGAATTCATTTGTGTTTCCTCTGCCGGTGTTATCGGCATCCAGCTTCTGTCGATCGACAGAAGCTGCTATTGCATCTTGGACAAACCGAATTACGGCTTGTCGGCGCTGGACAAAGTCCATTGCATCCGAGCTGAACCCCTGGTTCAGTTCGTGCTCCTTGTTCGCAGCAGGCCCGGCCTGCGCGTGATGTTCGTTGTTGTTTAAAGTGTCTACGCTCGTCGTAGACACTGTGTTGTCGTCGCCATGACTGCGCGCAGTACGTGCGCGAGTCGTCACAGCTGATACATTGCTTGTATCAGCGTGCTTATCCGGTTGTTTCGAATTAACCGGATACCCTCCCCCACTTAAGGAAGGAGCTACCGCACCGAGTACGCTCGGTACGCGTGGGTGCCTCATGGCATTCACGTAGAACGGTGTGTGTCCTGTCGAGACATGCACCGAGTTGTTGATGGCGAACTCCGCCATCGGCAAGCAGTCGCTCCATTGATGGAACGAGTGCGCGTAGCTCTTCATGGTGTCAACCAACACGCGGTTGACACGCTCTGTTTGTCCGTCGGTCTGCGGGTGATCCGCAGTCGACATGGACAACTGCGTCCCAAGAAGTGTAAACACTTCTTGCCAGAATCGCGCTGTAAAGCGCGGATCCCGATCCGACACGATGTCGAGTGGCATACCATGGTGTCTAAACACCATGTCGACAAACAGACATGCCGTCTGTTTGGCTGTCACCTCGGCTGGTACTGCAGCAAGATGCACCATCTTGCTGAAGCGGTCAACAAAGACCACTATACCAGTCCTCCGCTTGTTGTCTTGCGGAAGACCAAAAACAAAGTCCATTGAAATGGACTGCCAGCACTCCGACGGAGTCGGTAGTGATTGAAGCGGAGCCTGCGAGTTGGGCGCGGGCTTCGCGCGCTGGCATACCTCGCAAGCACGACCGTACTTGCGTACCCATTTGTACTGGTGACTCCAGTAGAAGTCACGCGTGAGAAGCAAGTATATCTTCTCACGGCCAGGATGTCCCGATGTCGGGGCATCGTGGTACTCGTACGTGATCTTGAGCTTCAGCTCATGATCATCCGGCACGACAATGCGATCTGCGTTGTCGTCGACTGCGCTGTAAAGCAGCAGACCATTGTGTACACGATAACGGTGTACGCGAGCACGAAGGTGTTTGGCCAGCTTCTGACGAGACTTGTCAGAAGGTGTGGAGCAGTACTCCAACGACTGCTTCGCGTCCGCATCATGCGCGTATGCAGCCTTCACGTCGTCCAACAAGGACGACGCCAACTGCGTTGGCGTCGGCCTCTTGAACCGCATAATCGGGTCGACGCGAAAGCGCGTCGGCCACGACATTCAACCTTCCAGGTTTGTACTCAATCTGGAAGTTGTATTCCGCAAAGAATGACAGCCACCGTGCCATTCTTTGGGATATGCGCGGCGACTTAATCGCCGTACGCAACGATGCGTGGTCGGTGTAGACCACGAATGGTCTACTCCCACGTAGATACACTCGAAACTTTGCGAGTGCATACTTTATGGCAAGGAGTTCCTTGTCATGTACCGGGTAATTGCGCTCAGCTGGCTT
This sequence comes from Phytophthora ramorum, assembly GCF_020800215.1. NCBI lineage: Eukaryota > Oomycota > Peronosporomycetes > Peronosporales > Peronosporaceae > Phytophthora > Phytophthora ramorum. Next base: position 939,971 of record NW_027150648.1, read on the forward strand.
CAGCTGACGCGATTGGTAGTAAACCACACGATCTCGACCTTCGTGATCGAGTTGCATCAGTGCGCATCCGATCGCGAAATCGGATGCATCGCACACAACGTGGAATGGGCGATCTTGGTCGGCCACCGCCAAGATCGGCGCCTCAGTCAAGCCCTGCTTGACTGCTTCGAAGGCCTGCTGACAATCAGCAGGCCATTCCCATGCAGCCTCTTTCTTCAAGAGCTGCGACAGCGGGCGAATCTTGCCCGCGTAGTTGCTCACGTACTTGCACAAGTACGTGGCGAGTCCAAGGAACTGCCGTAGTTCCTTTACGTTTGAAGGCGTAGGCCATTCATTGATCACTCTGACCTTTCCTGGGTCAGGGCGTACGCCGTTCTTCCCCACGAGACACCCAAGTACGGGTATCTCGGTCGCCCCGAAGATGCACTTCTTCAGGTTCGCGTAAAGCTTGTACTTTCGCATGAGCTCAAGCAACTTGCGGAGATGCTCTGTGTGCATCTCCACATCCGATCTCCCATTCACAGCCCGGCTGTGAATGAACACGTCGTCGAAATAGCTCGGTGCGAAGTCGCGCACCGAGCGCAACAAGTGCGTGATGCACCTGTTGAACGTCGCTGGGGCGTTCTTTAGCCCCTGCGGCATTACGAGCCACTCCCAGAGCATGCCGCTCGGAGTGCTTACCGCTGTGAGAGGGATATCACTCTCACGCATTAGGATCTGATAGAACCCGTCTCTCAGATCCAGAGTACTGAAGATAGTACTCGAGGTCATCGAATCGATGATCACATCTTTTCGAGATATCGGCGTCTGCGCCGGTACCGTCGCATCGTTCAGCTTGTTGTACGCATGAACGATGCGCCACCCGCCCTGTGGTTTCTTCACACAGAACGTAGGCGCGCTGTGCGGGGACTTCGATTCCCGCACTTGTCCTGCATTGCGACGACTTTCAAAGAAATCGTCGATTGCCTTGACTTGCTCACGCGGCAGTGGCCACTGTCGTGTGACGCAGTACTTCGTTCCCGGCACGAGATCAATCTCGTGCAGAACACCCTTGTCCTGCGGTAACTCCGCAGGAATGTCGTCCGGGAGTACATCCTTGTACTCACGCAAGACCTTGTAAAAGGGGCTCGCCTTGAGCGAGTCCCAGCCTTGCTCGTCGAAGAGTTCCTTCTTCGACTTCGCGCTGAGGGCGTCCGCGCCCTCAGAGATGAGCTGATTCAGCTCTTCTGCTTCACACGTCATCCTCTCGACGTCCGAGAGGATGCAGATCTGCTCGATGCGTCCATCGTGCAGGTCGCGAGCGAAACGCTTCCAGCTTGTGACTGGGAGCGACATCAACTCCGACGCTAACGTCGGAGGATTATCCAGCCTCATCTTCTTGTATTGGAGACCGATACTCGCACGCGTCAAGACACTCAATGTCTCGACGGTCGTCTCCAACTCCTGTGTCTGCCCGGCAGACACTGCTTGTAGTGTCTCGGTCCCTGACCGAGACTTGCGTAGCTTTTCTCGCTTGCGCCGTTCACTTCTCGTGCGGAGCCCGGCTCCGCGAGTTTCTTCTTGTCCAGGCCCGGCCGTGGACAGTTGTTCCTTGTATTCGCCGGCGGGTTTTACCCGCGGGCGCACGCGTTCAAGCCCGGCTTGATCGCGCACCGCTTCGTCGTGCAGTCCGGCTGCACGCGAGCTCGCAAGCATTTCCGGTGCGGGACGGTTGCAACCGTCCGCACTGCTTGCAGCGTCGGCTCCCAGAGCCGATGCGTCTTCTTTACCTCTACGCCTAACGGCGGAGTGTCTTTCGACCAATTGTGTGTCGACATTACCTGTCGACACTACCGCGTCGCCCCGGACGCTTCGAGACCCTCTCGAATCGGATTGAACCAGGCCCTGCTGATTCGGTTCACATCTTCTCCCAACGACTCTCGCAGTCGTTGGCGTTCGCTTGGGGTGACCGGAGACAGCCGCATTCCGCGCTGTCTCTAGTGGAGGGCCGCATGCACCATGCGGTGCATGTGCTGCGCCGACAGGGCCATCGCTCTCTGTCGCGCTGCTGCTGCTCCCGAAGCGCACGATCGTGCGCTTCGTCCAGTCGATCACCGGATCATGCCGTGCAAGCCACGGCATGCCCAGCACCATATCGAACTTATCGTCCAGTTCCAGGACGATAAGCTCGTCGACGAACTCCTTCTCTTGATAAGAGAAGCGTACGCGTACGATACGCTTCTCGGTTCTAACAACGACACCCGTTTCTAGCCTCACTTCCAATAGACTTCGAGGTGTTTCCACCTCCTCGAAGTCAAGTCTTGGAAGGCTCTGCAGTCGAACAAAGTTGTTCGACGCTCCACAGTCCACTAGAGCACGAAGAGACTTCTCTCTCTTCGAGCTTACCTTCAGGATGACAAGGTTCGGCTTGTCATCTTGCTTCTTGCAGTGAGATTGACTCTCACTGGGGGCAGCGATCTTCATTGCAGCGTGTCTGATGTCGACACGCTCGACCGCATCACCAGCAGGGCGCCCCGCGTCTGCTGGTCCCTTTAGTTTTTTGATTGCCCGTGGCGATACCCAGTATCGCCACGACGGCTCCTCGCCGCGTGCACAGGTGCTGTGCACTCGCGGGCGTAGTGACCGATGTTTCCACAGCGGAAACAACGCACACTCGTTGATCCACGACGCTGCTGGGAACCAGCAGCGGTCGCACTCGAGAGGTCCATTGGTTCGGGACCTCCCGACGGCCTTGCCACCGGTCGTGGCATCAGCCGTGGGGCGTTCACATGCAGTTTAGCCTGCCGCAGGCTAAACTCTTCTTGCATTGCGAGCGCAATGGTAGCTTCGAGAGTATTGGGATACTCTCGGAAGAGATAGGTCTTCACAGGCCCATCTCTAAGGCCCTTCATGAACGTGACGACCTTTGTCGCCTCGTCAATCGGGTTGGTCACGATGTTCAAGACCAAGTACCGTGCTCTTTGGGCGTAAGCATGCACGTCATGCTTGCCCTGTTGCAGATCGAGGAACTCCGCCCTCGATCGGAACTCGTTCTGCGGGGGCTCAAACGCTAGTCTGAGCTCCTCCTTGAACTCTTCGTACGTGATGAAGCACGTAGGGTCCGTGAGTCGGCGTCCGTACGCCCAACTCCTCGCTCGTCCGCCAAGACATGACATGGCGAACGCAACCTTCGACAACGGGTCGACGATACGTCGAGCCGCTATGGCAGTGTCGACCTCGACAAGCCAACGGAGGAGAGGTTCCCCCTCTCTTCCAACGTAGCTGCTTACGTGGAGTTTCAATGACTCCACGCGCGGTGTCGCCATCGGCCACACCGAAGTTCGAGCAGCGGTTTTACGCTGTTCCTTCACGATGAAACCCAGAGCAACACCGTGTTGCTCCGTCGGCGATAGCGTTCGCAACATCGTTGCTACCGCCGCTTCCCCAATGACTGTTGACAGTCGTTGGAGGGCCTCCCATTCTGGTTCCGACAGGTGGGGGCAGTCTGCACGCGCAACATGCGTTGCAGACGTGTTTGGGCTACCCACAGACATGTTACTGTCCGAGGGCAGGTTCTCAGCCCCGCGTTCGTATTCCATACGAACGTGTTAGTCGGTCGTTGGACGGACTACAAAGTGCTACCAGGTGTAATGGGTCTGCTTAGACCCACTACTTAAGCTTACACGTGTGCGCACGTGTATGAGGAAGCGTAGGAGTGATTTACTTAAGTTCAGTATACTTGTATCCGCAAGTATACTTAAACTAAGACAAAGGGACCGAACAATAGCTTTGGTGCTGAATGAGAACTGTATTGATTGTAAATGGGGTTTCCTCCTAAAACTGATATTTCTAATGAGAGGTTCTGCCATTGGATGGCTGGCAGAGCCCCTATCTATTGAATGACTCTCATTGGTAGAAAGGTGTTACTTTCTACCAGTCATATGCCTTTTGCTATGAATGTGGACCACCCTGTGGAGTGGTCACCCGAATGTATTCCTTAGTGCATGTTGCACTAAGGTAGGAGGTGAACCGAATGTGTAGCCCCGCTACAACTCCTTGCCATGAAGTATGCACTCGCAAAGTTTCGAGTGTATCTACGTGGGAGTAGACCATTCGTGGTCTACACCGACCACGCATCGTTGCGTACGGCGATTAAGTCGCCGCGCATATCCCAAAGAATGGCACGGTGGCTGTCATTCTTTGCGGAATACAACTTCCAGGTTGAGTACAAAACTGGAAGGTTGAATGTCGTGGCCGACGCGCTTTCGTGTCGACCAGATTATGCGGTGCAAGAGGCCGACGCCAACGCAGTTGACGTCGTCAGGACGACTACACCCTCGTCGTCCTTGTTGGATGACGTGAAGGCCGCATACGCGCATGATGCGGATGCGAAGCAGTTGTTGGAGTACTGCTCCACACCTTCTGACAAGTCTCGTCAGAAGCTGGCCAAACACCTTCGTGCTCGCGTACACCGTTATCGTGTACACAATGGTCTGCTGCTTTACAGCGCAGTCGACGACAACGCAGATCGCATTGTCGTGCCGGATGATCATGAGTTGAAGCTCAAGACCACGTACGAGTACCACGATGCCCCGACATCGGGACATCCTGGCCGTGAGAAGATATACTTGCTTCTCACGCGTGACTTCTACTGGAGTCACCAGTACAAATGGGTACGCAAGTACGGTCGTGCTTGCGAGGTATGCCAGCGCGTGAAGCCTGCGCCCAACTCGCAGGCTCCGCTTCAATCACTACCGACTCCGTCGGAGTGCTGGCAGTCCATTTCAATGGACTTTGTTTTTGGTCTTCCGCAAGACAACAAGCGGAGGACTGGTATAGTGGTCTTTGTTGACCGCTTCAGCAAGATGGTGCATCTTGCTGCAGTACCAGCCGAGGTGACAGCCAAACAGACGGCATGTCTGTTTGTCGACATGGTGTTTAGACACCATGGTATGCCACTCGACATCGTGTCGGATCGGGATCCGCGCTTTACAGCGCGATTCTGGCAAGAAGTGTTTACACTTCTTGGGACGCAGTTGTCCATGTCGACTGCGGATCACCCGCAGACCGACGGACAAACAGAGCGTGTCAACCGCGTGTTGGTTGACACCATGAAGAGCTACGCGCACTCGTTCCATCAATGGAGCGACTGCTTGCCGATGGCGGAGTTCGCCATCAACAACTCGGTGCATGTCTCGACAGGACACACACCGTTCTACGTGAATGCCATGAGGCACCCACGCGTACCGAGCGTACTCGGTGCGGTAGCTCCTTCCTTAAGTGGGGGAGGGTATCCGGTTAATTCGAAACAACCGGATAAGCACGCTGATACAAGCAATGTATCAGCTGTGACGACTCGCGCACGTACTGCGCGCAGTCATGGCGACGACAACACAGTGTCTACGACGAGCGTAGACACTTTAAACAACAACGAACATCACGCGCAGGCCGGGCCTGCTGCGAACAAGGAGCACGAACTGAACCAGGGGTTCAGCTCGGATGCAATGGACTTTGTCCAGCGCCGACAAGCCGTAATTCGGTTTGTCCAAGATGCAATAGCAGCTTCTGTCGATCGACAGAAGCTGGATGCCGATAACACCGGCAGAGGAAACACAAATGAATTCAAAGTTGGTTAATTAGTTCTGTTAGCTACACAGAACCTAGCTAAACATGCAGTTTCCGATTTCGGAGCAAGCAAGCTTGCTCCGCGCTTCATTAGGCCATTCACCGTGTTGGCGAAGCATGGCAACGCGTATACACTGGACATACCGTCCAGCATGCGCTTGCACCCAACATTTTACGTTGGGCGACTGAAGCCATACATGCAGCACGAGTCACCTACGTCTGGTGACTCGCCAAAGCGCTCTCGAGCGCGGCGACGCGCTTCAAGGCGCCAGAGAGCCTCGTCCCGACCTCGAACGTAAAGGTCGAGGTCGTCTGCGCAACTTCCGCGAGCTGAGCCTTCAACAAGCTCAGCTCCTGACGCAGAGCAGCGAACTGCGACGCTTGGAGACGCTCAACAGCCTCCAAGCGAGACTCAAGGTTTGGTTGACCAAACCCGGGGCGTCTTCCCCCCACCCCCGTTGCGAGACGCACGCGGGGCAACTCGCTGGATCGTCCAGCGAATTGTTGGTCACCGGAACCAGACCCGAGGTCCGGTTCATTTTCGTATTCGTTGGAGAGGATTTCCTCCCCAACACGATACGTGGGAATCACGGAAACCACACAACACCCCACACACACAAAATTCATCACGGCGCACACAAAAGCCAACACCGATGACCAACAATTCGCTGGACGATCCAGCGAGTTGCCCCGCGTGCGTCTCGCAACGGGGTGGGGGGAAGACGCCCCGGGTTTGGTCAACCAAACCTTGAGTCTCGCTTGGAGGCTGTTGAGCGTCTCCAAGCGTCGCAGTTCGCTGCTCTGCGTCAGGAGCTGAGCTTGTTGAAGGCTCAGCTCGCGGAAGTTGCGCAGACGACCCGTACGAAGGCCGCCACCTCCACCGAAGGGCGTAAAACTTGGGCGAGCGCTGTAATCGCCTACAGCACTCGGATAAGTGCTGCGAGTATCCGCAGCACTAGAAGACGCATGCACCTGAAAACTAGCGCGCAGGGTCTTGAGGTCGTCAGGTACACACATGGACGTGTACCCGTTGATGTCCCGTTCAGTAATGCGTACTGCTCCGGGGTAGCAGTACTCACAAGCAGTGTCATAAGGCACTGCGCAAGGAAGTCCAATACCGACTGCACCATGGTGCAGTCGTTCAAGTTTACCACGCTTCGAGAACTTCTCGTAGCGCTCCCGCGCCTGGCTAATCCGATCGCGATAGCCAGCGGGGTTTTTGTTGAAGTTTTCAACAAAGGCACTCCAACTCTGACAAAGTGCCTGCCACTCGGGCACTTCGCTTCTGCGAGAAGTCTTCTTGCTCGCAAACCATCGGAGCTCATGGAAGAGCCCGATGTAGTAGTCGCGCCTTTGGTCCGTCATCGGATCAAAGTGCAATCGCTTCGCGACGTCATCGTCAACGATGGCGTTGCACGAATACAGCGCGTATAGATTCGGTGGCGCGGTCGCACCGAATCGGCTGCCGATCTCAAGTTGAGACGGCATCCACGGCTCGCGCACTGGCTCAGTGCGCGAGGCCACAACAACAGCGGATGGAGCGGAGTCATCTCCATCCCGCGGAGTCGTTAAGGCTCCAGCGGCAGCGAGCGGTGTTCCACTGCCGCTGCGCGAACGCTTCGAGCCCGAAGCGTTCGAGTCGTCCTCGCGTGGACGACGTAGACCCACATTGGGGTCAGTGTGGCCCGGAGACAAGGTGTCCTTGTCTCCTTCGAGTTCTCCCTCCTCGACTTCGCTTCCGTAGTCGAGGGGAACTCCCTCTCCACCCGGAGAGTAGATACCCACTCCGGTTTCGACAGCAATGATCTTGCCTGTCTTGTTTCGGATGGCATGAGAAACATGCCATCTCGAGTGGTATCCAGCGACAGAGAGGCGACTCTCTGTTGCCGAAGCGGCCGGCGTCTTAGACGAAGACGTCGTTGGCGTGCTCATTGGGAATGAGCACGTGTTCTCCCGAAGAAAATACGGATTGACGTGTCGAGACCGGCACGTCAAATCCTAACGGGGGGATGGTGTAGCGGGGCTACACATTCGGTTCACCTCCTACCTTAGTGCAACATGCACTAAGGAATACATTCGGGTGACCACCCCACAGGGTGGTCCACATTCATAGCAAAAGGCATATGACTGGTAGAAAGTAACACCTTTCTACCAATGAGAGTCATTCAATAGATAGGGGCTCTGCCAGCCATCCAATGGCAGAACCTCTCATTAGAAATATCAGTTTTAGGAGGAAACCCCATTTACAATCAATACAGTTCTCATTCAGCACCAAAGCTATCGTTCAGTTCCTTTATCTAGGTTTAAGTATACTTGCGGATACAAGTATACTGAACTTAAGTAAATCACTCCTACGCTTCCTCATACACGTGTGCACACGTGTATGCTTAAGTAGTGGGTCTAAGCAGACCCATTACACCGCTGGCGCTGAAATCGCGCTGCTGGGAGCGCCGGGCGCCGGTACGTCCTCCAACCCGGACACTCGGTCCGGGGAGCTGCATACGCTGCTCTGAGGTGTTTCTGGGACGATCTCGCCGCACGCGTCCTCTAGCGCCTCACGGACAGCTTCATAAGCGGCTGTGACTGGTCCTTCCAGCGCCGTTTTGAGCGCGCCGGCACGGTTTGGAGCCACGAAGGTCCCAGGTACCAGCTGGAACGTCCGCGTCTTGCGCCAAAGACCGGGAACGGGCTTGCTGGACCGCGCCTTGACCAGCTTGACCATCATATCGGTCGGCATGGCCTAGGCGGTGTCCACCGAAATTGGGAAGTTACCGCTGCCGCCGCCGTCAACACTGGTGACGACGGCGCGGCGAAACCCTCTGCTGTCCCACCACACGAAAGCGCGCGAGAAGTACTCTATCACGTCGCCTGCGTGGAGCGCCTGCGGAGGCAGCTCCGCAGCGCTGAGGCTCGGTATCGTCGATGGCTGAGTGCTGGACGCGCGGATGCGCTGCAAGCTTCCTCGTCAGGGAGATTGTGGCGTGCACCACAGCACGTTCTTCTGGTGTGGTCCACATTAAATGGAGCCCGGTGCGCATCGGTGTCATCAGGATTGGCGACTGGGCGCAGCCGGGGAGCGGGGCTTCCGAGACTGACCCGTCCCTGCGTATTGTGGGAAATGGGTTATGGTGCTGGTCAGATGTTAACGTCTGAAAATTATATTTCCTCTGCGCTGGGCTGGCCGGCAGAAAGGGCCGGTCTGTTGTCCCGCCCATATCTTTTTGTGTTGGATTCTTGTTGTGTTGCTCAGATCGGTTCGTGTGAAAATACGGTAATCTCACCAGTAATACATGTAACGATATTTTCTATACTTAATAATACACATCCTTCACTGTACAGATGTCCCCGGCAAATTTGCAAAGGTCGGACCAATAAAGACTGCGAGGCTGCAAGATTCGCTCAGGTGTCATATAGATGCATAAGTACACTGAGTTACAGACAACGACGGATAAATCCGACACCACTGACTGACATCCCCCATACTAAATTCATTGTAAAAGGGCTGCTTCTCTGTCGGGATCGGCTTAATGTCATCATGGATTCTGCATAAACCACGCGCAGCATCGCATAAAATACCCGTAAAGTTGTAGAAAATACGCAAAAGCAAATGGTTTAGCATGTATAATAATAGAATACTAGTATGATTGGCTAGATCGATTCCCACTGTAAAAAGTACAACTCGTTCTGTCGGATTTTAGTGTCTGTCGGATTTATCCATCGTTGTCTGTAGTACATGTACTTCCCCAGATGACCAGTTTCAAATCCCATGCACATCTGTACTCCCTGTGCGAGGTAAATTGCTGCTTGCAGTTGCAAATTTGCCGGGGACATCTGTAGTTATGGACGCCACTTCAAACGCATCGAAGTCGATTCAATGTTGACATGGTACACCCGGACCGAAATGATGATGCAGGGCACCTGCTCTTGTTAAAAAAACAGGGCGGCTGCTGACAGTCATTATCTACTCCATACATGGATTAGTATTGAAGATAAGTCTGGATGGATCCCATCTTGAGTTTTCTCCTTCTTCAGTGATGATCTATTTGTTGCGTGTAACGGTACATGTAGGCTACATGATGTAGCCAGATCTTTGAGTCCATAAACCTGGCTACAGCAAAGCATAAGATGCTGTATCTAATGCAGGATTTACAGACTCTGGCGGAATGGATAAACGACCACTGGTGGTCAATGAATGGCCAGCCTCTGACAGTTCCCAATTCACTCCGAACGCCACGCATTGCTTGTGTTCCTGCATCCCATGGGAGTTTCCCAAGTTCTATTGGTCACCGTCGTTGCCCTCTTCGCCTGTAGCGATCTCGCTGGAGCCGTGGAAACCGACCCGATCAAGCGCTCAGCGGTGACTTTGACTGACACTCTCACTCATGACCACTCAATCGTCGCGGGAGGAAGATCGCTGCGTGTGGAACAAACAACAAACGTCGAAGACGGCGACTCCGAGGAGAGGGTGAATTTGTGGACAAAAATTTCCAAGCCTGTGAAACTCAAATTGTGGCGCTGGAGAGGCAAATCAGACGACTTTGTCAAAAGCGAGCTCGGAATGAAGGCCTTGTCAGGAGCAGCGCTTAAAGCGCATCCGAACTACCGTACCTACCTGAACTTCAAACTCGGCAAGTGGTACCGAAACGAGAAGCTTACCACGCTTGGTGCCTGGGAGCGCTTGTGTAACGGGCTAACAGAACCCGTTACCGACGTACACTGTAGTTGCGAGGAAGTAGGTAAAATGAACTCTAATTGATTGATGTGGACATGCAGTGTCGAGACTCGAGACCGTCCCAACCAACGGTTGTACGCTCGACTCTGATTGGCCACCGCGCACACGCGGTGGCACCCGTATGACAGAGGCCTGTCACACCATTCCCCATTCAGGCTAAGAAACACGCAGAGAAGGCGAAGCTTGGATCTTCGTCAGTCGAGAATTGGAGCTGCGATGGACACTGGAGACCTCACGTACGAAGAGACACTGGAGCGGTGGGCGCTGCACGATTGCAGCGCCGTGCAAGGTGATCGGAGTGCGGACGAGATGATCGCGTTGTTCAACCGATGGAGATCGACTCGCAGTAAGCCCGTCGCGGCGAGAGGCACCGTGACCTATCGGTCCATGGACCGATCGTGGACGTCCTTCGTGGAGCGCTGGAACATTGAGGGTGAGGAGATCTTCACGCAGAGACTCGAGCAGCGCGAGGCCACGCACTCGCGCTTGTCCGTCAGTGCTCTGGCCCTCGAAATCTGTGAGACGTCGTACGACGCCGACCGCAAATCCTGCTTCGTGCACTTCAAGACAGGATGTCCACGATGTCGCGGGTTCGATCTCCCGCGACCGAGTGCAGAAGAGTGGCAGCGCCAGGTTGAGGAGTATCCGCTCACCGAGTCCGAGCGTCGACTGATAGGAAGATTCGAAGCTTCGCTTCATGCGTCTAGGCGCGGCGTGGCGCCGCGCCGCGCCGTCCGGAGGACTTGCCCCCTCTCCAAGGCTTGCCTCGTACGCCGCCACGCAGTCCGGAATGTCGGCAAGAAGGATCGCACGGGGCTCCCAGCTATCCGGCATGGGGCCAAGCCAGCGAACAAGATACTGGCGGTGACTGGGGACGGGGTCGTCGCGGTGACGACCACCGCGACTCCGACGGCCGGAACGAGGGGCAGCACGGGCATCATCGTGCTGGAGAATGGCCTCGACCACGTGGCGAATATTACCAGCACCATCGACGAGAGGAGCGGGGCCGTCCCGCTCAAACGGAGAATCGCGGACAGGACGCTGCGATCGCGCAGCGTCTGGATCGGAAGGCGCGTCGTCTGGACGTGCTGGAGAATGAGAACCAGGAGCTGCGTCGCCGAGTGCCGCGGCGCCAATCGCCGCAGCGGGGCCAAGACCGGAACGCTGGGGAGTGGCAGCGTCGTCGCTGGGGATAAGCGCGGGATGGTATCGCCGCAGCCGACCGACGTAGAAAGTAGGATGAAGCCGGAGCGCTGTAGGTAGCTGTAGCGTGTAGGCATCTCCTAACACTTTCAACACTTGAAATGGTCCAATATACCTTGGCGCGAGCTTGTTCGCGCCCAAATTGGTAACCAAAATGGGTTGAATGCCGGACGTCGATAGCAAGACGCGGTCGCCGACGGCGAACTTCTCCATGTTCTTGCGGCCGCGTCGATCAGCGTTTTCCTTCTGACGATCGACTGCCACTGCAATCGCGTCACGAACATAGCGCGCCACACTCTGGCGTCGCTGCAAGAACTTGCTGACAGCCGCTGTGTCGCGCGGTTGTGGGGACGGAATGGGGTCAAAGTTTGCTGGAGGCGGCGCGGGCGGGGTCGCCGCGCCGGACGTGTCTTCATATGCAATTGCACGAGGACGCTGACGTGGGTTGATCAGCGTCCGACGTGTCCAAGATGCGATGTCGGATGGTGCCGCCCTCGTGGCGGCACGCGTACGCATGCCTCGAGTTGAGGCTCGGGCACCGTGCCGAGTCGTGACACCGTTCATCAAGGCGGAGGTAGCGCCGTCAGCGGCCTCAGTGCCGCTGGGCACTTGGTCGGCATTGGAAAGGTGCGCCGAGTCGTTCTCGTCGTCAGCGCCGCCTTGGGGAATCGAGCGCTCCATGCCGAGGAGCGCTGGAACGCGGGGATGGCGACCGTAGTTGACGTAAAATGGCGTGAGACCGGTCGACGTGTGAACGGCGTTGTTGAGAGCGAACTCAACCATAGGCAGGAACGAGCTCCACGACTCGAACGACGTGGCGAAGCTTCTCAGCACGTCCTCGACGACCCTGTTTGCGCGTTCGGTCTGGCCGTCCGTCTCTGGGTGTGACGCGGTGGACATCTTCAACCGCGTCCCCACTAGCTTGAAGAGCTCGGTCCAGAATGCGGCGGTGAAGCGGGGATCGCGATCGGAGATGATCGAGGTCGGCAGTCCATGGTGCCTGTAGACGATGTCGAGAAAGATCGCCGCGGACTGCGCCGCGGTGATGGTGACAGCGACCGGAGCAAGATGAAGCATCTTGCTGAAACGATCTACGAAGACGAGAATCCCAGTGCGGCCTTGAGCATCTCGAGGCAGCCCGAAGACAAAGTCCATACTCACGGAAGACCACGGATCCGCCGCAACTGGGAGGGGTCGAAGCGGGGCCTGCTTCGACTGCGACGGCTTGACTCGTTGGCACGCTTCGCAGGAGCGTACCTACTTCCGCACCCACTTGTACATGTGCGGCCAATAGAAGTCTCGCGAGAGCGACGCGAAAGTCTTCTCGCGTCCGAGGTGGCCGCCGCTGGGAGCGTCATGGAACTCGTGAATCAGCCGAGCCCGAAGGTCATCGTCCAGCGGGACGACGATGCGCGGCGGATCGGCGCGATCGACGCTGTATGTCAGCAGGCCTCCTTCCAGTTGGTATCGATCAATGCGGGCACGGCTCCGTGCGGACAATCGGCGCCGCGCCGTGTCGGACGGGTCTCCCAAGTACTTGATCATCTCGGAGCACGCCGCGTCCGCCTCGTACGCGGCCGATATCAGGTCTCGGAGTGGAGTAGTCGCTGCGACTTCCACTGCAGCGACCTCTTCAGCAACACACACAGCGCACTCGTCGTCATCCTCGTCGCCAACTGCGTGTCGACCCGACTGCACGTAGTCTGGCCGACGCGAGAGCGCGTCGGCGAGGATGTTGGCCTTGCCCGGCTTGTAGTGGACGACGAAGTTGTACTCGGAGAATAGCGAGAGCCAGCGCGCCATGCGCTGGGACAAGTGAGGGCTCTTCGTCGCTGTTCTCAACGACGCGTGGTCGGTGTAGATCGCGAAGGTCTGCTCGCCGAGGAGATATACGCGGAACTTGATGAGGGCGTACCGCATGGCCAGCAGCTCCTTATCATGGACCGGATAATTCCGCTCTGCCGGCTTCAGCTGGCGCGACTGGTAACTGATGACCCGCTCGCGCCCTTCGTCATCGAACTGCATCAAGGCGCAGCCGATCGCGAAGTCGCTCGCGTCGCACACGACATGGAAGGGCTTCGAGTGGTCTGGAAGCATGAGTACGGGCGCGGTGGACAAGCTCGTCTTCACCGCGTCAAAAGCCGACTGGTGCTCAGGACGCCACGACCACGCGGCATCTGCCTTCAGAAGCTGCGACAACGGACGGATCATTGCCGCGAAGTTCTTCGAGTATACGTCGCGAGACCAAGCCACTGCCGGAGCTGCTTCTGATCCTGAGGAGCGGGCCAAGCGCAGATGGCTTCGATCTTCTCCGGGTCAGCACGGACACCTTCCGTGCTGACGTAGCTCCCGAGCACTGGGATCTCGGGAGCGCAGAAGATGCACTTCTTCAAGTTGGCATACAGCTTGTTCTCCCTCATCACTTCGAACACCTGCCTCAGGTGTTGAAGGTGCATCTCGACGTCCGTCATGCCGCCCGCGGCACGGCTGTGAATGAAGATGTCGTCGAAGTAGCTGGGCGCAAAGTCGCGGAACGGCCGGAGCAGATTTGACACCATGCGATTGAAGGTGGCAGGGGCGTTCTTGAGCCCCTGCGGCATCACGAGCCATTCCCAGAGCATTCCACTGGGCGTGCTGACGGCAGTCAACGGCACGTCGGCTTCGCGCATCAAGATCTGGTAGAAGCCATCCATCAGGTCGATGGCGCTGAACTTGGTGCTGCCGGACATGGTGTCGAGCACCATGTCTTTCCTCGGAATCGGCGTCTGCGCCGGGATGGTGGCGTCGTTGAGCTTGTTGAAGGCGTGGACGATCCGCCATCCGCCGGTGGCTTTCTTCACGCAGAACGTCGGGCTGGAATGCGGGGACAGACTCTCGCGGACGTGGCCGGCTTGCCGGCGACCTTCGAAGAAAGCGTCGATCGCTTCGACTTGATCTCGGGGAAGCGGCCACTGCCGCGTCACACAGTACTTCGCGCCTGGCACGAGGTCGATCTCGTGCCGAACGCCACGATCGGGTGGAAGGGCGGCTGGAACCTTGTCCGGAAAGATGTCGCTGAACTCGCGTACAAGAGGAGCGACTGGGTTGCCGGCAGCCTCTAGAGCCGGCAACGACTGGGCAGCGTATCGTGCTGCGCGGGCGTTCTTTGGCTCAGCACCTTTCGGACGTGTGCGAGCGTCGGACGTTGAGTCCGATGCGTGGGTCTCGACGGCTGCGATGGATGCGGCGTCTTCGGCGACGATCATGCACACTTGTTCGATCTCGCCCTTCTTCAAGTCGCGAAGGAAATGTTTCCACGAGAGGCCAGGCAGTCGAGTGATCTCGGCAGCGTCGCATGGAGGACGTGCGACCTCGACGTTGCACGCACGCGGAGGTTCGTCCGCGTCATTCCCCACCAGGACTGAGATCATCTCGGTCTCAGCTTCGACTGGATCCCGCGACGGCGCACGAGGTCGTCGCGGTTTACGACGACCGCGACGACGAACCGGGCGTGGAGAGTCTTCCACAGCTGACAGTGAGAACCCATGCTCGATCACGTCAGCAGACTCGGGGTGCCGGAACTCGACATCGGCACCAAGACGCGGAGCCAGCTGTTCGGCCGCGTCAACTTCTTCGGGGAGCTCTCGCTCGACCACCCGCGGGAATCCATGCTCGACCGCAAGTGGGAGGCCACGCTCAACCACATCATCACTCGGACGTGGGAACCCATGCTCGACCACGTCATCTTCTTCTTCGGGGGAGAGCCACTGCTCATCCGGACGTGGGAAACCATGCTCGACCACGTCATCATCGTCTTCATCCGAGAACCACTGCTCATCGGGACGTGGGAACCCATGCTCGACCACATCGGACGCGTCCTGAGACTCCTGCTCAGGACCGGCGCAGGTTGCGTTTTCGCATACTGCACATGAAGGGCCATCGCTCGCTTCGGGTGCAGCATGGGCCATGGATTCGGGGTCCATGACTGTAACATGCGGCCATTGGTTTGGCGTTCCGCACAGGAACGCTTCGACGGCATTCACGTCGATATCGCGGGGGCGGACTGTACCAGCGAGCCAATCGATGGCAGGCTGGTGGCGAGCGAGCCACGGGATTCCGAAGACGCAGTCGAAGGAGCCACTCAGCTCGATCACCAAGAACTCCTCCGAGCCGCGGAACCCGTCAAACTCGTACGCGAAGGTGGCAGATCGCCGTGGCGTACGCCGCGGCTTCCCGTCAGCATACTTTACGATCATCTCACCGCCGCTCTCGCGGATGCTCATGTCCGCCGGCAATGCCGACAAACTCGCGGCGCGAACGAAGTTGTTCGTCGCGCCGGAATCCAGCAGGGCGCGTATTGGGCGCTGTGCACCTTCAACGTGGAGACTGAGTACGATCAGTCTCGAGTCGCTGCCAGATGTGGTGGCTGATAGGCGTGCGTGAAGCACGGGAGGGCTAGGAGGAGGTTCTGCCACCAGAGAACCATCGCTCCGTACACACCCAGTAGGGCGCCCCGCACCTACTGGTCGTCGCCGTTTTTTGGAGCGGCGACGTCGTTCGCAGTCGTAGCGTTCGCCGCCATGGGCGACGGAGCACGACACACCGCCGCGCGATGGCCAGGTTTGCCACATCGAAAACACTTCATAGGACGCGACCCCCGAGTGGAGGATTGGCGTGAAGGCGACGTCGGCTCCCGACGTCCGCGATAGGACTGGATAGCATCCACCTCCATGGGTTCGGGCTCTGGGTCAGGGACAAGAGGCCGTGAGACATCGAAAGCTTGCGATGCCGACACACTATAGTCTTCACGCAAAGCGACAGTGAAGGCTTCCTCCAGCGTCGATGGCGTCTTGCGGGTCAAGTAGAAGCGCTGGTAGCCAGCATTCATACCGGAGACAAAGACGTGGACTTGTGTGGCCATGTCGACTGGCTGCGTCGTGATACACGAGGCGAGATGGCGCGCGCGTTGAATGTACTCGAGCATGGTCAGACGTCCCTGCTTTAGCGAAAGGAATGCCGACCGTTGAACGCTTTCATCTTGGGGCGGCTCGAACGCGAGTCGCAGGTCAGCCTGCATAGCTGCCATCGTCGGGAAGCAGGAGGCGTCGGCCACGAGTCGGCCGAGCGCCCACTCCTTCGCCTTCCCGGACAACTTGGAAAGCAGGAAGCGCGTGCGCGCGAGCTCGGTAGACAATTGCCGAGCTTCGATCGCTATGTCCACCTCGCAGAACCAGCGGTTCAGGTGAAGGCGGGTCTTGCCTTCGCCGCTGTATGTGGAGACATCGAGCTTGACGATGTCGGTCTTGTTCTTGGACGGCGTGGGAGTCGTCGCACGCCGACGTAGATCAGCGAGCTCACGCGTTAAGAACTCTTGAGCACACAAGCGTTGTTCGTGTTCCGTTCCAGTCGTCAGGAGCGTCTTGACGACCGTGTCGCCTGACACCGCTGCCAGGCGGTGGAGTGCTTCCCACTCCATCAGCGTCAGGTGCGGGAAGTTCTCGTGCTCCAACGACATACTCGAGATGTCGTTCATCTTGATCTTGGGCGTTGAACGGACGACGAAGTGCTACCAGGTGTAACGGGCTAACAGAACCCGTTACCGACGTATACTGTAGTTGCGAGGAAGTAGGTAAAATGAACTCTAATTGATTGATGTGGACATGCAGTGTCGAGACTCGAGACCGTCCCAACCAACGGTTGTACGCTCGACTCTGATTGGCCACCGCGCACACGCGGTGGCACCCGTATGACAGAGGCCTGTCACAGCTTGAAGCTGAGTGACATTCCTGTTGACAAGCTTCGCAGTACCGACGCCTACATGACCTACGTCCGCTATGTAAATATCTTTGACGATAATGCTATGCGAGCAGTGGAGGCCAGGCGCAAGACGCCCCCTCTAGTGAGTACTAATTTTGATAGCGAGGCGTCCAAGCTGGAGATGTTCGAGAGAGCGTGGATTTGGGGAGTGACTGGAAGATCAAACGATTACGTTGTAACGGCGCTGGGAATGAGGGGGGTATCAGGAGAGGTGCTGATAAATCACGCAAACTCCCGATACTACGTGAAATATGCGAGGACAAAATTGAATCTAATGGGATAGATGAATCATCATCACACTGGTCAAAGTTCAGGTTAACTTAACTGTAAGTTATCCTCGACTTATTGCATTATTTTAGATACTTGGAAGTAAAAGTTTGTGAGTAGCTTTTGGTTTGATGGCCATTTCCGGGTCAAGCGGTTATGTAACATTTCGGCACTGCACCACAACCGCCTTCATTTTAAAACAGCCCTGCCGACTTCCTTCAGTTTACGTTGTCATGAGTGTTGATATGAGCACTCTCAAACATTTAAGCAAAGGGCTGGTGGAATATTTTTATCGAGCGCACCAAGACAGTAAGTGCATCTTCAGCAGGAGGACATCTGGAAATTATGAAAGGGCTGCATGCCGACCACCGGAATTTGGGATTACTGGTACCGAGGTGGCATGGAAATGTGTGGCGCGATCTGGAAGTACGACGTTGAAGTGATCGAGTGGCTGAAGGTAAATGCTCAATCTGACCGAGAATACGCGGCAAAATTGCTGTTGGGGGCTGCTGCACAAGGAGATCAACGTCTTGTTGAGTGGATACAGGATGCATCGGGTTGCAGCTGATGGAGACAAGAGGACGGCCCAGCACAAGTACCATTGGGGAGTGGTACAGTGGATACTCATGCATTGTGAGCTGGAAGATCGGTCTGCTAATTTTGATCGTGCTGTTGCTGCAGTCTTTTTCATGAAACCACTTCAACATTTTCAAATCTCCATTGGACAGCATTCTCAAACGCAGTGGCCTTTGTCGTTCTGTAAACTGTCATGATCAGCTGCAACCCCTGTCCCGGTACGGTCGCCTACCACTTCCTCTTCAACAGCCCATTCCAGGAACCACAGACGCTGCACATTTGCAGCAATGGACGGCGCTGCTGAAAGTGGTTTATTTAGCTGGAGTCGCTTGGTTGAGTGGGAATAGAAATGAGGGATGCACATCTGCAACCATGGATTTGGCCGCTTCTACAGCAGAGGCCAGTTAGAAATCGTGGAATGTTTGCATGCGAATCGAGCTGAAGGATGCAGTACGGTAGCAATGGACACTACTGCAGGCAGGGGTCACCTTGAGGCTGTGAAGTTTTTGTATTCCAAGTGCACAAAATGATGTTCTACTCGCGCCATGGAAGTGCTTGCAGTGAGTGCCGGGTATCTGGACGGATCCACAGACATCGAGCCGAGGGTTGCAGTCCTGTAGTAATAAAAGATGCTGTGTCCCGAGGAAACTTTGACATTGTGCTGCATCTGTCTGTATGCAGAGAGAGGTGTAGAATATCGATCCCCCAGCATGTATTTTGTCGGCTGCTCGAGTAGGAATCATGGAATGGCTACTGCGGTACTGCAAGCATCAACTGGATGACTGCGAGTTTCTGGCTGATAGCTCATTGACTGAGGGAAAAGGAGTTTCGTTTTGTAAGCCATAATAATTCGTTGGTATGCTCGAAATGGGGAGACCAAAGCAAAAGGTACAAAGGCAGCCAATAGTGCTGGCATCAGCATCATAATCAGATATGCATGAAGAGCAAAGGTGTTCTGGTCGTACATCGCTACTCTATCATCTCCATTGGTCATTCATAAACTTGTTGGAGATATCATCTTCCTGCAAGTCATATTTTGTTTCGCTAGCGCGCGACTTGGCCTTTGGAACGTGAGTTTCACACGGGGAGCTAAAGGGTGATCGGTACAATATGATGGAACTTGCAGAGCTGCAGACACGAGGTCGGCATCTCTTGAACAAGACATTTCTTCTGACACAAGACCCCACAAGTTGCTAGAGCAAAACTGACTTTCATTCGTGAAATAATACCAAAGCCTGGCTACGATAGCATGTCAAGGATATCTTCTTCTTCCGAGTCCATCGGTTCATCCACTTGTGGAATTGAACGAGGCGGCTTCACCGGTTCAGGTGTCGGCTTGGGCGGAGGGCTTACCTTCTTCTTCACTGTAGCAGCCCTTTTTGTTCGTGAACTGCCAGCAGACACAACTGGTTCTGACTTCACATCCTGACTGCTGCTACCTCGCTGCACAGCTTCATCCGCTTCCGCTTCGTTCTTGATAATATCATCCATACTCGACAGCAGGTCCTCCGCGGAGCTGATCTGCACCGAGCTCGAGCGTAGAGCTGGCACCTGGCTGTAGGCACTAATAGCGTCTTTCTTCGTGCGCTTCCTTTCGCTCTCGTTATCGTCCTCCCCCTCCGTCACCGTGCTCTCATCGTCACTCTCCTTACTGGACCCGTCACTCATATCTTCATCATCTTCTTCTTTCTCCACCTTCTTGAGCTTCGCGCCTGGTTTTTTCCTCGCTCTCTTCCCCGCCGGGACTTTCCTCTTCGCATCCGATTGCATATCATAGGCCGCCACCTCCTGAGCCCTCTCCATCTCATTCTGCAGTCTCTTAATCTCATCTTTCTTGGCGTTCAGCACGGCACAAAACCCTTCAAACAACGTATCCTCCGTCTTCTGCTTGTGCGTCAACGCCGTGTCCAGCAACGCCTCCTTCTGCTTCAACAGCGTATCCAGCTGCGCGACTTTCCCCTCTGTATCTCTTAGTTTCTCCCCATTTTCTCTCTGCTGCTGCGCCACAAGATGCAGCAACTCCCTCCACTTGTCCTCGTCGTCTGACCTCTGGAAATTAATACGCGAGAACTTCATAGCGAACCCTGCGCGCTCCATGAGCGTCAACGTCCGTGTCTCTCTCGACCACCGGAGCTCGAAGCGAGGTGCCTCATCCTTCGCTAAAGGACTGAGCGCTGTCTCGATTGCATCGACATATTCAACGCCCGAGCAGTCAAGCGCTCGCGGTTTGTGACTGGGAGCGACTTGGGTCTCCAACAGCGTCGAGGCGTCCAGAAGCTGCAGCTGCAGCACCTCGTTCTGCCGCTTGGGCGACGAGACGCGACTGCAGAGGACGAAGAGCGACAGGGACGAAGAAGCACTGGCGTCCGCATCCACCGCAGCAGCTTCTGACAGAGACATATAAGATTGTGAAGTGAGGAGGTTGATGGGTTAAACAAACTGAAATGTGGTGTCGCTGTCAATCACCCCATTGTTGGGTGATTGACTCTTTAGTTCCACAACAGAGGCGCTCGTTTCGGTAATAAGGCATCCACTCGCCCAGAATTGTGGTATCGATCCCAAAGGAGCTAAGGCTCTCATCGAGATATTTCTTCAAAGTTGTGAGATGTTGGATTATTTGTTAGATCAACCAGTTTTCGAAATCTCAAGCTCGAAGTCGGTGACCGTGATATTATGAATGTACCACCTTTCATGCTCCAGAATTTGCTAACGGTAACTTGCTATCTTTGATTGTGTCGTGCTGAAGTTCAATGAAACATCCCCTAAAGGGATGTTTAAGAGAGCAATCACCTTTGCGGATTTATTAAATCGGTACTGGAGCGCGGCAATTTTCAAACTCAAAAAGACTGCTTGCTCTACCGATAGGCTTGTCGAAATAGACCTGACGTAGAATATGAGCAGCGAACCGAAAAATGTTGGACAGTACGGGATCATCCAGCGCGCCAATGCGAAATATAGACTCACAGTCCTCGCGTTTCCGTTTGTTAATGAAACTCTCTGGGGAAGAAGTGCACTCAGAAGTGCGGTCTTAGCTTCTGTCTTTAGCCACAAAGGACTTCTTCGGGATGATCCGAATTCAGGATAGCAGTAAAACCCTCCATGTCCTCGATGGTGGCAGTGACAATGGAAGTGAGTGCCAAAGACTCCAGCGACGAGTTTTCACGGGCTCAAAAGGAATAAGCAAGTCCCTTCCACGTGTCTTCACTGTTTCCACCACCAAGGCTGGAATTTCTATTCGCATACATCGAAATATTCTTGGTTATCTTATTGTTCACGACAGCGGAACACATTGCCTCATAATCATGGGCTCGGAGGCTGGTTGTCAAAGTTCATATCAACGGCTCCGATTTGGAGTGATGGTGAATGTTCACCTGCTGTTTCATCAAAGTATAACTTTCTGGATCCGCGTTCACGTAGGCGTTGAGCACTTGAGACAACCATGCATTGTCGGGCATCAACTCAATGACCATATCGGCTACTGAGGGAGGCACCGCCGCGTCGCCGTGGTCTAAAATTATTGGCTCCATCACATATGTGCATCGCAATGATCCAAGCTCGACGTCTTTGACCTTCGCATTCCGCTGATAAACTCCCCATTCCTCCCTTACCGCATTTTCAGCATTTCAAACATCTTGCAACGCTATAATCCTCCTGAAGCGTCCGAAGTAAATCCAATTACCATTCGCACGGGAATCTTTGTATCCACTCCAGGCTTGTGTGGCTGCAAGTTCTTGTCCAGTGTCGCAATTTTCTTCAAAGTGCTGAGATATTCTTCAGTCGGATTTTCCCTTGGATTCACGCCAAACCAGCGGATGAGGTCCGCTCTGACGTTTTTGGGAAAGCTGAACTTGGTCGCTCCTTTCAGCATGAACAGCTGAAATATAACAGGAACGTCTTCATCAAATACTTCCTCATCTTCCACCTAGAATGCCGTTTTTCATCCAGCAACAGAAGTCTTTTGGCATAGAGCAACTCAACTTGCACTTCGTGTGCAAATAGTAGATATGGCGCTGGAGAAGAGAATGAAGTAAAACTGAAGATAACCAAAACAGGAAGCTAACTACAAACAATACTAATGAACATGGCTACCTGAACTGCTTACATGTACTTTACTCTGCTCCTCAACTCTCTAGTACTGATGCTCCATCATATTGGAACGTCAGTCAAAAAAAACCATGCTTCATCGTCTCTGGCGGTATGGAGGTACACTTCACGTAAAACACGGGCGCTGCAAACGCAAAAATGCTGGATAGCACGTGTTGGTCTAGCTGAAAACGTACTGGTGGCGCTCGCGATGGTCCACTTCTCTGTTTCTTGCGTGCAACTGCAATGGAGTGACAAGATAAAAACACGCTCAGGAACGCGATTTTTCTGTCCGTGGAGGGCGAGCGCCCGATTAGTTGGCTCGAGGTGGTGCATTTGGAACGTGCCAGCTAGATCTGTCGAGTAATTTACCAGCGTGACGCCGTCCAGATACTCCAATGTTGGTTTACTTACAGTATTTAGAGAAAGCGATTCAAAGCATTTTCGGAGTGTGGGCGACGAGAGGAACGTTGGGTACTGTCAAATACATGTGCTCCAACCCGATGCATCCTGTATCCATTCAACAAGACGTTGATCTCCTTGTGCAGCAGCCCCCAACAGCAATTTTGCCGCGTATTCTCGGTCAAGCTGAGCATTTACCTTCAGCCACTCGATCACTTCAACGTCGTACTTCCAGATCGCGCCACAAATTTCCATGCCACCTCGGTACCAGTAATCCCAAATTCCGGTCGGCATGCAGCCCTTTCATAATTTCCAGATGTCCTCCTGCTGAAGATGCACTTACTGTCTTGGTGCGCTCGATAAAAATATTCCACCAGCCCTTTGCTTAAATGTTTGAGAGTGCTCATATCACCTTGTGCAGAAGCCGCATCGTTCAAAATGGGCCGTTGTAGCTTGTGTCACGACTCGGAGGTTCTCGAGCGCGCAGAAACTGCAATGGCCGACACGAGGCGCAGAGTGTGTATAGGTTTCCACTTCAGCGAGAAGACGTCCAGAAACTCGTCGATAGCGCGTGTCATATGGCCCAGATCTCTTATTTCGGGACGTCAAACACTCATGACAACGTGACCTGAAGGAAGTCGGCAGGGCTGTTTTAAAATGAAGGCGGTTGTGGTGCACTATGCCGAAATGTTACATAACCGCTTGACCCGGAAATGGCCATCAAACCAAAAGCTACTCGCAAACTTTTACTTCGAAGTATCTAAAACAATGCTCGGCGTTGCAATAAGTCGAGGATAACTTACAGTTAAGTTAACCTTTTCGCGACGCCCTTGGATAAAGTATACTATACAAGGTCAAGATACTCCGATCTAAAAGGGCACAAAATTCGCCCTTTAAGGTTTTCACGGTACTCGCGTGAGGCTTGAGTGCTGTTCACTATCCTCCCGGATGCGGGATAGAGAAAGCCGGACGGTCTAAAAGGGTACAAAATTCGCCCTTTAAGGTTTTCATGGTAGTTTCCAAAGACGCAGCGGATTGGCTCATTTTTTTTTCTTGCGGCGACTAGACGAATTCGACGATCATTGGTTGAAATGCAACGAAATTTACGCGGTAAGAAATCGCAGCCTTCGTAAAATACCATACCAGTCTCGTCTCCGCGCGATGACGCGGTTGAAGCTGCGTACACGTCACTACGATGACGACGCAAGCTAGTTGCCCTGGATTAGCGAGGCAGGCAGCCTGCCACAGGCTAGCCGCGGTCTGTGCGGGAGCACAATATACAGTCGTATGGACGTCTAGTGCAGTGGGGAAAGGTAGTTTAGCAGAGGAATAGATAGACCAGAGAGTTGAGTTTACAAGGCTGGTTAGCAGAGATGAGCGCTGAACTGCTGTGCGCTTGGCTATTATGAATTGTGAGTTTTACTGATTTGGTCTTCCATATATGCATCTGATTGGTAAATCCTATGCCTGTCTGTTCCCGCTCTATCCATAAGCACCAATGGGAGTAAATATCTCTGTCTCACTATGCCGTTGACCGATTTACTCATCCAAAGAGACCCTGGGGTGAATTTTAGTTTTTGGCGCGAACCTATAAAATGATCACCTTCCCAAACCGATTGGTATCAATTAGAGTAATGAATAAATTATGTCTGGCATCATAACTCTATTAATTTATGCCTTGAGACATAAAACCCATGACGCTCGCAGGCCACACAACCGATTTTTCTCCCTCGCGGGGATGCCGAAGCGCGACCGCGATGAAGCGCGAAAAATCATAGAGAAGCGTCCACGTCGACGGGTGCGCCACCTAGCGAGCGCAGCAAGCGATCTGGGCGGTGTCGTCGCATTCAATGACGTGTGGACATGGCTCAAGAAGTCTGGCTGGTATTCTAAACCGCCTCCCAGACGTAGTCTGGACCTGCGCTATCGCTACGTTCGACCGGGTGGTGATGCAGACGGTCAAGAAGGCGTCGATTACCTTCTTGGCGAGGCCGCTGTTCTTCGGTATGTTGCCGCCCTCACAAGTACGAGTCTTGCTTGTGTGAACGTGCGCGGCGGTGGTGCTAACGACGCATGAGGGGTTGTTATGTCATCAGGGGGCAGAAACGACAACGGCAGCAACGAGCTTGCCGAATCCAGGTCAAGAGTGGACGAAGATCGAGGAGGGCGCGAGCGCGGGCGAGGCAGTGATGGCCGCGATGGCGGCCATGGCGTGGCACCGGGTGCGTATCCGATTGATTCAAGAGTAGTGACTGCAGCTGATGATATTTGTGCGTGGTGGTGCGTAGCAGCAACAGGCAGTAACAAAGACGGCAGCGGTAATCTGCCGGCATCCAGGCCAAGTGTGGATGGAGCTCAAAACAAACGCGGACAGTGGTGGTGGCAGCGACGGCGGACATGGCATTGTTGGTGGCGACGGCGGACGTGGTGTTGTTGCTCGCGCTCGTGGACATGTTGGTGGCGACGACGGACGTGACATGGCAGGCAGTGACGGCGGCCGTGGCAGTGGTGGCCGCGTCGGCGGACGTGGCAGTGATGAAGGACGTGGCGATGGAATGGGTGCGTAGTTGTCTTGTTGCCGTCTGCTGTTTAAGCATTCATCATGTATGTATTAATATGGATATTTGTATACTTGTTGTAGTATCAAGCGCTGTTCCTGGGACGCCACAAGCCACAACTCGGGGGCAAACGCCCTACTCGTTACATCTGACCCAGCCAGCGAGGACACCTCCGATAATGCTGCAGGAGGTATACATGAATAAGTTGGTGGCATTCACTCCGGAGCGCGAGACCTGGATGAAGTCCAAGCTCTACCGCCCTATCGGACCGGCATACATTGTGGGACGTGTTTGCCGACGTCCGATGCGAGGAAAGTTTGCGTCACTGTTTGAGATCCACTGGCTGGATGCTCAGTTCCAGAACGCTGTGGAACATGTGAGTGTCGGATGTGTTCAATCTGGAGCTGAAGGAGCTTACCCGGTTGAAGGACAACCCCGACCGGCAAGGGATAGTAACGGGTGACGCCGACGATGACATTGACGTGGATGATGACGACAATTTGCAAGTGGTGGAAGAATACAGAGAATTTGATCCGGGTGTTTTGCTTCCTGCCAATATGGAAGAAGTCGAAGCGAATCGAAATCTGCGATTTGAGCCCAACGGAGAAGTTGACGCGCCGACTGACCTCTACCAGCTTGCCGACGGCTCAACGAAAACGACCCTTCTACCACAGTATAAACACCTGTTTGAACACTCGGCCACCTCCAGCTTTTTTGCGTACCTGCCTCTGTACTTCTGGCGCCAAGTGCTGTTCGAGACGAACAAGTATGCTATTGTGCACGACATCAAATTTGGAGCACCATTCACACTCGCGGAGCTGATGGCGTTTCTAGGCATCATGTTTTATATGGCCTTGAACGACAAAGGTGACTATGCGAACTACTGGGGCCAACAACCAGAAGACCTGATATTTGGTGGGAACTCCGTCTCGCTGGATAGCGTGATGTCTCTAAGTCGCTTCAAACTTCTGCGGTGCTGCCTGAGTTTCAATGCTGTACCGACCACACTGGATCGTGACGCTGCTGCTCGTATCCGACCTCTACTAAACTTGCTGAAAGTGACTGGTGGTCTCTATGTCAAGGTTGGACGTAATGTGGCTTTGGACGAAGCCAGTATAGCGTGTCGGGCTCGACAAGAAAGGCACATGCTTGTATTCAATCCCATGAAGCCAACGGGTAAATACAATTTTCGGTTCTATGTTGCCTGCTGCTCATCTACCTGGATCGCTCTAAACTACAAGCTACATTGCAGTAGGTGTGATGTTGGCGACCGGCTCGATGGCGTAGTTGTACAGGAAGAAGCACTGTCGCTGCGAGTAGAATTTGACAAGGTGTCTAAGATTCGACAGCACGTGTTGGAGGTCGTGAGGCCATTTTTCGGCACTAACCGCATCATCAACATGGACAATTACTACACTTCGGTCCAACTGCTTCAAGAGCTGAAGCTCAAAGGTCTTTACGGTCGAGGAACCATCAAATCTAACAGCAAGCACTTCCCTCGTCACACGATCCTGGATGATTCTAAATGTACGCGCGGCGACCTCCTCCAGGCCATCTCCCATGATTATAGCATGATCGCTGCGTCGTGGTGCGACGGCGACATCGTCAACATGGTGTCGAATGCCGACCCATCTACGATTACACCTGTTACAAGAATGGTGGGCAATTCGTCACAAGAATTTGCTGCTCCGACATGCATAGGTCAGTACAACCAGAAATGCAAGGGGTGGACAGGTTGGACCAGATCCGAGGCAGATTTTCCATTGCAGATGGTTACTCCTTCAAGAAGTGGCATAAAAACCTTGCCTCAGCAATGATAGATATTGCTCGATCAAATGCGTATTTGACGCGGCGGCTAGCAGGAGTCGGTCCTCCTGCGCGTGATCCACATCGCGAATATGTCATGGATTTGGCGTGTCAGCTCATGAATGGCAAGTGGATTGAAGCTCCCAGCGAGGGTCGTATGGTGTACGGAAGTAGTTCACTAAACGAGGCCGTGGATGTTGAAGGCGTTGCGCCGACACTAGTGTCGATCCCCAGTGCAAACGTTCCCGTCCAGCGATGCACTGCCGTTGCCTCGAAGAAAATTCACAGCAAGAAGAGCCGGAAGCGACGCAGATGTGTTGTGTGCGGCTGGGAGGATCGCTACCCGACAGAGGTAACAACATACTGCCTTACTCACAGTGTGTCCTTGTGTCAAGAAGTAAACGAGAAGCACCCACCGAGCTGGATGTGTCCACAGCAATCTTGGACATGTTGGGATAAATTTCACAGGTTTTATTTGCTCCAAGATCTGTTCACCGTGAAAGGTAACATTCGCAGGGGCTCGTCTCTAGCTCAAGCTAAAAGCACCGCTGCTGAAAGTAATCCTACCAAGCGCAACCTACCTGAACCAAGCCCAAAGCCAGACGTTGTGCGTCAAATTATCTTATAGCTTCTGTCGTCGGTGGGTGAGCTGCTGAAGCTGGCGCGATGCTGGCCAGGTTGTGCTTCTGCTGCTGCTGGATGGGGTGGTTCTGCCACCGCTGCTAGCGGTGACGGTCGGGGTGATGGTGTGAACATGCTGTCGGCCAAGCTATTGGTGTTCGTGCAGACGCGTTCCTCGCAGTGCTCAAGAAGTTTGTAGTATTGGTGGTTTTATCACTATATTTTGTTGAAAATATAGATCGGGGTCAAATTAGACTTCCAGCTGCATTCAACCATCCGTTCGTCGGCTAGCTTCCAGCGGAGACAGAATGGTTCCGAACATCTACCACTGTGTCGCGGACAGAAGCGAGCAGTCGCAACAATAATTCGTGCGTTTGGCATGGCGCTAAGTTCTTGGGCTACAAACAGCTTTGCTGATTCTTCGAAAAGAAAGTAATTCGCGTAGATAATTGTAGCATCACAAGTTGGACTTCGTACAGATAGTGCCACGTCTCGTACGTCTGTAGCCTTCATGACCACCTTCCGCAGAAGTGGGAATGAATCAGCATGTCTTTGAATGTGCTGTTCTCCGAGAGTACACAAATCAGAGCGAACTTCGACCCCAACACATTTGCTGATGCAGGTAGTAAGAGCAACTTGAGCTAGTACATTGCCAATACCAGCGCCCACATCAAGAAAGATGTCATGCGTGTTCAATGGCCCCAGATCCGTGATCATGGCAGCAACCCCGGATGGCAGCAACTCCCCCGCATTGTTTTGCGTTCTACCAGTGTCCTGGCGAATGTCTCCCGCAGTAATATTGCTAAATATCGAGGCCAGGACTCGTATTGCGTCATGCAGCAGGAGCAACGAAAAACATGACGTTGCTGGCAATCGGGGCGGAGCCTGAAGTCCAGCACTACACTGACCGACTGCGTTTCCAACGCATTACCAGGTCTCTTCACCACTGTGCACGCCGACAGCTCCAACGCGCAAATCAACTGCTCCATCGCCGGAGTGATCGACGAATCCGACGCGCCGCCCAACTGCTCCATCACTGCACTGCTCGACGGCTTCATCACCGCAGCCGACCGCTTCGTCACTGCGCCCATCTGTCGCCTCACCATGATGGCTCCACCTTCCGCCTCACTGCTACGCTTCCTGACGACCCCACGTGCCGGGCATCTGCAGACGACAGCAAACACCGCTCTGGCGCTGATTCACCGAAAAAGCAGCGCGGAAAGTCCTTGACGAACTTACCATACGTCCGCTTGAGAGATGCGAGGCGCAGCCGAAGCTTGGCAGCTGTCCGCTTAGACTTGGTCATGCGACGCACCACGTAAGCCCATGTGATCCGAATGCCTTCCTTCTCAAACTCGTAGGCGATCTGAACAAGTTGTTTGTCTTCCCAATCGAGAAAGCTGGTGCGCATGGCTGAGGTAGTGCGTGTGTCTTAATTTAACTATAGCTCCACTGCAACTGAATGGTGCATGTGTATAGCTGTTTGTAAGGACTGGCGCTGAGGGGAGGGTTGAATCGGTAAGATAAAAAAAATGATGGGGGATCCTCAGTTTATGAACGCAAATGGGTGACATCGCACGTATTTTAAAGAGCCAGACCAAGGCATGCGCTTGCACCCTCTGCTGTGATTGGTAGTAACAAAATACGTGAGTACGTCAGACCTCAAAAAGCTAAAAGGGCACAAAATGCGCCCCTGGACACGTCTCATTCGCACCATGTTTTGCAAAAACCCTTAAAGGGCGAAAAAAGTATCCTTTTAGCGCGAAAGGGTTAACCTGA
This sequence comes from Phytophthora ramorum, assembly GCF_020800215.1. NCBI lineage: Eukaryota > Oomycota > Peronosporomycetes > Peronosporales > Peronosporaceae > Phytophthora > Phytophthora ramorum. The sequence goes on from NW_027150648.1 coordinate 969,398, forward strand.
ACTTTGACCAGTGTGATGATTCATCTATCCCTTTAGATACGTCATTTCCAATGATGTTTTCATATATATGTAATAATATCCGAAGTTTGCGTGGTGTAGCACCTCCTCTTCTGATACCTCCTTCATTCCCAGCGCCGTTAAAACGTAATCGTCGGATCTTTTAGTCACTCCCCAAATCCACGCTCTCTCGAACATCTCCAGCTTGGACGCCTCACTATCAAAATTAGTACTCACTAGAGGGGGCGTCTTGCGCTTGGCCTTCACTGCTCGCATAGCATTATCGTCAAAGATATTCACATAGCGGACGTAGATCATGTAGTCGTCGGTACTGCGAAGCTTGTCAACAGGAATGTCACTCAGCTTCAAGCGCTCCCAGGCACCAAGCGTGGTAAGCTTCTCGTTTCGGTACCACTTGCCGAGTTTGAAGTTCAGATAGGTACGGTAGTTCGGATGCGCTTTAAGCGCTGCTCCTGACAAGGCCTTCATTCCGAGCTCGCTTTTGACAAAGTCGTCTGATTTGCCTCTCCAGCGCCACAATTTGAGTTTCACAGGCTTGGAAATTTTTGTCCACAAATTCACCCTCTCCTCGGAGTCGCCGTCTTCGACGTTTGTTGTTTGTTCCACACGCAGCGATCTTCCTCCCGCGACGATTGAGTGGCCATGAGTGAGAGTGTCAGTCGAAGTCACCGCTGAGCGCTTGATCGGGTAGGCTTCTACGACTCCAGCAAAATCGCTACAGGCGAAGAGGGCAACGACGGTGACCAATAGAACTTGGGAAACTCCCATGGGATACAGGAACACAAGCAATGCGTGGCGTTCAGAGCGAATTGGGAACTGTCAGAGGCTGGCCATTCATTGACCACCAGTGGTCGTTTATCCATTCCGCCAGAGTCTGTAAATCCTGCATCAGATACAGCATCTTATGCTTCGCTGTAGCCTACATGTATGTACAATAGATCATCATTGAAGAAGGAGAAAACTCAAGATGGGATCCATCCCGAATTATCTACCGTATAACCTGTGTAGTATCTGATAGAATGTTATATCCGACAAGCCATATTAGCCAATCCAATGACTGAAATTTCGACACCACCGGATCGTTGTCATTTCCGACAGCTCCAAAAATGGTGGCCAAGGATCGATAAAAGTTAGGCACCAGACCACTGAAGCTCAGTCATTTCCCAACTCTTCATGGGCCGAGCACGAGCAAGTGAAGATGGAGGCCGCCGCGCTCGGCAGTACAAGCGCTCAACGCCGACGTATGAGTTTCGACTCCATGTCATTCACCATTCTAATTCTCACGGAGTGTCCTCTGCACTCGCCAAGTTCTACCCTGAGGCCAAAGGCTCCTCGCTCGAGACTAAGCGCAAGAGCTTCTACCTGTGGCGGAAACGCCGCGATACCATCGAGAAGGCCGGGAAGAGCAGCTCGTCCAGCGTACTGCGCAAGCTCAGACCTGCAGGAAGTGCCACTGTGCTGTCGTCTCAGACGGAGTCTCAGCTTCTTCGCTGGGTCAACTCCTACCGCGCCGATGGGGCGCCAGTTTCGACTCTAATGCTCCAGCTCAAGGCCCAGGAGTATGCGGCAGCAGCTGGTATACCGCGCGGCGTTTTCACCGGTACATGGGCTTGGCGGGCTGGATTCGTGCGCGTACGCGCCTAGGACAGAAGAGCCCCGCAGACGGCGAGGCTGCTGTTTTTGCTTTTAATACCAGGATGCGCGCAGTCATGCACCGCCTAGGCGTTGATGTCGCCTACAACGCCGATCAAACGCCCGTTGTCTTCGAGTACGTGCCGCGCACGACGCTCAACAAGCGCGGCGCACGAACGGTGTGGGTTTGTACACGTGGCAAGGACAAGGAGAGGATGACGTGCATGCTGCTTGGGTCCTCTTTCGGCGAGAAGCGGACGCCGTTTTTGATACTGAAGGGCCGCCCATCCAAGGTCGCAGCGACGCAAGCCGATAACGTGGACCTAAGACACGGCTTCGGCAAGCATCTTTGGAAGCAGATCGAGAGCCTCCAGGACAGACATGGCGTCCAAATCTACGTTAATAACACGGGTTGGTGGAACACGTCGCTGACTCTCATTTGGCTGGAGTATCATTTCGGTGGACGTCAGCATCCAGAACAGCCTGTCCTTCTACTCCTCGACGACTTCTCTGCACATTGGACGCCGGAGGTACGCAACCGCGCTCATGACCTAAACATCCACTTGCTGGACGTACCAGCAGGGCACACAGGCGTCTGCCAGCCGGCGGACATTGCTTGGAACCGCCCGCTGATGCAGCGTCTGCGGCAGCGCTGGGTAAGCTGGATGATGACCAAGATGGTGGGGAGGGAGAGCAGCAGCAGCGAGGTCAAGGCGCCGTCCAGGAATGATGTGGTTCACTGGGTTGCCAGTGCGTAGGAGGGGCTGTCCGCTTCGACGATCTCGAACGGGTTTAACGGCATACTTGCCTTGCCACCTGTCGACCCAATGTTCGAGGCCTCGTCTAATGCTCTTGCTGAGGAACTAGAGCGTTTGCAGCTCCTTGATCCTGATGTTGGTGAGGTTGCTGATGAAGAAGACGTAGTAGATATGATGTCTAGAGGAGAAGTAAGCGTCTAATGCAATCGTTGGACTTTGTTCGAATTGTTCCCCGCGCTGGGAGGGTTTTCTGGGTAACCCCCCCCCCCCCCCCCTCCTGAATCTAATGGCAGCATTCGCGAGTGCTAATTCGGTGGTTTTTAGCAAAACGTCTGCTTTTCCACAGGGATTGTGAATTATCATTTTTAAGGGGGCCAAACCCAAAAGTCAGAAGGGTGTCGGATACTACACAGGTTATACGGTATACTACTTCATGTATGGAGTAGATGATGACTGTCAGCAGCCGACCATTTTAAAAGAAGCAGGTGCCCTGCATCATCATTTCGATCCGGATGTACCACGTCAACATTTGACATGGTGGTAAGGTAGCCTTCTATTTGATGTTTATGTGTTTTTTCCTTCCACGTCAACATTGAATCGACTTCGATGCGCTGTAAGTGGCGTCCGTCACTACAGATGTCCCTGGCAAATTTGCAACTGCAAGCAGCAATTTACCTCGCACAGGGAGTACAGATGTGCATGGGATTTGAAACTGATCGGGATGGGATACACCGCAAAATTCTTATCGAAAGGCACCCCTTGCAAGCGACGGTTAAAAATATCAACCTATCAGATTACTCCATTTTGATCATCTATCAGACATATCGAAAGGCACCCCGGAGATATATTACCACCAGTCGATTGGTTACGCAGCGAGCTAGCCATTCATCAGCACTGCACTTCGCCATTACTCAGTCTGCAAGAATGCCCCGAGGAAGCCGCCCACGCGTGAAAGGCTTCGAGGCTTCGCCAAGCCAGTGCCTTCGCACTGCTATCAGCTACCAGCGCAAGTATATTATTAATACCTTCGTCGAGCAGAACGGCATGGCAGCAGCAGTAACACGCTTCTATCCCTCTCTCCAAGCGGAAGCCCGAAGCGGCAACTGCACAAGTGGTTTGAAGCCCGTGATGACATCGCCAAACAAGTTGCCCAAGGCAACGGGCTTTCAGTCTGTCGCATCAACGACAGCCGCTTTCACCAACTGAAGTTCTGAGGTAGATGCAACTTGGTGGGAAAATGTCATTACGGGAAGCTTTCTGTGCATGCAAACAATAAATTCAGAGTAACTCAGTGTACTTATGAAGACCTGGTGTGTTACGGGGTCGAAGCGCGGACGGCCAACCGCAGCCAAGAACATCACCTCAGTGATGTAGCGCTTGCTGCGAAGTAGTCGAACAGGTGCCTCTTCGTCAGGCAGGAGCAGGAAGCCTGAGTGATGTAAAAAAGTTTTTTGTTTACGTGCACGGTGTCGAACATCTTGTCGTACAACATCGTGTCTCGCTGTATGTGCGATAGTGAAAATTGCAGACGCTAAGCCCAGTTAGGTTGGTCTTGCTAGCGGGGCTGACTTTTCCATGGTAATTGGTGGTCTTTGGGCGAGGATGGGCGAAATTACGTTTGAGAATCTACGTTCCAGCCAGCGATGGCATGCTAGCGCCACTCAACCAACCATTGCGTCACCAATACTGAGCTCTATAGACAACTGAGTATACCAGACTACTGGCAGCAGCGAGTCGCGTGTTTTGATACAGGCTATAACACCTTTTGTTACAAAATTTAAACGCATCATATTTCAAGCTTGCATCTATATGACACCTGAGTGAATCTTGTAGTCTCGTAGTCTTTATTGGTCCGACCTTTTTTTTTGTCGGGGACATCTGTACAGTGAAGGGTGTGTATTATTAACCCTTTCGCGGTAGAAGGGTACATTTTTCGCTCTTTAAGCACATTTGCAAAACACGGTGGGCGAGAGAGCCCTACAAGGGCGCATTTTGTGCCCTTTTAGCTCTGAAGCGCGTCGGCGCTATCGTCTTTTGTTTCCGCCAATCAAAAGGTTGCGTACTGGCATGTGCGAAGGACTGGCTCGTAATATATAGCGCCACGTCGCCGGAGTCACCTGATTTGTGGCCATAAACCGGGGATCTCATGATGTTTTGATATCTTACCAAACCAGTCAGCCAATCAGTGCCATTCGTCTTGGCAATACAAAGACTAAGACATAGGCACCATTGAGCAGTCCTGTGGTCATAGTTAAATCAAGAGACACGCACTCTTCCTGATCGCCATGTGGACCAGCTTTCTTGATTGGGAAGACAAACAGTTAGTGCAGATTGCGCTCGAGTTCGAGAGAGAAGGCATCCGGGTGATATGGGGCTACGTGGTGAGGCACATGGCGAAGTCCAAGCGGACAGCCACTCAGCTCCGACTGCTCCTCGCGGCCCTCAAGCGGACATATGGGAAGGCGGTCAAGGACTTCCCGCGGTGCTTCTTCAGTGGATCAGCGCCAGGGCGGTGCCTGCTATCATCGAGCGGATGTCCATCACGTTGTAGAAGCGTTGGGAGTCAGCGCTCACTGCCGACACTCCCACCATCACCCGAACGGACACCAGCGGAGCTGAAGACAATAGAAAGTGTGGAAAATCAGTCTGTGGAGGAGGAGCCGGCTGTCGCGCCGGCGGTGCAGTCCGTGTCACTGCTCACGGTCGAGGAAAATCAGTCTGTGGAGGAGGAGCCGGCTGTCGCGCCGGCGGTGCAGTCCGTGTCACTGCTCACGGTCGAGGAGAAGGAGTCTGCGGAGAAGGAGGCGGCTGTTGCGCCGGCGGTGCAGTCCACGTCACTGCTCACGACGCCTGTCGCATCCAGCGCTCTGGCCACCATTTTTAACATCACGGCGAGTGATATTCGCCAGGACCCAAACTAACGCGGGTGAGCTGCTTCAGCCGGGTGTCGCCTCGATGCTTGCCGCGATGGGACCACTGAGCGAGGACGACGTCTTCATGGACGTCGGTGCCGGAATAGGCAATGTGTAATGGGTCTGCTTAGACCCACTACTTAAGCATACACGTGTGCGCACGTGTATGAGGAAGCGTAGGAGTGATTTACTTAAGTTCAGTATACTTGTATCCGCAAGTATACTTAAACCTAGATAAAGGAACTGAACGATAGCTTTGGTGCCAAATGAGAACTGTATTGATTGTAAATGGGGTTTCCTCCTAAAACTGATATTTCTAATGAGAGGTTCTGCCATTGGATGACTGGCAGAACCCCTATCTATTGAATGACTCTCATTGGTAGAAAGGTGTTACTTTCTACCAGTCATATGTCTTTTGCTATGAATGTGGACCACCCTGTGGAGTGGTCACCCGAATGTATTCCTTAGTGCATGTTGCACTAAGGTAGGAGGTGAACCGAATGTGTAGCCCCGCTACACCATCCCCCCGTTAGGATTTGACGTGCCGGTCTCGACACGTCAATCCGTATTTTCTTCGGGAGAACACGTGCTCATTCCCAATGAGCACGCCAACGACGTCTTCGTCTAAGACGCCGGCCGCTTCGGCAACAGCAAGTGCTGTCGTCGCCCCCAAGGCGACGACGGCCGCTGCCTCAGCCACGACCGCTACTGACATCGCCTCGACGGCGATGTCGACAAGCGCGGCAACAGAGAGTCGCCTCTCTGTCGCTGGATACCACTCGAGATGGCATGTTTCTCATGCCATCCGAAACAAGACAGGCAAGATCATTGCTGTCGAAACCGGAGTGGGTATCTACTCTCCGGGTGGAGAGGGAGTTCCCCTCGACTACGGAAGCGAAGTCGAGGAGGGAGAACTCGAAGGAGACAAGGACACCTTGTCTCCGGGCCACACTGACCCCAATGTGGGTCTACATCGTCCACGCGAGGACGACTCGAACGCTTCGGGCTCGAAGCGTTCGCGCAGCGGCAGTGGAACACCGCTCGCTGCCGCTGGAGCCTTAACGACTCCGCGGATGGAGATGACTCCGCTCCATCCGCTGTTGTTGCGGCCTCGTGCACTGAGCCAGTGCGCGAGCCGTGGATGCCGTCTCAACTTGAGATCAGCAGCCGATTCGGTGCGACCGCGCCACCGAATCTGTACGCGCTGTACTCGTGCAACGCCATCGTTGACGATGACGTCGCGAAGCGATTGCACTTTGATCCGATGACGGACCAAAGGCGCGACTACTACATCGGGCTCTTCCATGAGCTCCGATGGTTTGCGAGCAAGAAGACTTCTCGCAGAAGCGAAGTGCCCGAGTGGCAGGCACTTTGTCAGAGTTGGAGTGCCTTTGTTGAAAACTTCAACAAAAACCCCGCTGGCTATCGCGATCGGATTAGCCAGGCGCGGGAGCGCTACGAGAAGTTCTCGAAGCGTGGTAAACTTGAACGACTGCACCATGGTGCAGTCGGTATTGGACTTCCTTGCGCAGTGCCTTATGACACTGCTTGTGAGTACTGCTACCCCGGAGCAGTACGCATTACTGAACGGGACATCAACGGGTACACGTCCATGTGTGTACCTGACGACCTCAAGACCCTGCGCGCTAGTTTTCAGGTGCATGCGTCTTCTAGTGCTGCGGATACTCGCAGCACTTATCCGAGTGCTGTAGGCGATTACAGCGCTCGCCCAAGTTTTACGCCCTTCGGTGGAGGTGGCGGCCTTCGTACGGTCTGCGCAACTTCCGCGAGCTGAGCCTTCAACAAGCTCAGCTCCTGACGCAGAGCAGCGAACTGCGACGCTTGGAGACGCTCAACAGCCTCCAAGCGAGACTCAAGGTTTGGTTGACCAAACCCGGGGCGTCTTCCCCCCACCCCCGTTGCGAGACGCACGCGGGGCAACTCGCTGGATCGTCCAGCGAATTGTTGGTCATCGGTGTTGGCTTTTGTGTGCGCCGTGATGAATTTGTGTGTGTGGGGTGTTGTGTGGTTTCCGTGATTCCCACGTATCGTGTTGGGGAGGAAATCCTCTCCAACGAATACGAAAATGAACCGGACCTCGGGTCTGGTTCCGATGACCAACAATTCGCTGGACGATCCAGCGAGTTGCCCCGCGTGCGTCTCGCAACGGGGGTGGGGGGAAGACGCCCCGGGTTTGGTCAACCAAACCTTGAGTCTCGCTTGGAGGCTGTTGAGCGTCTCCAAGCGTCGCAGTTCGCTGCTCTGCGTCAGGAGCTGAGCTTGTTGAAGGCTCAGCTCGCGGAGGTTGCGCAGACGACCTCGACGTAAAGGTCGAGGTCGGGACGAGGCTCTCTGGCGCCTTGAAGCGCGTCGCCGCGCTCGAGAGCGCTTTGGCGAGTCACCAGACGTAGGTGACTCGTGCTGCACGTACGGCTTCAGTCGCCCAACGTAAAACGTTGGGTGCAAGCGCATGCTGGACGGTATGTCCAGTGTGTACGCGTTGCCATGCTTCGCCAACACGGTGAATGGCCCAATGAAGCGCGGAGCAAGCTTGCTTGCTCCGAAATCGGAAACTGCATGTTTAGCTAGGTTCTGTGTAGCTAACAGAACTAATGAACCAACTTTGAATTCATTTGTGTTTCCTCTGCCGGTGTTATCGGCATTCAGCTTCTGTCGATCGACAGAAGCTGCTATTGCATCTTGGACAAACCGAATTACGGCTTGTCGGCGCTGGACAAAGTCCATTGCATCCGAGCTGAACCCCTGGTTCAGTTCGTGCTCCTTGTTCGCAGCAGGCCCGGCCTGCGCGTGATGTTCGTTGTTGTTTAAAGTGTCTACGCTCGTCGTAGACACTGTGTTGTCGTCGCCATGACTGCGCGCAGTACGTGCGCGAGTCGTCACAGCTGATACATTGCTTGTATCAGCGTGCTTATCCGGTTGTTTTGAATTAACCGGATATCCTCCCCCACTTAAGGAAGGAGCTACCGCACCGAGTACGCTCGGTACGCGTGGGTGCCTCATGGCATTCACGTAGAACGGTGTGTGTCCTGTCGAGACATGCACCGAGTTGTTGATGGCGAACTCCGCCATCGGCAAGCAGTCGCTCCATTGATGGAACGAGTGCGCGTAGCTCTTCATGGTGTCAACCAGCACGCGGTTGACACGCTCTGTTTGTCCGTCGGTCTGCGGGTGATCCGCAGTCGACATGGACAACTGCGTCCCAAGAAGTGTAAACACTTCTTGCCAGAATCGCGCTGTAAAGCGCGGATCCCGATCCGACACGATGTCGAGTGGCATACCATGGTGTCTAAACACCAGGTCAACAAACAGACATGCCGTCTGTTTGGCTGTCACCTCGGCTGGTACTACAGCAAGATGCACCATCTTGCTGAAGCGGTCAACAAAGACCACTATACCAGTCCTCCGCTTGTTGTCTTGCGGAAGACCAAAAACAAAGTCCATTGAAATGGACTGCCAGCACTCCGACGGAGTCGGTAGTGATTGAAGCGGGGCCTGCGAGTTGGGCGCAGGCTTCACGCGCTGGCATACCTCGCAAGCACGACCGTACTTGCGTACCCATTTGTACTGGTGACTCCAGTAGAAGTCACGCGTGAGAAGCAAGTATATCTTCTCACGGCCAGGATGTCCCGATGTCGGGGCATCGTGGTACTCGTACGTGGTCTTGAGCTTCAACTCATGATCATCCGGTACGACAATGCGATCTGCGTTGTCGTCGACTGCGCTGTAAAGCAGCAGACTATTGTGTACACGATAACGGTGTACGCGAGCACGAAGGTGTTTGGCCAGCTTCTGACGAGACTTGTCAGAAGGTGTGGAGCAGTACTCCAACAACTGCTTCGCATCCGCATCATGCGCGTATGCGGCCTTCACGTCATCCAACAAGGACGACGAGGGTGTAGTCGTCCTGACGACGTCAACTGCGTTGGCGTCGGCCTCTTGCACCGCATAATCGGGTCGACGCGAAAGCGCGTCGGCCACGACATTCAACCTTCCAGGTTTGTACTCAACCTGGAAGTTGTATTCCGCAAAGAATGACAGCCACCGTGCCAGTCTTTGGGATATGTGCGGCGACTTGATCGCCGTACGCAACGATGCGTGGTCGGTGTAGACCACGAATGGTCTACTCCCACGTAGATACACTCGAAACTTTGCGAGTGCATACTTCATGGCAAGGAGTTCTTTGTCATGTACCGGGTAATTGCGCTCAGCTGGCTTCAGATGACGCGATTGGTAGTAAACCACACGATCTCGACCTTCGTGATCGAGTTGCATCAGTGCGCATCCGATCGCGAAATCGGATGCATCGCACACAACGTGGAATGGGCGATCTTGGTCGGCCACCGCCAAGATCGGCGCCTCAGTCAAGCCCTGCTTGACTGCTTCGAAGGCCTGCTGACAATCAGCAGTCCATTCCCATGCAGCCTCTTTCTTTAAGAGCTGCGACAGCGGGCGAATCTTGCCCGCGTAGTTGCTCACGTACTTGCACAAGTACGTGGCGAGTCCAAGGAACTGCCGCAGTTCCTTTAGGTTTGAAGGCGTAGACCATTCATTGATCACTCTGACCTTTCCTGGGTCAGGGCGTACGCCGTTCTTCCCCACGAGACACCCAAGTACGGGTATCTCGGTCGCCCCGAAGATGCACTTCTTCAGGTTCGCGTAAAGCTTGTACTTTCGCATGAGCTCAAGCAACTTGCGGAGATGCTCTGTGTGCATCTCCACATCCGATCTCCCATTCACAGCCCGGCTGTGAATGAACACGTCGTCGAAATAGCTCGGTGCGAAGTCGCGCACCGAGCGCAACAAGTGCGTGACGCACCTGTTGAACGTCGCTGGGGCGTTCTTTAGCCCCTGCGGCATTACGAGCCACTCCCAGAGCATGCCGCTCGGAGTGCTTACCGCCGTGAGAGGGATATCACTCTCACGCATGAGGATCTGATAGAACCCGTCTCTCAGATCCAGAGTACTGAAGATAGTACTCGAGGTCATCGAATCGATGATCACATCTTTTCGAGGTATCGGCGTCTGCGCCGGTACCGTCGCATCGTTCAGCTTGTTATACGCATGAACGATGCGCCACCCGCCCTGTGGTTTCTTCACACAGAACGTAGGCGCGCTGTGCGGGGACTTCGATTCCCGCACTTGTCCTGCATTGCGACGACTTTCAAAGAAGTCGTCGATTGCCTTGACTTGCTCACGCGGCAGTGGCCACTGTCGCGTGACGCAGTACTTCGTTCCCGGCACGAGATCAATCTCGTGCTGAACACCCTTATCCTGCGGTAACTCCGCAGGAATGTCGTCCGGGAGTACATCCTTGTACTCACGCAAGACCTTGTAAAAGGGGCTCGCCTTGAGCGAGTCCCAGCCTTGCTCGTCGAAGCGTTCCTTCTTCGACTTCGCGCTGAGGGCGTCCGCGCCCTCAGACATGAGGTGATTCAGCTCTTCTGCTTCACACGTCATCCTCTCGACGTCCGAGAGGATGCAGATCTCCCCGATGCGTCCATCGTGCAGTTCGCGAGCGAAACGCTTCCAGCTTGTGACTGGGAGCGACATCAACTCCGACGCTAACGTCGGAGGATTATCCAGCCTCATCTTCTTGTATTGGAGACCAATACTCGTACGCGTCAAGACATTCAATGTCTCGACGGTCGTCTCCAACTCCTGTGTCTGCCCGGCAGACACTGCTTGTAGCGTCTCGGTCCCTGACCGAGACTTGCGCAGCTCTGTTCGCTTGCGCCGTTCACTTCTCGTGCGGGGCCCGGCTCCGCGAGTTTCTTGTTGTCCAGGCCCGGCCGTGGACAGTTGTTCCTTGTATTCGCCGGCGGGTTTTACCCGCGGGCGCACGCGTTCAAGCCCGACTGCACGCGAGCTCGCAAGCATTTCCGGTGCGGGACGGTTGCAACCGTCCCGCACCGCTTGCAGCGTCGGCTCTGGGAGCCGACGCGTCTTCTTTACCTCTACGCCTGTCTTTCGACAAATTGTGTGTCGACATTATCTGTCGACACGACCGCGTCGCCCCGGACGCTTCGAGATCCTCTCGAATCCGATTGAATCAGGCCCTGCTGATTCGTTTCACATCTTCTTCCAACGACTCTTGCAGTCGTTGGCGTTCGCTTGGGGTGACCGGAGACAGCCGCATCCCGCGCTGTTTCTGGTGGAGGGCCTCATGCACCACGTGGTGCATGTGCTGCGCCGACAGCGCCATCGCTCTCTGCCGCACTGCTGCTGCTCCCGAAGCGCACGATCGTGCGCTTCGTCCAGTCGATCACCGGCTCATGCCGTGCAAGCCACGGCATGCCCAATACCATATCGAACTTATCGTCCAGTTCGAGGACGATAAGCTTGTCGACGAACTCCTTCTCTTGATATGAGAAGCGTACTCGTACGATACGCTTCTCGGTCCTAACAACGACACCCGTTTCTAGCCTCACTTCCAATAGACTTCGAGGTGTTTTCACATCCTCGAAGTCAAGCCTTGAAAGGATCTACAGTCGAACAAAGTTGTTCGACGCTCCACAGTCCACTAGAGCACGAAGAGACTTCTCTCTCTTCGAGCTTACCTTCAGGATGACAAGGTTCGGCTTGTCATCTTGCTTCTTGCAGTGAGATTGACTCTCACTGGGGGCAGCGATCTTCATTGCAGCGTGTCCGATGTCGACACGCTCGACCGCATCACCAGCAGGGCGCCCCGTGCCTGCTGGTCCCTTAGTTTTTTTATTGCCCGTAACGATACCCAGTATCGCCACGACGGCTCCTCGCCGCGTGCACAGGTGCTGTGCACTCGCGAGCGTAGTGACCGATGTTTCCGCAGCGGAAACAACGCACATTCGTTGATCCACGACGCTGCTGGGAACCAGCAGCGGTCGCACTCGAGAGGTCCATTGGTTCGGGACCTCCCGACGGCCTTACCACCGGTCGTGGCATTAGCCGCGGGGCGTTCACATGCAGTTTATCCTGCCGCAGGCTAAACTCTTCTTGCATTGCGAGCGCAATTGCAGCCTCGAGAGTATTCGGATACTCTCGGAAGAGATAGGTCTTCACAGGCCCATCTCTAAGGCCCTTCATGAACGTGACGACCTTTGTCGCCTCGTCAATCGGGTTGGTCACGATGTTCGAGACCAAGTACCGTGCTCTTTGGGCGTAAGCATGCACGTCATGCTTGCCCTGTTGCAGATCGAGGAACTCCGCCCTCGATCGGAACTCGTTTTGCGGGGGCTCAAACGCTAGTCTGAGTTCCTCCCTGAACTCTTCGTACGTGCTAAAGCACGTAGGGTCCGTGAGTCGGCGTCCGTACGCCCAACTCCTTGCTCGTCCGCCAAGACATGACATGGCGAACGCAACCTTCGACAACGGGTCGACGATACGTCGAGCCGCTATGGCAGTGTCGACCTCGACAAGCCAACGGAGGAGAGGTTCCCCCTCTCTTCCAACGTAGATGCTTACGTGGAGTTTCAATGACTCCACGCGCGGTGTCGCCATCGGCCACACCGAAGTTCGAGCAGCGGTTTCACGCTGTTCCTTCACGATGAAACCCAGAGCAACACCGTGTTGCTCCGTCGCAACATCGCTGATACCGCCGCTTCCCCAATGACTGTTGACAGTCGTTGGAGGGCCTCCCACTCTGGTTCCGACAGGTGGGGGCAGTCTGCACGCGCAACATCGCTGATACCGCCGCTTCCCCAATGACTGTTGACAGTCGTTGGAGGGCCTCCCACTCTGGTTCCGACAGGTGGGGGCAGTCTGCACGCGCAACATGCGTTGCAGACGTGTTTGGGCTACCCACAGACATGTTACTGTCCGAGGGCAGGTTCTCAGCCCCGCGTTCGTATTCCATACGAACGTGTTAGTCGGTCGTTGGACGGACTACAAAGTGCTACCAGGTGTAATGGGTCTGCTTAGACCCACTACTTAAGCTTACACGTGTGCGCACGTGTAGGAGGAAGCGTAGGAGTGATTTACTTAAGTTCAGTATACTTGTATCCGCAAGTATACTTAAACCTAGATAAAGGAACTGAACGATAGCTTTGGTGCCAAATGAGAACTGTATTGATTGTAAATGGGGTTTCCTCCTAAAACTGATATTTCTAATGAGAGGTTCTGCCATTGGATGGCTGGCAGAACCCCTATCTATTGAATGACTCTCATTGGTAGAAAGGTGTTACTTTCTACCAGTCATATGCCTTTTGCTATGAATGTGGACCACCCTGTGGAGTGGTCACCCGAATGTATTCCTTAGTGCATGTTGCACTAAGGTAGGAGGTGAACCGAATGTGTAGCCCCGCTACAACTCCTTGCCATGAAGTATGCACTCGCAAAGTTTCGAGTGTATCTACGTGGGAGTAGACCATTCGTGGTCTACACCGACCACGCATCGTTGCGTACGGCGATCAAGTCGCCGCACATATCCCAAAGACTGGCACGGTGGCTGTCATTCATTGCGGAATACAACTTCCAGGTTGAGTACAAACCTGGAAGGTTGAATGTCGTGGCCGACGCGCTTTCGTGTCGACCAGATTATGCGGTGCAAGAGGCCGACGCCAACGCAGTTGACGTCGTCAGGACGACTACACCCTCGTCGTCCTTGTTGGATGACGTGAAGGCCGCATACGCGCATGATGCGGATGCGAAGCAGTTGTTGGAGTACTGCTCCACACCTTCTGACAAGTCTCGTCAGAAGCTGGCCAAACACCTTCGTGCTCGCGTACACCGTTATCGTGTACACAATGGTCTGCTGCTTTACAGCGCAGTCGACGACAACGCAGATCGCATTGTCGTGCCGGATGATCATGAGTTGAAGCTCAAGACCACGTACGAGTACCACGATGCCCCGACATCGGGACATCCTGGCCGTGAGAAGATATACTTGCTTCTCACGCGTGACTTCTACTGGAGTCACCAGTACAAATGGGTACGCAAGTACGGTCGTGCTTGCGAGGTATGCCAGCGCGTGAAGCCTGCGCCCAACTCGCAGGCCCCGCTTCAATCACTACCGACTCCGTCGGAGTGCTGGCAGTCCATTTCAATGGACTTTGTTTTTGGTCTTCCGCAAGACAACAAGCGGAGGACTGGTATAGTGGTCTTTGTTGACCGCTTCAGCAAGATGGTGCATCTTGCTGTAGTACCAGCCGAGGTGACAGCCAAACAGACGGCATGTCTGTTTGTTGACCTGGTGTTTAGACACCATGGTATGCCACTCGACATCGTGTCGGATCGGGATCCGCGCTTTACAGCGCGATTCTGGCAAGAAGTGTTTACACTTCTTGGGACGCAGTTGTCCATGTCGACTGCGGATCACCCGCAGACCGACGGACAAACAGAGCGTGTCAACCGCGTGCTGGTTGACACCATGAAGAGCTACGCGCACTCGTTCCATCAATGGAGCGACTGCTTGCCGATGGCGGAGTTCGCCATCAACAACTCGGTGCATGTCTCGACAGGACACACACCGTTCTACGTGAATGCCATGAGGAACCCACGCGTACCGAGCGTACTCGGTGCGGTAGCTCCTTCCTTAAGTGGGGGAGGATATCCGGTTAATTCAAAACAACCGGATAAGCACGCTGATACAAGCAATGTATCAGCTGTGACGACTCGCGCACGTACTGCGCGCAGTCATGGCGACGACAACACAGTGTCTACGACGAGCGTAGACACTTTAAACAACAACGAACATCACGCGCAGGCCGGGCCTGCTGCGAACAAGGAGCACGAACTGAACCAGGGGTTCAGCTCGGATGCAATGGACTTTGTCCAGCGCCGACAAGCCGTAATTCGGTTTGTCCAAGATGCAATAGCAGCTTCTGTCGATCGACAGAAGCTGAATGCCGATAACACCGGCAGAGGAAACACAAATGAATTCAAAGTTGGTTCATTAGTTCTGTTAGCTACACAGAACCTAGCTAAACATGCAGTTTCCGATTTCGGAGCAAGCAAGCTTGCTCCGCGCTTCATTGGGCCATTCACCGTGTTGGCGAAGCATGGCAACGCGTACACACTGGACATACCGTCCAGCATGCGCTTGCACCCAACATTTTACGTTGGGCGATTGAAGCCGTACGTGCAGCACGAGTCACCTACGTCTGGTGACTCGCCAAAGCGCTCTCGAGCGCGGCGACGCGCTTCAAGGCGCCAGAGAGCCTCGTCCCGACCTCGAACGTAAAGGTCGAGGTCGTCTGCGCAACTTCCGCGAGCTGAGCCTTCAACAAGCTCAGCTCCTGACGCAGAGCAGCGAACTGCGACGCTTGGAGACGCTCAACAGCCTCCAAGCGAGACTCGAGGTTTGGTTGACCAAACCCGGGGCGTCTTCCCCCCACCCCCGTTGCGAGACGCACGCGGGGCAACTCGCTGGATCGTCCAGCGAATTGTTGGTCATCGGAACCAGACCCGAGGTCCGGTTCATTTTCGTATTCGTTGGAGAGGATTTCCTCCCCAACACGATACGTGGGAATCACGGAAACCACACAACACCCCACACACACAAAATTCATCACGGCGCACACAAAAGCCAACACCGATGACCAACAATTCGCTGGACGATCCAGCGAGTTGCCCCGCGTGCGTCTCGCAACGGGGGTGGGGGGAAGACGCCCCGGGTTTGGCCAACCAAACCTTGAGTCTCGCTTGGAGGCTGTTGAGCGTCTCCAAACGTCGCAGTTCGCTGCTCTGCGTCAGGAGCTGAGCTTGTTGAAGGCTCAGCTCGCGGAAGTTGCGCAGACGACCCGTACGAAGGCCGCCACCTCCACCGAAGGGCGTAAAACTTGGGCGAGCGCTGTAATCGCCTACAGCACTCGGATAAGTGCTGCGAGTATCCGCAGCACTAGAAGACGCCTGCGCCTGAAAACTAGCGCGCAGGGTCTAGAGATCGTCAGGTACACACATGGACGTGTACCCGTTGACGTCCCGTTCAGTAATGCGTACTGCTCCGGGGTAGCAGTACTCACAAGCAGTGTCATAAGGCACTGCGCAAGGAAGTCCAATACCGACTGCACCATGGTGCAGTCGCTCAAGTTTACCACGCTTCGAGAACTCCTCGTAGCGCTCCCGCGCCTGGCTAATCCGGTCGCGATAGCCAGCGGGGGTTTTGTTGAAGTTTTCAACAAAGGCACTCCAACTCTGACAAAGTGCCTGCCACTCGGGCACTTCGCTTCTGCGAGAAGTCTTCTTGCTCGCAAACCATCGGAGCTCATGGAAGAGCCCGATGTAGTAATCGCGCCTTTGGTCCGTCATCGGATCAAAGTGCAATCGCTTCGCAACGTCATCGTCAACGATGGCGTTGCACGAATACAGCGCGTACAGATTCGGTGGCACGGTCGCACCGAATCGGCTGCTGATCTCGAGTTGAGACGGCATCCACGGCTCGCGCACTGGCTCAGTGCACGAGGCCGCAACAACAGCGGATGGAGCGGAGTCATCTCCATCCGCGGAGTCGTTAAGGCTCCAGCGGCAGCGAGCGGTGTTCCACTGCCGCTGCGCGAACGCTTCGAGCCCGAAGCGTTCGAGTCGTCCTCGCGTGGACGATGTAGACCCACATTGGGGTCAGTGTGGCCCGGAGACAAGGTGTCCTTGTCTCCTTCGAGTTCTCCCTCCTCGACTTCGCTTCCGTAGTCGAGGGGAACTCCCTCTCCACCCGGAGAGTAGATACCCACTCCGGTTTCGACAGCAATGATCTTGCCTGTCTTGTTTCGGATGGCATGAGAAACATGCCATCTCGAGTGGTATCCAGCGACAGAGAGGCGACTCTCTGTTGCCGCGCTTGTCGACATCGCCGTCGAGGCGATGTCAGTAGCGGTCGTGGCTGAGGCAGCGGCCGTCGTCGCCTTGGGGGCGACGACAGCACTTGCTGTTGCCGAAGCGGCCGGCGTCTTAGACGAAGACGTCGTTGGTGTGCTCATTGGGAATGAGCACGTGTTCTCCCGAAGAAAATACGGATTGACGTGTCGAGACCGGCACGTCAAATCCTAACGGGGGGATGGTGTAGCGGGGCTACACATTCGGTTCACCTCCTACCTTAGTGCAACATGCACTAAGGAATACATTCGGGTGACCACTCCACAGGGTGGTCCACATTCATAGCAAAAGACATATGACTGGTAGAAAGTAACACCTTTCTACCAATAAGAGTCATTCAATAGATAGGGGTTCTGCCAGGCAGAACCTCTCATTAGAAATATCAGTTTTAGGAGGAAACCCCATTTACAATCAATATAGTTCTCATTTGGCACCAAAGCTATCGTTCAGTTCCTTTATCTAGGTTTAAGTATACTTGCGGATACAAGTATACTGAACTTAAGTAAATCACTCCTACGCTTCCTCATACACGTGCGCACACGTGTAAGCTTAAGTTGTGGGTCTAAGCAGACCCATTACACCGCTGGCGCTGAAATCGCGCTGCTGGGAGCGCCGGGCGCCGGTACGTCCTCCAACCCGGACACTCGGTCCGGGGAGCTGCATACGCTGCTCTGAGGTGTTTCTGGGACGATCTCGCCGCACGCGTCCTCTAGCGCCTCACGGACAGCTTCATAAGCGGCTGTGACTGGTCCTTCCAGCGCCGTTTTGAGCGCGCCGGCACGGTTTGGAGCCACGAAGGTCCCAGGTACCAGCTGGAACGTCCGCGTCTTGCGCCAAAGACCGGGAACGGGCTTGCTGGACCGCGCCTTGACCAGCTTGACCATCATATCGGTCGGCATGGCCTAGGCGGTGTCCACCGAAATTGGGAAGTTACCGCTGCCGCCGCCGTCAACACTGGTGACGACGGCGCGGTGAAACCCTCTGCTGTCCCCCCACACGAAAGCGCGCGAGAAGTACTCTATCACGTCGCCTGCGTGGAGCGCCTGCGGAGGCAGCTCCGCAGCGCTGAGGCTCGGTATCGTCGATGGCTGAGTGCTGGACGCGCGGATGCGCTGCAAGCTTCCTCGTCAGGGAGATTGTGGCGTGCACCACAGCACGTTCTTCTGGTGTGGTCCACATTAAATGGAGCCCGGTGCGCATCGGTGTCATCAGGATTGGCGACTGGGCGCAGCCGGTGAGCGGGGCTTCCGAGACTGACCCGTCCCTGCGTATTGTGGGAAATGGGTTATGGTGCTGGTCAGATGTTAACGTCTGAAAATTATATTTCCTCTGCGCTGGGCTGGCCGGCAGAAAGGGCCGGTCTGTTGTCCCGCCCATATCTTTTTGTGTTGGATTCTTGTTGTGTTGCTCAGATCGGTTCGTGTGAAAATACGGTAATCTCACCAGTAATACATGTAACGATATTTTCTATACTTAATAATACACATCCTTCACTGTACAGATGTCCCCGGCAAATTTGCAAAGGTCGGACCAATAAAGACTGCGAGGCTGCAAGATTCGCTCAGGTGTCATATAGATGCATAAGTACACTGAGTTACAGACAACGACGGATAAATCCGACACCACTGACTGACATCCCCCATACTAAATTCATTGTAAAAGGGCTGCTTCTCTGTCGGGATCGGCTTAATGTCATCATGGATTCTGCATAAACCACGCGCAGCATCGCATAAAATACCCGTAAAGTTGTAGAAAATACGCAAAAGCAAATGGTTTAGCATGTATAATAATAGAATACTAGTATGATTGGCTAGATCGATTCCCACTGTAAAAAGTACAACTCGTTCTGTCGGATTTTAGTGTCTGTCGGATTTATCCATCGTTGTCTGTAGTACATGTACTTCCCCAGATGACCAGTTTCAAATCCCATGCACATCTGTACTCCCTGTGCGAGGTAAATTGCTGCTTGCAGTTGCAAATTTGCCGGGGACATCTGTAGTTATGGACGCCACTTCAAACGCATCGAAGTCGATTCAATGTTGACATGGTACACCCGGACCGAAATGATGATGCAGGGCACCTGCTCTTGTTAAAAAAACAGGGCGGCTGCTGACAGTCATTATCTACTCCATACATGGATTAGTATTGAAGATAAGTCTGGATGGATCCCATCTTGAGTTTTCTCCTTCTTCAGTGATGATCTATTTGTTGCGTGTAACGGTACATGTAGGCTACATGATGTAGCCAGATCTTTGAGTCCATAAACCTGGCTACAGCAAAGCATAAGATGCTGTATCTAATGCAGGATTTACAGACTCTGGCGGAATGGATAAACGACCACTGGTGGTCAATGAATGGCCAGCCTCTGACAGTTCCCAATTCGCTCTGAACGCCACGCATTGCTTGTGTTCCTGTATCCCATGGGAGTTTCCCAAGTTCTATTGGTCACCGTCGTTGCCCTCTTCGCCTGTAGCGATTTTGCTGGAGTCGTAGAAGCCTACCCGATCAAGCGCTCAGCGGTGACTTCGACTGACACTCTCACTCATGGCCACTCAATCGTCGCGGGAGGAAGATCGCTGCGTGTGGAACAAACAACAAACGTCGAAGACGGCGACTCCGAGGAGAGGGTGAATTTGTGGACAAAAATTTCCAAGCCTGTGAAACTCAAATTGTGGCGCTGGAGAGGCAAATCAGACGACTTTGTCAAAAGCGAGCTCGGAATGAAGGCCTTGTCAGGAGCAGCGCTTAAAGCGCATCCGAACTACCGTACCTACCTGAACTTCAAACTCGGCAAGTGGTACCGAAACGAGAAGCTTACCACGCTTGGTGCCTGGGAGCGCTTGTGTAACGGGCTAACAGAACCCGTTACCGACGTACACTGTAGTTGCGAGGAAGTAGGTAAAATGAACTCTAATTGATTGATGTGGACATGCAGTGTCGAGACTCGAGACCGTCCCAACCAACGGTTGTACGCTCGACTCTGATTGGCCACCGCGCACACGCGGTGGCACCCGTATGACAGAGGCCTGTCACACCATTCCCCATTCAGGCTAAGAAACACGCAGAGAAGGCGAAGCTTGGATCTTCGTCAGTCGAGAATTGGAGCTGCGATGGACACTGGAGACCTCACGTACGAAGAGACACTGGAGCGGTGGGCGCTGCACGATTGCAGCGCCGTGCAAGGTGATCGGAGTGCGGACGAGATGATCGCGTTGTTCAACCGATGGAGATCGACTCGCAGTAAGCCCGTCGCGGCGAGAGGCACCGTGACCTATCGGTCCATGGACCGATCGTGGACGTCCTTCGTGGAGCGCTGGAACATTGAGGGTGAGGAGATCTTCACGCAGAGACTCGAGCAGCGCGAGGCCACGCACTCGCGCTTGTCCGTCAGTGCTCTGGCCCTCGAAATCTGTGAGACGTCGTACGACGCCGACCGCAAATCCTGCTTCGTGCACTTCAAGACAGGATGTCCACGATGTCGCGGGTTCGATCTCCCGCGACCGAGTGCAGAAGAGTGGCAGCGCCAGGTTGAGGAGTATCCGCTCACCGAGTCCGAGCGTCGACTGATAGGAAGATTCGAAGCTTCGCTTCATGCGTCTAGGCGCGGCGTGGCGCCGCGCCGCGCCGTCCGGAGGACTTGCCCCCTCTCCAAGGCTTGCCTCGTACGCCGCCACGCAGTCCGGAATGTCGGCAAGAAGGATCGCACGGGGCTCCCAGCTATCCGGCATGGGGCCAAGCCAGCGAACAAGATACTGGCGGTGACTGGGGACGGGGTCGTCGCGGTGACGACCACCGCGACTCCGACGGCCGGAACGAGGGGCAGCACGGGCATCATCGTGCTGGAGAATGGCCTCGACCACGTGGCGAATATTACCAGCACCATCGACGAGAGGAGCGGGGCCGTCCCGCTCAAACGGAGAATCGCGGACAGGACGCTGCGATCGCGCAGCGTCTGGATCGGAAGGCGCGTCGTCTGGACGTGCTGGAGAATGAGAACCAGGAGCTGCGTCGCCGAGTGCCGCGGCGCCAATCGCCGCAGCGGGGCCAAGACCGGAACGCTGGGGAGTGGCAGCGTCGTCGCTGGGGATAAGCGCGGGATGGTATCGCCGCAGCCGACCGACGTAGAAAGTAGGATGAAGCCGGAGCGCTGTAGGTAGCTGTAGCGTGTAGGCATCTCCTAACACTTTCAACACTTGAAATGGTCCAATATACCTTGGCGCGAGCTTGTTCGCGCCCAAATTGGTAACCAAAATGGGTTGAATGCCGGACGTCGATAGCAAGACGCGGTCGCCGACGGCGAACTTCTCCATGTTCTTGCGGCCGCGTCGATCAGCGTTTTCCTTCTGACGATCGACTGCCACTGCAATCGCGTCACGAACATAGCGCGCCACACTCTGGCGTCGCTGCAAGAACTTGCTGACAGCCGCTGTGTCGCGCGGTTGTGGGGACGGAATGGGGTCAAAGTTTGCTGGAGGCGGCGCGGGCGGGGTCGCCGCGCCGGACGTGTCTTCATATGCAATTGCACGAGGACGCTGACGTGGGTTGATCAGCGTCCGACGTGTCCAAGATGCGATGTCGGATGGTGCCGCCCTCGTGGCGGCACGCGTACGCATGCCTCGAGTTGAGGCTCGGGCACCGTGCCGAGTCGTGACACCGTTCATCAAGGCGGAGGTAGCGCCGTCAGCGGCCTCAGTGCCGCTGGGCACTTGGTCGGCATTGGAAAGGTGCGCCGAGTCGTTCTCGTCGTCAGCGCCGCCTTGGGGAATCGAGCGCTCCATGCCGAGGAGCGCTGGAACGCGGGGATGGCGACCGTAGTTGACGTAAAATGGCGTGAGACCGGTCGACGTGTGAACGGCGTTGTTGAGAGCGAACTCAACCATAGGCAGGAACGAGCTCCACGACTCGAACGACGTGGCGAAGCTTCTCAGCACGTCCTCGACGACCCTGTTTGCGCGTTCGGTCTGGCCGTCCGTCTCTGGGTGTGACGCGGTGGACATCTTCAACCGCGTCCCCACTAGCTTGAAGAGCTCGGTCCAGAATGCGGCGGTGAAGCGGGGATCGCGATCGGAGATGATCGAGGTCGGCAGTCCATGGTGCCTGTAGACGATGTCGAGAAAGATCGCCGCGGACTGCGCCGCGGTGATGGTGACAGCGACCGGAGCAAGATGAAGCATCTTGCTGAAACGATCTACGAAGACGAGAATCCCAGTGCGGCCTTGAGCATCTCGAGGCAGCCCGAAGACAAAGTCCATACTCACGGAAGACCACGGATCCGCCGCAACTGGGAGGGGTCGAAGCGGGGCCTGCTTCGACTGCGACGGCTTGACTCGTTGGCACGCTTCGCAGGAGCGTACCTACTTCCGCACCCACTTGTACATGTGCGGCCAATAGAAGTCTCGCGAGAGCGACGCGAAAGTCTTCTCGCGTCCGAGGTGGCCGCCGCTGGGAGCGTCATGGAACTCGTGAATCAGCCGAGCCCGAAGGTCATCGTCCAGCGGGACGACGATGCGCGGCGGATCGGCGCGATCGACGCTGTATGTCAGCAGGCCTCCTTCCAGTTGGTATCGATCAATGCGGGCACGGCTCCGTGCGGACAATCGGCGCCGCGCCGTGTCGGACGGGTCTCCCAAGTACTTGATCATCTCGGAGCACGCCGCGTCCGCCTCGTACGCGGCCGATATCAGGTCTCGGAGTGGAGTAGTCGCTGCGACTTCCACTGCAGCGACCTCTTCAGCAACACACACAGCGCACTCGTCGTCATCCTCGTCGCCAACTGCGTGTCGACCCGACTGCACGTAGTCTGGCCGACGCGAGAGCGCGTCGGCGAGGATGTTGGCCTTGCCCGGCTTGTAGTGGACGACGAAGTTGTACTCGGAGAATAGCGAGAGCCAGCGCGCCATGCGCTGGGACAAGTGAGGGCTCTTCGTCGCTGTTCTCAACGACGCGTGGTCGGTGTAGATCGCGAAGGTCTGCTCGCCGAGGAGATATACGCGGAACTTGATGAGGGCGTACCGCATGGCCAGCAGCTCCTTATCATGGACCGGATAATTCCGCTCTGCCGGCTTCAGCTGGCGCGACTGGTAACTGATGACCCGCTCGCGCCCTTCGTCATCGAACTGCATCAAGGCGCAGCCGATCGCGAAGTCGCTCGCGTCGCACACGACATGGAAGGGCTTCGAGTGGTCTGGAAGCATGAGTACGGGCGCGGTGGACAAGCTCGTCTTCACCGCGTCAAAAGCCGACTGGTGCTCAGGACGCCACGACCACGCGGCATCTGCCTTCAGAAGCTGCGACAACGGACGGATCATTGCCGCGAAGTTCTTCGAGTATACGTCGCGAGACCAAGCCACTGCCGGAGCTGCTTCTGATCCTGAGGAGCGGGCCAAGCGCAGATGGCTTCGATCTTCTCCGGGTCAGCACGGACACCTTCCGTGCTGACGTAGCTCCCGAGCACTGGGATCTCGGGAGCGCAGAAGATGCACTTCTTCAAGTTGGCATACAGCTTGTTCTCCCTCATCACTTCGAACACCTGCCTCAGGTGTTGAAGGTGCATCTCGACGTCCGTCATGCCGCCCGCGGCACGGCTGTGAATGAAGATGTCGTCGAAGTAGCTGGGCGCAAAGTCGCGGAACGGCCGGAGCAGATTTGACACCATGCGATTGAAGGTGGCAGGGGCGTTCTTGAGCCCCTGCGGCATCACGAGCCATTCCCAGAGCATTCCACTGGGCGTGCTGACGGCAGTCAACGGCACGTCGGCTTCGCGCATCAAGATCTGGTAGAAGCCATCCATCAGGTCGATGGCGCTGAACTTGGTGCTGCCGGACATGGTGTCGAGCACCATGTCTTTCCTCGGAATCGGCGTCTGCGCCGGGATGGTGGCGTCGTTGAGCTTGTTGAAGGCGTGGACGATCCGCCATCCGCCGGTGGCTTTCTTCACGCAGAACGTCGGGCTGGAATGCGGGGACAGACTCTCGCGGACGTGGCCGGCTTGCCGGCGACCTTCGAAGAAAGCGTCGATCGCTTCGACTTGATCTCGGGGAAGCGGCCACTGCCGCGTCACACAGTACTTCGCGCCTGGCACGAGGTCGATCTCGTGCCGAACGCCACGATCGGGTGGAAGGGCGGCTGGAACCTTGTCCGGAAAGATGTCGCTGAACTCGCGTACAAGAGGAGCGACTGGGTTGCCGGCAGCCTCTAGAGCCGGCAACGACTGGGCAGCGTATCGTGCTGCGCGGGCGTTCTTTGGCTCAGCACCTTTCGGACGTGTGCGAGCGTCGGACGTTGAGTCCGATGCGTGGGTCTCGACGGCTGCGATGGATGCGGCGTCTTCGGCGACGATCATGCACACTTGTTCGATCTCGCCCTTCTTCAAGTCGCGAAGGAAATGTTTCCACGAGAGGCCAGGCAGTCGAGTGATCTCGGCAGCGTCGCATGGAGGACGTGCGACCTCGACGTTGCACGCACGCGGAGGTTCGTCCGCGTCATTCCCCACCAGGACTGAGATCATCTCGGTCTCAGCTTCGACTGGATCCCGCGACGGCGCACGAGGTCGTCGCGGTTTACGACGACCGCGACGACGAACCGGGCGTGGAGAGTCTTCCACAGCTGACAGTGAGAACCCATGCTCGATCACGTCAGCAGACTCGGGGTGCCGGAACTCGACATCGGCACCAAGACGCGGAGCCAGCTGTTCGGCCGCGTCAACTTCTTCGGGGAGCTCTCGCTCGACCACCCGCGGGAATCCATGCTCGACCGCAAGTGGGAGGCCACGCTCAACCACATCATCACTCGGACGTGGGAACCCATGCTCGACCACGTCATCTTCTTCTTCGGGGGAGAGCCACTGCTCATCCGGACGTGGGAAACCATGCTCGACCACGTCATCATCGTCTTCATCCGAGAACCACTGCTCATCGGGACGTGGGAACCCATGCTCGACCACATCGGACGCGTCCTGAGACTCCTGCTCAGGACCGGCGCAGGTTGCGTTTTCGCATACTGCACATGAAGGGCCATCGCTCGCTTCGGGTGCAGCATGGGCCATGGATTCGGGGTCCATGACTGTAACATGCGGCCATTGGTTTGGCGTTCCGCACAGGAACGCTTCGACGGCATTCACGTCGATATCGCGGGGGCGGACTGTACCAGCGAGCCAATCGATGGCAGGCTGGTGGCGAGCGAGCCACGGGATTCCGAAGACGCAGTCGAAGGAGCCACTCAGCTCGATCACCAAGAACTCCTCCGAGCCGCGGAACCCGTCAAACTCGTACGCGAAGGTGGCAGATCGCCGTGGCGTACGCCGCGGCTTCCCGTCAGCATACTTTACGATCATCTCACCGCCGCTCTCGCGGATGCTCATGTCCGCCGGCAATGCCGACAAACTCGCGGCGCGAACGAAGTTGTTCGTCGCGCCGGAATCCAGCAGGGCGCGTATTGGGCGCTGTGCACCTTCAACGTGGAGACTGAGTACGATCAGTCTCGAGTCGCTGCCAGATGTGGTGGCTGATAGGCGTGCGTGAAGCACGGGAGGGCTAGGAGGAGGTTCTGCCACCAGAGAACCATCGCTCCGTACACACCCAGTAGGGCGCCCCGCACCTACTGGTCGTCGCCGTTTTTTGGAGCGGCGACGTCGTTCGCAGTCGTAGCGTTCGCCGCCATGGGCGACGGAGCACGACACACCGCCGCGCGATGGCCAGGTTTGCCACATCGAAAACACTTCATAGGACGCGACCCCCGAGTGGAGGATTGGCGTGAAGGCGACGTCGGCTCCCGACGTCCGCGATAGGACTGGATAGCATCCACCTCCATGGGTTCGGGCTCTGGGTCAGGGACAAGAGGCCGTGAGACATCGAAAGCTTGCGATGCCGACACACTATAGTCTTCACGCAAAGCGACAGTGAAGGCTTCCTCCAGCGTCGATGGCGTCTTGCGGGTCAAGTAGAAGCGCTGGTAGCCAGCATTCATACCGGAGACAAAGACGTGGACTTGTGTGGCCATGTCGACTGGCTGCGTCGTGATACACGAGGCGAGATGGCGCGCGCGTTGAATGTACTCGAGCATGGTCAGACGTCCCTGCTTTAGCGAAAGGAATGCCGACCGTTGAACGCTTTCATCTTGGGGCGGCTCGAACGCGAGTCGCAGGTCAGCCTGCATAGCTGCCATCGTCGGGAAGCAGGAGGCGTCGGCCACGAGTCGGCCGAGCGCCCACTCCTTCGCCTTCCCGGACAACTTGGAAAGCAGGAAGCGCGTGCGCGCGAGCTCGGTAGACAATTGCCGAGCTTCGATCGCTATGTCCACCTCGCAGAACCAGCGGTTCAGGTGAAGGCGGGTCTTGCCTTCGCCGCTGTATGTGGAGACATCGAGCTTGACGATGTCGGTCTTGTTCTTGGACGGCGTGGGAGTCGTCGCACGCCGACGTAGATCAGCGAGCTCACGCGTTAAGAACTCTTGAGCACACAAGCGTTGTTCGTGTTCCGTTCCAGTCGTCAGGAGCGTCTTGACGACCGTGTCGCCTGACACCGCTGCCAGGCGGTGGAGTGCTTCCCACTCCATCAGCGTCAGGTGCGGGAAGTTCTCGTGCTCCAACGACATACTCGAGATGTCGTTCATCTTGATCTTGGGCGTTGAACGGACGACGAAGTGCTACCAGGTGTAACGGGCTAACAGAACCCGTTACCGACGTATACTGTAGTTGCGAGGAAGTAGGTAAAATGAACTCTAATTGATTGATGTGGACATGCAGTGTCGAGACTCGAGACCGTCCCAACCAACGGTTGTACGCTCGACTCTGATTGGCCACCGCGCACACGCGGTGGCACCCGTATGACAGAGGCCTGTCACAGCTTGAAGCTGAGTGACATTCCTGTTGACAAGCTTCGCAGTACCGACGCCTACATGACCTACGTCCGCTATGTAAATATCTTTGACGATAATGCTATGCGAGCAGTGGAGGCCAGGCGCAAGACGCCCCCTCTAGTGAGTACTAATTTTGATAGCGAGGCGTCCAAGCTGGAGATGTTCGAGAGAGCGTGGATTTGGGGAGTGACTGGAAGATCAAACGATTACGTTGTAACGGCGCTGGGAATGAGGGGGGTATCAGGAGAGGTGCTGATAAATCACGCAAACTCCCGATACTACGTGAAATATGCGAGGACAAAATTGAATCTAATGGGATAGATGAATCATCATCACACTGGTCAAAGTTCAGGTTAACTTAACTGTAAGTTATCCTCGACTTATTGCATTATTTTAGATACTTGGAAGTAAAAGTTTGTGAGTAGCTTTTGGTTTGATGGCCATTTCCGGGTCAAGCGGTTATGTAACATTTCGGCACTGCACCACAACCGCCTTCATTTTAAAACAGCCCTGCCGACTTCCTTCAGTTTACGTTGTCATGAGTGTTGATATGAGCACTCTCAAACATTTAAGCAAAGGGCTGGTGGAATATTTTTATCGAGCGCACCAAGACAGTAAGTGCATCTTCAGCAGGAGGACATCTGGAAATTATGAAAGGGCTGCATGCCGACCACCGGAATTTGGGATTACTGGTACCGAGGTGGCATGGAAATGTGTGGCGCGATCTGGAAGTACGACGTTGAAGTGATCGAGTGGCTGAAGGTAAATGCTCAATCTGACCGAGAATACGCGGCAAAATTGCTGTTGGGGGCTGCTGCACAAGGAGATCAACGTCTTGTTGAGTGGATACAGGATGCATCGGGTTGCAGCTGATGGAGACAAGAGGACGGCCCAGCACAAGTACCATTGGGGAGTGGTACAGTGGATACTCATGCATTGTGAGCTGGAAGATCGGTCTGCTAATTTTGATCGTGCTGTTGCTGCAGTCTTTTTCATGAAACCACTTCAACATTTTCAAATCTCCATTGGACAGCATTCTCAAACGCAGTGGCCTTTGTCGTTCTGTAAACTGTCATGATCAGCTGCAACCCCTGTCCCGGTACGGTCGCCTACCACTTCCTCTTCAACAGCCCATTCCAGGAACCACAGACGCTGCACATTTGCAGCAATGGACGGCGCTGCTGAAAGTGGTTTATTTAGCTGGAGTCGCTTGGTTGAGTGGGAATAGAAATGAGGGATGCACATCTGCAACCATGGATTTGGCCGCTTCTACAGCAGAGGCCAGTTAGAAATCGTGGAATGTTTGCATGCGAATCGAGCTGAAGGATGCAGTACGGTAGCAATGGACACTACTGCAGGCAGGGGTCACCTTGAGGCTGTGAAGTTTTTGTATTCCAAGTGCACAAAATGATGTTCTACTCGCGCCATGGAAGTGCTTGCAGTGAGTGCCGGGTATCTGGACGGATCCACAGACATCGAGCCGAGGGTTGCAGTCCTGTAGTAATAAAAGATGCTGTGTCCCGAGGAAACTTTGACATTGTGCTGCATCTGTCTGTATGCAGAGAGAGGTGTAGAATATCGATCCCCCAGCATGTATTTTGTCGGCTGCTCGAGTAGGAATCATGGAATGGCTACTGCGGTACTGCAAGCATCAACTGGATGACTGCGAGTTTCTGGCTGATAGCTCATTGACTGAGGGAAAAGGAGTTTCGTTTTGTAAGCCATAATAATTCGTTGGTATGCTCGAAATGGGGAGACCAAAGCAAAAGGTACAAAGGCAGCCAATAGTGCTGGCATCAGCATCATAATCAGATATGCATGAAGAGCAAAGGTGTTCTGGTCGTACATCGCTACTCTATCATCTCCATTGGTCATTCATAAACTTGTTGGAGATATCATCTTCCTGCAAGTCATATTTTGTTTCGCTAGCGCGCGACTTGGCCTTTGGAACGTGAGTTTCACACGGGGAGCTAAAGGGTGATCGGTACAATATGATGGAACTTGCAGAGCTGCAGACACGAGGTCGGCATCTCTTGAACAAGACATTTCTTCTGACACAAGACCCCACAAGTTGCTAGAGCAAAACTGACTTTCATTCGTGAAATAATACCAAAGCCTGGCTACGATAGCATGTCAAGGATATCTTCTTCTTCCGAGTCCATCGGTTCATCCACTTGTGGAATTGAACGAGGCGGCTTCACCGGTTCAGGTGTCGGCTTGGGCGGAGGGCTTACCTTCTTCTTCACTGTAGCAGCCCTTTTTGTTCGTGAACTGCCAGCAGACACAACTGGTTCTGACTTCACATCCTGACTGCTGCTACCTCGCTGCACAGCTTCATCCGCTTCCGCTTCGTTCTTGATAATATCATCCATACTCGACAGCAGGTCCTCCGCGGAGCTGATCTGCACCGAGCTCGAGCGTAGAGCTGGCACCTGGCTGTAGGCACTAATAGCGTCTTTCTTCGTGCGCTTCCTTTCGCTCTCGTTATCGTCCTCCCCCTCCGTCACCGTGCTCTCATCGTCACTCTCCTTACTGGACCCGTCACTCATATCTTCATCATCTTCTTCTTTCTCCACCTTCTTGAGCTTCGCGCCTGGTTTTTTCCTCGCTCTCTTCCCCGCCGGGACTTTCCTCTTCGCATCCGATTGCATATCATAGGCCGCCACCTCCTGAGCCCTCTCCATCTCATTCTGCAGTCTCTTAATCTCATCTTTCTTGGCGTTCAGCACGGCACAAAACCCTTCAAACAACGTATCCTCCGTCTTCTGCTTGTGCGTCAACGCCGTGTCCAGCAACGCCTCCTTCTGCTTCAACAGCGTATCCAGCTGCGCGACTTTCCCCTCTGTATCTCTTAGTTTCTCCCCATTTTCTCTCTGCTGCTGCGCCACAAGATGCAGCAACTCCCTCCACTTGTCCTCGTCGTCTGACCTCTGGAAATTAATACGCGAGAACTTCATAGCGAACCCTGCGCGCTCCATGAGCGTCAACGTCCGTGTCTCTCTCGACCACCGGAGCTCGAAGCGAGGTGCCTCATCCTTCGCTAAAGGACTGAGCGCTGTCTCGATTGCATCGACATATTCAACGCCCGAGCAGTCAAGCGCTCGCGGTTTGTGACTGGGAGCGACTTGGGTCTCCAACAGCGTCGAGGCGTCCAGAAGCTGCAGCTGCAGCACCTCGTTCTGCCGCTTGGGCGACGAGACGCGACTGCAGAGGACGAAGAGCGACAGGGACGAAGAAGCACTGGCGTCCGCATCCACCGCAGCAGCTTCTGACAGAGACATATAAGATTGTGAAGTGAGGAGGTTGATGGGTTAAACAAACTGAAATGTGGTGTCGCTGTCAATCACCCCATTGTTGGGTGATTGACTCTTTAGTTCCACAACAGAGGCGCTCGTTTCGGTAATAAGGCATCCACTCGCCCAGAATTGTGGTATCGATCCCAAAGGAGCTAAGGCTCTCATCGAGATATTTCTTCAAAGTTGTGAGATGTTGGATTATTTGTTAGATCAACCAGTTTTCGAAATCTCAAGCTCGAAGTCGGTGACCGTGATATTATGAATGTACCACCTTTCATGCTCCAGAATTTGCTAACGGTAACTTGCTATCTTTGATTGTGTCGTGCTGAAGTTCAATGAAACATCCCCTAAAGGGATGTTTAAGAGAGCAATCACCTTTGCGGATTTATTAAATCGGTACTGGAGCGCGGCAATTTTCAAACTCAAAAAGACTGCTTGCTCTACCGATAGGCTTGTCGAAATAGACCTGACGTAGAATATGAGCAGCGAACCGAAAAATGTTGGACAGTACGGGATCATCCAGCGCGCCAATGCGAAATATAGACTCACAGTCCTCGCGTTTCCGTTTGTTAATGAAACTCTCTGGGGAAGAAGTGCACTCAGAAGTGCGGTCTTAGCTTCTGTCTTTAGCCACAAAGGACTTCTTCGGGATGATCCGAATTCAGGATAGCAGTAAAACCCTCCATGTCCTCGATGGTGGCAGTGACAATGGAAGTGAGTGCCAAAGACTCCAGCGACGAGTTTTCACGGGCTCAAAAGGAATAAGCAAGTCCCTTCCACGTGTCTTCACTGTTTCCACCACCAAGGCTGGAATTTCTATTCGCATACATCGAAATATTCTTGGTTATCTTATTGTTCACGACAGCGGAACACATTGCCTCATAATCATGGGCTCGGAGGCTGGTTGTCAAAGTTCATATCAACGGCTCCGATTTGGAGTGATGGTGAATGTTCACCTGCTGTTTCATCAAAGTATAACTTTCTGGATCCGCGTTCACGTAGGCGTTGAGCACTTGAGACAACCATGCATTGTCGGGCATCAACTCAATGACCATATCGGCTACTGAGGGAGGCACCGCCGCGTCGCCGTGGTCTAAAATTATTGGCTCCATCACATATGTGCATCGCAATGATCCAAGCTCGACGTCTTTGACCTTCGCATTCCGCTGATAAACTCCCCATTCCTCCCTTACCGCATTTTCAGCATTTCAAACATCTTGCAACGCTATAATCCTCCTGAAGCGTCCGAAGTAAATCCAATTACCATTCGCACGGGAATCTTTGTATCCACTCCAGGCTTGTGTGGCTGCAAGTTCTTGTCCAGTGTCGCAATTTTCTTCAAAGTGCTGAGATATTCTTCAGTCGGATTTTCCCTTGGATTCACGCCAAACCAGCGGATGAGGTCCGCTCTGACGTTTTTGGGAAAGCTGAACTTGGTCGCTCCTTTCAGCATGAACAGCTGAAATATAACAGGAACGTCTTCATCAAATACTTCCTCATCTTCCACCTAGAATGCCGTTTTTCATCCAGCAACAGAAGTCTTTTGGCATAGAGCAACTCAACTTGCACTTCGTGTGCAAATAGTAGATATGGCGCTGGAGAAGAGAATGAAGTAAAACTGAAGATAACCAAAACAGGAAGCTAACTACAAACAATACTAATGAACATGGCTACCTGAACTGCTTACATGTACTTTACTCTGCTCCTCAACTCTCTAGTACTGATGCTCCATCATATTGGAACGTCAGTCAAAAAAAACCATGCTTCATCGTCTCTGGCGGTATGGAGGTACACTTCACGTAAAACACGGGCGCTGCAAACGCAAAAATGCTGGATAGCACGTGTTGGTCTAGCTGAAAACGTACTGGTGGCGCTCGCGATGGTCCACTTCTCTGTTTCTTGCGTGCAACTGCAATGGAGTGACAAGATAAAAACACGCTCAGGAACGCGATTTTTCTGTCCGTGGAGGGCGAGCGCCCGATTAGTTGGCTCGAGGTGGTGCATTTGGAACGTGCCAGCTAGATCTGTCGAGTAATTTACCAGCGTGACGCCGTCCAGATACTCCAATGTTGGTTTACTTACAGTATTTAGAGAAAGCGATTCAAAGCATTTTCGGAGTGTGGGCGACGAGAGGAACGTTGGGTACTGTCAAATACATGTGCTCCAACCCGATGCATCCTGTATCCATTCAACAAGACGTTGATCTCCTTGTGCAGCAGCCCCCAACAGCAATTTTGCCGCGTATTCTCGGTCAAGCTGAGCATTTACCTTCAGCCACTCGATCACTTCAACGTCGTACTTCCAGATCGCGCCACAAATTTCCATGCCACCTCGGTACCAGTAATCCCAAATTCCGGTCGGCATGCAGCCCTTTCATAATTTCCAGATGTCCTCCTGCTGAAGATGCACTTACTGTCTTGGTGCGCTCGATAAAAATATTCCACCAGCCCTTTGCTTAAATGTTTGAGAGTGCTCATATCACCTTGTGCAGAAGCCGCATCGTTCAAAATGGGCCGTTGTAGCTTGTGTCACGACTCGGAGGTTCTCGAGCGCGCAGAAACTGCAATGGCCGACACGAGGCGCAGAGTGTGTATAGGTTTCCACTTCAGCGAGAAGACGTCCAGAAACTCGTCGATAGCGCGTGTCATATGGCCCAGATCTCTTATTTCGGGACGTCAAACACTCATGACAACGTGACCTGAAGGAAGTCGGCAGGGCTGTTTTAAAATGAAGGCGGTTGTGGTGCACTATGCCGAAATGTTACATAACCGCTTGACCCGGAAATGGCCATCAAACCAAAAGCTACTCGCAAACTTTTACTTCGAAGTATCTAAAACAATGCTCGGCGTTGCAATAAGTCGAGGATAACTTACAGTTAAGTTAACCTTTTCGCGACGCCCTTGGATAAAGTATACTATACAAGGTCAAGATACTCCGATCTAAAAGGGCACAAAATTCGCCCTTTAAGGTTTTCACGGTACTCGCGTGAGGCTTGAGTGCTGTTCACTATCCTCCCGGATGCGGGATAGAGAAAGCCGGACGGTCTAAAAGGGTACAAAATTCGCCCTTTAAGGTTTTCATGGTAGTTTCCAAAGACGCAGCGGATTGGCTCATTTTTTTTTCTTGCGGCGACTAGACGAATTCGACGATCATTGGTTGAAATGCAACGAAATTTACGCGGTAAGAAATCGCAGCCTTCGTAAAATACCATACCAGTCTCGTCTCCGCGCGATGACGCGGTTGAAGCTGCGTACACGTCACTACGATGACGACGCAAGCTAGTTGCCCTGGATTAGCGAGGCAGGCAGCCTGCCACAGGCTAGCCGCGGTCTGTGCGGGAGCACAATATACAGTCGTATGGACGTCTAGTGCAGTGGGGAAAGGTAGTTTAGCAGAGGAATAGATAGACCAGAGAGTTGAGTTTACAAGGCTGGTTAGCAGAGATGAGCGCTGAACTGCTGTGCGCTTGGCTATTATGAATTGTGAGTTTTACTGATTTGGTCTTCCATATATGCATCTGATTGGTAAATCCTATGCCTGTCTGTTCCCGCTCTATCCATAAGCACCAATGGGAGTAAATATCTCTGTCTCACTATGCCGTTGACCGATTTACTCATCCAAAGAGACCCTGGGGTGAATTTTAGTTTTTGGCGCGAACCTATAAAATGATCACCTTCCCAAACCGATTGGTATCAATTAGAGTAATGAATAAATTATGTCTGGCATCATAACTCTATTAATTTATGCCTTGAGACATAAAACCCATGACGCTCGCAGGCCACACAACCGATTTTTCTCCCTCGCGGGGATGCCGAAGCGCGACCGCGATGAAGCGCGAAAAATCATAGAGAAGCGTCCACGTCGACGGGTGCGCCACCTAGCGAGCGCAGCAAGCGATCTGGGCGGTGTCGTCGCATTCAATGACGTGTGGACATGGCTCAAGAAGTCTGGCTGGTATTCTAAACCGCCTCCCAGACGTAGTCTGGACCTGCGCTATCGCTACGTTCGACCGGGTGGTGATGCAGACGGTCAAGAAGGCGTCGATTACCTTCTTGGCGAGGCCGCTGTTCTTCGGTATGTTGCCGCCCTCACAAGTACGAGTCTTGCTTGTGTGAACGTGCGCGGCGGTGGTGCTAACGACGCATGAGGGGTTGTTATGTCATCAGGGGGCAGAAACGACAACGGCAGCAACGAGCTTGCCGAATCCAGGTCAAGAGTGGACGAAGATCGAGGAGGGCGCGAGCGCGGGCGAGGCAGTGATGGCCGCGATGGCGGCCATGGCGTGGCACCGGGTGCGTATCCGATTGATTCAAGAGTAGTGACTGCAGCTGATGATATTTGTGCGTGGTGGTGCGTAGCAGCAACAGGCAGTAACAAAGACGGCAGCGGTAATCTGCCGGCATCCAGGCCAAGTGTGGATGGAGCTCAAAACAAACGCGGACAGTGGTGGTGGCAGCGACGGCGGACATGGCATTGTTGGTGGCGACGGCGGACGTGGTGTTGTTGCTCGCGCTCGTGGACATGTTGGTGGCGACGACGGACGTGACATGGCAGGCAGTGACGGCGGCCGTGGCAGTGGTGGCCGCGTCGGCGGACGTGGCAGTGATGAAGGACGTGGCGATGGAATGGGTGCGTAGTTGTCTTGTTGCCGTCTGCTGTTTAAGCATTCATCATGTATGTATTAATATGGATATTTGTATACTTGTTGTAGTATCAAGCGCTGTTCCTGGGACGCCACAAGCCACAACTCGGGGGCAAACGCCCTACTCGTTACATCTGACCCAGCCAGCGAGGACACCTCCGATAATGCTGCAGGAGGTATACATGAATAAGTTGGTGGCATTCACTCCGGAGCGCGAGACCTGGATGAAGTCCAAGCTCTACCGCCCTATCGGACCGGCATACATTGTGGGACGTGTTTGCCGACGTCCGATGCGAGGAAAGTTTGCGTCACTGTTTGAGATCCACTGGCTGGATGCTCAGTTCCAGAACGCTGTGGAACATGTGAGTGTCGGATGTGTTCAATCTGGAGCTGAAGGAGCTTACCCGGTTGAAGGACAACCCCGACCGGCAAGGGATAGTAACGGGTGACGCCGACGATGACATTGACGTGGATGATGACGACAATTTGCAAGTGGTGGAAGAATACAGAGAATTTGATCCGGGTGTTTTGCTTCCTGCCAATATGGAAGAAGTCGAAGCGAATCGAAATCTGCGATTTGAGCCCAACGGAGAAGTTGACGCGCCGACTGACCTCTACCAGCTTGCCGACGGCTCAACGAAAACGACCCTTCTACCACAGTATAAACACCTGTTTGAACACTCGGCCACCTCCAGCTTTTTTGCGTACCTGCCTCTGTACTTCTGGCGCCAAGTGCTGTTCGAGACGAACAAGTATGCTATTGTGCACGACATCAAATTTGGAGCACCATTCACACTCGCGGAGCTGATGGCGTTTCTAGGCATCATGTTTTATATGGCCTTGAACGACAAAGGTGACTATGCGAACTACTGGGGCCAACAACCAGAAGACCTGATATTTGGTGGGAACTCCGTCTCGCTGGATAGCGTGATGTCTCTAAGTCGCTTCAAACTTCTGCGGTGCTGCCTGAGTTTCAATGCTGTACCGACCACACTGGATCGTGACGCTGCTGCTCGTATCCGACCTCTACTAAACTTGCTGAAAGTGACTGGTGGTCTCTATGTCAAGGTTGGACGTAATGTGGCTTTGGACGAAGCCAGTATAGCGTGTCGGGCTCGACAAGAAAGGCACATGCTTGTATTCAATCCCATGAAGCCAACGGGTAAATACAATTTTCGGTTCTATGTTGCCTGCTGCTCATCTACCTGGATCGCTCTAAACTACAAGCTACATTGCAGTAGGTGTGATGTTGGCGACCGGCTCGATGGCGTAGTTGTACAGGAAGAAGCACTGTCGCTGCGAGTAGAATTTGACAAGGTGTCTAAGATTCGACAGCACGTGTTGGAGGTCGTGAGGCCATTTTTCGGCACTAACCGCATCATCAACATGGACAATTACTACACTTCGGTCCAACTGCTTCAAGAGCTGAAGCTCAAAGGTCTTTACGGTCGAGGAACCATCAAATCTAACAGCAAGCACTTCCCTCGTCACACGATCCTGGATGATTCTAAATGTACGCGCGGCGACCTCCTCCAGGCCATCTCCCATGATTATAGCATGATCGCTGCGTCGTGGTGCGACGGCGACATCGTCAACATGGTGTCGAATGCCGACCCATCTACGATTACACCTGTTACAAGAATGGTGGGCAATTCGTCACAAGAATTTGCTGCTCCGACATGCATAGGTCAGTACAACCAGAAATGCAAGGGGTGGACAGGTTGGACCAGATCCGAGGCAGATTTTCCATTGCAGATGGTTACTCCTTCAAGAAGTGGCATAAAAACCTTGCCTCAGCAATGATAGATATTGCTCGATCAAATGCGTATTTGACGCGGCGGCTAGCAGGAGTCGGTCCTCCTGCGCGTGATCCACATCGCGAATATGTCATGGATTTGGCGTGTCAGCTCATGAATGGCAAGTGGATTGAAGCTCCCAGCGAGGGTCGTATGGTGTACGGAAGTAGTTCACTAAACGAGGCCGTGGATGTTGAAGGCGTTGCGCCGACACTAGTGTCGATCCCCAGTGCAAACGTTCCCGTCCAGCGATGCACTGCCGTTGCCTCGAAGAAAATTCACAGCAAGAAGAGCCGGAAGCGACGCAGATGTGTTGTGTGCGGCTGGGAGGATCGCTACCCGACAGAGGTAACAACATACTGCCTTACTCACAGTGTGTCCTTGTGTCAAGAAGTAAACGAGAAGCACCCACCGAGCTGGATGTGTCCACAGCAATCTTGGACATGTTGGGATAAATTTCACAGGTTTTATTTGCTCCAAGATCTGTTCACCGTGAAAGGTAACATTCGCAGGGGCTCGTCTCTAGCTCAAGCTAAAAGCACCGCTGCTGAAAGTAATCCTACCAAGCGCAACCTACCTGAACCAAGCCCAAAGCCAGACGTTGTGCGTCAAATTATCTTATAGCTTCTGTCGTCGGTGGGTGAGCTGCTGAAGCTGGCGCGATGCTGGCCAGGTTGTGCTTCTGCTGCTGCTGGATGGGGTGGTTCTGCCACCGCTGCTAGCGGTGACGGTCGGGGTGATGGTGTGAACATGCTGTCGGCCAAGCTATTGGTGTTCGTGCAGACGCGTTCCTCGCAGTGCTCAAGAAGTTTGTAGTATTGGTGGTTTTATCACTATATTTTGTTGAAAATATAGATCGGGGTCAAATTAGACTTCCAGCTGCATTCAACCATCCGTTCGTCGGCTAGCTTCCAGCGGAGACAGAATGGTTCCGAACATCTACCACTGTGTCGCGGACAGAAGCGAGCAGTCGCAACAATAATTCGTGCGTTTGGCATGGCGCTAAGTTCTTGGGCTACAAACAGCTTTGCTGATTCTTCGAAAAGAAAGTAATTCGCGTAGATAATTGTAGCATCACAAGTTGGACTTCGTACAGATAGTGCCACGTCTCGTACGTCTGTAGCCTTCATGACCACCTTCCGCAGAAGTGGGAATGAATCAGCATGTCTTTGAATGTGCTGTTCTCCGAGAGTACACAAATCAGAGCGAACTTCGACCCCAACACATTTGCTGATGCAGGTAGTAAGAGCAACTTGAGCTAGTACATTGCCAATACCAGCGCCCACATCAAGAAAGATGTCATGCGTGTTCAATGGCCCCAGATCCGTGATCATGGCAGCAACCCCGGATGGCAGCAACTCCCCCGCATTGTTTTGCGTTCTACCAGTGTCCTGGCGAATGTCTCCCGCAGTAATATTGCTAAATATCGAGGCCAGGACTCGTATTGCGTCATGCAGCAGGAGCAACGAAAAACATGACGTTGCTGGCAATCGGGGCGGAGCCTGAAGTCCAGCACTACACTGACCGACTGCGTTTCCAACGCATTACCAGGTCTCTTCACCACTGTGCACGCCGACAGCTCCAACGCGCAAATCAACTGCTCCATCGCCGGAGTGATCGACGAATCCGACGCGCCGCCCAACTGCTCCATCACTGCACTGCTCGACGGCTTCATCACCGCAGCCGACCGCTTCGTCACTGCGCCCATCTGTCGCCTCACCATGATGGCTCCACCTTCCGCCTCACTGCTACGCTTCCTGACGACCCCACGTGCCGGGCATCTGCAGACGACAGCAAACACCGCTCTGGCGCTGATTCACCGAAAAAGCAGCGCGGAAAGTCCTTGACGAACTTACCATACGTCCGCTTGAGAGATGCGAGGCGCAGCCGAAGCTTGGCAGCTGTCCGCTTAGACTTGGTCATGCGACGCACCACGTAAGCCCATGTGATCCGAATGCCTTCCTTCTCAAACTCGTAGGCGATCTGAACAAGTTGTTTGTCTTCCCAATCGAGAAAGCTGGTGCGCATGGCTGAGGTAGTGCGTGTGTCTTAATTTAACTATAGCTCCACTGCAACTGAATGGTGCATGTGTATAGCTGTTTGTAAGGACTGGCGCTGAGGGGAGGGTTGAATCGGTAAGATAAAAAAAATGATGGGGGATCCTCAGTTTATGAACGCAAATGGGTGACATCGCACGTATTTTAAAGAGCCAGACCAAGGCATGCGCTTGCACCCTCTGCTGTGATTGGTAGTAACAAAATACGTGAGTACGTCAGACCTCAAAAAGCTAAAAGGGCACAAAATGCGCCCCTGGACACGTCTCATTCGCACCATGTTTTGCAAAAACCCTTAAAGGGCGAAAAAAGTATCCTTTTAGCGCGAAAGGGTTAACCTGAACTTTGACCAGTGTGATGATTCATCTATCCCTTTAGATACGTCATTTCCAATGATGTTTTCATATATATGTAATAATCCGAAGTTTTGCGTGGTGTAGCACCTCCTCTTCTGATACCTCCTTCATTCCCAGCGCCGTTAAAACGTAATCGTCGGATCTTTTAGTCACTCCCAAATCCACGCTCTCTCGAACATCTCCAGCTTGGACGCCTCACTATCAAAATTAGTACTACTGAGGGGGCGTCTTGCGCTTGGCCTTCACTGCTCGCATAGCATTATCGTCAAAGATATTCACATAGCGGACGTAGATCATGTAGTCGTCGGTACTGCGAAGCTTGTCAACAGGAATGTCACTCAGCTTCAAGCGCTCCCAGGCACCAAGCGTGGTAAGCTTCTCGTTTCGGTACCACTTGCCGAGTTTGAAGTTCAGATAGGTACGGTAGTTCGGATGCGCTTTAAGCGCTGCTCCTGACAAGGCCTTCATTCCGAGCTCGCTTTTGACAAAGTCGTCGTGATTTGCCTCTCCAGCGCCACAATTTGAGTTTCACAGGCTTGGAAATTTTTGTCCACAAATTCACGCCGCTCTCCTCGGAGTCGCCGTCTTCGACGTTTGTTGTTTGTTCCACACGCAGCGATCTTCCTCCCCGACGATTGAGTGGCAGAGTGAGAGTGTCAGTCGAAGTCACCGCTGACGCCTTGATCGGTAGGCTTCTACGACTCCAGCAAAATCGCTACAGGCGAAGAGGGCAACGTTTGTCACTGATCACCTCAAGTGATCGATCCGAAGTGCGAGCACTTGCCAGCGCAGCGTTGGTACTAGCGAGCAAGAGCGCCAAGGCCACAAGAAGCAGATAGATTGGCCGCATGGTCAGTTAGCGAGTTCGTCTTCCCTGAAGTCCCGTGAGAGGTTGTTAGCGAGTTGTGGACTGAGCATGTGAGCTGGAGGCCACCAATAGGAGTCCCATTGGGACAGCAGGTGGGATTTGTGCGGGCTGCACATCAACGATGTGTAGCCTTGGGAGAAAGAGCGTTTATTAAGAGAAAGAGCGTCTATTATTAATAATACGAACTTAGGTATTGGGCCGATTCCCGCAGGATTTATCGCATCAATTTCGTGAATAAATGGACAGCAAACGCCAATTATAGACACTTTTGCTTACATTTCGATTGCGCCTTACATGGTTGCACCAACTCGACAGATTCCCGGGGGGGGGGGGGGGGGGGGATAATACCCAACAGATTCATAAGCTGCTTCACAACTGATCTCTTTCCTATTCGCGGAGCTACACGTAGAATCGTGTCTAAACTTGTTTTGCCTCCACCGAGCCCGAACATATGCACACCCAAATAAACGGGTTGTACGCGATCTGTATATCCAAGGTTTAGTCGGAAAATCAGTCGGAAAAATGCTTCGGGAATCGGTCCATTATTTATAATACAGCATTATAATATAAGCTACTACTACTATTTATTAATACCGTGTTGCATTCAAATGAGCCCAGATGTCGGAAAGCATATGCTGACCAGGAAAAGCAGATCTGAGTCAGCGATCGCCAAAGCAGTGCTTGCAGCGTTTGGCGATCCCTGGCATGGTTTTTAAAATGTGAAGTTTACACTTTAAAACCACGTCAACTCGCCACCGCAACTTTGCTGTTTTCACTTACCTCAACTACATAATTTTTAGTCCTTGTCAACCGTCATTAAATGAAGCCTTTCGCGGTACCAGTACAGTCACTAGGATTCAGAACACGATTTCGGGAAAGATCGGCACTCGAACCGGTACCGTCATCATAGGATTCAGAACACGCTTTCGGGAGAGATCGGCACTCGAACCGGCTTGGATCTTTTTCGGGATTGGCAACATGTTTGCGCCATATTGCTGCCGGTACTTTATTATTAATATTATTTTTAAAATATAAAACAGCAGCACCTCCCGCTGTTTCCACTAATTCTGCGTGAAGATCAGGGACAAAATGTTTATCGTTAACTTGCACTGCAACACAGAATGACCTTCGGGAGTGATGTGCGGGCTTTTGGACGCAAGTCGAGTTTGAATACAGTGGTGCTTGCAGCATTAACTCTCGGATAGGACAGCCGTTCAGCCAAGGCCATTTGCAACCCCGAAGAACTGGTTTTTTCAATGGTGTTTTATCTCAAAGCCTACGCTCCAAATTTGAAGTTGGGGAAGTTGACCTCATCGCAAATCGTCGAGACGAACGTATTATAAATTTTAACCACCCAAGAATACGGATGCCTACATCAGTCACTCTGTGCTAACGCTGATACTATAATAGTATTGCCAAGCATCGACCAAACCGGCTCTGACTTGGAATTCTAGGGTTGACCATTTTCGTGCCCACGTTGTAATTTTGGGATACCTACAGAGTACTTTTGAGAATGTGGATTGCCATGTGTGGGAGTGGAGGGCCGTCTTGGCGCCATAGTGCGCCGTTCTACGAGGGCGAGTGTCCTACACGGTGTATCTCCAGGCCACGCACCAAACTCCCCCTAAACGCAACCTCCTAGTGAAAGTCCCCACGCGGTTCGACACTGACGCCACCTCGATGGGAGACAGAAATTTAACGTTAAGAGGCACGCCCTACAACAACGACGCGGAATTTCATGGTTATTTTCAGCAAATTCGTGACGCTGTGGCACATTTAGCAGCTGTTGCCTATGTCGACAAAAGTGGGTGGAGAGTTCTGCATGAGAAGAAGTGCGGAGTGAATTTCGGAAACCCAGGAGAACAAGAATATGAAGAGAAGGTGGAAGTGTTGTATATCACGGAAAGCGAGGAGAGAGATACTGAAATGCTGGAGCAAGATATCGTTTGATTTTGTGGCATTAACCAACGCGCCAATCCAAGCCCCGAGTATTTGAAGCCTTTGGAGAAGATCGCAACGTTGAGTGGGGATTTGAAGCTAAAGCAGCGAGGGGTTGAGTTGAAGATTCCAGTTCAAATGATCTGGCCTTTATAAGGATGGAGGAACCAATCTCCAGAAGATAAAGGATGCCTGTTGGGTATCTAAACCCGCTTTTAAGTATTCAAGCCACTGAAGGTGTCGTGAGACAGCAGTGGGTGGATTACGAGCAGAAGAGAACCGCAGACGTGGAAAATGGAAAGTTGCGATGCGCTTTTGTTCTGGAACCACTGGTTGTAGATATTTCTGACAGTCGAGTTTCTCTTGAAATGGCCGATGTGATAGGAAACTTGGTACGTAGCAGTGTACGATTCTCACGACTTTCAGTGCGGCTGGTGGTGGCGGAAGAACTCGAATACTGCACGAGAAGAGTTGCTTTGAGGAAGCTGTTGTCACGACTTTTCGACAGTACCCATCGCACTCATGAACTGAGGAACACAAACTGGTATTCTGTAAGTGAGACGACAAATCAGGTAGTAAGCTCCCGCCAGATTGACGAAATCGTTCTGGACTATTCGGATTTCATGATGTATGACTTTGAACAAGTGCCATCAGCGATGGTCGTCTGTCAGACAGTACGAAAGCTCTCTCTAAACTTTTGTGCAGGGCCAAATTACCCCAGAATCAGTGGGCACCGGGCAGTGGTTGGCCTACGGAATATTTTCCAAGAGAGTGCGCACGAGGTCGTCAATAGAATCGCTTTCACTGGTCTGGATTGGCTACTTGAGCATTGAGGACATGGAGGGCTTTGCTGCTATTCTCAAGTCCGATCATCCTGAGCAAGATATGTGTTTTGGCAACTTACCTAGTCTGGTCCCGGAACGAGACGCAACGTTGAAGTCCGGTTCTCCAATTCGATCGAAAATGAATATGGATGGACAGCCTATCCTGGACGTTGATGACATTAGTTTTGACATTCCTATACCATCACTTCGATTTTTTAGTGATGATGGTAAAAGCAAGTGGGTGAACGTCATACTTCTTGGCTTTGGTCTGGGCAACGTTGAGCGTCGAAATCTGATACTTTCGAGTAACCCATCGGTGCAAGAAAGCTTGGGTGGTGTATCATCACTGGAGATTCGATTTATTTCGCCGCGTAGGTTATGGAATCCTGATCCAGAGGCAGCCATGTCTACTGGTCTTCCTCACTTTATCAGAACGGTTGGCGGTCCGCTAAAGTCTCTGACGTTGGCAGGGTTACCGATGGAGCCGGATGTTAATAAGATCCTTCAAAGTTGCCCCAATCTCGAAAAGCTTTCACTTTGCGGGGCTATCGCTGAAGCACAGTTAGACTTCAGTGAATACCGTGCTCGACATGAACTAGTCTCTGAGTTGAGTTGTCATTTGGACGATGATCTGCTGCTGGCTCAGGATTTGACTGACTTGAGTAACCCGCTCGCTCCGATTATCCGCTGGCTTCGTGTTCATCTGTATGAAAATGATGAGGAGAGGCTACGTGAGAGGACTGTGGTAGCAATGCTGCGGTACTGGAACTAAATCAAAGACTGGAATGTCTTGAGGTGTGTGTACCATCTCAGCATTACCAGTACTTAGAGGTATCATCACAACCCCACTGATCGGTCGCTCCAGCTACCAATGCCAATCAAACTCGCTTTTTTAAGCGTTGTTGGGTCCCGGCAAGCATTATCGAAAGAGCCTGAAAGTACGAAACATGCGGCATCAAACAGGTGGTGCTCGTTGCATCGATTGGACGAAAGCGTCATTTCCAAGATTTTTTCGTTCTCAGCGCCTCCGGTTCTTCGAGAAGTGTATCTCAAAAGGAAGTAAGGCTTACGTGGTGATGCTAATTTGGGAAGGACTGCTGTCGAATGGCAGTGCGTAAAAGTAGGACTGTGAATCAAATGTTCCATTTGCGTCGACCATTATGATCTTCGTATTGATTCACCAAACACTCTTTGACATTTGGCATTGGTTCTTGTCGAGAACAGCAACCGTATCAAGTCAGAGCGTACTATTGGCATTTAGCCTATGTGTTTGACCATTCTGATTGACCGCGAATTGAACTGGATCTCTAACTTTCACATCAGAGATTCAGCCACATATCCGAGAGCTGCCTTCTTGTCTTAACTGTTCTCGTCGCTGCAGGCCACACCGATATGCACGTTCCGTGGCGGCAGATAAGGTATCGTAATAGGAGACTAAGCAAACGTGACGATACTACACAACAAGATAATACGAATGCTGGCACATGCAACCTTGCACTAGTGACTCTCCTTAGAGAGATTTTGCGTAGAACAAACACCAGAGCATCTCGGTTCGTTCAGTGGTGGTTAAGTGGCCTTCTATTTGATGTTTATGTGTTTTCTATAGAAGTCTTTTGATAATATAAAAGACGCGACTTGATGTCGTGCCTCTGTCTGGGAGGTGATGGTTCTGGTTGATCTC
Source organism: Phytophthora ramorum (assembly GCF_020800215.1). Taxonomy (NCBI): domain Eukaryota; phylum Oomycota; class Peronosporomycetes; order Peronosporales; family Peronosporaceae; genus Phytophthora; species Phytophthora ramorum. The sequence goes on from NW_027150648.1 coordinate 1,013,833, forward strand.
GTAATTTGAAGTTGGACAAGTAGCTTTGCATCGGGTCTGTTGTTGTGCTGGGTTGTTGCAGGTGGAATTGTCGAGTCTTGTGGGTTTGTGTCAGTGTCCGAACTTCTTTAGTTTTTGGAGCCCATTATCCAGTATTTCCACCGCGTTGGCTTGTCGGGTTCCTTGGGTCGGGAACCTGATGTTGATGCTGTCACTCCGTGTCATGTCATATCGGTTTCCTCTCTGAGTAAAAACCATCCTTTGTTCACTTGCTCATCTGGGTTTGTGCTGATGTCCAGATTCTCCACAATGTGTTCATCGCTACTGTGTGGTGCGTTGTCCATCGGGTAATACATTGTTGAGCTACTGATAGAAATTCTGTCGTAATTGGGGGGGGGGGGGTCTGTCCGTGACCCTTTGCCTCTTCTAGTTCTTGTCGTCTGTCGTTGCTAGCTGTTGTTCCAGTCTATTTGTCGATTCATTGTGCCCATGCTGCTTGTGCATGTGCATATTCCCAAACTACGTGGTCGATCGTCTCATAGGTGGCTGTGCAGCCTTCTCGTTGACATCCTTGGTTGATTTCTCGTCCCGTGTGCCAGAGGTTGAGTGCTCCGATTGCCACTCTATAGAGTGCCCAGTTCTGAAAGTCTGTGAAGAGTCCGTGTCGGTCCCATAGGTTGCTAGGGCTCTGTGTAAGAGCCGCTCCTCCCCAGATTGAATTTCCTGCTCTGGTTATGATTTTGTCAATAACCGGTTGTAGCTGTAAATCTTGAGTTTTGCGGAAGTGTTTTTTTTGTCTGTGTTCGTGCACATCGGAACCAGTGCCTGAGCCAGTTCTCATGTCGTCAGCTTGTGTCTCCGACAGCTCGTTTCGACCAGTCTGGCTCAGACTCTGGGTGGGTCAATGTCCGCTGGAGTTGGCTACGAAAGCTACCCTTTCTAAGTCGTAGTATGTTGCCGACGGGACGAGGTCCATGAGGGATTACAGTTTCTAGACGAAGCTCAAGAGTTCTAGCCTACCGGTAGGTGTGTCTACATAATCGGAAATCGAAGTGTAGAAAGTGTTGGCATGGTCAAAAACTATATTAAATCCCATATTCGTTCTGTAAATGACGCACAGTAGACAATTCTCCGCTAAGTTTTGCTGGGTTTAAGCTGCTCAAAGCAATGCTGACTTCAGATGACGCTCACAAATCTTCGGAAAGGAATGTACTATGTTCCATTCCGGCCATCGGTGGAGCCCCATGCTGTACTTGAGCTACACATTTGTTGTGTACGTACAGCCTGGGGTTTCAGGATGACAACGTAATGTGCGTTTACGCGGTGACCACGTCGTTTGTGTTTACCCTTGTGAATCCCATGATTGCAACTAGTGATCATGGGATAAGTTATGCCCTGGCTTTCAATGTTTTGGTAGCAGCTACACCCATGCTTTTGCACACTTGCATCTGTTTGGTATGGAAACTGTGGGGCACATTTAGCACCAAGTTCGAAATGTCGTTTGCGCTAGAGCTGTCGTTTACAGCCCGGGAAATACAATATAAGCACGATTCGGTTTTTAATACCTAAGGCAAGGAACAAGTGTATTCCGACAAATGAATGTACATTGAATTGATAAGGCACACCCCATGCACATCTGTACTACCTGTGCGAGGTAAATTGCGGCTTGCAGTTGCACATTTGCCGGGGACATCTGTACTTAAGTATGGAAGATAATCTGGTGCCTTGTTGACTGTGCTGCACGAACAAGATTACTGTGTAAGACATCTTCTGTCGGGCTCTTGACACTTGACAGATTCTGACTCCCATGACATCCGCCCTCGGATACTTGAAAACGCTTGCAGTTGCTCTACAGTATGTACAGTTGTGCACCTCGTTTTACGTCCAATCGCACTACCGTTGCAGAAATGAGAGTCGGACACTACTCGTGTATGTATCGATAAGGTAGGTCGTCGTCGATGGTCTCGTTGATGACCACACATGTCATGTTTGCAACTTTTTGTGGTGGCAAGGATGACTCATCCTTGCAGTGCTGCGCAGGAGACAGAGCTTAGGCACGCGTGTTTCATTCAAAATTAAGCCTCGTACTCCTCGAACCTCCGTTGCCACAAGGAAGCCGCCATGCGTACTACCAGCTATCTTTTGGCTCTTGTGCTGGTCCTCTTTGCCTCAACCTGCTATGGCCTCCGTTCCGACGAACCCACCCACAAAGGTAACGCAGAGACTGCTATCGATCGCATTGAACCCACGGTAGTCAACAAGAATGACACAAGCGGAGACAATGACTCAAAATACCCCACAACTGAACCTCATGCCTTTGACTCGAAGACCCTTGATGAGCAGAAGGAAGAGCGAGGCGTTTTCGACTTCTTCAAGTTTAAAAACCTGTTCCGGAAGAATCAGGCGCTGAAGACTTTGCCACAGAAGAATCTCGCTTCCGACACGATGATGGCAGTTGCTCAGAAGAACCCTGCTAGCAGCAGACTCGTGGGGGCCCTGGGAAAGAACCAACCGAAACTCACGGAGAAGGACGTCTCGTTCTTCAAGAAAAACCCTGTATTCGGGAAACTGAAGGCGGTTTTCTCAAAGAAGCCGGCGGAGATCACCAAGAAGGACGTCCAGCTGATGCAGCAGACTCCTGGTTTGAGCAAAGCGAAGTCACTGTTGGGGAAGGACCCGTCCAAGGCGACACCGAAGGATTTCAAGCGTGTGGGAACCTTTCTGTCGAAGAACCGTGGCAACCCTGACAAGTACTGGAATATCTTCTACGGCCTCATCTGCTTGGCTATGATGGGAACTTTTCTTTCCATTGCGTTAGTTGGGTTGTAAAAGGTGAGCAATTCTGCATCAAGCGCCCGGGCGTCCAGAACAAACAAATGAAATCTGAGTGGGTTGATTTACTATTGAATTATGACCATAAACGACAAGAGTCGTAGTATTTTGCATTGGTCGAATCAAAGAGTCGTCCTTACTTCGGTGCGCTAGTAGCAAGAGCATAGATCAAGACTGCGAGTGCACTTACTCCAAAGCTGCCATCACGGCATCTATATAGACCCGCTTCATGCCATTCTTGGCCAAATACCCCCGAAGTATGCCAGCACTCTCTTTGTTGAGAGTCGATGATTTTTTGCTCAGTAGTCCTTTGAGTTTGCTCTTCTTCTTGAGATCCTCGACATTCTTTTGGGTGAGCTTGGTTGGATTCTTTCCGAGTAGTCCTTTGAAGCGGTTGAAAGAGGAGTTCTTGTCCTTCTGTGCGAATGTCTTCAGCACGCTGGGACTTGGGCCTCTCTCTTCTTTTTGGACGTCCATCGGCTTCGCAGCACTCGTCGTATCGGTGTCCCGTAGATCCCGTAAATGAAATGTTGATAAATCCGCGTTATGAACTTCGCCTCGTTCCTCGGCCTCAGCTCTGGGTTTGATCTGTTCGAGGTTTACACGGGTACCGTGGGGAATGGAGCGAATCTGTTGCCATCGATTTTCTTCATGCTCGGTCCATGGCAATTGGCAGCGAGCACGACGAGCACTACTACCAACAGGGATCTAAGGTGCATCCTGGGTGGTGTCGTGTGAAATGTTGAAGGCAAGGAGGAGGTAAATTCAGAATGAAAGGATTGTCCTGTCAATTTGTGATGAAATAGTAAGGACTAAACTCCAAAAGTATACGTCCGATTATGGTAGTCTAAAACGGGTAGGCCTTCTTGAGCTTCGTCGTGAAAACATTATCACTCATGGGCATCACAACCTTCCTTCGACGTCGAAGTCGGCATCAGTCAATGCAGTTCGTGCTTCTTCCGTCATCTGCTCCCACGTGATGAGATCCTGCATTTCTCCCTCCTTGGTCGTGAGTTTCACTCCCAGCTTACTGCCCCAGAAACTCCAAAAAGAGTCGAACTTGACGGTCGTACCATCCACAACATACTTCGACTTGGGAGGGGTGGCTTTCCCAAATCCAATATCAGCGGATATTGACACACCCAGAATGGTCGAGTTATCAGACGACAAGACATCGGTCCAGACGATTCTGTAACGTGTCTTGCCGTAACCCTGCACGCCGGGCTGGTCGCGTACTCAGTTTGCCGTCACTAGTGACTCGTACTCCGTGTGCTGGCCGTCAGGGGACCAACTGTGGACCCCTGCGCCGGCACTCGTCCTGCTGGACAAGCACCTACTTTATTATACCGTCAACTACTCTGCGTCCTTCGCCTACTCCGTCCGTTGCTAGCTACCACTGACACCTTCGGCGGCTTTCCACCTGGCACCAGTCGCCGCGCTCGTCTAGCCACTCGGGCGTACACCCAGTGGTGCCTGCCCTACGTGCAGCCGTCGACCAACTCGGGGCACCTCGCACCCCTTGCTCGCTCCGTTCGTCGCTGGACTGAAGTCCGCCGTCCTTTGCTCCCACTTCACCGTCGTTGGCAGGAAGTCCGCCGTCCTTTGCTCCCACTTCACCGTCGTTGGCAGGAAGTCCGCCGTCTGCTGCTTGTCCCCGCTTGCGCTCCAGGCTGCAAGTTCGAGACTGATCCCTTTGCTTCGGCTGCGATTCGCCGACTGCGCTCTAGTCCAGGTTCTTCACCCGCACGCACGCACGCACGCCATATCCACTGCGCCTGACCTTCCTGGACCTTCGGTGCTTCTGTCTCGTCCGCCGCCGTCTCACACAAATACCTCCCCTCCGTCCGCCTCTTCGCTCACTTCGCCGGCTTCAGCGCCGCACTCATCTCCGTCAGCTGCGTCTACTCTGCCGCACCGCATCTCCTCGCCAGCCACCGTCGCGCCGTCGCTGTGCCGTCCATCTTGCCCGAGGGCCGCTGTCGCCATCGACCCGTTACACGCCTTCCTCACGTCGAGGATCTTCCACGATTCTCCCCGACACGTAGAGCTCCTCGTACTCACTGACGGACACCCAACGCTTATCCGCGGACTTGTCGCTGTTAGGTAGCTCGGGGAAGCGCCATACCTCGTACTCGAGGATGTACTGGCCAGCTCGATTCCTCCTCCTCCGTCGTCGTCCTTCCACCACGCGAGTGTCGGAGCTATTGAGCCAGCTCGCCGGCTCCACTGTTTTTCGACCTCTCTTTGTAGATTGGCGTGCCGCTGCCGTATTGACGGGCGCCGCCTCTGCTCGTATAGACGCTCGTCCCGCCTCGCCATCGTTCCCTTCCGCCGCCAAGCTCTCGTCATCGAGTTGCGCCACGAGATCTCGCGCTGCCTGCACCAGCCACTCAGCGGACTGGTGGTAGGTCGTGAGAAAGGAAGAATGAGCTATAAACTCCTCCTGATCTCCCGTCTTATCCTCACGCCGGACCACGAAATTGTCGTAGCCTGCTGGCTCTATGATTCGCAACGGACCCATCCATGGGTGCACGAACTTTGTCGCCTTCGGCCCCCGTGGAGGTCTGAACAGCCAGACTCGGTCGCCAACGTGAAACTCGCGCCCCCGTTTCGCCTTCCGGTTGTAGTATTTCGCTTGTCGGGCTTGCTCTTTGACGCGCGCGCGCTCCGCCCATTCCCGATTCCGCTCCATCGACCTCAGCAACTCCCGGTGATAGTTTAGCAGTTCTCCAGCTTCGCTGACCTCTGTTTGCCGCATCAGCACACCTGGGGCACGCAGCTTCCGGCCCATCATCAACTCGTTGGGCGTTAAGGCCACCGTAGAGTGACGTGCGGAGTTATATGCGTACACCGCGAACCTCACCCACATCTCCCAGTCGTTCTGCCTCTCGTCCGCCATGTACATCGCGACACAATCCTTCCATGTCCGGTGGAATCTTTCCACCAACCCGATCATCTGGGGCCTGTACGGCACCGGGTTGATCTGGTTCGCTTGCAACAACACGATCAACTGTTCTATGGCCTTGCCAGTGAGTTCTGGGGCTCCGTCCGTTAGCAGCTCACGGAATGGCCCAAACCGCAGCACCACCTCCTTCATCAGGAACGCTGCCACGTTTTCCGCCGTGTGTTGCGTCACTGACGTAGCGACGGCGTACCTCGTCACATACTCCACCGCCGCGATGACATAGCGTTCGCCACCTGCCGCAACTGGGAACGGTCCTGCCACGTCCAGTGCCCATCGGTCCCCAACATCACCGCCGCGTAGACTGCGCAGCGTAGGGATCACTTCGCGGAGGCGGGCCTTGCGACTGCCGCATTCTTGGCACCCGCGCACCCACCTTCGCACCTCCTTCTGCATCCCCGGCCACCAATACAACCTTGCGATCCTCGCGTACGTGTGCGGTCCTCTCAAGTGTCCTGCCCAGACTGAGTCGTGGCACTCCTTGAACACGACCGGCCATAAGGCTGGTGGCAGAACGACTCGCCGCCCCGCTTCCGTATGAATTATCACCAGCCCGTAGGCCGTTTCGACCTTCTGCCCGCGGAACTGGCCTTCCCCGCTTAACCTCTGCACCATCTTACTGTTGTGCTGCGCCGTCATGATCTCGTTGTCGGTGAGCTGTAGAGTCAACTCCACTCCGTCGTTGGCGTCGTGACTCGGCCCACCACCGTCTGTTCCTCTGCGCGTCTGCTTCAAGGGCACTACGTCCTGGTGGAGCACTGCCGCCTGCAACTTGCTCCCGCTCGTTCTCGTCAGTTTGCTCGCTGCCCGTGACTACAGTCGCGATTGTGGACGTCGTTGCCGGCACGCCCGCTACGCCTTCCTCAGTTTCAACAACATCGTTCTTTTGGTGTTGGGGCACCGCCGACGGTCTGGCGTCCTCAGCTGATTCTTGTTGCTCGCCCTGTTCGATGTTCAGGACGCCATTCTCCGCCACCTCCGCCTTCAGGTGCAAGTACCTGTCCCTCGCCATTGCTGGGCGGACAGTTGCCCCGTAACGCGCCGCCCGTCCTTCATTTCTCCCGTTCACTTCGCCCGCGAGCCTCCGGTACGCTGCCATCGCTCGGGCTTCTTTTCGCTGCCGTACCCTCTTCTTCGATACGGCCCAGCAGTGGCCGTTCCAGACGCGATCTTCTGGCACCTCCCAGACTCCAGAGATGACGTTGTGGACGCCGGCCGGGTTCGTGAAGAGCGCGAAGTTTTCCGACTCTGCACCGCTCGTCGCAGCCGTTGCTTCCCGTGGTGTCGTCACCGAATTTGTCCAGACAGCATTTCCAACGCCGGGTACCAGCATCGTTTGCCTCGTGGCGCTCATCATCGGGGCCATGAAAGCACTGGATGCCGTGGGCCACGCCTGCCCGATGTTGTGCATGCCTTGCGCTACGTTTTCGCCGCTGTCGTCGATCTCCACCGCCTTATCGACGGCTTCTTCCAGTGTTGTCGGCTTCGGCTCTTGCTTCACTAACGAGCGCATCGTCCGGTCCAGACATCGGTAAAACTGAGCTAATAGCACGCGCTCGCTGACCCGATTCCGGCCAGTGGCATCACGTAATCCTGCCGCGAAGTCAGCGTACGTTTCACCAGGCATCATGATCCGCTGCGTCACGCGCCACTCTGCTGCCGACTTATCTAGTCTCTCTCCGTACCGTCGTAGAAGTGCCTTCTTCAGCGTCGGCCAGGTCCTTTGATGTCTGGGTAACTTCCGATTCGTCGTCACCCACCACTTTGCGGCGCTTTCCATGAGTTTGTTGCCCAGCACGAAGTACAGCTCCTTGTCCGTCCACGTTCCACGTCCTGAATGCCTCGCACCTTCTAGGGCCAAGTCCACCCGGTCAATCCAGGTAGACACCGACATCTTCGGGGACGGTGTGTATGTGGGCAACTCCAAGTCTTTGAGGTTGCGGCGTTTCTCCTTGTCACGTCCTCGTCGTGTCGGTCTGCCGCCAGACTGTCTCCTACGGCTGCCCCTCGACGAGTCGCTGCTCGACGGGTCGCTGCTTGGTGAATCGCTGCTCGCGTCGTCTCCGTGCGAGCTGTCTGGCGAATCCGTACTGCTTGAAGCGTCACCATCGCCTGGTTCACTTGCTCGACTTCTTGTTGGTGCCCGCTGAGCCGTTGCTTGCCTGCTGCCTGGCGTTGCTGATGGCCTTGGTGCCGCAGCTCCCGTTGTCTCGATGCTATTGACTCTTGTGTCCAAGCGTGCGATGGTCGTAAGCAGCTGCTGTAGCACGGTGTTAAGCATCGTCATGCCCGAGCCCACATCGTCGCTCGTCGTATTACCTGCTTCGTCACTAAAGCTCACAGCTCCCAGAACAGTGGGCGAGGGTACTGGTGGGGTTCCTGTAGCTGTCGCTGCACTCGTGGGTGCAGCCGGTTGTACTGTCGTTTCAGCTCCTGGCGTCCTTGTTCGTACAGTCCGTGTCCTCGACGCCGATCGCGTCGTAACTCCTAGCGCTGGCTGCGTGAACGTCATTGTCATCGTCGATTCCTGTGTGTTCGACCCACTGGAAGCCCCTAGCGTATTCACTTGTCGTAGAGGCCCCTGTATGACCACCATGTAACGTGTCTTGCCGTAACCCTGCACGCCGGGCTGGTCGCGTACTCAGTTTGCCGTCACTAGTGACTCGTACTCCGTGTGCTGGCCGTCAGGGGACCAACTGTGGACCCCTGCGCCGGCACTCGTCCTGCTGGACAAGCACCTACTTTATTATACCGTCAACTACTCTGCGTCCTTCGCCTACTCCGTCCGTTGCTAGCTACCACTGACACCTTCGGCGGCTTTCCACCTGGCACCAGTCGCCGCGCTCGTCTAGCCACTCGGGCGTACACCCAGTGGTGCCTGCCCTACGTGCAGCCGTCGACCAACTCGGGGCACCTCGCACCCCTTGCTCGCTCCGTTCGTCGCTGGACTGAAGTCCGCCGTCCTTTGCTCCCACTTCACCGTCGTTGGCAGGAAGTCCGCCGTCCTTTGCTCCCACTTCACCGTCGTTGGCAGGAAGTCCGCCGTCTGCTGCTTGTCCCCGCTTGCGCTCCAGGCTGCAAGTTCGAGACTGATCCCTTTGCTTCGGCTGCGATTCGCCGACTGCGCTCTAGTCCAGGTTCTTCACCCGCACGCACGCACGCACGCCATATCCACTGCGCCTGACCTTCCTGGACCTTCGGTGCTTCTGTCTCGTCCGCCGCCGTCTCACACAAATACCTCCCCTCCGTCCGCCTCTTCGCTCACTTCGCCGGCTTCAGCGCCGCACTCATCTCCGTCAGCTGCGTCTACTCTGCCGCACCGCATCTCCTCGCCAGCCACCGTCGCGCCGTCGCTGTGCCGTCCATCTTGCCCGAGGGCCGCTGTCGCCATCGACCCGTTACAATTCCATACGACCAGTAATGGCGGTGGCCCGTGCGGTACGCAGAAGTGTACTGTCGGCCCTTGGGGAAGTACCAGGCGTACATGATAGCCCACTTGTCCTTGTACGAGTCCGAACGTGAGTACACTTGTGAGCCCAGACCAGAGCCCTTGCAGTCTCCGTCGTCCCAGCCAGCCCACTTCAGTCCAGCGTTAACAGAACCATTCGCATTTACTGCAGGGTACGGGTGTCATCCGTACGAAATGTGGAGCTGCGGCTTGAACTTGACGGCAGGCTTCTCGGAGTCGGTGGTGGGCTCTGGCTGATCGAACGGCTGGACGGTGTCATGGTCGATCATCTCAACATCGGCTTTGACCACAGCGAGCGAGGCAATCGCAGCGAGGAGGGAAACACGAAGGTTCATCGTCGCGTTGCAATGTTTTGACTATAGTGCTTTAGACGTAAACGCTGCGTGGAAGGTTGCGAAGTGATTCCTTTGAATCCAATGGTGCCGAATGAAGAGACTTAACTTTACAGCATCAGATCTGGTTCAGGCACTGGTTGCGATGTGCTCAAACAGTAAAGGTGCCGCCATAGTGAATGCTGGAGCCCGGGCGATTGGCGACCTGTATCTTTCAGACATAAGAAATTATTCCGAGGCCATGCGAGCACAGAGAACCTGCCTAACTTATTACTATCCGTGGACGCACTTCCCCATAAATATAACAGGTCTGTTAGATAGTAGAGGGAGAACCACAGCCATATTTAAGCCTGACTACCGAGTCGGTGGATCGATAAGTGATTAAGAACACCAAGGAAATTAGATAACAATGATGTTAAGTTGGACAGGGTTCTCTGTGCATGTAATTTGAGTTTACGCGAGGACAACGTAGTATGTGTTTACCATTGGGAAATATGATAAGAACCTGGCCTTCAGGCATCCTTGTATTCTGAATTAATCTTGGGCCGCTCAAGACGACCTACACAACCACGTTATGCAGCAGACACCGGCGCAAATATGGGCACACCGAAATGCAATCACAGAGTACCAAGTGTGGGTAAACTATCGATTAGCAGTCAAGCAGCTGAACCTGTACCATGCAGAGCGGCAGAACAACAACAGTTGCCAAAATGACCTAGCTGTCAGAAGGAAACACTAGTCCACATCTTTTGGGACTGCGCGTCTACACAAGCCTGCTGGCGAGCGCTCATCAATCAATGGACAGGGCAAGACTGGGCACAAAAGCACATACGCAATTTCAAGAGGAACTGCATATCATGCAAACCGCCGAAGATACCTGCTGCGATCCAGCAGCGACTCCAGGCAACAGTAGCGGATGACCCGGAGCAGTATGGAGAAGACTGGAAGAGGGTATGGTGAATCCTCAGCTCCATCTGCATCACACTACTATGGATTCAACGCAATCGAGTCGTTCACAACGGTGGAAAGGTCACACTGCACGGAAGCGTTCAAAAATTTCTAAACGCTGGACTCAGACACATACGTGCGTTGGCAACACGAGAACGAAGAAGACCGCACACCATAATTCAGGGCACGCGATTGCTCACCTGTTTACAAATACTATCGAGACAACCAAAAGAAGCACCACCATCGGTGGTGAGTCAAGTACAACCACCGGGTCGAGAACCGATACCGGCGTTGCTATCCTGGCTTCGAAAATTCCAGACATATTGTAAACCGTAAAGTTAAATAGACAAGTCTGACCTCTCTCTCTATTCTGAATTTACCTCCTCCTTGCCTTCAACATTTCACACGACACCACCCAGGATGCACCTTAGATCCCTGTTGGTAGTAGTGCTCGTCGTGCTCGCTGCCAATTGCCATGGACCGAGCATGAAGAAAATCGATGGCAACAGATTCGCTCCATTCCCCACGGTACCCGTGTAAACCTCGAACAGATCAAACCCAGAGCTGAGGCCGAGGAACGAGGCGAAGTTCATAACGCGGATTTATCAACATTTCATTTACGGGATCTACGGGACACCGATACGACGAGTGCTGCGAAGCCGATGGACGTCCAAAAAGAAGAGAGAGGCCCAAGTCCCAGCGTGCTGAAGACATTCGCACAGAAGGACAAGAACTCCTCTTTCAACCGCTTCAAAGGACTACTCGGAAAGAATCCAACCAAGCTCACCCAAAAGAATGTCGAGGATCTCAAGAAGAAGAGCAAACTCAAAGGACTACTGAGCAAAAAATCATCGACTCTCAACAAAGAGAGTGCTGGCATACTTCGGGGGTATTTGGCCAAGAATGGCATGAAGCGGGTCTATATAGATGCCGTGATGGCAGCTTTGGAGTAAGTGCACTCGCAGTCTTGATCTATGCTCTTGCTACTAGCGCACCGAAGTAAGGACGACTCTTTGATTCGACCAATGCAAAATACTACGACTCTTGTCGTTTATGGTCATAATTCAATAGTAAATCAATCCACTCAGATTTCATTTGTTTGTTCTGGACGCCCGGGCGCTTGATGCAGAATTGCTCACCTTTTACAACCCAACTAACGCAATGGAAAGAAAAGTTCCCATCATAGCCAAGCAGATGAGGCCGTAGAAGATATTCCAGTACTTGTCAGGGTTGCCACGGTTCTTCGACAGAAAGGTTCCCACACGCTTGAAATCCTTCGGTGTCGCCTTGGACGGGTCCTTCCCCAACAGTGACTTCGCTTTGCTCAAACCAGGAGTCTGCTGCATCAGCTGGACGTCCTTCTTGGTGATCTCCGCCGGCTTCTTTGAGAAAACCGCCTTCAGTTTCCCGAATACAGGGTTTTTCTTGAAGAACGAGACGTCCTTCTCCGTGAGTTTCGGTTGGTTCTTTCCCAGGGCCCCCACGAGTCTGCTGCTAGCAGGGTTCTTCTGAGCAACTGCCATCATCGTGTCGGAAGCGAGATTCTTCTGTGGCAAAGTCTTCAGCGCCTGATTCTTCCGGAACAGGTTTTTAAACTTGAAGAAGTCGAAAACGCCTCGCTCTTCCTTCTGCTCATCAAGGGTCTTCGAGTCAAAGGCATGAGGTTCAGTTGTGGGGTATTTTGAGTCATTGTCTCCGCTTGTGTCATTCTTGTTGACTACCGTGGGTTCAATGCGATCGATAGCAGTCTCTGCGTTACCTTTGTGGGTGGGTTCGTCGGAACGGAGGCCATAGCAGGTTGAGGCAAAGAGGACCAGCACAAGAGCCAAAAGATAGCTGGTAGTACGCATGACGGCTTCCTTGTGGCAACGGAGGTTCGAGGAGTACGAGGCTTAATTTTGAATGAAACACGCGCTTACAACCCGTCCCCATCACTTTGAATCTGCATCATTGCAAAAAACTCGTAAACCTCGTCATCATTAAAACTTCATAATCATGAAATCGACCAAGCGTATCGATTTCGATAAGCCTCACAAAATCGTGAACACAGCCTGGTAAAATTCTCGTCGAATCGAAACACGATTGTTGCTTAGATAGATCGAATCGTGCCTTTAACCCCACAGTATTCCTTGACGAATAAAAGTGCAATTATTCCCGAGCAACAACGCAACGGCTCATACATGTGCCCACGCGTCAAATGAGCCCGAGTCCACTTACCGAGCGGAATCAAACTTGTGTAAGAATTGTTGGATCTGCGAGAGCTGATATTGGGTGGGTATATTGTGTTACTGACCCCGGTACGGATTGAACTCTAATGACCATTCCAGCAAGGCGATTCGGTCCTGACTGGTTGCAAGTGACGGACTTGACTTTCTCTCCATCTCGCTCGTCCACTTTTCCTGCCCCCCCCCCCCTCTTCTTCATCGAGCAGACACCCATTGGTATCTACCAGACATGCAGTCGGCCTAACTGCATCTTCGTTCGTCATCGATTGTGGCTGGGATGAGGCCCGACCGGGATGTCTCTTGATCACTTTCTCTCCTCGTCTTCTTATTCACGCACACCCCATCTCCCGATCTCGTCAGTGCTGAATCGGCATTCTTCTCACAGGCATCTCGGCGAGGTCTTCTGAGTACTTATATGTTCCAGCATTGATTTCAGCAAGTTCACATGAGACCGTTTTGATTCGGAATCAAGAGCGCCTCAGCGATCGCAGTTCACAGTCAGAGCCGCGTCACATACGCAGTAAAAGGGGGTTGTCATAGCAAATGCAAAGAGGCTCTGACATTGCCAGTGGCATTTTGACAGTATGAAGGCCTACTTACTACTTGAAGCACATGGAGCTAGTCCTCTCGCTTCTGAGTGATTCCCATCTTGCTTCGAGCAAGCACTTCGTGAGCTGTTGAGCAACGTTGGTCGTCATTGCATGCACTGTAGTGGCTTCAGCGGCACCCCCGCCAAATGATAAATACTGCAGTAGTTTTGCTGTTGAAAGATGTACAGTTGCCAGAATATCGCTGATTTTCGGAGACTTGGACGTCATCAACGCCTCCTCCGTCGCAAAATTCTGTATTGATAGACTACATAATAAAATAAAATCGGGGCGGGGGGGGGGTCATCTATTTCGTTAGTCATGCTAGCTATAGACTCCTGTATCGGTTGGGGGCGTTGAAGCCCGAAATCCCTGAGGGCTTTTAAAGCCTAGGAATTCTTTGTCAAGGCCAGGTGATTCGGCATGGCACGCATGGAAGCAAGAGGGTCACCAAGTCCTCTCGCCACGGTGGAGAACAGGTACACAGGAGGGCCACCAAGTCCTCTGTGCTTTGGTACTTGAACGGAAACGCGAAGGGCTGACCAGGCCCCAAGCGTTGTCGGCGTGAGATCTTGGACACGAAGGGTCCGCCAGACCCGTCGCGCCTTGGTGTTGATGTTGAAAACGCGCAGGGGTCACCAGGCCCCACACGCCCAGGTTGATTCTTGTGCGGTAAACGCCAGACAGGTAGCCGACACCGTGCCCTTCTCACAGAGCTCATCTCCTCTCTCCATCCCGGCCTCACGCGGAGTTCGCGCCGAGACGAAAGATCCATTTCCGGCTGAAGTTCGACGAGATCAGCGCCTTCACGAATACGTCGTGAGAGGCTTTACCAAACCACGGCACCTCGAAGCCACCTGGTCCGGTAGCAGTGTCCTAGAACATCATCGTAGCACTCCTGACGCATAGGACCGTCAAGAGGAAACAGGGGTTGGTGTTCTCCGTCACCTTCCCCACCATGACGTCGTGACAGCAGTAACAAAGTCGGAGTCAGCGGAACGAACGCAGATTGCACTCAACTGCACTCCTTCGGCCAGGAACTGGATGTTGAACGAACCCGAGATGCTCTGGTGTGTGTTCTTGGCTGTTGTGAAATGGAAGCTAACTTAAACTCGTTTACCTTCCTTGAACCGGGGGTGTGGAACGTTATCCAGCTCCTCTAAGTTGTACGTAATGTCCATGGCAACACCCCACAGCATGTACGAAGAAATCTACTGGCTCATCAAACATAGTTCACAATTACTGTACTCGAAAAGTGAACTCCTATTTCATTTCATCTGTTGTTGTGTCCTCTTCTGCTAGGACAAAATGATACCGCCACCTATTAAGATACTCCCAATCACCAAAGCGACGAACAAGATGGCGTACTTTGCAGGATGGCCACGGGTCTCCCTCATATAAGTTTGCACCTGCCTCAAACTCTTCGTCGACGGGTTCGTGCCTAACAGTGACTTCGCTCTGCTCAAACCAGGAGTCTGCTGCATCAGCTGAATGTCCTTCTTGGTGATCTCCGCCGGCTTCTTTGCGAAAATCGCCTTCAGTTTCCCGAATACAGGGTTTTTCTTGAAGAACGAGACGTCCTTCTCCGTGAGCTTCGGCTGGCTATTTCTCAGGATCCCCATGAGTTTGCTGGTCGTAGGATTCTTCTGAACAACTGCCATCACCGTGTCGGACGGGAGGATCTTCTGGGACAATGCCTTCGTAGGCGCGAGATTCTTCCGGAACAGGTTTTTAAACTTGAAGAAGTCGAAAACGCCTCGCTCTTCCTTCTGCTCATCAAGGGTCTTCGAGTCAAAGGCATGAGGTTCAGTTGTGGGGTATTTTGAGTCATTGTCTCCGCTTGTGTCATTCTTGTTGACTACCGTGGGTTCAATGCGATCGATAGCAGTCTCTGCGTTACCTTTGTGGGTGGGTTCGTCGGAACGGAGGCCATAGCAGGTTGAAGCAAAGAGAACCAGCACAAGAGCCAAAAGATAGCTGGTAGTACGCATGGCGGCTTCCTTGTGGCAGCGGAGGTTCGAGGAGTACGAGGCTTAATTTTGAATGAAACACGCGTGCCTAAGCTCTGTCTCCTGCGCAGCACTGCAAGGATGAGTCATCCTTGCCACCACAAAAAGTTGCAAACATGACATGTGTGGTCATCAACGAGACCATCGACGACGACCTACCTTATCGATACATGCACGAGTAGTGTCCGACTCTCATTTCTGCAACGGTAGTGCGATTGGACGTAAAACGAGGTGCACAACTGTACATACTGTAGAGCAACTGCAAGCGTTTTCAAGTATCCGAGGGCGGATGTCATGGGAGTCAGAATCTGTCAAGTGTCAAGAGCCCGACAAAAGGTGCCTTACACAGTAATCTTGTTCGTGCAGCACAGTCAGCAAGACACCAGACTATCTTCCATACTTAAGTACAGATGTCCCCGGCAAATGTGCAACTGCAAGCCGCAATTTACCTCGCACAGGTAGTACAGATGTGCATGGAGTGTGTTTTATCAATTCAATGTACATTCATTTGTCGGAATACACTTGTTCCTTGCCTTAGGTATTAAAAACCGAATCGTGCTTATATTGTATTTCCCGGGCTGTAAACGACAGCTCTAGCGCAAACGACATTTCGAACTTGGTGCTAAATGTGCCCCACAGTTTCCATACCAAACAGATGCAAGTGTGCAAAAGCATGGGTGTAGCTGCTACCAAAACATTGAAAGCCAGGGCATAACTTATCCCATGATCACTAGTTGCAATCATGGGATTCACAAGGGTAAACACAAACGACGTGGTCACCGCGTAAACGCACATTACGTTGTCATCCTGAAACCCCAGGCTGTACGTACACAACAAATGTGTAGCTCAAGTACAGCATGGGGCTCCACCGATGGCCGGAATGGAACATAGTACATTCCTTTCCGAAGATTTGTGAGCGTCATCTGAAGTCAGCATTGCTTTGAGCAGCTTAAACCCAGCAAAACTTAGCGGAGAATTGTCTACTGTGCGTCATTTACAGAACGAATATGGGATTTAATATAGTTTTTGACCATGCCAACACTTTCTACACTTCGATTTCCGATTATGTAGACACACCTACCGGTAGGCTAGAACTCTTGAGCTTCGTCTAGAAACTGTAATCCCTCATGGACCTCGTCCCGTCGGCAACATACTACGACTTAGAAAGGGTAGCTTTCGTAGCCAACTCCAGCGGACATTGACCCACCCAGAGTCTGAGCCAGACTGGTCGAAACGAGCTGTCAGAGACACAAGCTGACGACATGAGAACTGGCTCAGCCACTGGTTCCGATGTGCACGAACACAGACAGAAAAGGTGTCACCGTGGCGAAATGCTGGGGTCCGGGGGGTTGTTTACGCGGTGACCACGTAGTATGTGTTTGCCCTTGTGTTCATGGGATTCACAAGCTGCTATCAAGGAAGCAGTCGTAATCTGTCTTGCAGCCTGTAGTTTTAAGCAGGTCTTCTCACTCTGAATTTAACTTTTTCGATGCCTCCAGCAATTCACAAGTCATCCACGATGCGTCTTAGCTTCCTGTTGGTTGTAGTGCTCGTCGTGTTCGCTACCAATTGCTATGGACTGAGCATGAAACAAATCGCTGACAACAACCGCGGCCAAGATCAACCCATTCACGACGGTGACCGTGGAAACCTCGGACAGAGAAAACTCAGAGCTGAGGCCGAGGAAAGAGATGAAGTCCATCACGAGGATTTACCAGCATTTCGTTCACGGGGTCTACAGAGCTCCGATACTGCGAGTGTTGCTAAGCCCGTCGACGTCCAAAGTGAAGAGAGAGGTGGTCCAATTGCTGGCGCGCTGAAGACATTATCGCAGAAGAGCAAGAACCTTTTTAGCCGCGTCAAAGGACTACTCGGAAAGGATCCAACCAAGCTCACTCCGAAAGATGTCGAGGGTCTCAAGAAGAGCAGCAAACTCAAAGGGCTACTGAGCAAAAACCCATCGGCGCTCAACAAAAAGAGTGTTGGCATACTCCGGGCATATGTGGCCAAGCATGGGTGGAATCGGACTGTTTTTGATGTCGCAGTGGCATTGTTAGGTGTAGGTGCAACTGTAGGCATGATCGTTATGCTAGCTAAAGCACCGAAGTAAGGAAATATATGTTGGTCGGCGATTATTTCAGTGGCGCGGTGGAATCGCTCGACTCGCCGATTAGCTACCTCTTCGATTCGGAGAACTGAAGCTCCTCACGTCACTAAAGGAGATCAATAAAGTGCTGAGTCGTCACAACTAACCATATCGTACTGAAACCGCGTTTCTCAACTGCATTGGATACGTCAGAAGTCAGGAAACTCGCAACCGTAGGCCTACCGGTCTAATGGCGTATGCAATTTATCGATTCTGCTTCTTTATTTGTCTCAATTCGCAGTTGGCCTCAAAAGTTTTTTCTAGTCTCCGACTTCGATCGATGATGGTGAAGTGCGTAGGTCAACGTAGTGCTGGCTATGTTGTTGTCAAGTGCAGTGATATGGGATTTAGAATGGGTTCCATTCAAGCGCCGCCGTGCGTACCATGCCGAGTCATCCGGTCTAGATAAAAAAAATATCCGACCTTCATGCCCCCAAAAATCTTCAGGGTTCAACGACCTAGGCTATAACGCCAGGAACTCAAACCACTTTTGCGAGTCCTTGAGGAAACCTTTGCCCTTTAAAAACGCAGTGTCAGCGTGATTTAACTGCGGCCTGTAGAATCGATCAAGGTAATGACTGCCAAAAATATTCTCGTCGAGCCCCCCCCCCCCCCCCCCAAGCAGCTCTGGAACTCTACGAGACCATCGTTCTCCGAGGACTTGTGCCACCAGCAAAGATGCAGGAGGCGAAGTATCTCGACAGAAGACCAACGAAACTGTCGCTGCACATCGCAGCCGTCACATTCCCACGGTACGCTTCTTGAGCAGCCACATAAGCCGCATTGATGGATGGAGTGCTGTACCATTCGTTTTGGTAGGTGCGCAACTTTGTTATGGGGCATTGACAAATCAATTTCATCAAACCCGTGGTGGTGGTGGGTCCTCGTCGTTGCATACATCCAGCAGGAAGTCGGTCGCCATATTACCAAGCATCTGGAGACTCAGGGCCACCCGCGACGTCGTCTGCGAAAACTTGCACTTCCCCTTGGCAAGAGCGCCAGCCATGACCAAACCGCCCACCGAGTGCGTCACGATATTGGTGTTGTCAATAGTGTGCCCGAGGAGTTCACTCATTGAAAATGAGTGGTCGCAGACCTTCTGCTGGAGCGTGTCATTCCTCCAGCCAGCATCTATCGCGTTCAGGGCTGCGTACATGATCGTAGAACAGCATGGATCATGGCCGTGAATATCGCCAAACTTTCGCTTGGTCAACTATGGCGTATCCTGCAGCTCCGCTTCATCATTCGGGGTGCCCAAACTGTGCAAGAAGATGCAAGGGCGACGGGTAGACAAACACTGACATTCCGTCTCATCCATCGCCACGTGCGAGGCTGCCTCCAGTTTTCTCGATACAGTAGTTGGCAAGACGTCACCGGTAAGGAGAGCAAATGCTGTCGGCGTCAACGCCGTCGGTTTCGCTACAATCTCGCACGAAGAAGACCCATCGCTCAACTCCTGTTTCTCAATACTCACCGGTCCATCCAAATACTCCGCGTCAATGTCCAGACCGCTACTCACTTCGGTGAAGCCGGATTCGCCGGACGTGCAGATAGCGTAATGAACGTCAGCGAACGTCGTCTTGAACAGGTTTCCACTGGCACAGTCAATTTCTTTTTTGCCGACCGACGTGCTTGGAACACGCGAAGCTTCATTAGGCGCGGGCAGAACCTTGTCGAATGACAGTGTGCGCAGCAGGCGGCATTGAATTTTTTCTAACGTTGAGGAATCCGCTGTCGTCAAGTAACCGGAACCGTCCACGAAAGTGTACGTGAAATTGGTGCTCTCGTCTTGGAAAGAGTGTATCCATTACAAAGCACGCTCACGCCATTTGAGGGCGCGACTGGAGTAGCGCAGACGTCGAACTCAGACTGTCCGTGCAGCATCATGGGTTTACGCTTGAAAGAGACATTAACCTTCACGGATGGGGCGTCGGCCAGTGGTCCGTTCAATTGGCGGTGCGTTGTATGTGCGGCAGTCGTGGAGGTGCGGAAAGCGATTGAAGCGGCGAGCAAGCGTCACATATGATACGACTATTATTGGACTGGCGAGCCTTGTCCCCTAACTGGATAAACCAACTATGGCAAGGCCGCTAGCACTACTGGACTTGGAAGAGCCGCGTCACCGCTTAGCTTAGTGTCTGTAATTGCTTGAGTGCAGCAGGATGCAATGTCAAGTGTATGAAACTCAAAGGCCGGCACGTGAGTCCACGCACTGCGAGTTACGACACATCATATACCTTGGAGAGTTAGTCCAGCTGTGGGAGAGCTTAGCAGCATAGTTGGCTCCAGACACAACCTGTGTGCATCTTATTACCTCTTAGGTTTTGATAATAGTCCACTACCTCTGTTAGTGGTACAGTATCACGTGCCCTGGGTTGGCAAGATCACTGTCACTTATCCTATAAAGGGGAAACCACATGCTTGCGCAGTTTCTGAACAAAACAAATACATGTATTACGATTGCACAAAATTGGAAGATCGACCGGTGACGTGAAGTTTGATAAATGTACGGTGGTTTGGCTTCTATAGCTAAAAGTATATTGAGTTGGTGTGACTGCTTTGAAGTTATAGCAGTATTGAATCGGAAGACTGAGTGTTCCTGACGTAAATTAAGCAGTTGCTATCACACAATCGGAAAACGACTTCAGCATCTGATCACCAACAGGCACCGAGTCTGGAGATCTGAATACGACGAAGAATTACGCAGAATCTGGAGGACTGTAAGCAGCATTGGAAATGCGCTACTCTGTCAAATACGGAAGCAAGTAGTGTATGAAGGTAAAACCTGGCACGCCCAACAACAACTGGAACTCATGTGGACAAGCAGTCAACGACAACTCTGTGCAAATGCGAGTAGAGGTAGGAGAACGCCAACGTCAAACGTTTAGGGTCTCCGGCTACAGCTGAGTATGGACTGTTTGTGGATATAACACTTGAGGCAGAGCCTCCAGGTTCGCCACTATAGCTAGTAAAGTGGACGAAAAAAAAGCAGGAACCGACCAAAAGGATAAGACTTTGTTTGTGTGTTTTGTTTTCCAGTCAGGTACATTGATGTCACTTAACTAAGCTAACGACTTCCTATGTCCGTCCTAGTGTTAGTCCCTATGCCTTACACTAGCTGTCCGCGGCCATCTTACTCAGCCGTGCTGCTGACGCCCTTGGTCGACCACAACACCACCTTGCGTCGTATTTCCATATTAGAGTTCCACTGCCACATGTCTGCTTGCATATATTACATGACTTTCATCCAAGTTTGAAGCTGGATTGGGTTTTCATTCATACGTACTTGGATACTTTGTTGTGTATGTTGGCCAATGTATCCGCCATCTTGTTTTTTTTCTTCTCGTAGGTGGTGGTGCCATCCTATGACCGAAGTTGTCTCCGCCAGCCCCATGAGGAGGCCCATATTCTCAGCCATGTTGTTCGTTATTGTGAGGCGAGCGTATGACATTGGCCCAGCATATCGTCGGTGTATGTCTGCACCCTCCAGTCTTCAACACCACTGCTCCACTTTCTCCTGCACCAGAATTGCCCCTAGATCCCCCGTCGAAGAGCAGCATAAATGTGTCGTTTGTGCTAGTGACATTGAGCGGGATACCTTGTTTGCTGTGTAAGCTTTCTCTAAGAATCTCCATCACCAGATCTCTGACTGCCAAGGGCAGCTGATTTCGTAAGCGCAACTGCACTGTATGATACCCGTGCCGCAATCGTTGTTGCAGAGCTGCAGTATGGTAGGCACTGTTGATGTTGTTGTGTTTGTCAAAGTATCCTACTCACCATCTCCATACTGCATTTAAATACATCGCCGCTCCAATCCTCCACGAACTCTCTGTTAGTTCCGTCTCCGTCAACAGATAATGTGAGGCCAGTCGTCCCTTTTGGCGTATTCCTGTCGCCTGCCATATTCCGGTTCGGATGTTTGGTAAGTTAAGACTGAGTATTGTAGCGGGGCTACACATTCGGTTCACCTCCTACCTTAGTGCAACATGCACTAAGGCATACATTCAGGTGACCACCACAGGGTGGTCCACATTCATAGCAAAAGGCATATGACTGGTAGAAAGTAACACCTTTCTACCAATGAGAGTCATTCAATAGATAGGGGTTCTGCCAGCCATCCAATGGCAGAACCTCTCATTAGAAATATCAGTTTTAGGAGGAAACCCCATTTACAATCAATACAGTTCTCATTTACCACCAAAGCTTCCGTTTGGTTCTTTTATCTAGGTTTAAGTATACTTGTGGATACAAGTATACAGAACTTAAGTAAATTACTCCTACGCTTCCTCCTACACGTGCGCACACGTGTAAGCTTAAGTAGTGGGTCTAAGCAGACCCATTACACCTGGTAGCACTTTGTAGTCCGTCCAACGACCGACTAACACGTTCGTATGGAATACGAACGCGGGGCTGAGAACCTGCCCTCGGACAGTAACATGTCCGTGGGTAGCCCAAACACGTCTGCAACGCATGTTGCGCGTGCAGACTGCCCCCACCTGTCGGAACCAGAGTGGGAGGCCCTCCAACGACTGTCAACAGTCATTGGGGAAGCGGCGGTAGCAACGATGTTGCGAACGCTATCACCGACGGAGCAACACGGTGTTGCTCTGGGTTTCATCGTGAAGGAACAGCGTGAAACCGCTGCTCGAACTTCGGTGTCGCCATCGGCCACACCGCGCGTGGAGTCATTAAAACTCCACGTAAGCAGCTACGTTGGAAGAGAGGGCGAACCTCTCCTCCGTTGGCTTGTCGAGGTCGACACTGCCATTACGGCTCGACGTATCGTCGACCCGTTGTCGAAGGTTGCGTTCGCCATGTCATGTCTTGGCGGACGAGCGAGGAGTTGGGCGTACGGACGCCGACTCACAGATCCTACGTGCTTTAGCACGTACGAAGAGTTCAAGGAGGAGCTCAAACTAGCGTTTGAGCCCCCGCAAAACGAGTTCCGATCGAGGGCGGAGTTCCTCGATCTGCAACAGGGCAAGCATGACGTGCATGCTTACGCCCAAAGGGCACGGTACTTGGTCTCGAACATCGTGACCAACCCGATTGACGAGGCGACAAAGGTCGTCACGTTCATGAAGGGCCTTAGAGATGGGCCTGTGAAGACCTATCTCTTCCGAGAGTATCCAAATACTCTCGAGGCTGCAATTGCGCTTGCAATGCAAGAAGAGTTTAGCCTGCGGCAGGCTAAACTGCATGTGAACGCCCCACGGCTAATGCCACGACCGGTGGCAAGGCCGTCGGGAGGTCCCGAACCAATGGACCTCTCGAGTGCGACAGCTGCTGGTTCCCAGCAGCGTCGTGGATCAACGAATGTGCGTTGTTTCCGCTGCGGAAACATCGGTCACTACGCCCGCGAGTGCACAGCACCTGTGCACGCGGCGAGGAGCCGTCGTGGCGATACTGGGTATCGCCACGGGCAATCAAAAAACTAAAGGGACCAGCAGGCGCGGGGCGCCCTGCTGGTGATGCGATCGAGCGTGTCGACATCGGACACGCTGCAATGAAGATCGCTGCCCCCAGTGAGAGTCAATCTCACTGCAAGAAGCAAGATGACAAGCCGAACCTTGTCATCCTGAAGGTAAGCTCGAAGAGAGAGAAGTCTCTTCGTGCTCTAGTGGACTGTGGAGCGTCGAACAACTTTGTTCGACTGCAGAGCCTTCCAAGGCTTGACTTCGAGGATGTGAAAACACCTCGAAGTCTATTGGAAGTGAGGCTAGAAACGGGTGTCGTTGTTAGGACCGAGAAGCGTATCGTACGAGTACGCTTCTCATATCAAGAGAAGGAGTTCGTCGACGAGCTTATCGTCCTGGAACTGGACGATAAGTTCGATATGGTGTTGGGCATGCCGTGGCTTGCACGGCATGATCCGGTGATCGACTGGACGAAGCGCACGATCGTGCGCTTCGGGAGCAGCAGCAGCGCGACAGAGAGCGATGGCCCTGTCGGCGCAGCACATGCACCACGTGGTGCATGCGGCCCTCCACTAGAGACAGCGCGGAATGCGACTGTCTCCGGTCACCCCAAGCGAACGCCAACGACTGCGAGAGTCGTTGGGAAAAGATGTGAACCGAATCAGCAGGGCCTGGTTCAATCCGATTCGAGAGGGACTCGAAGCGTCCGGAGCGACGCGGTCGTGTCGACAGCTAATGTCGACACACAATTGGTCGAAAGACACTCCGCCGTTAGGCGTAGAGGTAAAGAAGACGCGTCGGCTCTGGGAGCCGACGCTGCAAGCAGTGCGGACGGTTGCAAACGTCCCGCACCGGAAATGCTTGCGAGCTCGCGTGCAGCCGGGCTGCACGACGAAGCGGTGCGCGATCAAGCCGGGCTTGAACGCGTGCGCCCGCGGGTAGAACCCGCCGGCGAATACAAGGAACAACTGTCCACGGCCGGGCCTGGACAAGAAGAAACTCGCGGAGCCGGGCTCCGCACGAGAAGTGAACGGCGTAAGCGATCAAAGCTGCGCAAGTCTCGGTCAGGGACCGAGACGCTACAAGCAGTGTCTGCCGGGCAGACACAGGAGTTGGAGACGACCGTCGAGACATTGAATGTCTTGACGCGTACGAGTATTGGTCTCCAATACAAGAAGATGAGGCTGAATAATCCTCCGACGTTAGCGTCGGAGTTGATGTCGCTCCCAGTCACAAGCTGGAAGCGTTTCGCTCGCGAACTGCACGATGGACGCATCGAGCAGATCTGCATCCTCTCGGACGTCGAGAGGATGACGTGTGAAGCAGAAGAGCTGAATCAGCTCATCTCTGAGGGCGCGGACGCCCTCAGCGCGAAGTCGAAGAAGGAACGCTTCGACGAGCAAGGCTGGGACTCGCTCAAGGCGAGCCCCTTTTACAAGGTCTTGCGTGAGTACAAGGATGTACTCCCGGACGACATTCCTGCGGAGTTACCGCAGGACAAGGGTGTTCAGCACGAGATTGATCTCGTGCCGGGAACGAAGTACTGCGTCACGCGACAGTGGCCACTGCCGCGTGAGCAAGTCAAGGCAATCGACGACTTCTTTGAAAGTCGTCGCAATGCAGGACAAGTGCGGGAATCGAAGTCCCCGCACAGCGCGCCTACGTTCTGTGTGAAGAAACCACAGGGCGGGTGGCGCATCGTTCATGCGTACAACAAGCTGAACGATGCGACGGTACCGGCACAGACGCCGATACCTCGAAAAGATGTGATCATCGATTCGATGACCTCGAGTACTATCTTCAGTACTCTGGATCTGAGAGACGGGTTCTATCAGATCCTCATGCGTGAGAGTGATATCCCTCTCACGGCGGTAAGCACTCCGAGCGGCATGCTCTGGGAGTGGCTCGTGATGCCGCAGGGGCTAAAGAACGCCCCAGCGACGTTCAACAGGTGCGTCACGCACTTGTTGCGCTCGGTGCGCGACTTCGCACCGAGCTATTTCGACGACGTGTTCATTCACAGCCGGGCTGTGAATGGGAAATCGGATGTGGAGATGCATACAGAGCATCTCCGCAAGTTGCTTGAGCTCATGCGAAAGCACAAGCTCTACGCGAACCTGAAGAAGTGTATCTTCGGGGCGACCGAGATACCCGTACTTGGGTGTCTCGTGGGGAAGAACGGCGTACGCCCTGACCCAGGAAAGGTCAGAGTGATCAATGAATGGCCTACGCCTTCAAATGTAAAGGAACTGCGGCAGTTCCTTGGACTCGCCACGTACTTGTGCAAGTACGTGAGCAACTACGCGGGCAAGATTCGCCCGCTGTCGCAGCTCTTAAAGAAAGAGGCTGCATGGGAATGGACTGCTGATTGTCAGCAGGCCTTCGAAGCAGTCAAGCAGGGCTTGACTGAGGCGCCGATCTTGGCGGTGGCCGACCAAGATCGCCCATTCCACGTGGTGTGCGATGCATCCGATTTCGCGATCGGATGCGCACTGATGCAACTCGATCACGAAGGTCGTGATCGTGTGGTTTACTACCAATCGCGTCAGCTGAAGCCAGCTGAGCGCAATTACCCGGTACATGACAAGGAACTCCTTGCCATGAAGTATGCACTCGCAAAGTTTCGAGTGTATCTACTTGGGAGTAGACCATTCGTGGTCTACACCGACCACGCATCGTTGCGTACGGCGATCAAGTCGCCGCACATATCACAAAGAATGGCACGGTGGCTGTCATTCTTTGCTGAGTACAACTTCCAGGTTGAGTACAAACCTGGAAGGTTGAATGTCGTGGCCGACGCGCTTTCGCGTCGACCCGATTATGCGGTGCAAGAGGCCGACGCCAACGCAGTTGACGTCGTCAGGACGACTACACCCTCGTCGTCCTTGTTGGATGACGTGAAGGCCGCATACGCGCATGATGCGGATGCGAAGCAGTTGTTGGAGTACTGCTCCACACCTTCTGACAAGTCTCGTCAGAAGCTGGCCAAACACCTTCGTGCCCGTGTACACCGTTATCGTGTACACAATGGTCTGCTGCTTTACAGCGCAGTCGACGACAACGCAGATCGCATTGTCGTGCCGGATGATCATGAGCTGAAGCTCAAGATCACGTACGAGTACCACGATGCCCCGACATCGGGACATCCTGGCCGTGAGAAGACATATTTGCTTCTCACGCGTGACTTCTATTGGAGTCACCAGTACAAGTGGGTACGCAAGTACGGTCGTGCTTGCGAGGTATGCCAGCGCGTGAAGCCTGCGCCCAACTCGCAGGCTCCGCTTCAATCACTACCGACTCCGTCGGAGTGCTGGCAGTCCATTTCAATGGACTTTGTTTTTGGTCTTCCGCAAGACAACAAGCGGAGGACTGGTATTGTGGTCTTTGTTGACCGCTTCAGCAAGATGGTGCATCTTGCTGCAGTACCAGCCGAGGTGACAGCCAAACAGACGGCATGTCTGTTTGTCGACATGGTGTTTAGACACCATGGTATGCCACTCGACATCGTGTCGGATCGGGATCCGCGCTTTACAGCGCGATTCTGGCAAGAAGTGTTTACACTTCTTGGGACGCAGTTGTCCATGTCGACTGCGGATCACCCGCAGACCGACGGACAAACAGAGCGTGTCAACCGCGTGCTGGTTGACACCATGAAGAGCTACGCGCACTCGTTCCATCAATGGAGCGACTGCTTGCCGATGGCGGAGTTCGCCATCAACAACTCGGTGCATGTCTCGACAGGACACACACCGTTCTACGTGAATGCCATGAGGCACCCACGCGTACCGAGCGTACTCGGTGCGGTAGCTCCTTCCTTAAGTGGGGGAGGATATCCGGTTAATTCAAAACAACCGGATAAGCACGCTGATACAAGCAATGTATCAGCTGTGACGACTCGCGCACGTACTGCGCGCAGTCATGACGACAACAAGACAGTGTCTACGACGGGCGTAGACACTTTAAACGACAACGAACATCACGCGCAGGCCGGGCCTGCTGCGAACAAGGAGCACGAACTGAACCAGGGGTTCAGCTCGGATGCAATGGACTTTGTCCAGCGTCGACAAGCCGTAATTCGGTTTGTCCAAGATGCAATAGCAGCTTCTGTCGATCGACAGAAGCTGAATGCCGATAACATCGGCAGGGGAAACACAAATGAATTCAAAGTTGGTTCATTAGTTCTGTTAGCTACTCAGAACCTAGCTAAACATGCAGTTTCCGATTTCGGAGCAAGCAAGCTTGCTCCGCGCTTCATTGGGCCATTCACCGTGTTGGCGAAGCATGGCAACGCGTACACACTGGACATACCGTCCAGCATGCGCTTGCACCCAACGTTTTACGTTGGGCGACTGAAGCCGTACGTGCAGCACGAGTCACCTACGTCTGGTGACTCGCCAAAGCGCTCTCGAGCGCGGCGACGCGCTTCGAGACGCCAGAGAGTCTCGTCCCGACCTCGACCTTTACGTTCGAGGTCGTCTGCGCAACCTCCGCGAGCTGAGCCTTTAACAAGCTCAGCTCCTGACGCAGAGCAGCGAACTGCGACGCTTGGAGACGCTCAACAGCCTCCAAGCGAGACTCAAGGTTTGGTTGACCAAACCCGGGGCGTCTACCCGCCCCCCCCACCCCCGTTGCGAGACGCACGCGGGGCAACTCGCTGGATCGTCCAGCGAATTGTTGGTCATCGGAACCAGACCCAAGGTCCGGTTCATTTTCGTATTCGTTGGAGAGGATTTCCTCCCCAACACGATACGTGGGAATCACGGAATGTCCTGATGGAGGACATTCCGGAAATGGTGACGGCGTACGAAGGCCGCCACCACCACCTCCGCCGAAGGGCGTAAAACTTGGGCGAGCGCTGTAGTCGCCTACAGCACTCGGATAAGTGCTGCGATTATCCGCAGCACTAGAAGACGCCTGCGCCTGAAAACTGGCGCGCAGGGTCTTGAGGTCGTCAGGTACACACATGGACGTGTACCCGTTGACGTCCCGCTCAGTGATGCGTACTGCTCCGGGGTAGCAGTACTCACAAGCAGTGTCGTAAGGCACTGCGCAAGGAAGTCCAATACCGACTGCACCATGGTGCAGTCGTTCAAGTTTACCACGCTTCGAGAATTTCTCGTAGCGCTCCCGCGCCTGGCTAATCCGGTCGCGATAGCCAGCGGGGTTCTTGTTGAAGTTTTCAACAAAGGCACTCCAACTTTGACAAAGTGCCTGCCACTCGGGCACTTTGCTTCTGCGAGAAGTCTTCTTGCTCGCAAACCATCGGAGCTCATGGAAGAGCCCGATGTAGTAGTCGCGCCTTTGATTCGTTAACGGATCAAAGTGTACTCGCTTCGCGACGTCATCGTCAACGATGGCGTTGCACGAGTACAGCGCGTACAGATTCGGTGGCGCGGTCGCACCGAATCGGCTGCCGATCTCAGATTGAGACGGCATCCACGGCTCGCACACTGGTTCAGTGCGCGAGGCCGCAACAACAGCGGATGGAGCAGAGTCATCTCCATCCCGCGGAGTCGTCAAGGCTCCAGCGGCAGCGAGCGGTGTTCCACTGCCGCTGCGCGAACGCTTCGAGCTCGAAGCGTTCGGGTCGTCCTCGCGTGGACGACGCAGACCCACATTGGGGTCAGTGTGGCCCGGAGACAAGATGTCCTTGTCTCCTTCGAGTTCCCCCTCCTCGACTTCGCTTCCGTAGTCGAGGGGAACTCCCTCTCCACCCGGAGAGTAGATACCCACTCCGGTTTCGACAGCAATGATCTTGCCTGTCTTGTTTCGGATGGCATGTTTCTCATGCCATCTCGAGTGGTATCCAGCAACAGAGAGGCGACTCTCTGTTGCCGCGCTTGTCGGCATCGCCGTCGAGGCGATGCCAGTAGCGGTCGTGGCTGAGGCAGCGGCCGTCGTCGCCTTGGAGGCGACGACAGCACTTGCTGTTGCCGAAGCGGCCGGCGTCTTGGACGAAGACGTCGTTGGCGTGCTCATTGGGAATGAGCACGTGTTCTCCCGAAGAAAATACGGATTGACGTGTCGAGACCGGCACGTCAAATCCTAACGGGGGGATGGTGTAGCGGGGCTACACATTCGGTTCACCTCCTACCTTAGTGCAACATGCACTAAGGCATACATTCAGGTGACCACCACAGGGTGGTCCACATTCATAGCAAAAGGCATATGACTGGTAGAAAGTAACACCTTTCTACCAATGAGAGTCATTCAATAGATAGGGGTTCTGCCAGCCATCCAATGGCAGAACCTCTCATTAGAAATATCAGTTTTAGGAGGAAACCCCATTTACAATCAATACAGTTCTCATTTACCACCAAAGCTTCCGTTTGGTTCTTTTATCTAGGTTTAAGTATACTTGTGGATACAAGTATACAGAACTTAAGTAAATTACTCCTACGCTTCCTCCTACACGTGCGCACACGTGTAAGCTTAAGTAGTGGGTCTAAGCAGACCCATTACAAGTATGGCCCGTTCAGCGACTCGTTCTCGAAGTCCTAGTCTGCGAGGATTTTTTTCTCTCAATGTCTCTGCAGCCTCGCATCCCCAGAAGACATGATTCATGTCAATATCTAACCTGTGGACACAGAACTCGTGTGGGTATCCGACGTTTTGCTGTGTAATTGATCTGTCCGGGTGCCTGCATCTAGCACCCGACAGCTGGAGGTCCAGGTTCGCAACTGTGATCGCCTAGAGGTCCAGACGGCCGATTCAGATCTGCAACTTTCCCATAGGAGAGGTAGCTAGAAAAAGAAAGACAAACCATAAAAAGCAAAGACAGTTTGGAACTTGCTCAGCAGAGAGCAAGCGGTTCGGCAGAGAGCCGCACAATACATCAAAGTTAATTTAGTTCGATCGCAGATTCGAACTCTGCGCCGGTCCAGCGCGTGAACATGGAACCAAGCGAAGATGACGCCGTGGTTCAACCACCCTCGCAGGGTCGTAATCAGACGGACATCGACGAGCTCGCAGCCCGCACGGCAGCGATGCGGTTGGAGAGTGCCGCGTCGCCGGCGCCGCAGTCTCCCGGCCTGAGGCTTCAGATCCCAAACCCCTTCGATCCAGCAGATGGCTCCGAGGCCGACGAGGCCATGCCGACGGTCAGCCCCGTGTCCGGTGGACAGCGTGTGGCTGCAGCACCGGCGCTCCGGCAGCCCCCGCGGTTCGCAGGCAGGACAATGCAAGATCGAAGAGACTTCATGCGTCATTACGAGACGTATCTGACCGCAATTAACGCCCTCCAGACGCAGTGGGGTGGCGCCTTCGCAATGCCCGTCGGTGCGTGCATCGAGTCGAAGACGAAGCGCATGGTGGCGCGTTACGAATTCAACCTCGCTCCTCATCTCGTCGGAGAAGAACAGTGGATTGAGTACTTTAAGCAGGCGAATGCGCCCTCCCACGTGGACTACGCTTCGGTTGATGAAGCGATGAAGAAGCTTCGCATGAAGACTACGTGGCCCGAGCCGGAGAGCAAAATGATGAGCCTCCAGGCGGACCTGGAGACGATCCTGTACCAGTTTAACTTGACTGAAGTGGCCTTTGAGCATGAGCAGCGTCGTATCGTGAAGTACTTGGCGAACGCGCTGGCGCCGCCGAGCTTCAAGTCGGTAATTATGACCAAGCTGATGCTCCAAGAGAACAAAAGGTACAAGAATGAAGTGGTACCATTCTGCTCCTGGGTGACGCTGCTCGTGCGGGAGTTTATGACTTGGGAGCGCGCTGCCCAAACCGCGTCATCACCGGACCCGACGTCGCAAACACAGCAACCTCGTGGCTCCGGTCGGGGTCATCAGGGTGGACGAAGTGCTGGCGCTGGCCGAGGCGGGCGTGGAGGTCAGAGCGGACACAATCGGCCTGATGGTGGCCGCGAAGGTCGCAATCACCAAGATGGAGTTGGGTCAGGACCCCCCCCCCCCCCCCCCGTGGCTCCTGTAGCAGCGGGCAACGACCCGAGACCCACACGAGGAACTTGTCTGAAGTGTAACTCGGCTGACCACCAAGTGCGTGGCTGTCCGAGGAGCCAGCCCGGTGAAGCTGCGCATCTGCTGAAGGCAAGGCGCGAACAGCGGGACGCTGCACGAAACATGGGCATTTGTATGTTCGATGTCGTTGACGCCGATGGGCATTCTCCTAAGGCGAATGGTGTTAATGTGGATCATGGAACAGTTGAGATGGTGTTGCAGTTGTTGCAATCCTCTTGGACTCCGGGGCGGATACATCTCTGGTGGGTCGAGGTGTGCTTGATGCCCTCGAACAAGCGGGCAAATCGGTATCTGTCCGCTCTGTCGACGAAGTGCAGCTGAATCCCGTTGGCGGACAGAGTATTAATGTGAGCCGCCAGGCGACGTTCGGGGATGTTGTGATCACCGCCTCCGCCGGGCCATTGATGTTGCGCAATTTGACGTGTTACGTTGAAGAGGAGAATGACTCAAAGGATCTGACGGTAGGTCGGCCTATCATGCACATCCTAGGTTACTCGACAGATAAGCTGTTGGTAAAGGCAAGAGAGGTGAACTCAGAGTGGGAGCTTTCGCCGACCGAGTTGGAAAGTGACAACAGAGGAGAAACGCCGACTTTAAGCTGTTACGCGTGATCCACCTGAAGTGGAAGCCGACGCGGACACTGTTGAACGACATAAAATGAGAACGGCGCTGCTAAGCATGCGCCCGACGTCACTGAACGACGCGATCCGGTTCTTGGAGAAAAAGGTTGAGGTGGCCGAGAAAATGGACTTAACTCTCGATGGTTGCGCCAAACTGCGCGCCATCCTGCGTGTGAGGGTCGACTGTTTTCGCGTTGAATTTGGAAACGACCCTCCCGTTCGCGTTGAGCCTATGCAAGTGCGTCTAAAGGCCGGTGTGCGTCCAGTGAGAGCGCAGCCTCGCCGTTATTCTCCGAACGACCGATTTCTTAGACCGCCATACTGCAGCGCTGCTTGCGCACGGGCTCGTGTTCAAGAATCACAGAAGCAGGTGGGCATCAGCGCCGAGAATTGTTCGCAAGCGAGAGCAAGAAACTGACCCCACGGCGGATCCGAGAATGACCATCGACACCAGAAGTGTTAACGAACGTACCGATCCGATGCCGTGGCCGATACCCGTCCTGGTTGTGGTCCTGGGAGAGCTTGAGGGAGCCCGGGTGTACTTCGTTCTCGACTGGTTCAGGGGCTTTTGGCAACTGCCTTTACACCCCGACTCGCAAGTGCTGTATTCATTCGTGACGCATCGCGGCATCTACACTCCGACTCGTGTGCCCATGGGGGCAACAGATGCGGTTGCCTATTGTCAGGGGGTAGTGGAGGGAATCTTTGGAGATCTGCTTGGTGATGGCATACTGGCCTGGGTCGACAACATCCTCGGCTACGCTGAAAGTGAAGACGCATTGTTGGTCCTACTTGATAAGGTCCTGGCACGTTGCGAGTCGTACGGCCTAAAGCTTCACGCAAAGAAGTGCGCGTTCTTCGCCACTGAGGTCAAGTGGAGTGGGCGCATTATTTCGGCGCAAGGGGTTAAGCACTGCCCAGAACGGGTACAAAGTCTAGTGGACATGCAGTTGCCACAGACTGGAGCGGACTTGCAGCAATTCCTTTGTGGCGCCAACTAGATGCAGCAGAGTATCCCGGAATACACTCGCATATCGGCGGTCCTGTATGACACCCTCGAGCGTGCAGCCAAGGTCAGCGGATCAAGGAAGAAGAAAATGCTGGCTAAGGTCAATCTCGTAGACGTGGCTTGGGGTGCACAGGAGACTGCTGGATTCGAGAACGTTCGTCAGGCGCTGCTGCGCATGGTGCCCTTAGCCCACCCAAGTCCATCGAGCGAGGTCTGTTTATACTCCGATGCCTGTCCGGACTTCTGGGGCGCAGTGGTCACCCAGCTGGAGTCGAACGAGGTCCAGCTGCCGCTGGAAGAGCAGCATCATCGGCCGCTTGCGTTCCTGAGCGGGAGATTCGTTGGAGCAGCGGTGAGGTGGCCCACCATTGAAAAGGATGCCTTCGCCATCATTGAGTCGACCCGCCGGCTAGAATACTTGCTGCTGAGGCCAAAGGGGTTCCGACTGTTCACTGATCATCGGAATCTGGTCTACATCTTCGACCCCTTTGCGACAGACAGCGCCATGGCACGATACCAGGCCGATAAGCTGCAACGCTGGGCTATGTCCCTCCTCGCGTTTCGGTATGTGATAAAGCACGTGCCTGAAAAAATCAACGCATGGGGAGATCTGTTGTGCCGCTGGGGAGCTGGGCCTGCACTGAAGCAGGAACGTACTTCAAGACGAGTCGCCCGGCTTGCGGTAGTGCAGCGCGTCTCACCTTTAGAAGACCCCGAGTTTGTTTGGCCTGCGGAGACTGAGATTCGTGCGCTCCAGCAAGTGGCCCGTGACGACAACTCTGATTTGCAAGGCGCTCAATGGAGTGAGCAGCGCCAGCTTCTACTAACTGCTGCTGGTCAGGTGTGGATCCCAGGGGATGCTGTCGACATGCAGCAGCGACTCTGTGTGGTAGCCCACGCTGGGGCCAGTGGCCATCGAGGTTCTCGAGCCACAACGCAAGCGTTAGAGACCGTGTTTTACTGGCGCACCATGGCGAAGGACGTCGCCGAGTTTGTAGCAGGCTGTCTGCACTGCATGGCTACGGCTAGCGGACGCATTCCGCGCCCGTTTGGTGAGACGTTGAAGGCGACGAAGCCGAACGAAGTCCTGCACTTCGACTACCTGACCATGGTTGAAGGTGAAGGCGCCGTTAAGTGCATTCTCGTACTGAAGGACGTGATGAGCGGCTATGTTGAGTTGATAGCGTGCCTTCAAGCGAACTCGGACAACGCGTATCACGGACTACAAGATTGGTTCAAAAGGTTCGGCGTCGTTCGACAGTGGGTCTCGGACCAGGGGGCCCACTTCCGCAACCAAGTTGTGGAGAGCCTGCAGCGTGCGTTAGGCGCCCACAATCACTTCACGACCTCGTATACCCCATGGGCAAACGGGACTGTAGAGGTCGTGAACCGTGAAGTTTTGAAGAGCATCAAGGCCTTGTTGAGAGAGCGAAAGCTACCTGTCAGGGACTGGCCTGCGGTACTGCCCGTGGTGCAGTCCGCTTTGAACGGAATGCCAGACGATCGACTTGGTGGCAAGTCACCGCTTACAGCGTTTACAGCGTTACCGGGTGGCGCACAGCTGCAACATATTCTTCACCCGCGTGATCCCGCAGACACGACCGTGCAGTGGGTGAACCAGGAGATTCTAGCTCATCTGTCGAAGGTTCGAGCCGCCCTGGATGGGATGCACGCAGAAATGGTTGACGCCAGCGATAAGCGTCGCCGGGCGGCACGTGCGCGACACGAACGCCGCCAAGGTGTCAAATTGCACAAATTCAGTGAAGGTGATTTCGTTCTGGCGGCAACAGCAACTGGCCGGAGCGGCCACAAGCTCGCGTTGGTTTGGCGTGGACCCAAGAAGCTGGTGCGCGCCTTGAACGACTATACTTTCGAGGTTCAAGATATCGTAGCCCCTTTCGAGGTTTCTATCCGCCATGCATCGGGGTTGCAGCTGTACCGCGACGCCGCTCGCGGCAGCGTTGAGGAGCTGCAGGAGCAGGCCATCTTCGGTGAAGGAGGGCAGCTCGTTGAGGCGCTCCAGGCGTGTCGCCTCAGCCCTGACACTCATCGGTGGGAAATTCTTGTGAAGTGGTTCGGGCTTGACGAAATTGAAGCGTCCTGGGAACCGGCCGAGGTGATTGTTTGAAGCGTTCGTCACAGCGTCGCCGGGGGACCCGCAGCTGGCGCGCCTCGTTACGGCATTGGAATCAACTGACCGTCAGCGTCGGGTGCCAGCTACTCGACGCCTGCCCCACCGTCGTGCCGTTCGCACACGTCCGGTCGCTCACCCGCAGTATCCTTCTCAGATTGGAGGGGGAAGTGATCTGTCCGGGTGCCTGCATCTAGCACCCGACAGCTGGAGGTCCAGGTTCGCAACTGTGATCGCCTAGAGGTCCAGACGGCCGATTCAGATCTGCAGCTTTCCCGTAGGAGAGGTAGCTAGAAAAAGAAAGACAAACCATAAAAAGCAAAGACAGTTTGGAACTTGCTCAGCAGAGAGCAAGCGGCTCGGCAGAGAACCGCACGATACACCAGCAACGCCGTATAGCAAAAAAGCCTGTAATTTTATACGAAGCAGTAGTTGTTCGCCCCACGGGCTCATCACAATAACGCGTCTGATGCGTTTCCATTCTTGCTCCGTCCCCTCAGCCGCCTTAATGCTCTGTTCAGTCCATTTTGATGTTCGCTTATCCCTCTGCTCCATGCCTTTCCTTATCATTGCCGCTGCAACCGCTCTTTATACCCCCTTCTTTTGCGTGTCCAGCGTCTTCAGCCCGCCCAAAGACACACTAGTCTTCTCATGGCGTGGTGCGAGTGCACGGCTTTGATTGTGATTTCCGGGTCAAGATGCGTTTGAAAAGGTGTAGCATGCCATTGACAGGACGTATGATTGGGGGACCTAGTATACTCGTTGAAATAATGCACTCTGTCTTATCCGTTTTGCGCGTTGTGATGATGGCTGGGTGGTATGTTGGGATGGCGTGTAGCCGACGGTCTCACTTGTGTTGTTCTCGTAAAGCGATTCTCGGAAATTTTGACACTAACAGCATAGCAATCTTTTCCAGTCTAAGTTCGTCCAGCGAATTTTTGACTTTCTTCGTTGCTTAAAAAATTAACTGTCTCGATGATGTTCTCGTCCAGCTTACAATGTATTTTACCATATCTTGCGAGTTGTACTTCCTCCCAATAGCCTCTCCCAAAGTAGTCCATGTTCCTGCTGGAGTCCAAATATGCAACCCTTTCAGCGAGGCATAAGGTAACCTGTTGGTGTGATTGTCCCCTGATATTAATTCTTCTGCTGTGTGCATATTGCTACGAGCGTATTCCCGTATGCCATCGCGCGAAATTACAACCTTCCTGCTAGCCCAACTCAGTGTAGTTTCCACAGCGCTAGCTGCTGCTTTGATCCATTGTTTTGTGGTATTCGACGCATGATGAAGGTTGTCCGGGCACCCTGCGTGGCATATGAGCTCTCTACCTGTTCTCCATAAACTGCTCAATCGTTTCACTCCTGCCGTCGTTAGTGATATATGGGTTGGCGTGATGTAGATTGCGGGGGCCAGGTCGGGCCGTTTTTGGTTACATAGCACGTCTCCTACAACGTGTGACTGCAGCGTTCCCGTCTCAGCCTATTTACTGACTGTATCGGCCGCCATTGCGTACAACTCAGCTTTCACATCAGAGTACTGGGGCGAGGAAGTAGTACGGTTGCTTACTGAGATCTTGTCCTCGATACAATTGATTGTGACGTTGCTCTTGGAGTTGCCTCAAAGGATAGCACAGGACTTGGCTTACGTGCTACTACCAACGTTGTAATCAGTCGTGGCGATGCTGGTGGAGCTTGTTCCGCCTGGTAATGAGCGCAGTTGGTGAAGTGGCTCGCGTAACTGCGTGCTCTGCCGATGATTACTTTGGGCGGGGTGGTGGCCAAGTCCTTGTCGTGCGCAGCCCTGCAGAACCTACACTAGCGGTAGCCATAGCCTCCTCCAGCCTTCCCCAACTCTGGCAATAGCTTGAAATGTCTAGCCTCTTGGGCTTGCGGGCGACCTGGTGTCATCTTTTACTCCTTTGTGAAGCGAAGTTTTACAGTGTGAGGCTAAGATGCATTTGGTCAAATCCGGCCCGACTCGGCCATGGCCGTATGGCCTAAATCACTCATCAAAATCACGTTTCGGTCATCGATTGGCCGAAATATTAAGTCTCTACTGCCAACACTGCAACAAGGGGGCATACAACTTATACCCTGTAAAATAGTCGGGGGTAACAAAATATGTACTACACGTAGTACAGAGACCCCTCTCAATAAGCGCGCGCCGTCAATTTGAATATCCCTATATTTCTGATCGGTGATGCAAAATAAGACAGTTAAGATGGTCTTGCATATCTCTAATCCCTCCGAAATCGATTCGGTGCCATATCTCTGCTTATTAACAGAGATCTCTGTACTTCACTGTGTGTCAGGTTACGATTCTGGACATGATTAGTCGACGCCTTGCGACCTCCATAAACATCCTGTCGGATACTAGGCACGATGTGTACCCACACAATACGACGATGGCCAGTTCTAACAGAAAAATCACCGACCGTACCACGTAGCCCACCACTCAGGCAATCTTCCTACACCGACGACAATCGTGGCCGCAGTTTCTCTCTGGCCAGCTCGGGAGCGAGCGAGTGCCCCCAGTCAAACATTGCACGATGTACCCTCACAGCTCGCTTCGACTCCAGACGAGTGACCACCACTCCCCGCGCTGTCGCTTCCCTGACCCTCGCCGGCTCAACGCCGCTGCCCTTCTCGAGAATCAGATAAAAGTCGCTCGTCCTCAGAGGCGGCGTTTCGCAGATCTGTTGACTTTTCCGTGGCTGGGATGGCTTTTCGTCTACGCGTTCGTGCAGTTCTGCTTCTCCGTGTGTCGGTGTCTAGCACTGAAAGCACTAGTGATAATGTATGGGACTCCGGGCGACTACACGCCGGGCGTCAAGGCAGCAGTTTTGAGTCTTGGCTTCTTGGAGGATTTCGTGTGTACGACGTACCTGGCGATTGCGTTATGGATGTTTGATAAGCTCAAGGTCAGAGAAAGGTGCGAGCAAAGGATCGGAGCGCACGCTAAACTTGTTGGAAATATCGCAACGTTTGGTGCTTCGTTGATGCTGTTCCTCGCTGTGATGGCGCCTTTTACGATGGACATGTTGCTGGTGGTTTCTCGAGATATGAGGTTCACGTTTGGACTTTTGGCTACTTTGATACGAGAGAGGAAGCACCTGAAGGACGCCCCGATATCGAACGAAGAGATTTGGAATTCCTACGTGACTGCAGCGGCCATGATGACTGCTGCGATGATCTTTGCCCTCGTGCGTACATGTGCTAGCTGGGCGGATCTAACGCTATGGAACCCAACGCACCTCGTGTCGTCGACAAAAACCGCAAATGGTGTGAAATATACGAAGGTGGAACTTGAGGAAGGCACCGACAGCTCGACTAATGATGAAGAATTGGACAAGCTCTCGCCCCTGAGTGGAAGGCGCACAGATACGCAGCTAACCTACTACCGGATACTACGAGTAGCGATCGTGTTGATGGGTATAGTGTTTGTTCCCGCAACAGCAGTGGCACTTCGGAGTGCTTGCTCGCCTTTGGTCGCATACTCGGCACTGAACGCGACACTGAATGAGTTATTTGGGCACGCGTTCCAGCCTGACCCCATAGAGATGAATGGAATCGGCACCAGACTGGAGGCGGTGAAGTATATCGACGAAAGGGAGCAATATGACCGTTTTTCGGATAACACTCTTTACCGACGCACCACAGGCTTTCAGGGAGATCTCGCTTTCAACGTCACAATTGATAGCGACAACCCGCCCAACGTCCTAGTCATCGGAGTGGAGTCTTTTCGGTATCGAGATTCACGGTACCTTGTCGGAGATGAGGACCCATCCAACTTGTTCAAGGGTACGAATATGACCATTACACCGAATTTTGACCGCTGGGCAAAGCGTGGGGTAGCGCTGCGCAACATTTGGTCGAGCATTCCTACGAGTCGGTCACTCGAGAGCTTACTTTTCGGTCAAGTCCCGTACAACAGCAACGTGGACACTGGAATTACAGGTGGCAAAAGGAATACGAAGCTGTCTGGCTTGCCCCAGCTCTTCAAGGACAAAGGGTACCGAACTTTCTTCACGACGGGGTCTTCTGTTACATTAGACAACTGGGATGTGTTCCTCCCAACGCACGGGTTCGACGTGGTCTGGGATGACAAGAGCATAAAAAAACTAGCTCAAAGAGATATGGGCATCATGCGGGACGAGTGGGATGGCGACGAGCATAGAGGGTTGAATTGGGGTGTTCACGACGACCTGAGCTTTCAGATTCTAGGAGACTTGCTCGTCAAGAAGATCACCCAGCAGCGAGAGCGAATGGCCGACGGCGAGAAGAAGAAGCCGCTGTTCCTCACGCACTATACCATCTCGAGTCATGAGCCGTACGATTCCGTGCCGAGATGGTACACCGAGTCCAAAAAGCCCGACTTCTCTCCGATGTACGAAGGTGAGAAGCATGAAGAGATGATCAAACGGTATATGGAGTTGCGGTATTTTACCGACATGGAGCTGGGGAAATTCATGGACCGCATGAGCAAGGAGGGCGTTCTAAACGATACCGTGGTGGTGATTGTGGGCGACCACGGCCAGGCGCCCGAAGCTGACGTTTCCAACGCGCATGAAGAATCGGTGACGCGTGTTCCAGCCGCCATCGTTGCCGAGGGGCGACTGGGAGATGCTGTGGGGCTTGTGATTGACGATGCGGCCGAGCAGTATGATCTTCTAAACACGCTCGCCGATATCATTGGGCTACCCGAGAAGGGATTTTTGCAGAACGGTATTGGGCGCTCCTTGAAGCGTAAAAATCCCTTCGGTGAGCGCTCAATCTTCAGCAACGACCCGATTCGCAAAATGTCGATTGTACGTGGCCACCAGCGTCTCCGCTACGACGATGTGTCTGAGGCGGTCATGCTGCACGATATTGAAAGCGATTATCACATGAGGAAGGACCTGTTTCAAGGACTCACGCCAGAAGAGCAGGCTGAATGGAAAACCCTCCGAGATGACGGCCGTCGCATCACTGCATACTACAAGAAGCGTTGGGACGATAATTGTTTGCTCGCTGTCAAGTGCAGCTAGCGGCTTACAAGAAATACTGCCTCTTTTGTTAATATATAGTTTTGTACTGATAGTTTTGTACTGATGTTGTGTCCGTGTTAGTTAGAACAACCACGTTTCGTGGCAAGAGGGAAGTAAAGACAGTGTTGGAGCTTGGAAGCAAATAGCTTCAAAACGTCACCAGGTTCGCTGTTGAGTGGTGAATGTTGGTGCTGGCTCCTGTACAAGGTGCTTTATTTTCCTTCACATTTACGCAAAATTGTTGATAGAGCTCTGCAAGCGGCTCTCTTATCACTTCATATATTATAAACGAAGATTTCACCCCATCCCCGCATGTGGCAACGGCGGTATGAACACACCCTGGTAAACTCTCATCGATTCAAAGTTCATGCACTCAGGAAAAAAAAAACGATTCGTGCTTAAGCAGCTCCAGCGTAAATGTGAATTATATTATTCTGACAACGAGGACATCCGGCCTCTGTTACTTGAAAAGGCTTGCAATTGCAAATCATTAGCTGCATTATCTGCCGGTGAGCTCTTGTCGGAAAATGCATTCGGCCAACTGCTAGCGCGTTTGCTTGATGCTACCTGACTGAATTTACCAGCACGACGTATCGTTCTTCTAGGATAATGGAGCTTGGCTATGCGTCGAGTTTTGTTGCGCGTGTCAAATGGGAACGCTTTCCTTGTATGCATGTACTTATCGACTGAAGGCCATTTCTTGGGCAAGCACAGCGACAACTCCACAATGTGTTAACCAACTGGACGCGAGACGAGTCTCGACGTTGCTTTTGTGAGTGGTTTCGTCGGAGCCACAGCAGCTTGAGGCAAAGAAAAGTCAAAGAGTAGCTTATACGTATGGTGATTTTCTTGTGGCAACGAAGATTCGAGGAGTAAGAGTCTTACTTTTGAATGAAAACTACACATCTGTTTCCTGTGCAACACAACAAGGACGACTGTACCGTAATCTTTGCCATCACAAAAGGTCGTAAACAGGAAATGTGAGGTCTTCCACCTCGACTCGTGAGCCATGAGAACATCGACGAAGCTCTAACTTACCGATACGGTACGCCCCGTGTCCGACTCTCATTCCTGCAACGGTGACACGATTTGGCGTAAAGCGAGATGCACAACTGTGTATAAATGTATATTGCGGAAGAGCGTAAAAATCCTCAAACTTTGAATGAAAACCTCACAATACAATCGGAAATCCCAAACAAGTCAAAGGAATCGAACACTTCAGGAGAGAAAGGAGGAAACACAAGCCTCTATGGTCGGCATCATCGTAGAGGAGGTCAATTTGAGTTTGGATTTTAATACCGAGCACTACAGGACTAAGAATCCCCAGCGCTGCTAGGGTGAATTCCTGGCGAAGTTCCAATCATGCGACTGAGACGAGACCCTCAGAACTACAAGCACCGTAATGAGATCGTGAGGTACGAACAGCACTTTCCTTTGAGTCTTGGGCATCAAGACTCTTGGGTCAACACCCGGACAGTAGAGGAGCGACTGACAGGTGTCCGATCTCAGGATTGCTAGGCCCAATCCCAATCATGATCATCATGTCTAGAACCGAGCGATTTCAAAGGCGAAACTTGACGCACTTCTCGTTTCGCCGCCAGACTCACACCTCGACAGTGACAATGAACCGCGCGTTTGCTATCGTTCTAGGCATCAGCTCGCTTGCTGCGGCGAGAGGTGATTCCATCGTCAAATCTACCTACTCGGGCTCCAATGGTTTGAACGACCTCGCCAAGGCTGCAGGCAAGTACATGGGGACAGCGGTGGACCAGGATATGAAAGATTCGGCCGCACTCAAAGTTCTCAAAAATGCCCATGACTTTGGCATGCTCACCCCTGGTAACTCCATGAAGGTACGCAACGACAGTATTCCGTGTGGCGGCATCGTGTTGTAACGTCGTACATGGATGTTCTGCATTACTCGTAGTGGGATGCCACCGAAAAAACGCAAAACGTGTTCTCGTTCGACTCTGGAGACGCCGTCGTTGCTCTTGCCAAGGAAATGGGCGCCAAAGTCCGCTGCCACACGCTAACCTGGGTATGTTTTTCCTTCTCCATTCATATGTGGATGTTGGGTCAGCTCACTCTTTATTTTGTTCTTGTATCTAGCATTCCCAAACTCCTCAATGGATCCAGAGCCTCAGCAAGGAGAAGATGCTAAGTGCGTTGGAAAACCACATTACGAAGGTCATGACCCACTTTGGAGACTCGTGCTACGCGTGGGATGTGGCCAACGAGGTCATGGGAGACAACGCGCAGATGCGCGACTCGTTCTGGTACACGACGACGGGAATGGATTTCCTATCCACCGCTTTCAAGACCGCCAACTCCGTCAAAAAGTCGCTCGGGCTCAAGACCAAGTTGTACTACAACGACTACAACACCAACACTATCAACGCCAAGTCGACTGCCGTGTTCAAAATGATCAAGGGCCTGCTGGACGATGGCATCACCGTCGACGGTGTTGGGTTTCAATCCCACTTTGGCTATGCTGACACGGCTTCGAGCGCCGACCAAGTTGCCAACTTCGAGCGCTTCACTGCTCTCGGATTGGATGTTGCTCTCACTGAAGTCGACGTCACTGCGAGCTCGTCCGCGCCATCTGCAGAGGAGCAAGCACAGCAGAGCGACGTGTACAAGAACACGGTTGCGGCTTGCAAGCAGGTGAAGAAGTGCGTGGGCGTCACGATCTGGGGCTACGACGACAACTATTCGTGGCTCAGCACGAAGGCTCCGCTGCCGTGGTACCAGCCTGGCGGGGCGAACTCGGCTCTGGTGCGTAAGTCGCTGTATGATGGAATTGTGGCTGGCTGGGGTGGCTCCAGCTCCGGCTCGAAAACGTCGAGTAGTGAGACAAACAGCACCTCACCAACTCCGACTCCTACAAGCGGCACAAACACCCACAGCTGGGGCTTCGGCACGACCAATGCTAACACTCCGTAAACGATAGCACCTTCGAGCGGCAGTAACAACCAAAACTGAGATGTCTGTGCGCTCAAGTCAACAAACCTCCTCGTGAAGGAACAACCACCGATTGATTGGTATGTCATTCTGTTGTCATGAATTGTAGCGTAATACAAACCAAGTTGCTGTCCGCTGTTTAGTGCATTCACCTGGCATAGCAACAGATAGCTGAATCGTTCCCTTTCTATCATAATGTTGCTGTGAGCTGGGGACGATGGATTTTTCCGCAAAGCATAATCATTTGGGCGAAACGGGACAACAATCATTGGGAGTTGCCTGCTTGCTCCGTCATTCTCACATCGCCATCGCGCCCAGCACTTGCCATCTCACGCAACTCGCTATGACGACCACCACGCTCGACTCACCCAGCACACCGGAGTTTGATCGGGCTCCTGTAATGGAGCACTTCAAGCAGTCAGGATCGACCAGACAACTTAACACCCAGCCGAGCTTACCAATGCTGGGTACCGGTGCGAAGCAATACTCCCAG
The DNA here is from genome assembly GCF_020800215.1 of Phytophthora ramorum. Taxonomy (NCBI): domain Eukaryota; phylum Oomycota; class Peronosporomycetes; order Peronosporales; family Peronosporaceae; genus Phytophthora; species Phytophthora ramorum. The sequence continues at coordinate 1,056,962 of NW_027150648.1, forward strand.
GACACGTTGCAATGGGAACCGACGCCAGAGTCTACGGGTAACTACGTGAACGGCGCTCGGCACGCCCATCCTCGAACAGATGACGCAGACACTGGCCAATTGTCAGTGTTTCAGAAACTCGTGAGCCTTGTGTGCTGCTGCAGACGATAGATATGAATTAACAACCTCGCTGAGCGAGTTCTGGACATTAAAGCGAAGAACACGAGCACGAAGCTCAATGTATCAAACTTGCCGCCGTGAGGTTTCAATCCAATATTGACAGAATTTCTTGCTCGGATTTGTTCTCCCTAGTGTTTCAAGACGGTGTCATGCGCGTACGATGCAACGTATGCAGGCAAACCACTGCAAGTCTTAACGCCAGTCTAGCGAAGAAGAAGTCAGGGACACGCTAATCGATCTAGAGGCGAGAACGAGAGCAATTTTTCGATCAGTTGGAGTAAAAAAAATGCTCGACGTCTGCAGGAGACATTCGGAACCTTCCACCCCGAAAGATGGAGGGTGGCGCAACCGAATTGTTGTACGAAAGATGCGTGAGCTTGAAGCTGAACGTCTAGAGCTGGTTCGACATGAGTCCCAGTTAAAACTCCAGCCACTTCGCCTCGACGAGCAAAAGCACAGCGTGAGGCACTCAAAGCCTTCCCATTTAAATTCAAGCAGAAGAAGTTAGTATCAAGCACCGTAGGCTAGATGCTCCAGCCATCTTCGAGCAATTCGAGGGTGCATCCAGTGGAACACGCGTATTAGCAACCGACCTCGCGCTTCTCTCGAGATTCTCGAGTCGAGATCAGATGATCGGGTTTCTTGAATTGGAGGCACTGCAACGAGTTACAAGCTCGCAACTTGGTATGAGTGCAAGTCAAAGCAAAAAAATACTGAAATGATCGTCAAAGCGGATGTTCGAATTGTGCCAATCATGACTCCGCAATGTTTTGCCAACAAGAACCTCAACGTTGGATATTCAGCATGTCAATATGCCCCGCCACACCTTGTTGAAAGATTCTCGAAAGTCAAAATCCGAGTCGAAGAACGATCTTTGCAGGAATGCACATGGAGTTGAAGTTCGTGCGACTCCCACGTGTCCTCTGAATCCCCGAAACAGATGAGGTTTTGCCAATTGCAACCGTTCAGATTTGAATTATGCGCGCAAAGTGTCAAACTCGATGAAATGATTTGATCAAATTAGAGAGGATTAATGGATTACGTAAGCCACATTGCGACTTGACGATGCACGTCCTTCGCCATCGACTCGAAGGCACAGCAGCAGCCACCGGGTGCGTGCTCTTCAGCTGTAGCCTCCTTACTTCTCTGCGTCTAATTCACCATCCAGTGTTCGTTAATCGTCCACCACCTCCACCAGCATTTTAAGCCCCAAGATAGTCGCCTCCAACTCTTGATCAAGTTTAACGTCCTCCAATGTCGTCGCTGCGGCTTCGGAACAGCACCCTCGAATCCCCAGCTCAACCGTATATCGGCGTGTCAACACCCCGAAGTGGCTCCTACAACGAAAGTTCTCCCAAAAATGATACTCAAACGACGCACAAGACGGAAACTCCACGCCTGACGCTCGAGTGGCGCTCACTGCAACTGGAAGTGCCAATGCAAAATCCCCAGACCAAGGAACCGCAGCAGAAAGTGATTCTGGAGGCCATGAGCGGCGTAGCTCGACCGGGTGAACTTTTGGTCGTCATGGGGCCTTCCGGAGCTGGTAAAAGCTCGCTCCTCGACTGTGTCAGCGGTCGCAACACTGCAATCCAGGGGCGAGTGACGGTCAATGGATCGCCGTGGAGCAAAGAGCTGAAACGATTCGCGGCGTACGTGATGCAGGAGGATTTATTCCATGCCACGTTGACGGTGAGGGAACATTTGGCCTTACAGGCGAGGTTGAGGATGAGTGGGTCTTTCTCGAGGGAGCAGTACCTGGGAAGAGTTGATACGTTGTTGGAGGAGTTTGGGTTGGCCAAGAGCAAGGATACGCTCATTGGAGGGTGGATGCGGCGCGGCATTTCAGGTGGGGAGAGGAAGAGGTTGGCGTTGGCGACGGAATTGCTGACGAACCCGTCGGTGCTCTTTGCGGACGAACCGACGTCGGGGCTGGATAGTTTCATGGCCAAGTCGGTGGTGCAGCAACTGCGACGACTTGCTGTGAACGAGGGGCGAACTGTGGTTACTACGATTCATCAGCCGTCGTCTGAAGTTTTTGCACTTTTTGATCGACTGGAGTTGCTGGCGGATGGTTCGACGATTTACCAGGGACGAGCAGCAAATGTGGTGGAGTATTTTGCAAGATGTGGGTATGAGTGCCCGACGTTTATGAACCCGGCCGACTACTTTATGGAGAAGATCGTGGTGGTGGACGCTGACACGGATGAGGCTGGTGTTGAGCGGGTTCGCGCCTTGAAACATGCTTGGAAGGATCAGCACAATAGCGCAATTGAAGTTGTGAATCCTCAAGACGTCAATAGCTCTGGCAATGTTGCATCACCTGCTAGCTCGAGCACGGAGACATTAAACTTCGAGGACTCGCGGGCCTCCGTGTGGGGTCAAATCCACGTGCTGGCGACGCGCAATGCGTTGAGGCTGCTACGCGACAAAACAGCGCTGAGACTCCAAAGCGTGCAGACTTTGGTGACGACGCTGCTCGTTGGTATCATCTTCTTCCAGCTGACACTGGACCAGCAAGGCGTGTCGAATTTCTCCGGAGCATTCTTCTATATTGTGACGGAGCAAGTCTATGGAGCCTCCATGCCGGCCATCATGTCCGTGCCCATGGAACTCCCTATCGTTTATCGTGAGTACGATATTGGCATTTATTCCGTGGCGTCCTGGTATGCCGCCAAGAACCTGTGCGAGCTGCCTCAGCAGATCGTTCTGCCAATCATCAGCTTACTTCCGCTGTATTTCTTGGTCGGTATTGGCCACGACTTCAGCATGTACATCCAGATGCAAGTCGTGATGATTCTGCTTCACAGCTCCTGTGTAGCGTTCGGGTACTGTATTTCGTGTGTGTGTCGGCGAATCGACATTGCTCCTCTTGCAGGCAACATCGTGCTCATGCCTCTGCTGCTTCTCGGTGGTCTCTTCATCGACCCGAGCGACGTTCCTGGGGTTCTACGCTGGGTCCAGTACATTACACCTTTCCGGTACGGTTATTACGGGCTCATGCGCGTTTTCTGGAGACGTGTTGATGAAATCTCCTGCGATGATGTCGCTGTCGGTGAGACTTGCACGGCCCGAACAGGCCTCGACGTGCTGGCCAACAAGGGCATTTCCAACAGATCCGTCGCGTCCGATTTGTGGTTTCTGCTCGCATTGAGTGTCGGTTTTCGTGTGATAGGCTACGTCGCATTGGCAATCAACGTTGGAAAGCGAAAATAAAGTGCGGACGGAGCAATTAAAACATCCAATTTTGACTACATTCAATTAGCGTGGTTACACTCGTCGCATTTAGTGCCCCAGCCCAAGAACGGAATGGGCCAGGACCACCAGAATGCAAGTTTCGGTTGCAAGTTTTAAAGCACATCCCATGGGCCATGATTGGTTTTCGTTTCAAACGGACAGCTTGCGAAGCTACTTATCGCCTCCTTCTTTCGTTCTGGTGGTCTGCTCAGCAAACCTACATGAAGAGCTGCTCTATCAGTTCCAATTTCCACGCATCGAGTCTAAGCCAAACAACATCAACTGCACGCTACCTGTTGAGACTCACTATGGTGCGGTTCACAAGTGTCCTTTTGGCAATCTCGCTCGCCTCCTCGTCAATGGTGGTCGCTCCTGTCGTGGGTTATGCAACTTTTGTGACCAGAGTTCCCAACGGGGCGAAGGTTACGGGGGTCAAAGCTATTGGCCACATTAACGTCAGCGGTGGTGGAGCGCCGAACAATTTCGGCACGGACTTCAATGCGATGGGAGCAGCTTGGACTACCGACCTTTGCAAAACTGATTCAGACGGCGACGGGCAGACGAACGGCGAGGAGCTGGGAGATCCGTGTTGTGAATGGGATACAACGACTGCAATCTCGCTTCGTTGGACCGTGGGGGTATCCAACCCTGGAGACGGGACCAGCACAACGAACGCTGCGCTGCTGGCTTCCGTAGATTGCTCTAAATTGAGCAGCAGTTCGAGCTCCGAGGACTCAGCGAGCACTTCCGGTAGTGCTGGTAGTACTACCCCGATCATGGCGGGTACGTCTGGTTCTTCGACTCTCGCCATTTCATCTACCGCTGGCCTCATGGCACTGTTAGTCGCGCTAGGTGCTTAAAGTTGCGGAGGGGATACAAACTACAAAGGCATTATCACTATGTTCTTTGATCAATCTTCACGTCCTTAAGTAAACGTCGAAATCAGAGTATCCCTGCATTGTGTCCCCGGCACCATGTCCAAACATCAGAAAACAAGCGCATCAGGATGACCACTGCAAGCTCTTTTACCAGGTGCAGCTTCGCGTTTGATTGGGCTGTCCACGTTGAAGCAAAAATACGTGGTCACGCCAAACTCACGTTAGCCACACAATGTCGCCACTTTTGTTCTCGACCAATCAGCGCGCTCAGAACCCAATCCAAGCCATTTCGACACCAAAGGCTCCAATATGCCGTCACTTGCGCTGCTTGTGGCCCTGATTCTGGGTCTGCACCTCGTCTCTCCGGCCAGCGGATGCTCGGACTTCCTACTGTCAGCTTCGGCCTCGTCTCACAGCGTCGTAAGTGGCCGCTCCATGGACTTCCAGGCGGATCTGGACTCGGCGCTCGAAGTGATCCCGAGAAATACCCATTTCCAGGAGCTCCCGGTGTCGGGGTGCTCCAATTGCCCAGATTTTGAGTGGAGAACGAAATTGGGCTTCGTGGCGGCCAACATTTATGGGCTCAATGTGGCAGCTGACGGCCTCAATGAGGCCGGACTCTCTGCCGCATGGCTCTATCTGGAGTCCTCGCAGTACCCCAAACCTGGAAATGGGTCCACCAACTTCAACACCTCCAAGCCTGTAGTCACTTCCCTTTGTTCCTATATTTTGGGCAACTTCGCCACGGTGGAGGAGGTGAAAAAGGGTCTTGAAAAAGTGCAACTTGCTGGCATCAACGGCGAAGTGGCGCAGCAAGTTCTTCACGTACCAGCGCCAGCTGATGGAGAGGCCAAGACGGCACCCCTACATGTCAGCGTTCACGACCGGAATGGGAAGAATTTGGTGATCGAGTTCCTAAATGGGGAACCCGTTTTCCACGACAACCCGAATGGGGTGCTGACAAATGATCCGCCGCTAAAAGAGCAGTTGGAATTGCTGAACAAACATTTAAGTGACGCGACGGGGACCATCAACACTGGAGACTTGCTGCCTGGGGGGTACGGATCTACCGAGAGATTCGTGAGACTATCGGTGCTGAACAAGAAAATTGGGGAAGGGTATAGTGCGCCGACGGTGCATGCGTCGTACGTTGAAGCGACGGAGGAGCAGAAGGTGGTGTCGGATGCACTGCATCTACTGAATACGGTGGTTCGTCCGCCGATGGGGGAAGCGACTCAGTGGTCGATCGTGCGGGACCACAAGCGACGGATGCTGTACATCCGCTCTACAGCGAATCAACTTCTGCGTCGAGTGAGTTTGGACATGCTGGACTGGGCAGACCCCCACGCGCGCAGACTGATTCCGGTGTCGTACGGTATTTGGTTCTTGGATTCCACAGTTCCGCTTCTTGATGACCGTAACGCGATGCGCACGAAGGATCTTCCACCGCGATCTCTAGTGGAAGCTGCTCTCTCTCAAGGTGATCACCTCTCCGTTGTATTGAGCCGAGGCGACACGAGCGCACGGTTGAGAGAGAGCGCAACTTTGATTGAGACGCGTGATCAGATGCAGTTCCTTGCTGCCACCAGTCAAATGCAGCAAACGGATGAGGTTGATAGCCTTTCACCTGCGTGGGTCTTTGTCGTTGGCTCCGTTGCTGGTGGGATGCTGACGGCACTGCTGTCCGTTGGCTGGAAAATGATCATTACCGACTGCCTCCGGCGCCAGAGTGGTTATCAGGCCATTGCTGACATCTAGTCGCCGGGATCGCAAGTGTGTAAAGAACGAGGAACGAGCGACGCTGTAGGGGCAGCCACGTGGTGTTTCGTGTGTACTGCATCGATTGAATTTTTACCTAATTTGAGCGGAGATATGTATTCTATCTCCAATACATTTATTACCAAGGCGCCGTTGTCTTCCAGCTCAACAATACCTAATCCAAATGCTACTTCTTAACCTTGCGGCCAGACCTTAAAACTCGAACAATTCGCTGTGCACATCAAAGTGCACCTTCACTTCCTTGGTTAGGATCGAGCTCGTGACGATCACGTCGCGCACCATGGCAGATGGTCCGCATACCAGCACTGCCACTCGGTCCTTACCGCTCTGCTTGGCCTGCTCACCAATACTGCGGAGCGTAGCCGCGATATCGGGGCGGCAACCGTAGCGGAGACAGTTCTCAAGCTGCTGGTCCACCCAGGCGCTTTCGATGTCGCGCTCTCCCCGTGTCAGGTAGATCTCGCTCGAGAAAACCCCGCCTTGATTGCTGTGACCTGCTAAAAGCTCATGTGGGAGGTAGGAGGTTGGGCTGCACTCGCTGGGTTTGCGAGCTTGTTCGCCGACCAGAGCTTCGATGGTGTCGCGGTCACGAACAGACCAGACGAAGTGCACGCGCTCGACGCTGGCACGACCCTCGTTGTTCACCTCATAGTGCAACCAGTTCATGATTGACCGCATGGGAGTCACTCCAATGCCGCCAGAGAAGAGCACGAAGTGTGAGTACGTGTTCGGGCTCTCGATGTCAATTGAGACGCTGCCGTATGGTCCATCAACCAGCACGTCGAAAGATGCTGCAGCTGTTCCACCGCGAGACGAGCTGTTCGCCTCATCACCAGCAACTATAGCCCGCAGCTTCTGGGTCCAGTCTCCGAGCGCCTTGATGTGGAACGTCACCATGGACTCGTGCGGCGAGGAAGAGATCGTGAACGGATGCCACTGCAGACTCGAGATGGCCGGCACACACAAAAACGCGTACTGACCAGCCTCGTACCTGAACTCCTCGCCCGTGTCCTTGCGGACGCGTGGGAACTGGATCTGGACGATGTCGCCCGGCCGTGCAGAGACTGAGATCTGATCACGAGCGATGACGCCCATGTGCTTGGACGTGACCACGTTAGCAGGCAGGTCACTTGAAGTCACCTTCTTATTGAACAGGGAACCGCTAGCGTAGATCCTCGGACGATACGCCAGTCGGAACAGCATGTCAAGTAGCCACGGCACGACACCCACCAACGCCAATGCAGCTCCGTGCATGACGGCGAACACGATCACCACGATGAACAGGATCCAGTGCACGCGCACGAAGAGCTCGAAGAACGTGCGGCGGATGAAGCCCAGCGACAGGACGAAGAGCAGCAGCATGGCACCAAAGGCCACAATGCCCGTGAACGCCTTGTCTCCCTCGTCTTCTTCCTCGCCCTGGTTTCGAGCGAGCAAGTATGCCAAGCCATGCAATGCCGTCAAAATGATGGTAGCCATTGCCGCGATCTTGTGGTACAGTAGAGCGCGCTCGAACGAGAGGCCCGTGAGTGCCAACAGCACGGAATTGTTCCTCACTGCGAAGGCGAAGACCAGCAGCATGGCGATGGTCGGTGGGGTTCCAGTTCCCGCCACATTTCGGTCTTTAGCTTGCACAGCCGTAACGGCAATGAGTACGAGACTTACAGGCAGCGTGAGCACGAGGTCCCCCACTTTGACGTCGAAGTGCGACGTCAGAAACGGCACGGGAACCGAAAACACGCTGCGAGATAGTCGCCAACGAAGTGCCAGCCACGATCGCAGGAGGTTCCCGAGAGGACCCGGAAAAGCCGACAACTTGTCGGGTCTTGTGCTTTGCAGGTCCACCGTCGACACGTAGTTGGTGTCGGGCATAGGGGGCATTGGCTCCGTGTACTGCACGTCCGTAGAGGAGCTTCGACCTCCCGACGAGAGGATCGGGACATTTGGTTGCGTCTGCGATGAACGAGCCTCCAACACCGGGACGTAGTGCGAGTGAGGCGACGCGATCGGCTCCATGCTCGATTGAGTTGTGGACGACGAAGAGAATTGGAGAATGAACTCACTAGTTTGTCATCGTTTACTGGAGCCGTTGCCCGTTCTGGAGGTGCACGCCAGCGTGAGCTGTTTCCCTAGTGTGACGATCTCGAAAAATCGGGAGCCGTAGGACACGACTTGCTGCTACTGTAGGAACTGAGCCCGGGGCGTTGGATGGCAAGTCGGCGTTGGGCTCAGACGCAATGCCGCCTGTCCAGGAAAATCAATCTCAAGGTGGCGATGGCAGCAGTCTGCGATAAATGCCGCAACCGATGACCCCAGTGTCTATGTCATGAGCTTGAGCCGGGCTTGCCGACGAACACTAATAACGTTCATGCGGCCGTGACTGGACTCTGTAGTCAAGTGGCGACACGGCAAAGCGTCCGGAGTGAAGCCATCTGTAACACCAGGCGTTCGAGCAGCTTCTACGCAAAGACAAGTGTTATAGTATCCGTGTACTTGTAGCTGTCCGCCGTGAATTCAGAATGCAAAATCTGGTTGTTCATTTGGGTGATTAATGGTACAGTCGCTAGTCTGGCTTAGAACTCGAACACCTCGCTGTGCACGTCGAAGCGCACCTTCATCTCCCAGGACAGCGCCAGACTCTTGTCGATCACGTCGCCCACCATGTTGGTTGGACCGCACACCAGCACCGCCACGCGCTTCTTGCCGCTCTGTTTGGCCTGCTCGCCGATAGTCCGCAACGTTGCGGTAATGTCAGGTCGTGCACCATAGCGGAGAGTGTGGAGGTGGCGGTCCAGCTCGGCCGCCTCGACGTCGCGTTCCGAGCGAGTGAGGTAGATCTCGCTCGAGAACGCTCCGCCGCGGTCGTTGACAATGCCGTTGGGGAAGTAGCTCTCGCCCTTGTACTCTCCAGCGTTGTGGGCCTCGTCCACGATGAGACTCTGGACCAAGTCACGGTCGCGCACAGACCAGACAAAGTGCACGCGCTCGAGACTGGAGCGACCTTCGTGGTGAGCTTCGTGGTGCAGCCAGTTGACAATAGAACGCATGGGCGTGACGCCGATGCCGCCCGAGAAGAGCACAAAGTGCGAGTACGTGGACGGATTCTCGACGTCGATGGAGACGCTGCCGTACGGGCCGTCGACTAGCACATCGAACGGCTCGGAAGCTGTGCTGACCAGCGACTGCAGCTTGTGGGTCCAGTCGCCAAGCGCCTTGATGTGGAACGTGACCATGGGCTCATGTGGGGAAGACGAGATCGTGAACGGGTGCCACTGCAGGTTTGAAAGCGTCGGTACACACAGGAAGACGTACTGACCAGCCTCGTACTTGAACTCCTCGCCCGTGTCCTTGCGGACGCGTGGGAACTGAACCTGGACGACGTTGCCCGGCAGTGCTGAGACCGAGATCTGATCACGAGCGATGACACCGATGCGAGTCTTGTTTCCACCGGTGATTGAGCCGCGAGCGTACACGCGCGGACGGTAGGCGTGGCGGAACATCATGTCGATAGCCCACGGGATGACACCGACCAACGCAGTCGAGGCGCCGTGCATGACCGCAAACACCAGCACGACAATGAACAGGACCCAGTGCGCGCGCAGGAAGAGCTCGAAGAATCGGCGACGCACGAAGCCGAGCGAGAGCACCAGCATGAGCACCATGGCTCCAAAGGCGACTGTACCAGTGAACACCATATCTTCGTGGCCCGAGAACTCGCCCTTGTTGCGCGCGAGCAAGTAGGCGAGGCCGTGCAGAGCCGACAGGACGATCGTGACCAGCACGGCCACCTTGTGGTAGAACAGCGCGCGCTCGTACGAGATCCCAGTGAGTGCCAAGAGCACCGAGTTGTTGCGGACTGCCAGCACGAACACGACCAGCAGGCCGTAGGTCGGAGGGCCCCCAGTGCCCTCCACTTCTCGGTCGCTGATGGCTTGCATGGCCGTGATGACGATGAAGACGGCGCACACCGGGAGCGTGACGAACAGATCTCCCAGCTTCACATCGAGCAGGGAAGTCAGGAACGGTAGCGGCACGGCAAACAAGTTGCGCGCTAGCTGCCAACGCAGCACCATCCACGAGCGCGCGAGCTTCCGAAGCGGAGACGGCACATTGGAATTTTTCGACGGTGCGGACTGCAGATCGTGGACGTAGTCACCCGATCGGCCAGACAACGGCTCCCATGCGTCTTGAGAGTGTTGTTTGCCGCTCGCAGCGAGAATCGGAAAGCTCGGCTGAGTCTTGAGTTTGCCGTTCTCCATCACTGGGGCGTAGTCGGCCCTGGGCGTCTTGGGCGAGTCGGGTGTGGTCATCGCGGGTCGGAGGCGAATGTGTCGGGCACGAAGACTTTGTGAGAATGAGTGACCCCCACCGCTAGCATCGGCTGAAGGAGGGTTACATTAGTCACTGTCAACGACCTGCTGATGATGACCCGCGAGTGCACACTGTAGCAGCGCCATATTATCCGAGACACGCCGCCGTCCGCTCACGGACAGTCCATGGGCTACGTTGGACACGGCGAATCTTGCTTTCGATCTCCTGCACCGCCGTTGACGAAATATCCAACTACCATCTGCGGACATGTACATCATCATTGCTGGTGGTGGTATGGCAGCCAATTGCCTTCGAAGCCCGCCGATTTCCTCGTGATCCGGCTGGATCAACGTACAGAGCTCATGGGAATACACCAGACGAAACAAGCAAAGGAGCTCGTGATCGAAGAGGGAGGTGCTTGGTGAACGAGTACACTTGGTCTCCAGCGCGTCGAACGGGACTGATCAGAAGTATGTGGCGGAGATGCGATTGCCAGCGTGAGCAACAGCGATGATTATTGCAGCGTTGCCAAAGGAGCCACCACTGAAGCCATGCATCATCAATCGTCGTCGCAGCGAAGTCAAACAATGCATCGCGCAGCCGTATTAATACATCGTCAAACGTGAACGTGCACTTTGCTGTCCGACGAGTTGGAACCCGCGATCGCCATCTGGGATTTGCTCTCGATTATTTAATCAACGCAAGTGCCGCACTTGAAGTGCGACAACTCGCTGCTGGGCCAACTCCTTGAGTCAAACGCTCGGGTGGAAGCAACGAGAACGAAAGATGGCCCTGCACTGTGCACGTCGCTGCGGTGCGAAAACTTACCACTGTTGAGCCAAACAGGTAGGACAGACCACTGCTGTGGAGAAAGACATGATGCCATTCTGAAAAGTATTTGCAGTGAAGGCCTACGTACGTACACTGACAAGGCAAGCAAGATCGAAACGATTTCGGACTTGTAAACCCTTCCACAGTATCAATAAGCGAGATCTGCAACGCGATTCTCAAATCCATTTGGGTAAGCTTACTGATTCCAGCGCAAAACGCCGCAAATCTGTTTCTAAGCCCCTAAAGTCGAGTTCGGCAACTTCCTGGAGATAGAACTTTGGGCTGTGACGGATATCGTGGCGCCCGTAGCATCTGTGCTTCTTCTGAAAACTCAAGTCCGCCCAGAATGGCTGAACCGCGTAGTCTTTTGGATTCGAATCCTTGCGATAACGCAGCAAGTGCGTCCAAATTGCTGGGTCAGGATAGCTGTCTGGTTGAGCCTTTGCTTTGCTGCTACCGGTCAGCTTTTGGTGATTTCTGTGCAAGAAGAGCACTTCTCCGTCCGCGTCGTGCTGAACCATTGTCATACCGCAGAACTCCGAGCCATTGATGACCATTCCAGCCATGCCGGGCGGCGTCTGGACCATGAAAAAGGGAACGTCAAGCTTTAGCCACGCGAAACGGAATAAATCTTTGTCTCCCCACGCAAGCTTCAGCAAGGAGAAAAAGTCTGGTCGGTGAAAGGCGAAAAACTGCACGAGCTCCAGCGGAGCCGCATGTCGTCGGCGATCAACAACGAGTTGGCCGCTTTCCTGCTCAAACATGTCGACGGACTCCATGTCTAGCAATTCCCACAGCAACGACTTGGCATGAATGTTGAACAGTGTGGAGCGTGGGTGCCAGAAATCAGGCCAGAAAATCGCACCAGTCTTGATAAACTCAGGAGACTCAAACAAGAAACTAGGATCTCGCACGGGGACATTGTCGGCATCCAGAAAGAGTACGCGATCGAAGAAACTGTGGTAAATGGCGTGCACTTTCGCGAAAAATCGTTTCGATTGCGGGTCGCTGATCTCTTGGAACGTGATATTGGACTCTGTCGAAGCTAGGTGCCGCAGTGGTGCGAGCATTCCATCGTTCAGCTTCACTTCATCCGGTCGGAACCAAATCTCGATAGGTAACCGACACCCCAAGACATCCCGCAAGACTCGAATGGTAGCGTACGCACTCGCGAGTAACTTAGGGTAGACTACCATAACGATGCCATCACGAGGTGCAGGTTCCGTTTTGACGACATTCGGCAGAGTAAAATTGGGTGCGAGCGCTTCGTTAATCTTGCTGTACATTTGGACACGAAAATCGATAAAGTTTTGAGCGTCCGAACAGCGAAATGGTACCCCCTGTCGGATGGAGTTGCAGTGTCTCTGCATTACTCGGAATCGCTCGCCCGATACTGCGTCTTCCACCTCACAGTAGCCTGATTCGCCCATCGACACCTTCTCCAAGCAGCCCCGGTCTTTGTCAGGTTGGCGAGGTCCGTCCGGACTGCAGTCGCCCGTGGTCCGCCATCCAATGCACCGGAGACTGCGTTTAGTTGTGTCTCCTGAAGGGAAATCGACCATCTTCGAGACTGATATCAAGGTATTATTCGCGGCACTACTTGATTCGGTTGCGTGCTTGAGGGAACTGTTTCTAATCCAAGAGTCATTGAGGTGTGACGTAAGTTCCCCGATGTTCTGAGCTGACCAGAAGATCATTACGGACGCGTAGACGATTGTCCCCACGAGCACAAGACGCGAGATCCACCACCAGATCCACCTCGACGGCGCATTGAGGAGTGGAGACGACGCATTCGTCTTGGCTTCTGTCATGATCTTGAGGCAGCAAAATTGGTTTTGGCTGAATCGGCGGAGATTGCAACGGGTCGATACTCCCGGCTCAGGATCCGTTTCCTTTTTATCCTTCACCCTGAAAATGTGGACACGAATAATCTCATCAACAACGGAACCCCAACTACATGTAGCTAGTGTCGTTTCCCATCATTTGATAATGAAATTTGTCAGGACAGAGTGTGATGCAGAAGTATTATTTGCAACAGAAGACAGCAAGCTCTCCATGATAGCCTAGGATTTCTCCTTTCTCTATTTGGTGCGTGCTCGGCGAAGCACGATCACTGACGCTCCGGTCATGATGATCGTGGCGCCGACGATACTCAGCCCGTTCACACTTTCTCCTAAAATCGCAATATCCATGATCACGACGAACACCACGTCGAAGTAGCGCATGACAGACGCAATACCCGCTTTCTCGCGCTGAAACCCTTTCGTAAGAAAAACTTGGCCGACAAACGAGAAGAAGCCGCTGCCGAAGACAGCGAACAGGAATCTTGCATCGAGTGGAACTTGCAGACGCTGAGTGCAGTCACGATGGCAAAGTTAATATACAGTCACCAAAACCCTTGGAGACTAACGTACCACTCCCAAGAAGGCAATCGTTAGGATGGAAGTGCAAGCACCAAATGCGAAGAAGTAGTGGATGGCGACGAGGTGATCCACTGCGTGCAGCTTTCTCAGCGTGACGTACACAATAGATTGGGTCATCGCGCCGCCAAGAGCGCAGACGACTGCTAGAAAAGGAGCCTGGCTGGCCTCGTCTCCGGTTCCGAAGAGGAACGCTGGTCTTGTCACAAATAGCGCTCCTAGGAAAGACGCCACGGCCGCAGCAAAATCGATTCGGTCTATCGCTTCTTTCAAGACCACAGCTCCCTACACGTATGTACACAATAGTTAGTGACACAAACGCGAATTGCTCCAAGTCAGGCTGACAGCGTACGAGAAAGAAGGTGAACATCGGAGATAAGAAGATGATGACAACAGCGTCCGTCAGAACCATCTTGGACATGGCGTAGAACTGTAGGTTGACACCAAGGGTGCCCACAATGCAGCGAAACAAGAGAAGACGGCGATACTGGGACTCCACGACCAGTTTGCGCTTCTTGAAGCGGGTCCAGAGCTGTTTTGTTGCATCACAAGACATAATGCTTGGGTTAGCCCGTCGAGTAAGCGAATTCAACAACAACAACAGCAACTAACAAAGTTCATTGCAAGTGCGACCGCCATTCTCCAGAAGACGGTCTCGTGCGATGTCACTCGATGGCTCGCATACTTGACACAAACAGACGCAACACTGAAGTTGAAGGCGGCAAAGACGATGTACCCGAGGCCCTGGGCCCGCGTCATGTTCCACGTTGTCGGGTTTACGGCAGCCTGGGCGCCAACCTCGCTCTTGGTAGAAGGCTCGTCGGAGCTTGAGGACTTTAGTAGCGGTAGGTCATCGCGATTCCCTTCTCGGCTATCGTCTGCATCGGTTGCTGATGATTCCTTCGTCAAACCGGTAGAAGTCTCAGCAAAAGGAGCCACTGCAGCTCCTTTGTGTCCGTCGGATTTCGACAGACCAAACATTGCTGTCTTGTGCGAATTGGGAACTGCTGCTGTGGCAATCGAGGCGCGTTACATCTATAATGAGAGGAATGATCGAAACCTTTTCCAACGTGTATGCGGTTTTGCGAATCAAAACTATCTGCGTTTCGTGAGGCCGATGGCAAGAATACGCATTGAGGTTTTCGTGCTTTCCTTGTCTGCACCAGTTGTCGTGCGCTTCGACCGCGCTCTTGGTTGCTTGACCAACTTGGCCCCTGTTCTCCATCCTAGCGTGCAGTATCATTGCAGCTGAGCAGGAAATGCAGGTTCTAGTAGTAGCAGTGGCTACTGTCCCGCCAAAGTGACCCTGGCTGCTGTGCCATCGACCTCGACCGTGTAAAACTAACGCTGGATGCACTTTGTACTGATTGCGGCTGCTATCCATAACGGTCATCAGAGTAATCGTGCAACTGCAACATGGTCGTCGTGGCCTGAGCATCTGTGGTGAACTTCAGCTTCATGACGCAAGAATATTCGAAACTACAAGATATGCGCGATTCATGATATTAACTCTCACAGGCCTCATATCCACTTCCAGCTTACTTCGTTAAAGTACGACACCCAATCCAGCAACATGCGTATAACTTAGTCAAGGGTATCCGCTGTCAGCGACTGATTACGACACGCCTCGTCTCAGCTTTGGTCTTTGTCGCCTGGCAGCATGTCCACTCGCTCATTCTCGAATCCGCCAGCTAGTGCACAAGTCGCAATGGACGCGAATCTTTCTCCACGCTCCGAGTTCAAGCAAGTTTTGACACCATCCGCTCCAGACCCGGAGCCTATCGCCTCTCCAGTCGCGCCATGGCGGCCTCGCAGTCGTCTGCAGACGCTGCTACGCTCCTGGATGGTGCTCCGCTGGGACCTTTCTCGGCGCATCTTCTCGGTGCCAATTGCACCCGTCACCGCCAGCTTCGACGTCAAGAAAGGGGACGTGGTGCTCACTTTTCCCGTCGTTGCGGTGCTCGTGATTGCCACGGCGATCCTGGCCGGCACCAGGTCAGTAGGAGGCTCCGGAACGCTCGCAGCACTGGGGCTACTACTCGTCTTCTTCTTCGCAATTCGGAACAATGTGCTGCTGTTGGAGACGACGGGGATCTCCTTCGAGAGAGCTCTGTTCTACCACAAGCTGTTCGCCTACACGACCATCGTGCTGTCGGCCCTGCACGGCCTGGCCTATTTGCTGGCGCACCACCACGGAGATGAACAGGATCAAGGCAGCAAAGTGGCTACAGGGACGCTTATGCTGGTGGCCATGCTGCTGCTGTTCGTGCTGTCGCTGAACGTCATCCGACGCAGGTTCTTCGAGCTCTTCATAAGGGTGCACTGGGTGCTGTTCCTGGTCGTGTTCATCGTTGGGATGGCTCATGGAGCGGCCATTGCGTTGATTGGCATCGTGCCGTGGATCATCGACTTGGTCTTTCGACTGGTCTACCGGACGAGGATCTACCAACAGGGCCGTGTCTTCAAGAAGAAGGACGCGGAGAGTGCGAACCTCGACTCGAACCGCAACGTGCTCAGCGCCAGCAATGGCTTGGGCGTCCTTGCGCGGGACCAGCTCTCAGTGGCGGCGCTGCCTGGTAAAATCACACGTCTCAGCTTCCCCCGTGTGCGCAAAGACACAGGAGAGGTCTTCGCGTACGAGGCCGGCCAGTACGCGTTCCTGTGCGTCCCGAGTATTTCCAAGCTGCAGTGGCACCCGTTCTCGATCTCGTCGTCGCCGCACGAAGATATCGTCACGTTCCACGTCAAAGCAGCGGGTGAATGGACTTCAAGACTGTTTGGTGAAGCTTCGAAGAGCGATGGAGCGGCAGGAGCTCCGTTTGACGTTCTCCTGGATGGACCCTACGGCAAGACATCCGTCGATATCGACAGTCGCGAGACGTACTCGCACTTCGCGCTCTTCGCTGGAGGCATTGGCGTGACGCCGATGCGATCGATTGTCGACTGGCTGCACTATGAACGCTACACGCTCGGCCGCTCGGAGATCAAGCGCGTACAATTTGTGTGGTCCACTCCGAATCGCGACGCAATTGAAGCTTTGTTCGACAGTGAAGTGCCGAACGGAGAGGAAAGCGCTGCTCCTGCAGGTTATTTCCCTCATGAAATTCTGCGTGGCGCTACGAGCGATGCAGGAGCTGTTTTCCACAGTGAGTTTTACTTGACGCGCGTTGAGCAGGACCTGGGGGCTCCGCTGGATCAGCAGCTCGGACACTGCCTTTACTTTGGCTCACGTCCTGACGCGACTGCGATTCTGCGAGCAATGGGAGGGCAAGCGAAGGCAGACGGCAAAGAACGCGTTGCCGTTCTTGTGTGCGGTCCGATCGCCATGGTGCGCGACGTTATCACGACGAGTTTGTCACTGTCCGAGGAGATGAAGGTGCACTTTGACGTGCACAGCGAGCTCTTTGAGTTTTAACACTTTGAAGTGTATTTGATAGCCTGGTAGCTTAATTGTTTTCATGAAAAGTTTTTCCTCCAGCGTACGGCAGTGCAATGTAGAAATATACTTGTCCACCCGCTCAAAAGTCAAAGCACTCGGTGTGGACATCGTACTTGACCTTGGAAGTCCGCTCAAGCTTCAGAGCTGTGGCGATCACGTCCCGTACAAGACCGGGAGGTCCGCACACAAGAACAGCGACGCGCTTCTTGTGGTGCTTCTGTGCGTCTTGCCCCATTGTCTTCAATATGTCTGCTACATCTGGGCGCGTGTAGCGCATGCAGTGCTGGAGACGGCGGTCCACAGGGTTCTCTGGGTCAGGGTGTCCTCTTGTGAGGAAGAACTCGGCTTTGAAGACATCGTTGGGCGACGTACTTCCACCATTCGGGCCAGCAGCGAGAAGATCGTCTGGTAGATAAGCCGGCGTGTGCCCCCGCAGAAGCGCTCGGGCTTCGACGAACTCGGCATTCAGCATGGCTTCCACCATCGCTCGCTCACGAACAGCCCAAACGAAGTGCACCTTCTTGAGAGCAGAGCGGCCGCGGCGGTGGAAGTCGAAGTGAAGCTGGTTTGCGACTGCTTGCATGGGGGTGATACCAATTCCGCCACTGAAAAGAGCGACGTGGGCGTACGTATTGAAGCGTTCGATGTCTACGGAGACGCTCCCGTACGCGCCATCAACCAGAATGGGGAATGGCGCGGGGGTAGTCTGATGGGACCCGTCAGTTGACAAAGGAACAGCAGCCAGCAGCTTCCTCGTCCAATCTCCAAGCGCTTTGACGTGCATCGTCACGAGAACCTCGTGCGGCGACGACGAAATGGTGAACGGGTGCCACTCGAGCAGTGAGAGCTTCGGAATACAGAGGAAAACGTATTGCCCCGCCTCGTACTGGAAGCTCTCCCCGGTGTCCGAACGAACACGAGGAAATTGGATCCGCAGGATGTCTCCAGGCAAGTGACACAGCGACACTTGTTGCTGAGCGATGATTCCAGGCTTGGTAGCTTTGGATGCGCTGTTGCAACGGAAGAACCCACCTCGCAGGTGCTTCTGAACGAGGTAGCCGTGACGGAAAACGAGGTCGAGGACCCACGGAAGAAAGCCAACGACCACGCCTCCAGCTCCGTGAATGACGGCGAACGCAACAATTCCAATGAAGAGCAGCCAGTGCATTCGGAGGAAGAACTCGTAAAACCTGCGACGGATTGGGGACCAGGAAAAGACCCACAGGGCTACCATGAGGTAAAAGAGAATTGCGCCGGAGAACTGTTGCGTCAGGGCCGACTGGCCACCGCCGCGAAGGCGGCGACGTCTTCGAGCCACCGCCACGCCCTCATCTTCCAACACATAGGCGAGTCCGTGCAAACCACCAAGAAGAATGGCAACAACGCCAGCGAATTTGTGGTACATCAACGCACGCTCGAATGGCAGCCCCGTCAGGGTGAGCAGGATGGAATTGTTGCGCACAGTGAGTGCAAAGACAACGATCATGGCGATCATCGGCAGCGACCCGGACCCTTTCACGTCCTGCTTGGCACACAGATCCGCATTGATCGCGAGAACCAGCGCAGCAACCGGCAGCGTGACCAAAACGTCGCCGAGCTTCAAATCGAAAGTGGCAGTCAAGAACGGTAGTGGGCGCGAAAAAATACACGTCGAGAGCTTCCAGCGGAAGGCAAACCAGGTGCGTTTCACGCAGTCGAAAGGCGAGCTCCCTGCTTTAGCTGGTGATACTGGAGCGTGCTGGTTGCCAGCCAGACTTGTACTAACTTCGACGCCGTGATCATCGTTTGGAAACGGAGCAACGTAGTTGGTCGCAGGCGTCGAGTCGGCGACGACCGCAGACATCGATCAGCGAGTTCAGGTCCTTGAGGTAAATGCTGGGGTCGCGATAGTTTCGCAATGGCGTTTTGCAGCGAAATCGCGGAATATTGAACGCATCGACAGGACAGAGAAACATCGAGCAAAACCCCCCTAGTGTTATCGCCAGTGTGAACTCGGCACTGCCGAGGACTCGTAGCCCTCCAAAATAGCTGGATAAAGTGAACAATCCCAAGCGTACGACTCAAAAGTATCCCGTTTCCAACGGATAATGAACGAGCTACTGGCCACCTCGCGTCAGACTTCCAAAGTCTCTGAAACGAATTGAGGATGGCAATGAACAAGGGCGGTTTCCATCGCAAACAGTCTAAAACTGGAAAACTTCACTGTGCACGTCGAAGTGGACTCGCATTTCACGTGATAGCTTCATGCCGGCCTTGACGACATCTCTCACCATGGCCGGTGGGCCGCACACGAGCACTGCAACTCGCTTTCTCCGAGTTTTCAGGGCTTCACAGCCCATTTCCCGCAAGATCTGGGCGACATCTGGCCGAATGCCGTACCTCATGCAATTCCGGAACCGGTGCTCGCCACGCGCTTCGAGATCTGGGTGGCCTCGAGTCATGTAGATCTCGCTGTAAAAGTCTCCGCTGGGATCGTTCGTCGCCCTAGGATGGAGAAGAAGCTGAGGAAGGTATGGAGCTACCTCGTCCATTTCTTGGCCATTGTCTCCTTCGTCCACGTCCGGATTCAGTACACTGTCGACTATTTCTCGACTTCGCACTGACCAAACGAACCGAACTTTCGGGGCCCCTTCACGGCTGTGGTAGTGACACTCGTAGTGCAGCCAATTCGCGATTGAGCGCAGGGGTGTGACGCCAATTCCCCCCGAGAACAGCACGAAATGCGAGTAAGTGGTGACGCTGTCGATGTCAAGCGCTACACTACCGTACGGGCCATCCACCAGGACGTCGATAGGTGCCATCTCCGGGTCAATTGAGCTGGCCAACTCGTGCAGCTTCGTGGTCCAATCTCCGAGCGCCTTGATGTGGAACGTGACCATAGCTTCGTGAGGAGCTGACGAGATCGAGAATGGATGCCACTGGAGTAGCGATAGTCTTGGGATACACAGGAACGCGTACTGTCCGGCTTCATACTCAAACGACTCGCTAGTATCGTGGCGGACGCGTGGGAAGCTGATGCGAGTGATATTCCCCGGCATTGCACATATCGTGAGTTGTTCTCGAGAAATGACCCCGCGACTGTGTTTCTGGTGCTGTGCGTTGGCATTTTGGCGCTTCTTCTTCTTGAAGAATCCGTTGGCGTAGACGTAAGGACGATAGACGACTCGGAAGAGCATGTCGATCACCCACGGGGTTAATCCTACCAGAACGAGAGGAGCTCCGTGCTCCACAGCAAAGACAACCACGACGAGAAACAGGACCCAGTGGAGGCGGATGAAGAGCTCAAAAAAGCTGCGGCGGATGTAGCTCAGCGAGAAGATGTACATGGCCACCATCCCTGTGAACGCGACCATGCCCGTAACCATTTGATCATGATGGGGATCACTGCCCGAGTCTGCTCGATCCAGCAAGTACGCGAGGCCGTGCAGTGCTGTCAACATGATGGTGACGAACGCAAAGAGCTTGTGGTAAAACAACACGCGCTCGAATGGAACTCCCGTCGCCACAAGCAACACCGAATTATTCCGGATGGCGCAGAGAAACACGATCATCATGGTGATCGACGGCGCAGATCCAGAACCTTTGGCATCGTGGTCTTTAGCTTTGAAGGCTGTAGCCGTGACCAAGTATCCGACGACGGGGATGGCTACAATGAGGTCTCCAAGCTTGATGTTGAACTCAACTGTCAGCAGCGGTAACGGCACGGAGAAAAAGCTGCGTGCTAGTCGCCAGCGCAGTGCGATCCACCATCTCAATGCTCGCTGGAAAGCGGTAGGTAGTGCTGGGAACGGCGCTCGTCGTCTTCTAGTTCCAATCGCAAGGTCGGTCAATGCCGTAGCGCGATCATCCACGACGCTTGTGCTGTCCCGTTCCAGAGCGTAATGTGACGAGTCCAACATGGGCAGGTTGGACGGTAGGTCGCGTTGGGCGAATGGTGTCCCGAACGATTGCGGCAGAGGTTCATCGTCGTCCACCCACGAGTAGTTCGACTTGGGCGTAACCGGTTCCTCCATGAGGCCACCAACTCGACTGCAAGAGGACAATGGGGTGATCAACACCAAGCTACTTTAGAAGTGGTGTCTGCAACGATGGCGAGGGTGATACTGCTGACCACTAGACCCTCAAAAGATTTCGGTTGGGTGGAGACGCTGATTCATGAGCACGACACAGTGAGTGGATAAGTTTGCTGGCACTAGGCTATGTAGTGTCCAGCGTAGATGCACCCATACCATGATATCCACCTTCACCGTGTCCGAAAATCAGCACTAGTCGCAATCCTCAAAGATACTAGCAGCCAAGTTCATCTGCACCAGAACCATGTATGAGCCCCAGCCTTCAGTTGGTGTTGCTTATTTGCCCTCCAGGAGGGAAAACGTTGGAGAAACCTTTGACATGACTCGTTTGAGACTGGCCAATTGATCGATTTGATGCGTGCGCCCACCTGTCCACACGGAAACAAGAGCCGGCATCTCGATCTTCCAGTCGGCAGTCAAAATGAGTTATTAAGAGTACATGTACAGAGGCTCCTCTCAATAAGCGCCTCGTCGTTTCGATATCCCTGTATTTCTGATCATTGATACGAAATGATCCAGTACATACCCGCTTGTACATCTATAATCCCTTCGAAATCGATTCATATTTTCTTCACACTTATTGGGAGAGATCTCTGTACAGCAATGCACATATTCTTGTGCGCTTTTGAACCATACAGTGTACTTAGGTAAGAGTCCTCTTAGTTTATCTTGACAAGCACCCGCTGTACAGTAGTACCGCCTGTACAATGCTAACTGACACTGCCAGAGCTACGGTATATGTGCATTGTATTCATTCGGGTCGTTACCAAGGCAAATCCCGGACTCCAGCATTTCGCCGTTGCGACACCTTTTCTGCTCGTGCACATCGTAACCAGTGCCTGAGTCGGATCTGATGCCGTAAATTGAGTCTCTACCATTCAAAGGGATCACTTTGCAACCTTCCAGGCAACGCTCACATATACTGCAGAATAGTTGAAGACTTGCTACGCGACCATGAACCTCCGCGCTTTCCTCCTCGCTGCGATTGCCTCGCTTGCTGTGGTCAAAGCCGACGTTGATATGATCGACCACGACACCGTCCAGCCGTTCGCTCAGCCAGAGCCTACCACCGACTCCGAGAAAACTGCCGTCAAGTTCAAGCCGCAGCTCCACATTTCGTACGGATGTCACCCGTACCCTGCCGTTGATGCGAATGGCTCCGTTAACGCGGGGCTGAAGTGGGCTGGCTGGGCCGACGGAGACTGCAAGGGCTCTGCGATGGGCTCGCAAGTGTACTCGCGCTCGGACTGGTACAAGGACAAGTGGGCTATCATGTACGCTTGGTACTTCCCCAAGGGCCGACAGTACACTTCTAAGTACCGTGCGGGTCACCGCCACTACTGGTCGTACGGAATCGTGTGGACTGACAGCTCGTCACCTGATAACTCAACCATTCTGGGTGTGTCAATGTCTGCTGGTGTTGGATTTGGGAAAGCCACCCCTCCCAAGTCGAAGTATGTTATTGATGGGACGACCGTCAAGTTCGACTCTTTTTGGAGTTTCTGGGGCAGTAAGCTGGGAGTGAAACTCACGACTAAGGAGGGGGCAACGCAGGCTCTCATCACTTGGGAGCAAATGACGGAAGAAGCACGAACTGCATTGACTGACGCCGACTTTGATGTCGATTGGTCGTTCAGGAAGGTTGTGATGCCCATGAGTGATGACGTTTTCACGAAGAAGCTGAAGAAGGCCTACCCGTTCTAGTCTATTCGTAGGTGTGCCTTCCCTAATCTTTTGAAATGTATAAGTGTTGAACTTGGTCCTTACCGAACT
Source organism: Phytophthora ramorum (assembly GCF_020800215.1). Lineage (NCBI taxonomy): Eukaryota > Oomycota > Peronosporomycetes > Peronosporales > Peronosporaceae > Phytophthora > Phytophthora ramorum. The sequence continues at coordinate 1,079,862 of NW_027150648.1, forward strand.
TTGAGTTTAGCCTTATTACCTACGCAGCATGGCTCATTAGTTTTGATGGATTGAAGCTGCCCGGAAAATGTGGACTGCATGATGCATTGGCATAATTATCTTGGTCAAAATCAAGTTTCATTTGAAGATACTCTTATGTGATCCTGCACTCATCGATAGATCAGATACATGCACGGACACGAGGGATATTGTGGCGCTCGTTTCAAACTACATGTACTATAAAGCATAGTACTACCGGTAGTACTTCAGAAGTACATAGCAGTCTACTCGTTTCCGTACCCAACATGTTGACATGTAGCGGAAAAGGAATAGATCGCCGAACAAGCATTCGTTCGTTAGAGCTGGGCGGGCAGTGAGTCACTGGTGTCCTGATCTGAGTCACTGGTCTACATGTAGCGAATGCCTGTTCGGGGGTCATTGAGTCGTCCTTTCCGGCAGTGACTAGCAAAGAAAGCATTTCTGTACATGTATGCAATGCCCAAGAACACCAATGCAGGTAAGTGCCGATACGCGGGTTCCGGTTGTCTCGAAGTACAGACGAGTTGTTAGAAACAACCAGTGACTCACAGTGACACCATGATGCAGCTTGTGTGCTCAGCCTGAGACGGCAGCCGCCACTGGCGGCACTCCAGCTCTATCTCGCCAATCGCTCCGATGATAGGATCCCTACGATTTGGAAAATGTGCGGCAGCATTTAAATACAGACCGATCAGATCCAAGTTTCCGTTACCAAAGGAGCAGACACCTCACAAAGCAAGTTTGAGACGCGGCGAGACTGGCAGTTTTTTTTCTGATCGTGCACATGGCAAACACAGGATGATGCTCCCTATCGATCAAGTTTGCTGCCCGTAAGCCCTGGGAGATTCCATGTCAGCTCGAAAACATCCTGCATCTCATTTCTCAATCAACCACCTCGAGCGCACAGCTTCGGTTTCCCACGTCAAGGCTCCAGTATAACGATGAACTTCCGCGCTTTCCTTCTCGCCGCCATCGCTTCAGTCGCCGCTGTGAACGCTGAAGTTGTCAAGGTCAACCACGACCTGGTGCAACCATTCGCTCAGCCTACCCCCGTCACCGACTCGCAGAAGTCTGCTGTCAAGTATAAGCCTCAGCTCTACATCTCGTACGGTTGCCACCCGTACCCTGCCGTTGAGGCCAATGGTTATGCTAGCGGTGGTCTGGAGTGGTCCGGCCCGAATGACGGCGACTGCAAGGGCTCTAGTCTGGGCTCGCAGGTGTACTCGCGCTCGGACTGGTACCACGAAAAGTGGGCCATCATGTACGCCTGGTACTTCCCCAAGGGCCGATACGGCGTGACTGGCCACCGCAACTACTGGGAGTACGCTATCGTGTGGACAGACAGCACTTCGCCCGACAACTCGACCCTCCTCGGCGTGTCGATGTCCGCTGGTGTTGGCCACGACAAGACAACTCCTCCCATGCTCAAGTACATGAACGGGTCGAGTGTGAAGCTGAACTCTCACTTCAGTCTGCTTGGAAGCAAGGCCGCCCTGGAGCTCACGAAGAAGGAGGGAGAGTTCCAGGACCTCATCACTTGGGACCAATTGACGGTGGCGGCTCGCGAGACGCTGAACAGCGATGCCCTCGACGGCAATGTCTGGCTCTCGAACAAGGACGAAGTGCCTTTCAAGGACGACATCTTTGTGGATCGCCTCGAAGATGCGTACCCGTGGTAATTTGCTTTATACCAGGAGATGATACACCACGCTCGCTTTGGTGTACTAGTACTAGGTTTGTAGAGTGGATAAGAAGTAATACAACCACAATACTTCGTGTCTTCCTCGGCCTTGTAGTGTGAAGCTTGATGACCATCTTTGACTGCTTGTGTTTGTCAGATGAAATTGAATACTACAGTAGTAGTTGTCGAAGCTACCAACTAGAACGTCAACTGCCGTGTGTGTCAATATTAAACCTGGCGTTGAAAGCTTTACTGCATTTACTAACGGGGCTTTGGAAATCTTACGCTTGACTACTCCTATCGAAGGCATGAGTTTTAAAACTCCAATCCACGGCGAGTGTTCATAATTCTTTCATTGATGGGGTATCTCCAAAGCAGAGCTAGGTGGAGATTAAGTAGTAGCTACCATACCGGTTGCTACGCCTGGACCTTGGTGGCGTCGGATGCAGGAAGGATGACCGTCTGCATCGAGTGCGCGGGCAGCGTCAGCGTGAACGTCTTGGCGTCAGTTTGCTTCACACTCACCGTGACGGCCGAGTTGTCGCGGTTCATGAACTGCACGACGACATTGTTGTCGGGGGTGACGAAGGCGCAGCGGTGGAAGTTGTTCAGCGTCTTGGTCTTGGGGAGCTCGATGCGGCGCGAGCCAGCCGGCACGAACTTGGAGAAGTGGCCCATGATGTAGAACATGGGCTGCTTGTAGAACTCGGCGCCACTGACTTCGTCCACGAGGATCGGCGCGTCCACGAGGTTGTTGGCCCAGTTCGGGCCGCCGGTCGTGTCCAGGGCCAGGTTCCAGTCCGTCCATCCGCCCACAAAGTTGTTGATATCCTCAATGATGTCGTGGCCGTAGTTCTCGGCACGAGACCAGCTTTTGTCCGCGTCCTTGAGCGAGGCACCCGAGCCTGTGCCCAGCCAGCTCGGAAGGTAGCCCTCACAAGCCTCCGTCGCGAGCATGAACACGTTCGGGAACTTGTTGTGGAAGGTCAGGAGCTTGTCGAAGTCGCCACCGATGCTAAAGAAAAAGAAGTCCAGGTTGCGGTACCAGTGCACACCCAGGCCGCTGATGTACTTCATGGCGTCGACGTCCTCAAACGGGGCCAACTCATCGAGAATGCCGGACTTCTGGTCATCCCCGGCAATGATTTTCAGATCCGGGTGGGTCTTGGCCATCAGGGGGCCCAGGTCAAGCTTGACAAAGTCACGCTGCTGCTCGGCCGTCATCCGTAGCGACTGCCACTCGGACGTTTGCAAGATGGACTTGGTCGGCTCATTTTGCACCGTCATGGCCCAGAAATCGATACCCTCCTTCGCGTACTCGTCGAAGAATCGGGAGTAGTAGAGTGCCAGCGCGCGCCAGTAGGCCTCACCGGGGTTACCTTGGAGCGCACAGTTGATGGTAGTGTTCTCAGTCGTCATCCACGCCGGAGGAGCCCACGACGACGCGAACAGCTTGGTGCCACGCGACGAAGCCTTCAGAGCGCGCTGGATCAGCTCGATCTTCTTGGACTGCCTGTCAACGTCGATCGAAAAGCGCTCCATGGCCAGATCGCCTTCGTTGTCGTTGTACGAGTAAATGCTGGTAGAGAAATCGGTGGAGCCGATGGTGACACGACCCAGAGAGTACTCGAGACCCTTGTCGGAATAGTACTGGTCCAGCACCATTTGCTGCATCGTCGACGACAGTTTGTAAATGTTGATAGCCGCAGAGTCCGTGAAGGAGCCACCAAAGCCGATCATAGTTTGGTACTGCGTCGAAACATCAATGCTGTACGTGGGGTTGTTCACAGCCGTCGCGTCAACATTCACCACTTTGTACGCGAAGCGGTCGCCAGCCTTGGACGAGGTGTAGACGCCCACCTGTCCGGGGATGAGGCTCGAGTAATCGTTGGAAACCGTGTCGCACTGCGTGTCGGTGCAGACACAGACACCCTCGAGGTTGGTCTGGAAGCGGTTCGACCAGTTGCTGCATTCCCCAGAGACGCCCTGAGCGGCTAGTAGGGCGCCAACGAGGGCAGTAAGCGTGAACGGGGCAAGCATGGCGAGCGCGGTGGAAGAGCGGGCAGCCGCTTTGGAGGTTGTCGCCGTTTTCGAAAGTGCGTGCGGATCACAACTGACTGACATAGGATACGGCAGTGTTCTTGCTGCCCCACCGCGAAATACTGGAGCGAACCGAGTCCCTGGTTGCAGTGTATCTGATCTCTGGGTGCGTAGGATGGCCACGATGTGCACAGCCCACACGATTCGTCTGCGTCTGCCCATCGTGTGGACATGTGTACCATGCCCAGTTTCGAACAGCGAAGGTAACTTGCCCCACTGCCACAGTGACTATGCCCGTAGATTTCGACCACCTCCGAGTCGATTAATTTAATCATCTGGTCACGGCTGGTGTGGATACAGGGTTGCAAGGGCAGTCGCCGTCCGAGACGAGACTCTTGGGCCGATAGTGTCGACAATCTGGTCGGTTGAACCTGTTGACCCGTTTCTGAAAGAAGGATTCACCAGCATTGACTTCAACAGCAGCGAGCCTGCCCGTCGTGGTTATCTTCGATCACGCCAATTGTGCGTGCAACACTACCAGCGTGGTGAGATCTGCCTTTCACGTTGAACTACAGTACTGGCTGATGTAGGTGGTGACTTTGGCAACGGGGCCACGGGCCAAATCATGCAGCACTGGTTGCGCGTCCCCGATTAGTCTCGGCTCGAATCACTTCAAGCAGGGAACCACCTTGAGAGAGAGAGAAAAGGTAGTCTATTTAACCTTTGTTAATAGCTTCATGGTAAAGTCGCAGTCGTTTAATGAGCTCGAGCTCTTTTTGCTGACGTGGCCCAGGCTGTCAGCCGGAAGAAGCGGTCACGACCACTCCATCAACCAGGAATTCCATGCTAAGTTGTAGCAGGAGGCCGTCCGTGCGTGTCTGAAGGTGGTTGCGTTCATGTTTTGCCACTGCAGTCAATTGACGAAGCAAACGTGTCCACATGAACTCCAATTGCTGTAGAGCCGTCCTCACCTTGCCTTCGTGTATTCATAGCAATGCGAAGCCGATGCTGCACGCCGCCCACCATAGGTACCTCATCGCTTCTGCGTCTTCGTCGTTCCAGTTACCGGTTCTTTCCACCATACACTCCTTCAAGCATTTACCAATCGGAGGCGCGACGCGCGCCGAGACGAAGCCCTTGAAGTCTTCGAGTCCTGTTCGTGGAAGTTCGTGACCCAGCCAATGCTCAAGCCATCGCTTCCAGAATGCTTGTGCCCTCTAACATGTAAGCAGGGAACAACCTTGGAGTGCGAGGCAAGTTCAGGTGCATGCTACGAGCGTGTTCAGCCATTAATCGACTCAAACTCGTTCGCAGGAAGGCAAGTTCCTTCACCAGCTCGTCGATAGTCGAGCACCGCGGCCGAAGCTAACCACGATTCTCACACCTGCCGTGCGAGGGGTCGTCGAGGAGGCGGCGCTAGTGCCGGAAGAACTGGGCTACATGAGCTGGCGTCGTCAGTGACGAATGTCCAAGGAGATCACGACGGGGCGTTTCGCGCGTTGACGTTTGAATTTGGGAGAACTTTTATTACAAATATGACCATGGTACCATTTGAGGGGCCCAATTGTTTTGAAACAGAGGACAAACGATATTAAAAAGCAGACACTCCGATGGAGCCATTCATAGTTGTTAAGTGTTTAGAATGCACCGGGCGTCTGGCTACTACACTTGCGAAAATAAAGACGCCGAGGATCTGGACACAATAACCACGAGCAGTGCAGTGCAAACAGCCCGATGTTGGTAGACGACCTCCTCAATCCTCACGACGAGAACATCGTTGTGGAGGAATCTACAAAACGAGAACTTCTGCGAACCGGTTGCAGGTGGTAGTGATGCTGGTTCAATTGCAGTAGAAAATGATGTAGAACGCAATGCTGACGAGGAGCTTGTGGGCGAAACTATCATCTAATGTAGCTCCTCATTTGTGTGGAAGCTACATGAGTGTCGGATAGATCAGTGAGCGAGCAACGAGAAACGTAATGTACGTTCCGTGAAGTAGCAGCAGCGATAATTTTTTCAGGCTTGGGATCACAAGTTGTGATTCACAACGGGGGGCATTTTGTATTTTGACCAGCTTTTACACCCGACCAGGTCACTTTTTCATCGAAAACAGCTGGAAAGAGCCACAAAAAAAGCGCTTTTACAGCACAAATGTACTGTCGCGATACAAATTCACCCCCTTACCCCCACCTACATCGGATAAAACGAGTTCACTACATTCATGCTCGGTGCTTGTCTAACCAAGCAAACGAAGGCAGATTCCATCTTGATTTAAACCTTACCAAAACTGGCCCACAACAGCACACGCCGCTACGGACATCGACATGAGCCGCAGCCGTCACCTGGGAAGGCTCGCTTTGATCGGTTGTGATGTCCACGACAGCATTACAGCGGGACCTGGCTCAATTCACAGGCTGCTTCAATTTAAGTATGATGTAAAGTGCCCATTTTCAGGGATCCCGTTTTACTTACTTATATAAGTTAGGCTTGGATCTAGCGTTAGTAACCTTCGAAACGCGAAATTGTGGGACCAAAATGGGCACTGTCAACTCGAACTGCCACGCTCCCGAATCAAATCTCTCCCGTCTCTATCGGCTCCACCCAACCATGTGGGGGTCGCCGTGTCAATGGAGCAGATCCACCAACGTGCTGGTGTCCTCGCTCATTCTTCATTTAGCAGCGCGGAGTGAAGTCAAGCATGAAGGTTTTCCTGCCTTTGACTGTCGCGGGACTGTTGTTGGCCGTTGCCAATGGCGACCTCTTGAAGTCCACGTACACGGGCACCAAGGGGCTGCATGAGCTGGCCAAGGCCCAGGGCAAGTACATGGGCACGGCCACGGACAACGGCGAGCTGACGGATACGTACTACCTGGCGGCGCTCAAGGACAGCAGCGAGTTCGGCATGCTCACCCCGGGCAATTCCATGAAATGGGACGCCACGGAGCCCACGCAAAACACCTTCACGTACACAAAGGGCGACGCCATTGTGACCATCGCCGACGCGATGGGCGCTCAGGTGCGCTGCCACACCTTGTTGTGGCACCAGCAGGTCCCTTCGTGGGTGCAGAGCCTCAGCAAGGCCGAGATGTTGAGTGCACTGGAGAACCACATCACCGAGGTGATGACGCACTTCGGAGACTCGTGCTACGCCTGGGACGTCGCTAACGAAGTGATGGGCGACGACGCCACGTACCGCAAGTCCTTCTGGTACAACACAACGGGCACGGACTACATCACGACGGCCTTCAAGACGGCCAACTCGGTCAAGAAGTCGCTCGGCCTCAGCACCAAGCTGTACTACAACGACTACAACACCAACACGGTGAACGCCAAGTCGACGGCGGTGATGGATATGATCCAGACGCTGTTGCTCGACGCCAATATTGGTATCGACGGAGTGGGGTTCCAGTCGCATTCGAGCTACTCGGACACGTCGACGACGGACGACCTCGTGACCAACCTGGAGCGCTTCACTACTCTGGGCCTGGACGTCGCGTACACGGAGCTGGACGTCAAGACGAGCTCGACGTCGCCGTCGGAAGACGAGCAGGAGCAGCAGGTCACGGTCTACACCAACACGGTGGCGGCGTGCCAGCAGGTGGACGACTGCGTGGGGGTCACGATCTGGGATTTCGACGACACGTACACGTGGCTCGACAACTCGGCCCCGCTTCCGTGGTACCAGCCTTCGGGCGAGGGCACCGCACTTGTGCGCAAGCGCGCTTATGACGGTATCGCCGCTGGATGGGGGACTGCTAGTAGCAGTACGGCATCCTCAGGTACGTCAAGCAGCACCACTACGACCACTAGCACTGACAACAGCGCTGCTGGTACTACCACTGGGAGCGCGAGCGTGGGAGGCGAGAGCAGTCTTGAAGCTGAAACTTCGACGTCTGCTAGCGGAGTCACTGAAACGAGCAGCAGTACTGATGCCGAGACCTCGACGACTACGAGTAGTAGCACGGGATCTGAAACGACGAGCTCTACGAGCAGCAGCTCGGGCACGGAGACGTCGACCGCTGCAAGCAGTGCTACCGACGTTACAAGCACTGCTAGCAGCACCACTGGCACTGAGACAACCAGCAGTACTACTGGCACGACGGAGGGCACCAGCTACGCAGAGAGTACTGCGAGCAGCAGTGCTACGGAAACTGCCAGCTCGGCAAGCAGCAGTACCACTGACGCTGAAACCACAAGCAGTGCTGGTAGCAACGCCCAAACGCCAACCACCACGGGAAAGACCGGTGCTTGCAGTCGCCGACTTCGCAAGTAGATGTTTTTCAACGATTGTATAGTGGTCGAGACGATCATGCAGTAGTGGGGAGTTTTGGTTCGTTGCTGTCGAACTCCCCCGAATCTGCTCGTTGTATGAGTTTGTAGTAGTGACATCAAAGAAAATGGTTGTTAACAGCCCCCCCTAAGATTCTTCTTCTAAAGTTCATGTAGCTGCTGGCTGTAGATGACTTTCGTCCCCTCCAGAATATTCTACTTTGAGCAATTCACCAGGTTGGAAAATCCTGGGTTTTGTTGGGTCTGAATATTGCGTAGCGCGTCGCTCCATCAAAATAACAGCCGACAATGCAAGCTATAGCCACTGGAAATTCATGTCTTCAAGTATCAGCAACTAATATCGCCAACTCATGAACACCTTCTTCCTCATTGTCATTGCCGGTAGGGTCGTGTGTAGTGGTGTGGCCGACTATGTATTCGTCGACCATGACGGCAAGTAGATCAGAGAAAACTGCGATAAAATTTAGGCCGCCATGCGTATCCTGCCGTCCAAATGAATGGTTTACTTAGTCGGCCGAGGGACTCGAGAGGGTACTGGATCCACGTTCGTCATGTACTCGCGGTACTTCCCAAAATACTACCAATTCGCTCTTCGAGGTGGTCACCGCCATGACAATTTCATGGCATTTCTGTTTGCCGGGGAGCTTCGGTCAAGAAAGTACTACTGCAAAGGAAAATGGGATATTTGCGACGTATCCGCAGACAATCAAAAACTTAGTACATACATGGCTAATGGACTTCGAGGCATTGAAGCTTGGAAGAAATGGAGTCTAAATTTGAGACCCCATTTCTTCATATACATTTTATTTTTTTGCCCCAGTCGGATTCCCACAACGGCATTTTAGTTTTATGTAGGCGTCGAGTCTGCATGCACTACCGGTAGTACTGTACAATGAAATCATCAGGTCCTGGTTCTTTGATCAAAACGCTGAATATCAAATAACCGATTTTGTTGTTGATTTATCTACAGAGCAATAGACAGATGAGCAAAGCAAAACTGTCGACATTACGTGTAACTCACATCGTGAGTGTATTCGTTCAGGTGCTAATTCACGGAATGACGCTCAACTTGCGAAGGCGCCGGCCTTTGCACTTGCCACTTGCCATGGTTAGCTGCATTTCCGATTGTATTATTCCGACCAGCAGTAGTTTGTGTACTCGCAATGTCACTCACCAGAGCGGTAGTTTCTAGGCAGCTGGTCACGACGATTTTTTTCACGAAAAACTGCATGTCATTTGTATCATCACCGCAAAATAATACGTGTAGCGGGATATTTCGAAGACACATGGCAACAACGAAGCTAGGCTAGCAAGGTGAAAAATGACAAGAGTATCGGATTGCCTCGGTTTCCAAGAGCCACTTTTATTCGTCCGAGTTCATTTCTAGGGATAGAAACTGCAACACAATATACCTTACAACCACAAAAAAGAGGAAAAAGAACCACTTTATTGATAAATGCGCCGTTATAAAAGCACCATAAACTAGAACGGATAGGACTTCTCAAGTCTCTCCGTGAAGGCGTCGTCACTCAACGGCATCACGACCTTCTTCAGTGACCACTCAACATCAAAATCGGTATCGACCAGAGCAGTGCGAGCCTCCTCCGTCATCTGCTCCCAAGTGATGAGATCCTGGGTATCACCAGTCTTCTTCGTGAGTCGGACGCCTTGCTTGCTGCCCCAGAAACTTTTGTATGAATCGAACTTGACGGTCGTCCCATCAATAACGAACTTCGACTTGGGAGGCGAAACCTTCCTGTAGCCGACACCGGCAGACATCGACACACCCAGAATGGTCGAGTTATCAGGTGACGAGCTGTCAGTCCACACGATTCCATACGACCAGTAGTGGCGGTGGCCGGAGTGATACTTATGAATGTACTGTCGGCCCTTGGGGAAGTACCAGGCGTACATGATAGCCCACTTGTCCTTGTACGAGTCCGAGCGTGAGTACACTTGCGAGCCCAGGCCAGAGCCCTTGCAGTCTCCGTCGGCCCAGCCAGCCCACTTCAGCCCCGCGTTAACGGAACCATTCGCATTAACGGCAGGGTACGGGTGACATCCGTACGAAATGTGGAGCTGCGGCTTGAACTTGACGGCAGTCTTCTCGGAGTCGGTGGTAGGTTCTGGCTGAGCGAACGGTTGGACGGTGTCGTGGTCGATCATCTCAACGTCGGCTTTGACCGCAGCAAGGGACGCAACAGCGGCGAGGAGGAAGGCGCGGAGGTTCATCGTCACTCAAATGACTTTGGCAGTGCAACCTGGAGTGTGCTTGGCTTGGAAAGTTGCAAAGTGTTTTGCCAGACTGAAAGAACTGCAGCGTGCCGGTACCGATACCTACCGACAGCAAGGTGATTCAAGCATGCAATACGATGTGCTCGAACAGAAAAGGATGCACAAATGCAGCGCGAGATTTGCCTTAGGAAGAAGATCTGGACATTTCCTCTACGAAGCGTCACGCTTTGCTTGTATCGAGGGGGGAAATACATGTAACTCATGACAGGGTATAACGGTACATACGGTATCTCGAGCACCAAATCATCGAATACATACTCAGGATCGATGTCGATGAATTATTGCCGACGACTGTGCACGCGCTGCAACTTACTACCGCAGCAGTGCAAGGGCAGTAAAATGTGGAGGCACGCCTGACTACTGCTGCTATACGTGTATTCATAATACAAGTACACCTACCGGTGCGAGCCTGAATCATGATAACATGGAACGTATCCATACAGTGTGGGGTGTACTTTATCCATCAAGCCGGTCGGCTCTTGGTTCTGCGAGATCATCCGGAATTCTTGGGATAAGCACCAAATCGACTTGGATCGCTAAGAATCGCTCAGAATCGCTGTCACAATTGCTGAGGGCTCGAATGGCTGGCTACGTGGACCGCATTGCGGTGGGTTCATGTATCACTGTGCTTTGGTGCTCATCTTGTACGAGCGGATTTGGTTTTCTTCATTATTCTGGTAAGATAGTTCAAACGTAGGCTCTAGTGGTACTGTCTCTTTCTTGCCCATTAAATGGACTATCGTCAACGACAAATGCTGTCTCCATACCAGTCCGAACTGGAGAGTCTCTAGACCTGAGCCCGTGCACTCACCATCTGCAGGCCCCCTCCCTTTCAGGCGCCCGTTAACCGAGACCAACCGGAGATGAATTCTGTGTTTTCAAAGGCTTTGGGGGTTAATCAAGTAGTTACATTAATGAAGCTTATGCAATGGCCATCAGCTCAATCCGATAAGGGAAATGCGAGTCTTTCTTGCTCTTCTTGCTGATTGTTCTTCAAAAGACGAAGTGAGGAAGGGGAACTCTGAACGGGTGGCTTGTAGCCGGCAGCAGACACCGGTATGTACCGGTGTACCGGTAGTGTAACTTCATATGGAAAACAGATTCCCTTGCTGGAATACACCTCAATCAGTGTGGTGCACACCAATCAAACCATACATAGTTCAAGTGAAACGGCTTATAAATCTTAAGCTTCGCATGCGCTCGTAGAGTTTAAAGAAAGAAAGGGAGTAGCAGTGACGCTGGTAGCGGCTCGGACATGGGGCGAAATGGTCCTAGCAGATGAGTATCTGAAACAGTACGCGCTACGCAGGAACCGTCTCGCAAAAGATATGTGGGATTCCCACAACATTCAACCCCGCACTTCCCACAGTGGGAAGTTGTTGTTCTCGGTGCTATCATGCTTCTCGACTCCGTTACAACTCGCGCCGATCAGCTTCGAGCTTTGTATACTGCTCTCCCGCCGACTCATGCTTTTGCCGTTCTCGACCAAACGTGTACTTTTAGACTGCTGCTATCGCGTCCGCGCTGTCCCCGTGGGTGTCGCAGTGAGCATCTTTCAACCAGGTCATATTATCGTTGTGTATACTTACCAGTTAACCTTCACGCGTACTCTGCACTAAACCTGCGCGTGCAGCAAATTGTCGAGCCCCCTCCGCTTTTCGCTCCGTGCCGCTGTGCCATCCTCTCTCGCTTCCGCTGTGTACGCTAAGGCCGACACTACCAGCCCAATCCCTCTATCCATGGATATTTAAAACTAAACATCAAATAGAAAGCCACTTATCATCATCATCGTCATTATTTTCATTAAATACTGGTCTGCCACTAATTTAAAGTTTGAAGTGCTCGCCATGCACATCAAAATGCAGGTTCATCTCCCGCGACAGCCTTATGCTTGTGGCAATTACTTCCGTTGTCATGGACTCTGGGCCGCACACCAGTACAGCCACACGCGATTTGCCATGCTTTGCTGCATCGCGACCCAATTCTCGTAACGTTCGTTCAATGTCTGGTCGACAATGAAACCAGAGGCATTTCTTGAGTTGAGGGTCTAACTCGGATTGTAACCCAACCAGACCGCGTGTAAGGAAGATTTCACTGAAGAAGGTTTCGTTCGAAACATTCAAAGTTGTAGGGCAAAGCAGCACGTCCGGCAGATATGGAGCTCTCGGGTTGTTTATCCACCGTTCTGCTCCCAGGTTCATCAATGCGCGAAGCCTTTCACTGTCGCTGACAGACCAGACGAACCGAAGGCGATGAATGACTCGAGCTCTCTGGAAGTAACACTCATTATACAGCCAATTGACGATGGCGCGCATCGGTGTCACACCCATGCCACCAGCAAAGACGGCAAAGTGGGAATACGTTGTGGCATCTTCGATGTCAATGGATAAGTTTCCATAAGGGCCGTCAATCAGGACGTCGAAAGGAGCCTCGTCCTCCGTTCGATCTTCGGGTGCAGTATGCAAGAGCTCCATAGTCCAGTCACCGACTGCTTTGATGTGAAAGGAGACAAAATCCTCGTGGGGCGACGACGAGATGCTGAATGGGTGCCACTCCAGCGTCGAAAGCGTTGGAACATTCACGAAAGCATACTGACCAGCCTTGTATTTGAATTGCTCGCCTGTATCGTGTCTTACACGTGGGAACTGGATACAGGTGATGTCGTCGGGGAGCTGGAAAACCTGGAGTTGCTCACGAGCAGCAACTCCCAGTCGCTGTTTGCTCATCTTCTGCGAGTTTACGGAGTCACCAACGTAGAGGTCATTACTTGAAGATCGAGGTCTGGTGCCACATAAAGTGCCATTGCTATAGATTCGAGAACGGTATACGAGTCGGAAGACCACGTCAATTTCCCACGGAAGCACTCCAGCCAACGCAATAATGCCGCCATGAAGTACCGCTGCAACGAATATCACGATAAACAAAATCCAATGTGTCCTCACAAACAATTCGTGAAAATGTCGACGAATGCAGCCAAGCGAGAATAAATACAACGCGATCATTGCAATGAATGCGATCATTCCAGACACGACCCTGGGGTTTTGCTGAGCTCCCCCCTCCATTTCGCTGTGGGACAAAACGTAGGCGAGTCCATGTAGCCCCGTCAAAAGAATCATCACGAACGCTGCGAGTTTGTGATAGAACATTGCTCTCTCCAACGAAATTCCCGTGAAGACGACCAACAACGAATTATTTCTCACAGCAAAGCCAAACACAGCTGCAAGCGCAATTGATGGCGGGGCTCCTGATCCCTTCACATCGCGATTCTTCACTTGCAGCACAGAAATGATAACCAGCGAGAGAATAACAGGAAATGTGACGAGGAAGTCCCCGAGTTTCACGTGTAGCTCAGCTGTAAAGAACGGTATTGGCACGGAAAAGAATGCTCGCGATAGTCGCCACCTCAACCGAAGCCAGGACTGCAAGATCCGCGATGAATACGATTCCCGACTTGGATCTAGCGGCATGAAGGCATCCACATCTGCTGTAGCGTCTCCCGATCGATTAGTAACGGACGAATCGTCCCAAGGGTAGCTTGGGTCGGACCACATACTATCCTCGAGAATCGGGACTCCGAGCGGTGTGTGGGGCAAACTCTCTGGGACGGAAGCGTTGCTGCTGCTTGTCATCGCTATACCCTCCAGTGTCGTATTAGGATTCTCATCGGCAGATTCGACAATGGCGTCGTCAGCAAACTGCCCCCGGGTCGCCCAATGGAGAAATGATCGCTCTTCTTTTACATTTCATGCAAGTCCTTTCCGACTCAAAAGGCTGGCGTCGTCATAGCAAACACATTGTCCGACGCCAGTCAAGTAGAGCCTGTCGAACGTGAAGGATCCGGTGGGAGACTGACGATACTCGCGTAGTTACGCATGACAATCAGCGCTATGCTCTAATAGTTGGAAAAGACACGTAGAGTTGGTTGGCCTCGCCTGCTTGGCAGACGTAGAGGGCGTTACACAGCGGACTGAGCACACATGTAACTCTGCTTCGTGTTTCAATACCCTCTTGACGAACCACGCGAATAGTTGGTGCTAATGGTGCGTGTACCGCATTCTGACGATCGCTACTGGATGTGTGCTGCGAGTTCCCATTGCGCAGCGGAGGTTTATTGCACTAAGTAATCGATATGCGTTGAACTTGACCTCAAGTTGGTGGCCCCGGTCTTGCCTAAGATCTGAAATGTACCAAGCCGAAATGCTGAACTCGCACTCATTTTCCACAATTATGGTGCACGTTCGATCGTACATGCACACCTTAGTCTTCCGTATTATTTACACAACTAGAGTTCGAATGTTTCGCTATGTACATCGAAGTGCACTTTCATCTCCCTGGAAAGCCTCGAGCTGGCGTAGTGCACATCGTCCACCAAGGCTGGAGGGCCACAAACGAGAACGGCAATTCGCTCCTTGCCGCTGTTTTTGGCTTCTTCGCCCATTTCGCGAAGAATGGCGATTATATCTGGTCGTGATCCACTGTGCAGACAGTTTGCGAGCTCTGGTAGGTCCTGGGCTTCTTCGTCCAGCATGTCGCGCGTCAGATAGACCTGTGTCACGAACGCATCTGTCGGTGCGTTGGTGTTTCTCGGGTGCAGCAGGATGTGGGGCAAATACGAAGCCACTTCGTCTACTTCTAAGCAGCTATCTCGTCGTGGCTCCTCCCGCGCAAGTAAGCTGACAATCGTCTCCATGTCCTTTACCGACCATATAAACCTCACGTGAGGGATAACCCCGCGGTTCCTGTAGTAGCACTCATAGTGCAGCCAGTTAACGAGCGAGCGCATTGGGGTCATGCCGATTCCTCCCGAGAACAACACAAAGTGCGAATAAACTGTCGGACTCGCCATATCGAGAGAGATTCGCCCATAAGGACCGTCCACTAGCAAATCGAACGTTGAAGGACCCTCAATCCTCATAGCGCTGGCTTCGCGCTTGAGTGCTGCCGTCAATAACTTAGTCGTCCAATCTCCCAGTGCCTTGACGTAAAATGTCACCATGGCCTCGTGTGGAGAAGACGCAATCGTGAACGGATGCCACTGGAAGTGAGAGATGGACGGAATGCACAGGAAAGCGTACTGCCCAGCTTCGTACTCGAACGCCTCGCCTGTGTCCTGGCGAACTCGTGGAAATTGAACCCGCGTAATGTTTCCTGGTAGAGCAGATATTGAGAGCTGGTCTCGTGCTATGACGCCTCTGTTGGATTTACCAATTGAGCCGTAAGCGTACACTCGAGAGCGATAAGCCAGTCGATACAGCATGTCGATGGCCCAAGGGGCTACACCAAATACCACAATTCCGGCGCCGTGGAGAATTGCACACGCGACCACAGCCAGAAAGAGGATCCAGTGAACACGAACGAAGAACTCGAAGAACTTTCGGCGGATGCAGCTCAGCGACAGCAAATACATAAGCACCAAACCGAAGAAGGCGCCTAGTCCTGAAGCAACCTTGGGGTCGTCAAAACTCTGTTCATTTTCCCGTAGACCCAGGATAAACGCAAACGCATGGAGAGCAGCCAGCACAATTGTGACGAAAGCTGCGAGTTTGTGGTAAAAGAGCGCTCTCTCGAAGGAGATCCCAGTGCATACGAGCAAGATCGAGTTGTTTCGAACTGCAAAGCCAAACACAATCGCCAATGCTATTGACGGTGGAGTCCCAGCGCCAGCTACATCTCGAACTTTTGCTCGAAGTGCCGTGTACGCGACTGCAACTGCAACAACTGGCAAAGTGATCAACAAGTCGCCCAATTTGAGATTGGCGAGAGACGTGAGCAGCGGCAATGGAACCGAGAACACATTTCGCGACAACTTCCACCGCAGCACCATCCAAGAACGCAACACTCGCTGTAAAGGGCCAGGAGGCCGAGGCCGATGTCCTTCGGGTTCACTTTCTTGTGTGGCCGCCATAGTATTCACGCTATCATCCAAATTGTACGTGATTGACCCTCGGCCTTCGACGTCCAAGATAGGGACCCCATGCGGATTATGTTGCGAGGACCAGGATAATGTACTCCCGTCGATACCTTCGAGAACGGGCACATAGTCGAAGATCGCCTTGGGCGTGATTGGGGCCTCGAAAACAGCGCGGGTTTTCCTCGCGGGGTCGTTCCGCATGCTGGTGTGTTTGCAGAATGCGCTCCCTGTGCTACGCTGGACAAGAACATTCTCCACCTCAAAAGCTACTAACGCTAAAAACTGCAGTGTGGTCAGAAGTGCTTCTAGGCACCCAGGGCAACGGACTCTTGAAACGCCTTTGACGTTCCTGCCACATATCGAAAGCGCGTTAGATGGTGTCTCAACGAGCTACTGGCTTCTCAACGTCCGCTGCCAGTGGAGGCTCATGCCATAAATTGGCATTATCTGACCCCAACCTATCCGATACAAGCAATAAAGGGCTCCACGAGTTGCCTAAAGCTGCCAATTTAGAGCTCATGTACTGTACTGCGTCACGCTTAGGAAAAGAACACACCGGCCCCGGTTGGAAAACTGTACGTGTAGTGTTGATGAGACGTACAAATAGGTCCCATCAACAATTCTTGCTCATCAGATGAGTGATCTAATCCCGCATCCAAGCTTTTTGTCTTCATCGCGTTTTCTGTGCAACGCTGCTACTATCCATAGTAATAATCAGATGGCTCTTTATCAAAACACAAAGCAGCATCTCCAGCAGCAGGTCAAAGAGCAGCACCGTGCTCTGGCTCGCTACAGCATTGCCAGTGACTAAAAATTTACCGTAAACTTGTAGGCAGCACAGCACATCCTACTTGTGATCATGATCAGCCTTGCCGATTCAGCAGTCTGCTATCCGTCAGTTCCGAATTGTCCGCCTCAAGAGCACACCTGAAAACAATGAAGCTTCAAGCCTTCCTCGTTGCTGCGGTCTTGACGCTCGCGTCAGTCCAAGCCGAGGTCACCTACATCGACCACGACAAAGTCCAACCATTTGCTGAGCCAGAACCGATGACCGACTCGGAGAAGGCCGCCGTGAAGTTCAAGCCCCAGCTCTTGGTCTCCTACGGATGCTACCCGTATCCGGCCGTCCAAGCTGATGGATCCGTCAGCGCTGGTCTAAGGGGATCTGGTCCAGCAGATGGAGAGTGCAGGGGATCAAGTCTCGGCTCGCAAGTGTACTCTCGTTCGGACTGGTACGAGGACAAGTGGGCTATCATGTACACTTGGTACCTCCCTAAAGGACGTAGTACCCGACACCAGCGTCGCCACTTCTGGGAGACCGCGGTTGTCTGGATCGACGACCCTGCTCTCGCCAACTCGACGATTCTTGGCGTGTCAATGAACTATGGCTGGCGCTCCAAGGAGCAAACGCCCGTTAAAGTCAAATACCTTGACGGTTCAAGTGTGAAGCTCGAATCGTACCGTGCATATGGATTTCCAAAGCCGAGGCTGCAATTTACACAGGAAGACGGTCAGTTCCAAGATCTCATCACGTGGGAGCAGCTCACTGAGGAAGCACGCGACGCTCTGAGTACGGCGGACTTTGACACGTACTTGATCGAACAGAAGAAGCGAGAAATGCCTTTGAAGGACGACATCTTCGAGTACAGACTCAAAGACGCCTGGCCGTTTTAAAGTGACTTGCATCACCACAACATTGCAAGGTGCGTAAGGTTGGAGGAGGCTAAGACAGAATGAACTAATGAGTTTGATAGCATTTTCAACAATATTTCGCACGTAATGGTGTTCAGTTGGTGAAGCCGCTACTTCAGGCTTTGAGTGCACCTAGGGCTATCCTTGTTTGTTGCGTAACGACAAGAGTCTAAATACCAGCGTTGCTTCACTTCCTGATCGTGCAGGTGAGTATGCCAGGCTCTCACCGACGCCGGTGTTGCGTCTTATCGGTGTGTCACTTACGTTTGAGGAACTTTTCCTAACCTCTGGGTTATGTGTTCCCAGACCTAACTTCTGTTGTAAAGTACTAACTCCTGAGTACCGAATGCGCCTCGTTTCTACTGTTACTGAAGGGACGATCAGGCGACCCACCTTACCTTGGTTTACACATACTCACCTCAGTGAGATTGGTGTGATCCACCAACTCATGTCGAACTTAGAGTGTGAGCAGATAGGTTCACTCGGAATTCAGTGCTCGCTACAAATGACCCCCATGCCTATCAAATTAGCCCGCCTCCTCATTTTTCCTCCCAAATATGAGCAATCGGGCTAATTCGGCAAGAATCATAACATCACCCTCGAGCACAGGTACCCGCAGCCTCTTGCCATTCTCCAGGATTTAAAAAACGGCTTTGTCGCCGTCATGACGGTCAGAGTTCAAGCTTGGGCTGCGCCGCAACACAAGTTCGTGCTGGTGTCCAATCAGCGCCACGTCGGAGCGCAGGACGCGTGCCAAGGATTACGGTACGGCAGGCTAGTGGACACGCAGTTTGCATATCAAGTGGGTGCCGGCACGCTCACACTTCAACTTCATGTAGGAGTGCGCTCTAGCGGAGGCGCTCAATTTGCTTTGCTTTACTTTTGCTCATTAATAAATTTCCTCCTTCGGAAACACCCCGGGTTTCGCGACAAAGCTAGCTTTGCGCTCTTCGAAGCGCGAGTTTGTTGATCCCGGGCGCCGTAGTCCGGTACTTCGTCTCTTTGGTGCGCGTATCAACCGGAGACTTCTGCAAGTCGTCGTTGGGTCGAGGACACTACCGACCTTGGTCGGCTAAGAGCGAATTAGAAGTTCGCACCCGGCTTAAGTGCGGTTCACATTAATATCGGTTCTGACAACTGCAACGTCAACTATGTCGGGGACACGCTACACGGTGGATCCCGATGGCGATATGGAGATGTCAATTCCCCAGCCTATCTTCGAGGACGTCAAACCTCCAGAGTTGTCGAGTTGGGACCATGCTGTTCTGATCGAGTGGCATCGCGAGTGAGAACGCTACGTGGAAAGAATGCGACACCGCTGTACGACCACCGGTGAGGCTTTCGAGAGCGCAGTGGCTACCGCCAGGAGCTGCCTGAAGCCAAGGACGCTGAAAAAACTAGCTACGTACGTGCTGAAGGAGGAGCTTCACCTGGTGACCGATGCTGACATCATGAGTGCTATCAAGACATGCTGTCACATGCTCAAGAACGAGTTTGTGCCGGATGTCACGTCGCTGTTCCGGCAAAGACTCAAGATGGACCTTTCTTTGGACGACTGCGACGCTAGGATCTTCCGCTACTATGAAGACTTTAATGGCATTGTGGAGGACAATGCGCTGCAAGGACTTATTGGCACTGGAAATGAGTCTGATGAGGAGTACAAGGGAAGGATGAAGGCTCGCTGCCGTCTCTTGGTTGACAACATACAGCCTCCAGTTCTCAAGGCCCAGATTAACCGGCTTATCGAGTTAGAGAGGCACGACTGTAAGTCTGATGATGTTGCCCTCTTTGACTTGATACTGGAACACGCGAAGGTGCAACAGCGGTTCCATTGGATGTCACAGGACCATGCTGCAAAAACTGACTCCAAGTCGTCCAAACCAGAACGCAAACAGCAGCGACAAGGGAGCGCCAGAGCCACGCAAGCCCAAGCGCAAGCCTCACCACTGGCAGCCGCGTCGGCACCAGCAACCGCACCAGTCCCGCCGCACGATGGGTGTCTGTTCTGTAAGGGTGCGCATTGGCTCAAGGATTGTCCGACGGCTACGGATGCGCAGCGAGCCGAGGCTCGCGAGAAGTTCAAGGCTGCTAAGGAGCAACGAGCAGGTGCTCTCAGATCGGGCCTGATAACGCCGTACACATCCGAGGAAACGCCGGACCGATAACACCGTGCAGGACTAGGCGAGAGGACGTCACTGCCGAGTGAGACGTCAAGTAAGAGCGACGCAGAGCGAGAACCATCCGCGCTGTGTCAGGAACGCTTCAGGCTCTACCCAGCCTTGATCCGCACTATACCCTGAGATGCGCTGCTGAGGTACCGGGGAAATAGCCCGACGCTAACGCGAAGGGTTTGTGCGAGGACGACTTTGCAGGTTTCTGCGAGGACGCAACTCCACACTGTCTCAGCCACGGTATGCGCACATTATTGGACCTTCACGTGGTGTTCATGGGTGTGGGCCTGGTAGGTGTTGCAGTACTCTAATAGAGAGTCCAGGTGCTTTCCGGAACCTCGTTAAACTTGAGGCCTAAAAGCGCCTTCAGCGTAAAAGCTGAATCGAGACACAGTCTTTTCCAATGACTAAAGAAAAAGTCCCACGACTTTTTCGCACCCGGACACATGTGTATTATTCCGATGCTTCTCGAGCTGAACTCCTCAATAACGCAGCCGGGGCGTTGTAGCATTGGATTCCATCGTGTAAATGTCATAGCTTGGGTCGACGAAGAATGTGTTCTCCCTATGCAGAAACTCCTACCATCCCTCGCAATGATGTCCACGATACAGAACCATGGGCTCTGCCGATGGCGACCGATTAATTGAGCCAGGCAGTTTTGTCGTGTAGGAACACGCAGAAAATCGCACTACCAAACGATGTGGGTCCCACCACCAACACACGCTTCCATTACAATGGCCAGCGAACGTTGGATCAACACCTGAAGACCAGGAACGATCCCTTACACCGGGTTGGTTGCAAGCACCTCTGTATACCAAGGTTGAGTTCGGTCAACCTTAAAATCTGTACTACTAGCCACAAGCGAGGGCTAGAATGCAATATTGCGCTTTCGTGCGAACCCCCGCAGTCCCTCAGAAGGAAGGGTACCGGCAGTCACGCCTAATACGGGTTTGCCGAGGGTAACCTCGGCGGGTAGTGAAATACACTTGGGAACACTCGGGTTCCTCCAATATATAGGGACCGACACTCCTTGTCGTCCCTAACTCTCGGCCACTCCTATCTCTTGGACTGGCCAGCAACAAACGCTTGGTTCAATGTACCTCAAGCTCGCTGACAGGCATCCCACGCAGCCGAGCGTATCCAGACTCTAAGACAAGCTAGCTAGACTTACCGAAGACGGACTTGACCCTTGGTGGCTTGGGGGGAAGACTGCTGATTTATTTCTTATATCCTACAGCTCTGGGAGCCTCTGTAGGTCATCATTTGGCTAGTCCTATATCTCTATACAAATATCAAGTGTAAACAGATCTCTGTGAGAAATCGTATAGTCGGCTCTACACAGCCGAGGGTACGACACAAACGAGGCTTTTAACCTCGGCCGGGGTTTTATTAGACCCAGCCGAGACCTCGGTCACTATCGCTTCTAGGCCACTATAACGCGGGAAATGAGACCAGCCAATCAGGACGGGTTGTCGCCGTTCACCAAAAAGTGCAACGTCGACCGAGCCGTGACAGTTCGGCTCCAAAACCGAACGCTACAGTTTGACGTCTTGAAACTTCCTGTCGCCCACGCCGTAAATACAGCATGCTTGTATCCGTGCCGGAATTTGTTTCCAGCGACGACCGCCTTCCCACAAGGATACCAATCTGCCCATTTTTGGGTGCGGATGGTTCACTATGACGTTGACCTTCAGGTCGGCCTTGGCACGTAGTGCTGCCAGTACTTCCGCTTCTGACGGAACCTCAGTGGTGTCCTACGGTTCCTTGATGGTGTTCAGATTGCAACGAAGAAGGCGCTCTCGTGTTCTGTCACTCTGGCTATGAGCAGCCGCAGTGACGTGCTGCCCTATGAGAACAGCAGCACAGCTGCCTACACTGGGTGTACCAGCCTACACATGTTTGATGTTGAAGTAGAATTAGTTGCTAGGAGAGCTGCAAAGAAGGACTTTTAAGACAAGCCCGGATAAGACAGGACTGAGGGTGGCAAGACCTAATGCATCTAATTCAAACGCAGTTATGGATTTTCACTCAAGATCTCAAGACGAACTAAACCCACGTGACACTGGCTGTAATAGTGTGAGTTAGTGGTGTAGCTGCAATCTTGAATTCGCACCGATTGTTTACTTGGTACAGTAATTCGGGGAAATTTCCTGTCACGAGTATAATGAGGTTCCTATGCGCGAGCACTGCCACTTCAGTAGTGTCCATAAACTTGATCACTCCGATACCCACCACTTCCCATTTCATGCTTTGTCCAAGAGGGGATACTCCGTGGACCTGTGCTGTACACCACCAGTCAGCAGGGTCCAGTTCCTCGGCCTCTGGCAGCCGAGCCAGACTTGGTAGGTCCAGATATTCTATCCACTCGTTCCGGAGTTGTCCATAATGATATCGTGAAGCCTGCCGACACGTAGCAGATGCTGCTCCAAGTACAGCTCGGTAGTCTACAGTGGTGACTTGGTTTGCTCATGAAAGATCTTCTCGTAAATGAGCACTTCGATGCGTGAATCTCCAGATCTGACAGCATCTTGTCCTTGAGGGAGGAAGTAATAGGAATATTCGCAGGGCAGAAAATGGCACTTCTAGAAACTGCGAAAGAGAGCTCGGATACGATGTATAGTTACCTCGTGCAAGACAAGTCGTACGAATTAGAGTCGAAAGTGCCAAAACAGCTGCAAATCATAATACATGTATGCACCATTATAAATATCCAGAGCTTCCCGGGCAAAGCATGGCATTAGTGAAGAAATGCAGGCATTCAGTGAGCAGCCCAAACAGATTACGGTACATTTAATTCGATGGTACTGCGTAACTGTGAGCGTAACCTCAGTCAACTTTCGTACAACATTCAGCAGCAAGAGCTTGTCCGGCCAGGATCTTCGGGTGGAAATTTAGAATCGGATACTTTTGAATTTTGATTCAGACAATAAAATACACATCCGATCGGATACTTATGCATAGTTAACCTGGCTACTAGTGACCAGTCGAAACAGCAAAGTGATCCAAAACGTATACAAGGCGCTCATATTCGTTTTCAAGCGGTCACTTCTGAATTTTGAGGTGGTTACTTGATTCGGAGGCCACATGACTTGCTTCGGCTTGCTAGGTTTTTCGATGGCTATGTGCATGACTGCATGCAAAGATCCGTCAAACTCTAACATGGCGACTCTATATGCTTGCTGGAGACACAGTCGCTACGGCTTCGCTCCCCGCTTGCTACTCGCTACGTCGCTTAGCACTCTGCTAGGTCCTGGGTTTGCATCCGCGTGCTACACACACGGCCAGCAAACCACAAGTATTTACCAATCAAGTACACGTACTCGTACTTAAAATATACGATAACTAGAAATAACAATCGTGGTGTTTGAAATCGCATGCCACATGGGTTGGACGCTAGCTCATGAGCTCCTCGTTTGCACCGCCAATTTCGCTCCGCTCAAGGCGGGTAAGGCGTCGGTAAAAATATAGCACCTCCTTGTTATGGCAATTACCCCGGCCCACGCTCCGACCATTGCAGGTATCCGCTTCGCTTCGGTTGTAAACGGTCCTGCTTAGTACAATGCTAGTTGCCTTTCTTACCCCAGTTACACAGTGGAGAGTACCCTTGAACACGACTGAATTGCGAAATTACACCTACCTTAATTTGAATATTATATATATAGTAACGAGTATCCACCAAACGTGCAAAAATACCCGAGTGAATCGGCACTTTTCGAAGTGTCCGATCCAAAAAACAAAAGTTATTGATTCACAATTAATGCCCCAGCTAATGCGTCACGGAAGCGGCACGGCCGTCCACCAACCCCGGGGATGGCGAGCGTTGGTGACGCACCCTAAGCACGCAGATGTATCCAATTCTCGCTGCGCTGCCGCCTTCTCTAGCAGCCAGGGGCACCGAGAGAAGACGTGCACGTGCACCTGCCACCCGCGTGGCCATTCGTTGATGAAGTGGAGTGCTTCCACTTATACAGTCAAGCGCAGAGAGAACAACGTCGATGTCCGTCCCTGAAAGGTGGCTTTTGCCGCCAAGATCGTCGACTGAGTGTATTCTCAACTGGGGCTTCTCGCCCGTTAGTTCTACCTCTCAAGTATTGTCATACGCCTCCAGCAATTTGTCACAATTACAGCAAGTCCTATAGTGGGGATCAGTATAAATCCTCAACAGTTGAGATCTAGATTGAGTCGATCACGATCGGAGGCGGTAGTCCAAGTATGACTATATGTACTCGTGCGGCAGTATGGAGATCAAGAGGACGAGCTGACGTACACGATATGGGCCGCGACCATGGTGCCCGCGGACGGTGCTGAATAATGGCATGTATATTTCATGGCGCAGAACACGGTGCATTGTTGCTGGCCTCATGCGTCTGCTCAAGTTCTTCGCGGATGTGGCCGTGCTCTCCCACAAGGAGAAGAACGAGAGCGAGGCCTTGAGCATCAGATGGACGGCACTCAGGACCAAGAAGAGCATGGCCACCCTCAGCGGACAAGTCGACCGAGCTCGTGGAAGCTTCGCGCCGAGTACTGTCTTGGGTGAGTCCGCGACCAGCATGGCTCCCTGTGGGCGTATGCCTCTGCGAGTCCATTAACCAGGCCAAGTGGCTGTCGGTCTACGGGTCGCAACTATGTCCATCGGCTTCCCAGCGTTCGTGTTCAAGTGCAGCTTCGTCTTCCGGTCGAGAGTGGAGACCACGTTCGTGTGCAGCAACTACCACCGGCTGCGAATCGAGCGAGAACCGATAGTGTCTTGTTGCCTGAAGAATAGATAACAGAATGCTCAGAGACGCGTTGGAAGAGTACTTGATCGCGCTCGCAGCGGTTAAGTGTCTGCGGTGCCGAACCTTGTGGTCATTACTTGGCTTCAGTAACTTGCAGCAGGAGACCAAGAGAGCAAGGATAGGGTGCATGCATTGGAGCGGCTATGTCTAGACAGTCACAAGAAGAACGCTGGTGGCACCACAGAAGAGCACACGGAAAATGACAAACTGCGATCTAGCCGCGCAGACACTGTTCCTTGGAGCGTCAGCCATAGTTCATTGACACGCCAAGAATCGTCGAGTTGGCGAGAGCAGGGTCGTCGATCCAGACAACCGCGGTCTCCCAGAAGTGGCGACGCTGGTGTCGGGTACTACGTCCTTTAGGGAGGTACCACGTGTACATGATAGCCCACTTGTCCTCATACCAGTCGGAACGAGAATACACTTGCGAGCCGAGACTTGATCCCCTGCACTCTCCATCTGCTGGACCAGATCCCCTTAGACCAGCGCTGACGGATCCATCAGCTTGGACGGCCGGATATGGGTAGCATCCGTAGGTGACCAAGAGCTGGGGCTTGAACTTCACGGCGGCCTTCTCCGAGTCGGTCGTCGGTTCTGGCTCAGCAAATGGCTGGACTTTGTCGTGGTCGATGTTGGTGACTGTAACAAAAGGGAATATGATATCAACACCACACCAAATGTGTTACCTACCGCGCTTCGCGCGAGGTTCGGCTCGCTTTGAGGCACCCAGATAAAGGTGTACAGATTGTTCCCATTCACTTGCACAGCATACCTGTATCAATTAACACGGGTTATTAATGATGCACATGTATTAAAGTATTGCAGTCTCGATTAACGCGCTCTTCACATCTGGAAGAAGATATTACTTTGTATTTACTTTAACGGGGTATAGAAAAACTCTGTGTGCAAGTTAGTGGGCGGAATCTGTTTCCAACCAGTCAACACACGTCACTATCTTTATCAAACCATACGGCTCGCGGTGCACCGCAATCACTGATTGCCGTGACTCAACATTTATCCTAGCGATTTAAACTCGACAACAACTCGATGCCCATTCGATGATTTAGTTGAGCGTACTCAGTAGCTTCTACATAGATTGTTTTTGTTTTTTTTTAAATTGCAGGCGTGCGAGTCCACCCGCTGATCACCACGACACCTTAGGTACTTCGTAGTACACGCTAAGACATTTGGCCATTGGAGCAAACTATTGTCGTTTCAAGGGCTTCAATTTCAGCTTAGCCCAGACTGTTTAGTAGACATAGGCACGGAGGTAGAACCGAAGGGATCCCCCAGCGCCAGCTCCGTGGTTCAAAAAGAAAGAGTAGTATACCAGGCAGCAATTAACTAAGGATAATAGACTATCTCCCAAGTAAATTATTGTCGTCGACCTGAGGACTTAAATGACGGAGCAATGATCAACACAGTAAGCATCTCAATGCCCCAGTTTAAAAGTGCAGTGCCTAGCAAACTCGGAGTCAAATCGACTTTTATCACGATGGGTATCCGCATTCGGAGCCTGGTAGCGCACCCCAGAAAGGACGTAGCAAACTGCGCCCTCCTCTCCAACAAAGAAGAAGTCGTTACGCACCCGTAGGTGTCATTCTAGCGCGCGTTGGGTGCCTGTAAGGCTCTAGAAGGCCATTATTCTGGGGTCGATTGAGGGATCCGGGGCGTCACGTCTCAAGATCATCCTATGAAGCCCTGCTTCGAGCGGTCAAATTATGCAGAGGTTTGGAATGAAGATCGCTATTTACCGTGATTCGGATGCAACAGCAGATTGTACGTAAACTCTACCCTAAACATCGGACTCACACGTCGCATGCGCGATGACCATATCGATTGTCTTTACGTACTTGGTCCTACATGTTCCGTACCATTGTGATCATGGGATCAGTCGTGACCTGGCTTTCATTCTGCATTTTACCTCGCCGGTGCGTCCAGCTTTACCGAAGTACGCCAGGATGCGTCTTACGGGTATCTTACTATTGGTAGTAGTGCTTGTCGTGTTCTCTACCAATTGCTGCGGATTAAGCATTATTGGTAGCGATGACCGTGTTAACCTCGAAGAGAGCAAGCCCAGAGCTGAGACTGAGGAAAGAGATGAAGCTCACCATGCGGAATTATCAGCATTTCGTTCACGGGGTCTACACAGCGCCGGTGTCACGAGTGCTGCGAAGTCTATGGACGTCGAAAGTGAAGAAAGAGGTGCTCCAATTTCCAGCGTGCTGAAGACGTTATCGCAGAAGAACAAGAACTCCTTTTTTAGCCGTTTCAAAGGACTATTCAGAAAGAAGGCAAGCAAGATCACCCCGAAGAATGTCGAGGACATCAAGAAAACCCCCAAACTCAAAGGGCTACTGAACAGAAATCCATCGACGCTCAACAAAGAGAGTGCTGGCAGGCTTCGGACGTATTTGGCCAAGAATTCGTTGACGGAGATGTATACGACTGCCATCTATGCCATTTTTGGAGCGAGTGCATTGGCAGGCTTGATATTTGTTCTGTATCTGGGTATCAGTAATATTGGTAGCCTACTAAAGTAAGGCAATAGACGTTGCTTTCAGCAATGCAGTAGAAAATTCGATTCGCCCCCTCTTCGGTTAGCTACCAATGCGTGTGCAACTGTATATCAATAGTGTATACCCCATTGCACATGCGAAGTCGCCACCACGTACCACTCTAAATAGAAAACACATAAACATCAAATAGAAGGCCACTTACCACCACCACCATGCACCACTCTATTAGTTGGTACATGGCCTGGAGTAACTACCCGAAAATGGAAAAGTAACCAGTCGGTGATGCATATCGGTAAGTTAAAAGGTATCCTACCTATTGTGCTTTGCAGAATTTTTGTCGCTCCATTTAATGCCTTAGATTGACCTCGACCAGCTAATAAGTTGAGGCCATACACGTGCGATAGGAGCTAAAACGTGCCTTATATTGGCTTTTCCTTACCTGCTAAAACGATCACTTCGGTGGCGGTGAGTCCCTTGAAGGACGCCAATATGTCGCCGGTTGCTATCGCTCTAATATTGCTATGTTTGCGCTGTGCGATGGCTCTTTAGCTTCACCTATGCGTGAACTAGTTGCTCCTGCATCGTGGTGCGCTGCTGCACACCAGTGAGAAAAGTTGCTCCGCCTCGAGTAAGTTCGCCCAGCCAGTGCTGTGTTCCTATACTAAAATCAAGATGTCGTCGGCTGTTCCTCTAAGTAAACTGTAGGATGGCCTTTTACGTACTTGCGAATACGAGCTACTACATTGCACGGCCATCGTGATGAGCGGCTCGTTTCCTTTCCGTCGTATCATACTGCGTACAAATACCGTATACATGAATGAGAAATATGACTCGCCACCGAAAGTCTTGAGAATACATGCTGCACTTGTGCGCGAGTCGATACCAGGACTCTATAGTTTCTTAGCTAAACACAAACAATAGAGGACCTCTTAACCCCCCCCCCCCCCGGGCACTTGGGCGTGAGCAAGGTTATTGGAAACTGAACTAGTTCGAAGATGATCTGCATCCACCAATTTCTGTGTCCGAAAACTAGCGCCGTTATGCTTTATAATGAGTGTGAAAGTGGTGCATTATTAGCCGGACAGACGGAAAGATGGATTTATTATAAATCGGCCCGAATTGCCGATTTCAAACGGCAATTCGAGGGCTTTCGATATCTAAATCCAACCTCGCGAACAATAATCACGTCGAATTATCTTATCTTTTTCACCATATCCATTTATATCGAGCTCCAGATTTTATAATTCGACCAAAACGATAAGTGAAAAGAGCAAACGCATTGCAAAGCACAATAACAATGTATTTTTCTGCAGGAAACGTTTACCCTCGACTTGAGGGCATAAAATATCCTATTTCGCCGCCAATAATGAAGTGATATCCAAGACACTCGACTGATCCGAGTGTTGTATTGCCATGTTCGACGTAATGTCGCCAGATTGGGCCACGCTTCAAATTGAAGTTCAATCTGAGGATGCCAGAACACCGTCGTCTTCACGCCGAGTGATTGATTCATGAGTACGCTCCTGTCCACAGCTAGTGCCTCGTACCAAATTACTAATGAGACGCTTGTTGTAGGAGACTTGTGAAGCTTGAGGCGTTTTGGAAAGTGAGTGCAACTAGAGTGAGCGATCTCTTCTCGTCCTAGCCGAGCTACCAAAGCTTTACGTACTCTCTACCTACACGTTTGCTCAGCCAGCTATGGTTTTAATGAAGTCTCCTATTTGTGTTTGATCTGCCTATATACCTTGCGTATCAATCAGCAGAGCTCGGCGGCCTGACGCTTTGGCAGTATGTTGTCGGTAGGATGAGGATCCTGACCAGGCAGGGAAAGAAGCAAGAGAAATAAACAGTTTGGATTTTGCTCACTAACGAGCAGGTCTTCGTGGAGCAGGAACAAATACGACTTTAGATACCCTGTCTTTACCAGAGCTCCAGCTCCGTGTGATTCGGGCAAATGACAAGAACAGTCAAGAATCAAGACAGAGAAGACAAGCCCTACGGATTCGTTGGCAGAGCGCATGGCCGCAGCAAGCATCCGTGGACGTGGAGGAACGCCGCCGTCCCCACCGATGAGGTCGACACAACTTCGCCTTCAGATCCCTAACCCTAACGACGAGGCGTTTGAGACGCCCGACAAGGAGGGTGCCGAAGAAGTTCAGGACGCTGAAATGGCTACGGCGAGTCCTGAAGTTTCGAGTGGTAACGCGTAACAGTAGCACCCGTATTGCCTCAGCCGCCGCGTTTCAGCGGCCGCACCATGGAAGACCGCCGCGAGCTTATGCTTAAGTACGATACATATCTCAGTACGATCAACGCACTGCAGAAAACGGGTCAAGGCGCGATCGTCATGCCGGTGGGCACGTGTGTCGACAGTTTGATCAAGCGCCATGTGGCGCGTTACGAGTTTAATTGAGTGTCTTCTGAGATCTCGAATCAGCAGTGGATCAGCTACTTCAAGGAAGGCCACGTGCCCACGTGTACTATGCGGTAGTGGATCTTGCCATGAAGAAGCTCAAGATGTAGACCAAGTGGTCTGATCCGGACAGTCATACGGCTCATCTCGAGGCCGACCTGGAAACGATTCCGCAGAGGTTTAACTTAACGGACGTGGCGTTCAAGAACGAGCAGCGTCGAATTGTCAGGTATTTAGCCCGTGCATTAGGGCCCGCGGATTTCCTTGGCGCCATCGCAATCCAGGTAAGTTTATATGAGAACAAGCTGTACGAGCGCGAGGTCGTGCCCTTCTGTGCATGGGTCACGAAAAAAAATGCGTGAGTTCAATACGTGGGAGTGTGCGGTCCTCGTGAAGCTCAGGCGTATCGGTCACCGGCAGTGCTGCGCGGTGCAGGCTCTGGCTGCCTGGCTCTCGGGTCGCGCGCTGGTGCTTTGGGTTCGTCGCTGCCGACGTCACCACCGACCGATCGGGTTGCTGCGGCTGCCACATCACACACGGACAGTATTAGCCCCAAATCACGAACTTGTACGCAAACCCGGCTAGTACCTGTCTTCTCGGCAGCATATTGTAGAACAGCTCTCTCTCCTAGAAGAAAATCGACACCTTCCACGCCTTCTAGGTCACCTCCCGGTCGAATGTAGCGGTGACGCAGGTCTAAACCTTTTCTGGGAGGCGGTTTCGAGTGCCAACCGAAGCTTCTTAGCCAGGCCCACGCATCGTTAAACGCCACTACACCACCTAGATCCCCGACAGCGCCAGCTGAATGCAGTTCCCCTCGCCGCCGCCGCTTCCCCGCGCTTCCGCCGGCATCGTCACGAGCCCTTTTTGGCATGCTGCCGAGGGGGTAATTTCGGTTGTGTGGTTGGAAAGAGTGTGCTATCGCATGTCTCACAAATATCAAATCAAACAGGGCTGATTTGCGACGCAAATGGTCTTTAACTATTATATGATATCGATCTTTTTCAGGAGGTAATCCGTTCATAGGTCCGCGCCAAAATTTTGCGCCAAGATCTGTGGATGAGAAAAACAGTACTTCAAATAGTAAATTCAAGATGTATGCACCTATCCGTGTTTGCCAAAGAGCGGGAAAGGATCTGTGGATAAGAAATACAGTACTTCCGATAGTAAACGAAAGGTTTTTACACCTATCCGTGCTCACCAAATAGCGGCAAAATACTTGCATACGCAAGGCCAATCACATGATTGAGCTACATCCTGTAGGAAGTCTCTGAAATCGACAAAATGATGTTCTAAATGCGAGGTGTGGTCTGTATAACATACTCGACTTCGTATTAGCGTTTGATTCTGGCTAGTCTGCCTACTCGACTCGGCCAGACAGCCTTTCCGACCCAGCACTTTAGCTGGTCCGGTTTAGCGTTGCTGAGCTTGCGTGCACGTCACGAGGGGCGCGTCATCGTGCGGAGACAGGGCACATGGTAAACTACGAAGGTTGCTGGTTTATGACGGCAAAAAATATGCTGGATTTCAACCAATGAACATTCAATTGTCTGACCAACGCACAGAAAAAAAATATTAGCCAATCAACAGTGCGCTAAAACAACTACCGTGAAAAGTTAAAAGGGCGCAGCCAGCGCCCATTTAGGCCTGGTGCCTTTCTTCATCCGCATCCGAAGCGATTGTGAGTAGACATCGAGCCTCGAGCGAGTACCGTGAAATATTAAAAGGGCGCTTTTGGCGTCCTTTTAGGTAGTAGTATCTTGGCCTTGTATAACATACTTAAGTGAAGGGACTCGCGAAAGGGTTAATAATTGGCCATCTATAGATGTTTATGTTTTTCTTCTAGAGATTGGGCACGAAGCGTTCACATGCATTTTGATACATGTATAATACATGCAGCTGCCTTGAAGCTCAAAGCTCACACTATAAAAATACGGAGCATTGCATTATAGAAACTCAATGACTAGCAATTGCCACTACCATTGATCATATCCGAGTCTGTGACGAACGGGTGAAGCTATTAACTTCTATGTTTTCGTCCTCTCTGTCCTCCTCTTCTCCCACCTCCACGGTGGAGGTAGGGTCTTCGTCTGACGATGCTTCTTTATATATTATATCTTGTTCAAGAACGCTATCCAACGCTGTCTAAGTGGTGGCCTTAGGGCTGCAGACAGGGCTCCCGATTGTGGTATGACATTTCTTATAAATCGGCTTGCATGTTGCGATTCAAACGGCCATCCGTTACCCTGCTCGGACTTGGCAGACACACACTGATCAGTGAGCCGCCGGAAAGCGTGGTAAGGTTGTTCACATACGAAGAATATCCTAGTATGTCATCTGAGTGGCAATGGCATCTCCATCGCGTCGATGGATGTTTTAGACTGACAGGCAAGTGACGCGAGCCTGAGTGCAATTTCTCGATTGGAATCAATGGGTGACTAGTGACATGGATATATGCTGATATTTGATTGCCTACTGAATTTATTTAGTACTGTTTATGCGCATTGCGCATGTTGAATTCGGCTGTGTTCCGCGGATTGGATGCGCTCAGGCTTTAAGATGGCCCCCCCCCCCCCCCCCCCCCCCCAGATTTGGAAGGTCAGATTAGGCTCTAAACAGCCTGAAACTGGATCTATGTCTGAATCAACCCCGTCCTTAAGCGGGTTAACCCAATGGAGTTGAAAATGACTATGTGAATGTATCACATATGGTGTCCCGCCTTGCCTAAAGCCTGAGCGTGTGAATATCCGTGTACCCGGAGTGCACCGTAAGTCACCAGACGCCAGACAAAAAAAAAGCCCGTTGAAGAAATGCCATGTGGACCCTCACAATGAAGTATGATTTTGGTCATGAGACCTTGATCACATTAGATGTCTGAACGCGGATGTCTGAACGCAGATGTCTGAACGCGGATGTCTGAACGCATGGATTATACGTGCTCAAGACTACCCTGTACTGTGAGGTCGTACACACTGGTTTCAGCTAAATGTCCAAGTTGAAGAACCCTGAGCGTGAGTTCGAAGTATCTACGTTCAAGAAATTGGAACCTGAAAATGATGTTCAAGGTCAAGTAAGTTGAAAGTAGGTTTGAAGAACCCACGTTCAGACAACCCAGAACCCAATGCGAGGATTTGACTCCTTGAAGATGGAAAGTGACAGCCAGTATACTCAAGTCAAGTCAAAGTCAGAAGGTCGCTATGAAGAACACAGAAGAACGAAGACAGACAGATACCCTTTACGAAGAAGCTAGCGATCGGCTAGCAAAGATAACAATCAGAGTTCGTTTAACCCCCTACTACGCAAGTCGCTCAAAGTAAGTGAGCTTCTGACAAGCAGGACACGGGTCCGCCGTTCAGTTAAGGGCAGTTCGGTGCGGGGCTCTCTACAAGATTCAAGCCCAGTTGCGAGGGGATCATTCACGTAAGTATTTGACGTGATCCTTGCATTCCTTTTATTAGTTGGACCCGCTGCGCGAACGGTAAGGGCGGGGTTTTCATTTCATATTAACAAGGCCTTCTTGGGTGATAGTAGCAGTCATCCCCAGGAATATTTTATAGACTGCGTTTGAGATAGGATTGTATTGGTGTGTATTATTTCCCTCATCTGAGGGTGGTGAGCGTGTGAAGAAAAGGCTTCAGGATTGACCAGTATCCTGGAATCAGCCTTAGTTGACTGGCGTTCAGACCCACCGTTCAAGGGTCTATAAGAATAAGTAACGGCTGTGTGTTGTATATAACTCTGTATTTGTATTGGGTATCTGAAAGTGGTGTTTGTTCCGAGTTCTCGATACCGGTTCCAGACATTGGAAAAGTGCGTTCAGGAAGTGGACGTTACGCTCAGCATTTTCCAGGCCTATTTGTATTTGACAACTCACTGTGGTGATATATCCGGGCTTCCCCCGAAGCAATCGACGCCGATAGGGATTACACAAGGTGCCACGCCACTCTGAATCACGGTTTCAAGGAACTGCGTTCAGGGTTTACACCCCCCAGGCTTAAGTTTCAGGACTAAGTCTAGGTTACCGCTATACACTTGGGCGAGAAAGTTTCACCGACTTCGTCGCACATGTTGCGCGTGCAGACTGCCCCCACCTGTCGGAACCAGAGTGGGAGGCCCTCCAACGACTGTCAACAGTCATTGGGGAAGCGGCGGTAGCAACGATGTTGCGAACGCTATCGCCGACGGAGCAACACGGTGTTGCTCTGGGTTTCATCGTGAAGGAACACCGTGAAACCACTGCTCGAGCTTCGGTGTCGCCATCGGCCACACCGCGCATGGAGTCATTGAAACTCCACATAAGCAGTTACGTTGGAAGAGAGGGCGAACCTCTCCTCTGTTGGCTTGTCGAGGCAAGCGCGGGGCGCCCTGCTGGTGATGCGGTCGAGCGTGTCGACATCGGACACGCTGCAATGAAGATCGCTGCCCCCAGTGAGAGTCAATCTCACTGCAAGAAGCAAGATGACAAGCCGAACCTTGTCATCCTGAAGGTAAGCTCGAAGAGAGAGAAGTCTCTTTGTGCTCTAGTGGACTGTGAAGCGTCGAACAACTTTGTTGGACTGCAGAGCCTTCCAAGGCTTGACTTCGAGGAGGTGAAAACACCTCGAAGTCTATTGGAAGTGAGGCTAGCAACGGGTGTCGTTGTTAGAACCGAGAAGCGTATCGTACGCGTACGCTTCTCGTATCAAGAGAAGGAGTTCGATATGGTGTTGGGCATGCCGTGGCTTGCACGGCATGATCCGGTGATCGACTGGACGAAGCGCACGATCGTGCGCTTCGGGAGCAGCAGTAGTGCGACAGAGAGCGATGGCCCTGTCGGCGCAGCACATGCACCACGTGGTGCATGCGGCCCTCCACCAGAGACAGCGCGGAATGCGGCTGTCTCCGGCACCCCAAGCGAACGCTAACGACTGCGAGAGTGGTTGGAAGAAAATGTGAACCGAATCAGCAGGGCCTGATTCGATCGGATTCGAGAGGGTCTCGAAGCGTCCGGAGCGACGCGGTCGTGTCGACAGATAATGTCGACACACAATTTGTCGAAAGACACTCCGCCGTTAGGCGTAGAGGTAAAGAAGGCGCGTCGGCTCTGGGAGCCGACGCTGCAAGCAGTGCGGACGGTTGCAACCGTCCCGCACCGGAAGTGCTTGCGAGCTCGCGTGCAGCCGGGCTGCACGACGAAGCGGTGCGTGATCAAGCCGGGCTTGAACGCGTGCGCCCGCGGGTAGAACCCGCCGGCGAATACAAGGAACAACTGTCCACGGCCAGGCCTGGACAAGAAAAAACTCGCGGAGCCGGGCTCCGCACGAGAAGTGAACGGCGCAAGCGAGCAAAGCTGCGCAAGTCTCGGTCAGGGACCGAGACGCTACAAGCAGTGTCTGCCGGGCAGACACAGGAGTTGGAGACAACCGTCGAGACACTGAGTGTCTTGACGTGTACGAGTATTGGTCTCCAATACAAGAAGATGAGGCTGGATAATCCTCCGACGTTAGCGTCGGAGTTGATGTCGCTCCCAGTCACAAGCTGGAAGCGTTTCGCTCGCGACCTGCACGATGGACGCATCGAGCAGATCTGCATCCTCTCGGACGTCGAGAGGATGACGTGTGAAGCAGAAGAGCTGAATCAGCTCATCTCTGAGGGCGTGGACGCCCTCAGCGCGAAGTCGAAGAAGGAACGCTTCGACGAGCAAGGCTGGGACTCGCTCAAGGCGAGCCCCTTTTACAAGGTCTTGTGTGAGTACAAGATGTACTCCCGGACGACATTCCTGCGGAGTTACCGCAGGACAAGGGTGGTCAGCACGAGATTGATCTCGTGCCGGGAACGAAGTACTGCGTCACGCGACAGTGGCCACTGCCGCGTGAGCAAGTCAAGGCAATCGACGACTTCTTTGAAAGTCGTCGCAAGGCAGGACAAGTGCGGGAATCGAAGTCCCCGCACAGCGCGCCTACGTTCTGTGTGAAGAAACCACAGGGCGGGTGGCGCATCGTTCATGCGTATAACAAGCCGAACGATGCGACGGTACCGGCGCAGACGCCGATACCTCGAAAAGATGTGATCATCGATTCGATGACCTCGAGTACTATCTTCAGTACTCTGGATCTGAGAGACGGGTTCTATCAGATCCTCATGCGTGAGAGTGATATCCCTCTGACGGCGGTAAGCACTCCGAGCGGCATGCTCTGGGAGTGGCTCGTGATGCCGCAGGGGCTGAAGAACGCCCCAGCGACGTTCAACAGGTGCGTCACGCACTTGTTGCGCTCGGTGCGCGACTTCGCACCGAGCTATTTCGACGACGTGTTCATTCACAGCCGGGCTGTGAATGGGAAATCGGATGTGGAGATGCATGCAGAGCATCTCCGCAAGTTGTTTGAGCTCATGCGAAAGCACAAGCTCTAGGCGAACCTGAAGAAGTGTATCTTCGGGGCGACCGAGATACCCGTACTTGGGTGTCTCGTGGGGAAGAACGGCGTACGCCCTGACCCAGGAAAGGTCAGAGTGATCAATAAATGGCCTACGCCTTCAAACGTAAAGGAACTGCGGCAGTTCCTTGGACTCGCCACGTACTTGTGCAAGTACGTGAGCAACTACGCGGGCAAGATTCGCCCGCTGTCGCAGCTCTTGAAGAAAGAAGCTGCATGGGAATGGACTGCTGATTGTCAGCAGGCCTTTGAAGCAGTCAAGCAGGGCTTGACTGAGGCGCCGATCTTGGCGGTGGCCGACCAAGATCGCCCATTCCACGTTGTGTGCGATGCATCCGATTTCGCGATCGGATGCGCACTGATGCAACTCGATCACGAAGGTCGAGATCGTGTGGTTTACTACCAATCGCGTCAACTGATGGCAGCTGAGCGCAATTACCCGGTACATGACAAGGAACTCCTTGCCATGAAGTATGCACTCGCAAAGTTTCGAGTGTATCTACGTGGGAGTAGACCATTCGTGGTCTACACCGATCACGCATCGTTGCGTACGGCGATTAAGTCGCCGCACATATCCCAAAGAATGGCACGGTGGCTGTCATTCTTTGCTGAATACAACTTCCAGGTTGAGTACAAACCTGGAAGGTTGAATGTCGTGGCCGACGCGCTTTCGTGTCGACCAGATTATGCGGTGCAAGAGGCCGACGCCAACGCAGTTGACGTCGTCAGAACGACTACACCCTCGTCGTCCTTGCTGGATGACGTGAAGGCCGCATACGCACATGATGCGGATGCGAAGCAGTTGTTGGAGTACTGTTCCACACCTTCTGACAAGTCTCGTCAGAAGCTGGCCAAACACCTTCGTGCTCGCGTACACCGTTATCGTGTACACAATGGTCTGCTGCTTTACAGCGCAGTCGACGACAACGCAGATCGCATTGTCGTGCCGGATGATCATGAGCTGAAGCTCAAGATCACGTACGAGTACCACGATGCCCCGACATCGGGACATCCTGGCCGTTAGAAGACATACTTGCTTCTCACGCGTGACTTCTACTGGAGTCACCAGTACAAATGGGTACGCAAGTACGTTCGTGCTTGCGAGGTATGCCAGCGTGTGAAGCCTGCGCCCAACTCGCAGGCCCCGCTTCAATTACTACCGACTCCGTCGGAGTGCTGGCAGTCCATTTCAATGGACTTTGTTTTGGTCTTCCGCAAGACAACAAGCGGAGGACTGGTATAGTGGTCTTTGTTGACCGCTTCAGCAAGATGGTGCATCTTGCTGCAGTACCAGCCGAGGTGACAGCCACACAGACGGCATGTCTGTTTGTTGACCTGATGTTTAGACACCATGGTATGCCACTCGACATCGTGTCGGATCGGGATCCGCGCTTTACAGCGCGATTCTGGCAAGAAGTGTTCACACTTCTTGGGACGCAGTTGTCCATGTCGACTGCGGATCACCCGCAGACCGACGGACAAACAGAGCGTGTCAACCGCATGTTGGTTGACACCATGAAGAGCTACGCGCACTCGTTCCATCAATGGAGCGACTGCTTGCCGATGGCGGAGTTCGCCATCAACAACTCGGTGCATGTCTCGACAGGACACACACCGTTCTACGTGAATGCCATGAGGCACCCACGCGTACCGAGCGTACTCGGTGCGGTAGCTCCTTCCTTAAGTGGGGGAGGGTATCCGGTTAATTCAAAACAACCGGATAAGCACGCTGATACAAGCAATGTATCAGCTGTGACGACTCGCGCACGTACTGCGCGCAGTCATGGCGACGACAACACAGTGTCTACGACGAGCGTAGACACTTCAAACGACAACGAACAACACGCGCAGGCCGGGCCTGCTGCGAACAA
The DNA here is from genome assembly GCF_020800215.1 of Phytophthora ramorum. Lineage (NCBI taxonomy): Eukaryota > Oomycota > Peronosporomycetes > Peronosporales > Peronosporaceae > Phytophthora > Phytophthora ramorum. The sequence goes on from NW_027150648.1 coordinate 1,117,954, forward strand.
GGAGCACGAACTGAACCAGGGGTTCAGCTCGGATGCAATGGACTTTGTCCAGCGCCGACAAGCCGTAATTCGGTTTGTCCAGGACGCGATAGCAGCTTCTGTCGATCGACAGAAGCTAAATGTCGATAACACCGGCAGGGGAAACACAAATGAATTCAAAGTTGGTTCATTAGTTCTGTTAGCTACGCAGAACCTAGCTAAACATGCAGTTTCCGATTTCGGAGCAAGCAAGCTTGCTCCGCGCTTCATTGGGCCATTCACCGTGTTGGCGAAGCATGACAACGCGTACACACTGGACATACCGTCCAGCATGCGCTTGCACCCAACGTTTTACGTTAGGCGACTGAAGCCATACATGCAGCACGAGTCTCCTACGTCGGGTGACTCGCCAAAGCGCTCTCGAGCGCGGCGACGCGCTTCAAGGCGGCAGAGACCCTCGTCCCGACCTCGACCTTTACGTTCGAGGTCGTCTGCGCAACCTCCGCGAGCTGAGCCTTCAACAAGCTCAGCTCTTGACACAGAGCAGCGAACTGCGACGCTTGGAGACGCTCAACAGCCTCCAAGCGAGACTCAAGGTTTGGTTGACCAAACCCGGGGCGTCTTCTCGCCGCCCCCACCCCCGTTGCGAGACGCACGCGGGGCAACTCGCTGGATCGTCCAGCAAATTGTTGGTCATCGGAACCAGACCCGAGGTCCGGTTCATTTTCGAATTCGTTGGAGAGGATTTCCTCCCCAACACGATACGTGGGAATCACGAAATGTCCTGATGGAGGACATTCCGGAAATGGTGACGGCGTACGAAGGCCGCCACCGCCACCTCCGCCGAAGGGCGTAAAACTTGGGCGAGCGCTGTAGTCGCCTACAGCACTCGGATAAGTGCTGCGATTATCCGCAGCACTAGAAGACGCCTGCGACTGAAAACTGGCGCGCAGGGTCTTGAGGTCGTCAGGTACACACATGGACGTATACCCGTTGATGTCCCGCTCGGTGATGCGTACTGCTCCAGGGTAGCAGTACTCACAAGCAGTGTCATAAGGCACTGCGCAAGGAAGTCCGATACCGACTGCACCATGGTGCAGTCGTTCAAGTTCACCACGCTTCGAGACCTTCTCGTAGCGCTCCCGCGCCTGGCTAATCCGGTCGCGATAGCCAGCGGAGTTCTTGTTGAAGTTTTCAACAAAGGCACTCCAACTCTGACAAAGTGCCTGCCACTCGGGCACTTTGCTTCTGCGAGAAGTCTTCTTGCTCGCAAACCATCGGAGCTCATGGAAGAGCCCGATGTAGTAGTCGCGCCTTTGATTCGTTAACGGATCAAAGTGCAATCGCTTCGCGACGTCATCGTCAACGATGGCGTTGCACGAATACAGCGCGTACAGATTCGGTGGCGCGGTCGCACCGAATCGGCTGCCGATCTCAGACTGAGACGGCATCCACGGCTCGCGCACTGGCTCAGTGTGCGAGGCCGCAACAACAGCGGATGGAGCAGAGTCATCTCCATCCCGCGGAGTCGTTAAGGCTCCAGCGGCAGCGAGCGGTGTTCCACTGCCGCTGCGCGAACGCTTCGATCCCGAAGCGTTCGGGTCGTCCTCGCGTGGACGACGCAGACCCACATTGGGGTCATTGTGGCCCGGAGACAAGGTATCCTTGTCTCCCTCGAGTTCCCCCTCCTCGACTTCGCTTCCGTAGTCGAGGGGAACTCCCTCTCCACTCGGAGAGTAGATACCCACTCCGGTTTCGACAGCAATGATCTTGCCTGTCTTGTTTCGGATGGCATATTTCTCATGCCATCTCGAGTGGTATCCAGCAACAGAGAGGCGACTCTCTGTTGCCGCGCTTGTCGACATCGCCGTCGAGGCGATGTCAGTAGCGGTCGTGGCTGAGGCAGCGGCCGGCGTCTTAGACGAAGACGTCGTTGGCGTGCTCATTGGGAATGAGCACGTGTTCTCCCGAAGAAAATATGTCGAGACCGGCACGTCAAATCCTAACGGGGGGATGGTGTAGCGGGGCTACACATTCGGTTCACCTCCTACCTTAGTGCAACATGCACTAAGGGACACATTCAGGTTGACCACTCCACAGGGTGGTCCACATTCATAGCAAAAGGCATATGACTGGTACAAAGTAACATATTTCTACCAATGAGAGTCATTCAATAGATAGGGGTTCTGCCAGCCATCCAATGGCAGAACCTCTCATTAGAAATATCAGTTTTAGGAGGAAACCCCATTTACAATCAATACAGTTCTCATTTGGCACCAAAGCTATCGTTCGGTTCCTTTATTTAGGTTTAAGTATACTTGCGGATACAAGTATACTGAACTTAAGTAAATTACTCCTACGCTTCCTCATACACGTGCGCACACGTGTAAGCTTAAGTAGTGGGTCTAAGCAGACCCATTACACTTCGTCCCCGGTGGTACTGCCGCTGCTGCTATCGCAGGAACGTGGAGCTACATGCTTAAGATAAAGCTGGTAGATCTACACCCAATCTTCATGGAGTTGGACCTCATGGCTAATCCTCAGATCAAGCTTCGTTTCCGTATTAACCAGGGTTCGGCCGTAATCATCCTTAGCACGGCTAAAGCTATGTCTCTTTCATCGACTACGCATGTTTCTGGTCAATCCTGTCCGATCATGGTAGCGTCTTCGGCTGGCTCTGCTCCTAATAGTGGAGTATTTAATGCTACAACCGCAGGTCAGATCTCGGTGGCATGGGGTGCTATTACTAACTCTCTTGAGCCAACTATCGATTCTACTTACTTCCCTTTTACTACTACTCGTCTGTACGTACCATTTCTTGATCTCGAAAATCCTCAAGCTCTGATCAGCAAGCCTAACAAGACTGTCCGATACATGGATTACTATGCGCAATGGTTCTATCAGCGCGCTGGTACGGGTGTCAGCACTACTCAGCTCAACACTGCATTTGATCTTCAACTGTCTGCCAGTCTTAAGAATGCCAAGGTAGTTGCTCTTCTACCGTTTGCTGAGACTTCGTCTGGAAATTTCAATAGCTCTACTATTCAGCAGTTCCAAAGCTGTTTCGATAGTGTCCCTTGGACTGTTCAGCCTGGTTCGTCGATCAGAAACTTCAATGTTCGCATTGGCTCTCAACAAGTGTTTGATATTTCGTATGATTACGATTTCCAGGACTTCATCAACGAGTTCTCTAAGCTTGGCTCGATTAATGGTGACCAGACTAAGGAACTGTTGAATAGTCTGATCGATTATCAGACCTGGCAGCAGACCAAAAGTGTGCTTGTAGCAGACGTATCTCGTCTGACCGAGAAGGATGTCTCACAGAGCATCCAGGTCATGGGAACGAACGTCTCGACGCAAGGTTGCAACATGCTTGTACTGGTTGGCTTTGAAAATGAGATGACGTACAATCGCTTGACAGGTGAGATTTTAGAATATACTTCTAACTAACTTATCGTTCAAATAATGGTAAAATAAGGTAATCTCCATTCTTTGGCTTAATTCGATTATCATCCTGGTCTTAACTAAAAGGAGCGTCTTGGTTGGCCCGTAAGTTATTTTCTTAACTCTTATACGTATCTCAATCTGGGACACAAGTAAGTGTAAGACTCCTCGATTTGTTAAACTGTTCATACTTATGCTAATGATTGATTTGCTCTTTCTGAGATCGTACAAGCACATATTCGAATCAATTAGTTATAATTTAAATATTAACTGATGTGTATGTATATAGATAGACGTAATAATGATTACGAGTTCGTTAACTTTTGGTAAGCATAAAGGAAGTACTATTGAAGAAGTGTATGCTTCTGATCCAGGGTACTGTCGTTGGTTGTTGAATCAAAAGATTTGATTGATTGCAATCCTGCGATTGGTGATTTTCTAAAGGTTAAGTTCTCTAACGATGACGGATCATTCTTGATGACTTGGGGTAAATTCAAAGGTCGAACGATCAAACAAATCCAAGCAATCGATTCCAACTACATCGAATGGTTGAAGAGGAATAAATTCGTTCATCAAAAGATGACTAAGCTAAAGGCTGCTCTTGACGAGCTCGCCTAAACTGATGGTATTTTTTTAAAGTATGTATCCTTGAGATCTTAGGTGGTGCGATCTTTCACTCTCAACAGACGAGCAGTTGCGAAACTATGCTCAGATCCTTTGAGTGCGTCCTTTGGTGCTAAGTTATTGATCGGCTGTGTCTTTGAAACCAATAGCTGATCATTAGATGTAGTTATCGATGGTTAAACCATCTTCAGAGCTAAAGGAAGTCCCCTTTCACTCTCAGCAGTCGATCGGCTGCATCGTTGAAATGATCATTTGATGCATGTGAGGTTGGTGTTGGTGTATCCAGTGCTCGTAGGAGAGAAGAGTCCTCCTTCGCACCAGAAGGCACTGATCACATGCATCGTTGAAATCACCTCTTTCACGGAGAACGTTCATCGATTGTTCTCGTTGGTAAATTACGGGGAGAAAAAAAAAAACCTGACTGGGTTTTGTTCCAGTACCTACTACTAATGGCCACCTTGATATGGTGAAATGGCTTTACGGCAAAGGTGTTGGCAACTACTCCACATTTGCAATTGAAAGAGCTGCACAAAATGGTCAATTAGAGGTGGTGCAGTGGCTGCATAAACATTTACCAATAACTTGTTTGAGCATAACCGGAAGTATCGAGGCGAGGGAAATAAACGAGAAAGGCAAGCTGCCAGCTAGTATGCACGGGCTCCAGTGTTTCGGAGCATTGGATGGAGCAGCTTCTGGAGACCATCTTGAAGTTGTTAAGTGGCTGCATCAAAACTGCAAGGTTGGTTCTACCACGGCGGCAATGTGGGCTGCAGGCAATGGACATTTAGACATGGTGCAATGGCTTGACGAGAATCTTAGTGACCAATTTGACGAAGGTGCAATGGATAAAGCTGCGGAAGTGGGACACATGGATGTGCTACAATGGTTACACGTCCATCGGTCCAAGGGATGTACTGCTAGAGCAATGGAAGGAGCTGCGTGGCGTGGCCATCTCGAAATCCTAAAATGGCTGCACGTAAACCGACAGGAGGTCTGGACGACAAGAATCATGGAGTATGCTGCTGCTAAAGGCCAGTTGCCTGTTGTGCAGTGGCTATATGAGAACAGACCGGAGACGCGCACAGTTGAAGCCATAGATTGTGCTGCCCATAATGGACATATTGACACGGTTAAGTGGCTAAACAAGCACGGAGACGATGTTTACTCTGACCGTGCTAGTGAATGTGCGGCCTTGAGGGGCCACCTAGAGATGGTGTGCTGGCTCGAAGAAAATACTACCCAACAGTCGTCTGGATGGGGCCTGGGCGAGGCCGCAAAACGTGGTTACTTAGACGTAATGCTGGTTGTCTTCGAAAATCGATATGGTCTTGGAAGGAGCTTGGGGCATTCGGAACGGTATATGATGAGGAAGTGCTTCGCTAGGACCCTTGATCAATTGAGGAAATCGGGATACTCATTCACACTCGCATCCGGGTACGACGATACAACGTGCGGATTGCTAAAGACCCTCGATCGATACCACCACGACAGTTATCGACTGTGTGTGTGCGCGATGTTGCAGCTAGCGTTGAAAACGGGGTACATCGTTTTGGTACAGCGCTTCAAAACGTGTTGGAAGACGGGACGTTGAAGCACGGCCCCCGCGCGTGGAGATGAACGAAGGTAGTCAGTGGTAGGATTAGCAAGCACGGACAAGCCTTGGACGAACATGCGGGTAGGGGAACAAAACAATTGGTGAGAAACGCTTCCACGAAAAAGAGGGAACATGAAAAACCTGATTTTCGTGTTCTCCGTGCTAAAGTGCGAGAACAACGAACATTTTTGGAGCTTCCCCCCGATAATTGTTCTCGCGCATTTCGTATGTACGCGGATCTGGCGTGTTCGTATTCTATGTGTTGGATTGGCTGAAAATCGCACGATCTTCCACAGCCGCACTGGAATTTATCGAGCTCAGTCGCGAAGATATCCTCTGCCCAAGAAGCGACCTGCGCTCGCGTGTGCTGAGCTTCCGACGCGCTCGAACCGCAGCCGACAGACTCGTGACCACACCAAAGACCCCGAACACCGCAAGTCTATGATCGTGACCACACGGCACCTTCCAGCACACGGCTCAAGTCAAGGACTCCAGGAGAAGGTCAGAGGACTATGCCTGAAGCAGCAGTACAGGGACTAAATCCACCTCCGACCCACACTCGTGGCCACCGCAGAGACTCACTGTGCCGTCAGCCCAAGATTCGGTCCAAGGACTTCAGGCCAGAGGCTCCACCGCCAAACATCGAGCTCACAGTGCAGCCGACAAGACTAGAGACCGCCTCAGGGACATACTTCGCATCCAGTCCACACTCGTGACATCTGCAGAGACCCACAACACCTCCCGCCAACGCGTGACGATGACAGAACTATCTTTTGTGGTCCGCCAAGCAGTGAAAGAGTTCCAGGTGTGGTGTAGGGAAACTCATATTTTGGGTAGACCACCCATTCTGGCTCAGCTAAGTACGTCGTACCTAATCGGAGTTCGCACCTAAGCGGCGAACTCGGCGAAGCGGTCGGACTCGGCGAGCACCACGACTCAGCGAGCGTATTCCATTTGGGAGTTATTCCAAGTGGGAGAGGATAAATCAGGAATCGGAGCGAAGGGTCGGCAGAGATCCATAACGACCCGACTCGATGAGGAAATTAGGAAGCTGAGCGAAGAGTCGCTGGGAGATCTATAACGACTCCATTTCACTAGGTCTTGTATAGTATTGATAGGAGAACAAAGGGGGGAGCCCGAAGACACAGAGATAACAAAACAGAGCAGAATCTTCTAAGTCCAAGAACAGCGTATACTTTCCGGTAAGTCCCTGCGTGGGCTGGATTATGTCTGACGTCGTTCCCCGAGAGGCATAGCTTGTAGGGGAATCGACTGGTAGCGCCAAGAGATCAAGGTCGGCCCGGGGTGGGCACTTCTCGCTACCAGCGAAGACAAACCTCGTCGAATCGACGAGTCGGTGGGTCTGCACAACCCAGGACACCGCAATCTTCTAGTTGAGAGTACTCTGCGCTCTGTGACCTGTAAAAGCGCTCGCGCGCCGACGTCCATCCTTTGGTGGAGGTCACAGGGTTTGAGGAACGGAAGCTGCCCCGCTCAGGCGAGCTTCTGGAGTTTGGATTGGTACCCAGCGAGAACAGGGCCTCAACTGGACCCGGCTGGGCCGAACCACAAAGGGAACCAACAGAACCCTGCGCAAGCCCAACAACGCCGACCTGACTCGGCGAGTTGTTGTGTTGTTGCGTGGAAGCCGCACTAACGAAGTTTTGTGAATCACAACACCACAACTGGTGCCGCGACCCGGGATTCAGGAGTGTGCTTTGTTTTCGTAGGTACCAAGTAACCAAGTTTCGAGCAAAAAGTGAGAGAAGATGGTCAAGGGATCGACAAGTCCGAGCGATGCAAGTCCGGCGACGGTCGGAGGATCGCCGCTCGCTGAGTCGAGCTCGACGAGAGCAAGCGTCGCCGCCATGGAGGCGGATGTGACACGGACCGTCCAGTTCGACGAGTTCGACGACGATGGCCAAGGAAGAGAGGAAGAAGAAGAAGAGAAGGATGGTGATGATGAGAAGACGGGGTACGACGACGTGAAGACGGCCGCCGAACTCTCCCAAGAAGTGGAAGAAATGTCGCTGCAAGTCAGCCGCGTAGGGAATCCTCGACCTGTCGAGCGCAGCCTAGCGGCGGAACTCAGCGAAGATGCTGATGATGAACAAGGCCTGGCCCCGGGTGACCGACCGCCACTGGTTCCGAAGGCCACGAGGAACGCGAGACTCCGAAGGCTAATCGAGTCCTGGCCCGACTCGTCGAAGAGATGAGAACTGGGAGCCAGTGGATGAGTATGTTCGCGCCCATGTACATGTGCCATGCGAAATGGCCGAAGCTCAGCGAGGAATTGAGCCAGCCGATCAATAGCCAGACTATTGAGCAACTCGTCGAGGACTCAGTGCTGTTACTCCGAGCGATGTGCTACCGATGTGGCCACAAGCCCAGCAAACCTGCGCTGACGACGTGTAATGTGAGTTCGGTCGGGGTTGAGCTGATGAGATGGAAGCGCAAGCTGAAAGACTTGTTCGGCATGCAAGGTGGACTTAAGGGACAAGTGCCGAAGTCCCGCCGAGCTGGTGAATTGCTCGACGAGCAGAAGGCACCTCCGCCCGCGACCGTACAACCGTACGTCACGGGACTGTATGTGTTCCCGGAACTCAGCGAGGACCCATCCAAGGTCCCGCTACCGAAGACCCCCGAGACCAAGCGCGGGGTGTTCCGACGCTCCGAAGGCACGCCGTACTCCGCCGACTCGCACATGCCGTCTCCCAATAAGGTCAGAGAACAGCGCGGCCGACGTCCGATACCGGAATTCCTGACGGATGAGGAGGCAGCAACTCTCAGGCGCTTGGTGCGCGCCGATGCTGTAATGCTGTCAGGCAGAGACGACGAGCTGAGCGAGGATGACAATTACGCGGATCGGCCCGAATTTGACGAGTCACCGTACGACCACATTCGCCAACTCAGCTTTGATGGAGCCGAGAGCGACCGAGGTCAAGTATTGGAAATTCGAACGCATGTGCCGCTCGAAAAGATTGCAACATTCGATGGCAAGCGTTACCGGTCTGACGACGCGCTGCAATGGATCAAGCGATTCATCTATGAGATGAAAGGGACATGCAAGCCGCAAGATGAGTGGTGTTAACCGTTTTCGCTGAGTCTGGGCAAGGCTGCCAAGGGATGGTATCGCCAGCTTCCAAAGAAGACCCGGCGAAAGTGGAGTCTCCTCAGCGAAGCTTTTCTGGACTATTACTGTTCGCAATTCGACCAGTCGGCCAGGTCCCGCTACTACTCAGCTAGGCGTCGGGAGAACGAACACGTCTGCGACTTCCTGCTGCGACTGAATGGTTACGCCCGGACGGCACAGATCCAGTATGAGAAAGGGGGAGCAGACGCCGCTGATCACGTCGAACATTTCCTGTTAAGCTGTGGAGATGACGACCTCATGGGCCTGCTGTACCCGCAGCGTATAATAACCATATGTTATAGGAGAGTAGTACCTAATACCGGAAGTGAGAGTGGAATCAGTATTCATATGCTGGAACATCGCTCCTCAGACACTTCCATGAGCTCGTACATGGCTATATCTGGTGTTGCTCACATCGTGTTAGTATATACGCCGGTTCCGTCGCACGCGTGGGATGGGCTCCCTCGAAATATGTCGACAGTTCGGCCCAAGAAGCTAAGAACGGAGCGCGACCGCGAGGAGGACGGGCGATACTATCGGAGATGAAGGAGAGCATGGGCGGCGAATGGATCTGTGCAGACCACGCGGCGGACGGTGTGGCATGTACTGAGACCGAGGGCACGCCATGAGAATCAGGTGGGCACGCCTAAGGTGGTGTCATGCATAGGTGCCAGCGCGACGGGCTGACGACCCTCGCTCATTTAAAGTTCGTACTACATGGCTAATAGCAGAGCATGTGGCTCTCTCGTTGCCTATAGGTCATCTCGCACAACATCACTTTCTGCTTCGTGGTTTGGTTGCGGTACTTGAGTTGCGAAGGCATGGTGATTTTTTGAAGAATGGAGGATGAAGGGTGTCTTGAAGAGCCACTTTATATTTGATCACCTGCCATCTCACATTTTATTAGTTATAGAAGCACAGAGGCTAATTTACTAAGTAACCGAAGACCACTCGATTGAAAATTGGCGCGAAAATTGGCGCCAAAATGGTTTGTCGGCCCAACGCTTCGGCTTGGTCATTCATACAAATGGCTGGGGGCACTTTGCTGGCAGTGCTTTGTTGGAAGCCCTTTCATTATACAATCGCGTACGTGTCGAGCACGTCATTGCCTCGAGTCAGTCTCACCAACTTCAGCTCTGTGGCTATCACAGAAAACACCCGCGCTTGAAATACACGCAGCTGGCTGAGTGGTGTCAAGAGACATTCGAGTTGGAGAGCATGCCTGGAAAAAGCACAATTAGGAAGATTCTACGGGAAGAGGAGAAGCTTTGCGGCGCTGACGTTGACTACCAAGAAGTCCGGCGCATACGCTCGCTGGAGATGAGGCTGCTCGAGCGCAACATACTCGAGACACTGGCTTTGTATGAAGGACGGTCTAGCCTTACTTACTATTCTGTTATTTTTCTTGCCAGAATTGCCGCTGCCAAACTTGGCATCCCAGATTCTCGGCTACCACGCCTTACCAGGGGCGGCTGGTGCAATCTTTTTCTCGCTCGGCACGGCTACCGCGTCCACCGAGCCCATGGAGAGATTCATTCGAATGTGCCAACAGCAATGAAGGCGCTGCTGAGCTTCGGGCGAAGATCGCCAAGTACGACTTGAACAACGTGTTCAATGTCGACGAGGCTGCCTACTTCTACAAGGCCGTATCGCGAGTGTCGTATCGCGAGTGTCTGTCTGGTTGGGTGCCGCTCCCTCCCTAAAGATCAACAAGTCTCGCATGACCTTCGTTGTTGGGTCGAACGCCACGGGATCGGCTGCTGGTGTTGGTCAAGTCCAAAACGCCACCCTGACTGCCGGAGAAGCCGGACAACAAGGACTATACTGGCACCAACAAAGGCTGGATGACCACACCCGTGTTCAATGAGTGGTTGGTGGAGCTGAACTAGAAGATGAAGGTCGCTGACAGGAAGATCCTGCTGCTCTACGATAATGCGCCTGTGCACAAGGAGCCTGAGGAGGCACTCTCGCACGTGGAGATCGCCAGGCTGCCGAAGAACATCACGGCCATGGTGCAACCTATGGACCAGGGTGTCATTGCGTGGATCAAGACAAGGATTTTGAACGATAGATCAGGCGCTGCTATTCTGAGGGTTCTGTGCGTTGAGGATGCATATGCTATCGATACAGCAGACGCAATGCAATGCAATGGCTGGGAGACGCGTGGGACGTCATGCCCAAGAAGGTGCTTGTGAACTGCTAGAGACATACAGGTCTGCTCTTAGATCGACTAATGACTGTGGGCCACATTGTCAATTAAATCAATACTGTGACGCCTTGCGCAAGGTCGGTTGTCCTATCACAACGCGATTCCCGTCTAAAATGATATTATCAGGTGGCTCTCCAAGATGCTCATCACTGTACGCAGTACGCCACTGCAATAAATAATATTGATTCTGAGCCGTTCATTTCCAATTTTGCAATCTGCATGCATGCATGTACCGCTAAATGTAACTTAGATCAGTATAGGCTTGCGGCAACTTGAGCAAATATTCTGCAGGGCCGTACTATCTATCTGTGCGAGGTAAATTGCTGCACGCAGTTCTCCCTTTGTCGGAGTACTCTGTATCTAGTAAGCACAGACTACCGGCATCTTTGCAAAGATCTGAGCACTGTGCCCAAGGTTTTCATGTTAAACGAAATGACGTATCTATGTTTGACGTATTTCGGATCTGGGCGTATTTCGGGCCACCCGCTCCACATACAAATTCAAGTCAATAAGGAAAAACTGGTCTTGTATTTGGACTGCGTCTAGAGACACAAATACCGGTTTAGGGCTCAATTGAGCAGGGCAACATGAAAGGCAGAGGACTGCTCTTTCGGTTGAGCCATCGCACGCCCCCCTCCGACCAAAATATCCAACACAACAGACTCGAAAAGCTGACTGATGAAGCAGGTCCCCCTGGTGACCTGGATAGATGCTGTTGCCGCGGTGCACGACGGCATGCCCGTAAGAAAAGCGGCCCACTGCGGCACCACTCCCGCAAAAGCGAAAGCGAGGCAAGTGGATTGACAACAGATATGTTGATGGCGACTTACTTGACTACGATATGCTGCATGCTGCTGAGGAGGCTTGTTGCCGGTGGTCCACACCACACGGCAGGCTGAACCCCGCGGCGGCGTGAGGCGCCACAGCGGAGCCCAGCAAGCGGCTACGTGGCTTTCAGAACCTACGTGACAGTGACGTGGCAGTCGGGAATTACGTGGCAGTGACGTGGCAGTGACGCGGCTGAGGACGTGGAGCGACGCGAGCCGCGGGAGGCGTCGACAAGGCATTTGCGTCGACGTGGCAGGCGAGGAGCTGTGAGCTCGCTCGCTGAAGATGCATGTTTACGTGTGTAGAGGCAGGTACAGAAGGTTCGTGGTAGGGATCCGAGTACAAGTAGCAGAAGCACTGCCTTTGCAGAATCAATCACTTTTCATTTTGAAGTCAACGTGTGAGACACAACAAAGAATTCTTTAGTAGGAGTCAAACCACGGTATGGCATCTCCCGTGAGAAGTCGTCGTACCTCAGTCGATGAGGACGACTCAAGTGCGGAAGAGGAAACGCTGTCACGGCGCGCGTCGGTCGCGTCCATGCGGCAAGCGCTTGAAGAAGATGAAGAGCGGCAGCGGCAGGACGCCGCAGTCGCTGCACTGGCGCAACAGTCTACAGCCGTGCAACAGCTCACGTTCGAGCAGCTGAAGAAGTTCCACGATCAACAGGAAGAGATGGTGCAGCGGTTTTCTGGTTATCTGCAAGAGCAGTTTGAGAACCAGCTGCAGCTCAAGGGGGAGTATGACGCGCTGAGGGCGCAGATGGAACAGCAGAAGCAGCAGATGGCTGCGCACACCTCAATTCTCCGTGAGGCCTCCGAGAAGGTAGGCCACCAAGCGCGAGAGATTGAAACGCTGAGGGACGTGGTGCATCACCCAAGTTCGCCTCGAGGACAAGTTCGATGGGGCTGGTTTGCCCAGCCCCCACCCGACGAAGCTGATGACGTGAAGATGGAAGATACCACCGAGGATGGTCACAGCGGTGGGGGGGAGTGTCATAGCGGGGAGGGAGTAACGCCTCGCAGTGAAAGTGCCCAGCACCTAACCTTCGCTATGGGGACGAACACGCCAACCCCACCCGTGTACAAGGGCAGCTCTCGGCAGGAGAAGAAGGCGTTCATGGACAGCTACTTGGTGTACGAGCGCAGGATTCGGTCGTTAAATGCAGGGACAAAGCTCGGACAACTACGCCTGATGCCACTCAGCTCCTGTATCGAGCACAAGACACTCCTGCGCATTTGTGACTACGAGCTGCAACGCCCCGAGCTGGAAGTGACAGAAGAAATGTGGAAGGTCTACTTCCTGAAAGGGAGGAAGAGCGACACCAGAGACTACGCAAGACTCGCAGCGGCGATGCGCAGTCTCACCATGAATACGAAGTTGTCGGATGCCGAGTCTCGCGTGACGAGGCTGCTTGCAGATTTTCACTCGATCCTGGACACTGAAGACATGGACGACTTCCCATTGGAAGAGCCGAAGCTGGCGGTGAAATACTTGTGCAACGCGCTTCAGCCTCAGGCGCTGAAGACGACGGTCTTCACAGAGCTGAAGAAAAACGCCAACAAGCCCTTAAAGAAATCGGTCCAGGCGTTCATTAACTGGCTGACCCCAAAGGTACAGGCGTTGTGCTTGTTTGAAACAGCACTGCCCGATCAGGCGGTTTCGAGTCGGACAGGCACGAGTGGAAACCCCGCCAGTACTCCAGGAAAGTCCGGGAGCCAGCGAGATGGAACCTCGAAGAAGCAGCGAAGCGGGCACGGGCAGAAGAACGGCCCGATGCCGCCTCGTCCGGCGCCGCAGGTGCCACCCGTCAAGTTGGGATCTGACACGAAGCATGCCAGTCCGCAGCAGGAGAAGAAGTGCTACAAGTGCGGCGACAAGAATCACTTGGTGTTACAGTGCCCCCAGGTAACACGCGAAGAAGCATTGGAATTGGTGCGTGAGAGACGCAAGGAGGGGGTCGGAGCGGTGACCAGTTTGCCTACAGCACGTCCAGTCGGAAGCCAACTCGACCAAGACAAGCCGATCATAGCCTGCGAGATCAACGGCACGGTCGCAGGTCACATTACGCCAGACACAGGTACAGAGTACTCTATTGTGGCGGAATCTCTCGTCAACCGACTGAAAATGGCAAAGCAATGGCTGCCAATTCGCAATCTGGATGCGCGAGTCGAAGCCGAAGGATTTGGTGGGGCAGTGGTTATCATTACGCAGGAGGTGAAGTTAAATCTCGCTGTCAACACCCCTGCCGGAAAACTTCTGCTCACTAATGTGGTTTGCTGGATTTCGTCCGAAGAATTGCCTGCTGGCAAGGGCGACGTTCTGCTGAGTCGACCCTTGATGCGAAAGCTAGGCTACGATCCGGTGGAGATCTTGGCAAAGGCTCGGGCGCTGAACAGTGTGATGGACATGGAGGATGTGACAGCTGGAGTAGAAGGAGGGCTACGCCATGTGATGGCCGTGGCAGCCCGTTCGGACCGCCTAACTACGGCGCCCGAAGAAGCTTCGTTTTATCCGGACGAGGATCAGGCTTGCTTCCCGACTATTGCTAGGGATCGAGATTTGGAAGCAGAGCAGAAGGAAGTCTGGGACGCCCTCCTCAAGAAGATACAAGAGGCAGAGGCTAACGGTGCCAGTGTGAAGTACCTGAAGCGACTTGAGAAGCTTTTGTGGGAGAAAGTGGACACGTTCCGACTGAAGCTGGGCAATGACCCACCCGTGGACATGCCGCCTCTCGAAGTGACTCTCAAGCCAGACGCAGTCCCAGTTCGCTGCAAAGCCCGGCGATACCCACCAGAGCACCGAGAGTTTATGCGCCGGCACGTGGAGGAACTAGTTGCGGCAGGAATGGTGTATCGGAACCCGCGCAGTAAGTGGTGTTCGCCGCCGCTGATCGTGAACAAGAAGGGACCAGATCCGTTTCGCATGACCATCGATGTGCGAAGAGTGAACACGCAGACGCTGCGGATCCTGTGGCCCATGCCAATACTGGAAGTGATTTTGGGGTACCTGTATGGCTCCCGCTACTATTTCCTGTTGGACTTTTTCAAAGACTATTGGCAGTTCCTGTTGTCGCTGAGCAGCCAGGAGCTGTTCTCGTTCCTCACCGACATGGGAGTATTTACTCCGACTCGAGTTCTTATGGGTGGAAGCGACAGCGTCGCCTACTGCCAAGCAACAGTGCAAGAAATGTTCGCCGAGTTCCTGTACAAAGGGTTACTCATCTGGCTTGACGACCTGTTGGGATATCACGCCACGGAAGACGGGATTTTCACACTGCTCGAAGCTGTACTCAATGTCTGCGAGACCAAGGGTTTGAAGCTGAACCCGCTAAAATGTTCGTTTTTCCTGCTGGAGGCACGGTGGTGTGGCCGCATCGTATCGGGTGACGGCGTCAAGCACGACCCGGAAAGGATCCAAGCGCTGCAGGCGATGCCCGCACCTGCTACGGGTCAAGAACTACAGCAATTCGTATGTGCGCTTAATTGGATGCGCCAGTCGATACCAGGCTACAACAAGCTCATGCAACCCCTGATGGATCTCATGGAAGAGGTCTATCAAAAAGTGGGTGGCCGCACGAGGCGTCTGGCTGCGAAAGCTCGCTTAGCCGAAATGGGCTGGAACGATGAGCACCAGATGTGCCTCGACACATGCAAGAAAGCGTTGGGTGACGCGGTGCAGCTGGCGCATCCCGATGACAGCCAACGTCTCTCCGTTTTTGCGGACGCTTCGGAGCTGCACTGGGGGGCGGTTATCACGCAGGTTCCATACGAGTACTTGAACCGAGAGCTCGCCGAGCAGCAGCATTCCCCCCTCATGTTTCTGAGTGGAACATTCTCAGGCGCAGCGCGCCGATGGGCTATTGTGGAAAAAGAGGCATTCGCTATCGTGGAAACGTGTCGGCGAGCCGATTACTTGCTGCACCGTCCGGGTGGGTTTGCGCTTTACACGGACCACCGGAACCTGCGATTCATTTTCAACCCGTCCAGTGTGTTGTCCGCTGTCCCGAAGTATACTGCGGAAAAACTCGACAGATGGGCTATGCTGCTCATGGCTTACGACTATGAGATCCATGACATCAGTGGCGAAGCCAATGTATGGGCGGATTTACTATCAAGATGTGGGTCGACTACTTTTTCTATCTGCGCGATCCGCCAAGTGCCTATGCCACTTTCACCCATGTTGGATGAGAGTTTTGAATGGCCAAGTATGAATGAGATCCTGGTCGCTCAGAAGGCAGCGACGGAACAAGAACCAGAGATCGTTACTGAGCAAGAACTGGTAGTTGGTGATGATGGTGTGTGGCGCACCGAGCGCGGTGCTATCTGGATTCCAGCAGCAGCCGGTCCGCTGCAAATGCGACTTTGCATCGTCGGTCATTTTGCTGCAGCCGGCCATCGTGGTGTGAGGACAACCGTCGATGCTTTGAAGAGCCGATTTGTGTGGAGCGATATGGAGAACGACATCACTTTCTTCGTGCGTCAGTGTCTGCACTGCGCGAGCACACGCGACAGTCCGCCAGTACCTCGTCCGCTTGGAGAAGCTCTTCATGCTGAGAAACCTAATCAATTGCTGCACTGGGACTATTTGTATATGAGTCCTGCCGACACGGGTGATCTCTACATCTTGGTCATCAAAGATGACGCTTCGAAGTTCGTGTGGCTACACCCTTGTTCTGAAGCAACGGCCGAAGTCACATACGAGGAATTGCTGGCCTGGTTTTCTGTTTTTGGAGCCTGTCACTCTTGGGTCAGCGATCAGGGGACTCACTTCAAAAACGAGGTGATCAAATCGCTACAGCACGGGCTGGGAGCGCACCATCATTTTACCACCGCCCGATCACCATGGGCAAATGGTACGGTCGAGGTTGTCATGCGAGACACCCTGCGCTGTTTTCGAGCTCTTCTCTCAGAGTGGCGGATGCCGCAGAAAGACTGGCCGCGCATCGTGAAGGTGGTGCAAATGGCACTTAATCACTCCCCTTCCGAGGCTCTAGGTGGAAATGCGCCTGTTACTGCAATGACTGGTCTGCCGGCGGTGTCCCCGCTGGACGCAATTCCGGTGCCAGGGCCGGTGGAATTCACGACTTTGGAAGCCATTCGTGGGGTGCAGCAGGCGAATATAGCCAAATTGCAGCAGTCTTTGGAGAACATGCACAAGGCCATAGCTGTTCAGAACACCAAGACACGAGCTCGTGGCCGGCGGGCCAAGGATGCTCGTGACTCCGCCGTGATGGCTCAATTCGCGATCGGAGATTTCGTTCTATATGCGGATGTATGGGCCAACACACGGACCAAGTTAAGCGTTCGATGGAGCGGGCCGGCAAAGGTGGTCGACACTGTTTCCAATTGGATCTTTGTCATTGAGAACATGCTTACTGGCGACAGGCGCGAAGTCCACGCGAGTAGACTAAAATTTTACGCGGATTCGTCTCTCGACGTCTCTGAAGACCTGTTGCAGCATATCGCCCACAACAGCGAAGGGCACGTCGTGGAGAAGCTACTCGACGCTCGGTACGACGCCGCGACCAAGCAGTTCCAGCTGCTCGTTCATTGGCGAGGTCTTGATGCGCTCGAGGACTCATGGGAGCCGGCGGTCTCGCTTTTCGCCGATGTTCCGGTGTTGGTGCGAGCGTTCGTCCGTGATCGTGCAGGCGTGCCAGAGGTCAAGCGCTTAGCAAAAGCACTCGCTATTCGGCTGTAACCCATTTTCCAAGAGGGAAGTGTTGCCGGTGGTCCACACCACACGGCAGGCCGAACCCCGCGGCGGCGTGAGGCGCCACAGCGGAGCCCAGCAAGCGGCTACGTGGCTTTCAGAACCTACGTGACAGTGACGTGGCAGTCGGGAATTACGTGGCAGTGACGTGGCAGTGACGCGGCTGAGGACGTGGAGCGACGCGAGCCGCGGGAGGCGTCGACAAGGCATTTGCGTCGACGTGGCAGGCGAGGAGCTGTGAGCTCGCTCGCTGAAGATGCATGTTTACGTGTGTAGAGGCAGGTACAGAAGGTTCGTGGTAGGGATCCGAGTACAAGTAGCAGAAGCACTGCCTTTGCAGAATCAATCACTTTTCATTTTGAAGTCAACGTGTGAGACACAACAAGGCTAAAGCGGCTGCAATAGATGAAGCAGAAAGACAGATGGCGGAGCGCACTGTAGCAAGACAAACTGCGAAGTTGGAGAAGGAGAAGCTAAAGGTAGACCAAGCTGAGGCAAGGGCGCGGCGTGCGAAAAAGAACGCAAAAGAAAAGACAGCAAAACATGGGCGCCCGATAATGAAGAGGAGTATGCCTACAGCGCTACATGTAGAACAGTTACCGCAGTTCACCTTGCCGGAAGATATCTGCATGTCCATGGTTGTCTAAAAGCGTGGTGCCAAATGTTTTTTGGTATACGGTACTCAATAGTTAAGAAAGTGGCCCGAAATTCGACAAGCCCCGTATTGATACCATACAAATAATAAGATAAATTGAAAAGTGACCCGACACACGTCTGGCATGGCCGCACACACTCAAAAATAGTTCCAGACAATACCAGTAGTTCCTATTGGCTAAAATCAAATCGCTGACATCCAATCGCTTTCTATGTTGCTTCTGATCGGCGGATTTTATTGGCCAAATAAATGCCGGTGCATTGCATTGGTCAAATATATGCCGATTTTGTTCAAATCACCGCTCGTAGTAAAAATTATGCTGGAATCTCGAAATTTAGTAAGTGATTGGATCTTTTTGCTGTTGCGAAGATGTACAGCATGGACAATGCGAACGATCCGAACAAGGTTCACAAACAGCACTACTCTGAACTCGAAGACTTGGTCCTTCAAAGGCTTTTCTCGCTTCTTCTTTTCGATCAAGTTCGTGTCAAAGTCCGCCGTACTTAGAGCGTCACGTGCTTCCTCAGTGAGCTGCTCCCATCTTGAAAGTCACCGTCTATCTGTGTAAATTGCAGCCTCGGCTTGGGAAATCCATATCCGCGATACGAGTTCAGCTTCACACTTGAACCGTCAAGGAATCTTGGAGCAACGGGGGTTTCTTCCTTGGAGCGCCAGCCATAGTTCAATGACACACCAAGAATTGTCGAGTTGGCGAGAGCAGGATCGTCGATCCAGACAACCGCGGTCTCCCAGAAGTGGCGACGCTGGTATTTGGTGGGGCATCCTTTAGGGAGGTACCACGTGTACATGATAGCCCACTTGTCCTCATACCAGTCGGAACGAGAATACACTTGCGAGCCGAGACTTGATCCCCTGCACTCTCCATCTGCTGGACCAGATCCCCTTAGACCAGCGCTGACGGATCCATCAGCTTGGACGGCCGGATATGGGTAGCATCCGTAGGTGACCAAGAGCTGGGGCTTGAACTTCACGGCGGCCTTCTCCGAGTCGGTCGTCGGTTCTGGCTCAGCAAATGGTTGGATTTTTTCGTTGTCGATGTAGGTGACCGTAACAAAAGGGAAGATGATATCAACACCACACCAAATGTGTTACCTACCGCGCTTCGCGCGAGGTTCGGCTCGCTTTGAGGCACCCACCACCCAGATAAAGGTGTACAGATTGTGCCCGTTCAGTTGCACAACATCTCTGTATATATTCACCCAGGTTATTAATGATGCACAAGTATTGCAGTCTCAATTAACGTGCTCTTCACCTCTGGAAACAGATATTACTTTGTATTTACTTTAACGGGGTATAGAAAGACTCTGTGTGCAAGTTTGTGGGCAGAAGCCGGCCACACACGTCACTATCTTTATCAAACCATACGGCTCGCGGTGCACCGCAATCACTGATTGCCGTGACTCAACATCTATCCTTGCAAACAGAAGCGTTAGCAATACAGTTACAATAGTGTATGTGCGGACACTACCCCTGAGCGCCTTCGGCATTCCATCGCGAATCAGCAACGAGATGACGTTGGGTCTTTAGCTTTTCAACGAGTTGACGCATTTCATCTCGTTTTGTTCGCCGATTTTCCGGTGCAGGGGGAGTTTAAATGCAAGACCCCAATGCAATTTGTCGAACGAAGGAGGTGGAAGTCATCGTTGAATATGCTTTTTTAATATTATTATATACTCCAAAGTGACTTTCTGACGAGCTGAAAGTGTGGATTTGCCGCGCAAGCTTCGAGACCGCAGTAGCATCTGTCTTGAGCACATGGTTGGCGTGCATATCCACGATCGTTCGGGATACACATACCCAAAATCCGCCAGGGACGTACAATGCCACACCACCTCGCAATCTGTAAAACAAAAATGGAAGCAAATGTGCATTTTGAAATCCTGAGAACGATGTCACTGATCTGTTTTAATGCGGGCACAATGCCAACAACGTATCGCCTTGCTGTTTGTTATTCAATCTAACAGTCGACTTTTGTTTAACCTGCACCACTTCATCAGGACAATGGCTGTGTTTTGTTGATCGCAAGGGTTGAAATACTGCACTCAAATTCGATACATATGCTTGCACGTGGCAGATGGACATATCTTGGGATCTGCTCATCGGATTGAGATCGGATAGTGGGCATTGTAGCGTCGACACCAACGTGCAGTGAGCGGATCACTGTGCAAGTTTCATCGCCACGCACTGCCCTATCTAAGTTTGAAGCACCTGTTCGGAGCCCCATCCTAACGATTTTTTCGTGAGCCCCAGTTCACTACTAATATATGTGATCGGCACAGGAGGCCGCTGCTTGCTGTCACTTTGAAATTCGCACTTCAACACTCGGGTCCCAGCGTGTGTAGAGCTGTATCATGCGTGTCCATTACACTGTGCTGTTGGTGGCTGCCTTCCTCGCAAGTGTCAATGCTGCTACGGCGACAAGAGATGTCACGACTGTTTTGGCTCGTTCGCCCTCAACTGGCCCGAAGGACATCCCAATCAAGCGGTTTCTGAGGAGACATAAAGCAGCAAACGTGAACGAAAACGCTGAAGGCGAAGAGAGGGGCTTCGGTATTACCGTCCTCGACGATATCGCGCGCAACGTTGGCACGGCTTGGGATGATATTTCGCGGAACAGCAAGATCCGGTCCATGCTGAGCGCACAGACAAACGCCAGAGAGGCCTATGGAACTCTGAACGTCAACAAGGTGACAGGCAACCTATTCGAAAGCGCAGAGTGGAAAGCGTGGTCTACGTACGTGACAAAGCTGGATAAAAGTAATGCAGACGAAGAGATGTCTACGGCGTTGGCGTTTCACCTCAAGTCAGACAACATGGCAAAGATGCTGGCAGCAGCGGCAAAGAACCCGAACACCAAGGACATTGCTACGAGGTTGGAGAGTGCGCAAGTCAAGTGGTGGGTGAGCTTGGTCAGCACCCCAGATGATATTTTCAAGACGCTGAAGCTCAATAAGGCGGCGAGCGATATTTTCGAAAGCCCGCAACTTGCTATGTATACCAAGTACCTTGAGGCTTTCAACAAGAAAAAGCGCAACCAGCCGACAACTCTGCTCGAAGTCTTCAAGAAAAGCTATGGAGACGAAGGTCTGATGAAGTTGCTGGTTTCGGCACAAAATGCCAAGAGTGAAGGAGCGACGAAAATGATGGATGAGATGCTGGCGGGCTGGCTGGAATTCACCAAGTCCCCATACAGTGTTTTCAAGGCGGCGAACTTGGACAAGGCAGGAGATGATCTCCTCAGCAGCCCTATCTTGAGCACCTGGGTCAAGTACATGAACCAATTCAACGAGAAGCTCCCTACGAAGAAGACAACGATGATCGAGACGTTCATGAAGAGCTACAATGACGAAACACTGACCAAAATGCTCAATGCGGCGAAGAAGGTCCCGGCCACAGAGCAACTAGCCACCAACTTGGAGAAAGCGAAGTCTGCATTGTTCAACAAGTGGATGGTGGAAGGGATAACTCCGGACTATCTCTTCAAGAATGTGTTGAAGCTGGATCCAGCGACCATGGCCAGCAGCCCGAACACGAATATTTGGCGTGCGTACTACAACGCATACGACAAGGCGTACCCCACCAAGTTGTTCTCGTTTAACCCTTAGAATCAAGAAGCGATGCTTCAATATACTGTTTGTCATTGAATACTCCAAGAGTCATTGGTAGTTTAGTATGATACAGGTGCGCATCTGTTGCCGAGCCACAATCTGCATTATGCTCGCGCAGATGCAATCAAGCAAAACTTGATCAAATGAATAAGCTTTGAATATTCCCGTTTAAATTGCTTCCGTGGGGCCCACAATGGTTGTTCCATTCAAGAATTATTACTAAGCACGTCTGGAGCTTTCCATTCGAAGCCGAGCCTTGTTCTGGAAGTGATCTCATTGTGCCGCGGACTTGCTTCATCGCTTTGCAATGATATCCTTCGGTTTACAGCACCTACGACGCCGGAATACATCGCTGCTTATTTCAAGTTGAAATCACCTGGCTGAGAAAGGAGTTGGAGACAACAGTTCATTCCGGTCTGTAACTTTCAATAAACGATTCTCTACTTTGCTCGACCAACAATGTAAGGACCGTCCTCTAGGTTAATTTCAACGCTTTGCCCATATTTTTAAGCCCTGTAGCCTTGCCTAAATTTGATACGTTTATGAAGGGCATAAGGGTGTGTTCGGCCTCACTGAATGAGAGCATAAATAGCTGGTTGGGTACTGAAAGAACAATTTCGTCGGACCTGTATAGCCAAAGCTGAGAACTAACACCCGGGCAAATAGCTCCAGGTTCCAAGATTAGCCCAGAACAAACCAACTCCATCACATAATCCTTCTGCAGATCAATTCTGGTGGGTGCTGACTCTTCACAAAAGAAAGCAGTAGATCCCAGGTACGCTGTCGACGCGGAGCGCGCTGCTTTGCGGACAGGTAAAGCTGCACAGAAGCATGAGGGGGCTACCTCGCTACACTAGGCATGTGTGAATGAACGTACCGACTTCCTTGGCTTATTGTGGTCATCCATGTACATGGTACAGCATACCACCAATAAAAACCATGTACACGATTACCGTAGGTTTACTCATAAAGTACTACCACTCCGTGCAGGAAAGATAGCACAATTCCACTGTAACCGCTGTTCCAGAATGATAGCACAAACTAACACTTGATTTAAGTATTACGAAGCACCTACAAAACAGCTGCCTGAGTGAGTATCTGCTCTGCACGAGGGCAGCAACGAATTGATACGGGAAGTCTTCCCTCCCGCTGCAGTTTCGCTTTCTTCATGTGACGAGGTTTATAGTTGTTGTCGCCCCCTTGGGCGATGCAATCGTCCATTGGGCCCTGCAGACTCAAAAAGACTGCGTTGATGGTGCTCGTCGGTAATTCCCAATAAGACTCGATGACCGCGGCAATAAGCTCGTCAATCATACGCGCACATTTCTTGCGTTGGCGAGCTTAAATAGCTAAAAACAGTCCGAGATCGTTGCAGTTGAGATCCGGGCTGTTTGGGGGTTGGTTGCGTAAAACTACATTGCATCTCGATGCACCAGCAGCTTCAGCAAACGCTGCATCGTCGGCAGTGATGTGTGCTGGAGCGTTGTCTTGCTGGATGACAATGGGTTCGCCGTCGGTGACAGAAGGCAAACGAGAAAGCCGAGCGGGAAGTAGGTTGGCAATAAGCATGTAGCGGTAGCTCGTCTTGGTCACCGAGATCTCCTTGGTGATGATCGTCCCTGCCGGGCGCCGCGCCGAAGATCGCTGAGCTGGCACCTGCTCGACGAAAGGCCAAATGCCCAATTTTCCATCGAAAACCTGGTGCGTGGAGGGGTCGTACCTCGGGCGGCCCACGGCGGACAAAAACATCACCCGAGTGATGAAGCGCTTGCTGCGCAGACGACGCGCGGGTGCTTCTTCGCCCGGCAACAGCAGGAACCGACGAGTGGGCTGCGTGATGTAGAAGATCTTCTCATCCACGTGCACAGTGTTCAGCATGTTATCGTACAGCATGGACTCGTGGCGGATATGTGAGAGGGAAAACTGCAAGCGCTGCAACTTGTTGGTCTCCGACAACATGGGCTTCACCACGCTCGTATGCGAGCGCAACTTGCCTTACTTTAGCTGCACAAACAGCGTCGTAGGGGCCATACCACACGCAGCAGAGCTCACGGTGGATCGTTCTTCGACAGGGACACCCCGCAGACGCTCGAGAGTCAGGGCGTGGTCGGACCCACGTCGTCCACTGCGTGACGTCGATTCGAAACGGCCACTGCTTGCCGTCACCGGCTTGGCCCGGGCCCAGATACGAGAGATGGTGGAGATGGATGCCCTCTGCTGCGGCAACAGCCGAGAGGTCTCCGCGCTTCAGGTGTCCGTTGTTAGAGCGCAGTAGCAGAGCGCCCAGGATGTGGTGCCGCTGGACGTCAGTCAGCTTCGTCTTGGAGGAGTTGGTGGTCTTTGTCATGATGCTGGTTGTGGTGCTTGAGGCGAGGGTGGGCGAAATTGGTAGTGAGGCTTTATGTTCCAGTGTGCTTCGACACGCTGGCCCCGGTCAGCCAGCCATTGCAACGCTAATACTTCGTCCCATACAGATCTGAGCACACCAAACGAATGGTGACAATATGCTGCGTCTTTTGGTACGGTTTGCACCTTGTTTTGGGATAATTAGAAGGTAAGCGTAGCGAATTTTGAGTATTGTGCTATCTTTCCTGAACGGAGTGGTATATATTTTGGTGCACCATTGTACCGTGCAGGGAGCTGTCTGTCTGTTCTGGCTCAAACATGTATTAATACAAGTATTGATCTTCCCTTCTCCGTTTCGGATCGCTCGCACGCCGTTCACCGCGCGCAGCTCATGTTGTTGCCAAATGAATGGTACGTAAACCAGGTAATATATTTGTTTATACTACTGACCGTTAAAGTCAGAGGCAGCTGAAAAACCAATAATGAGATGTGATTAGCTGACCGTTATCAGCAGGTGACCGTAATAAGCCAATGAAGTCGGTAGGTCCACCTCCATGTTTTCCACGACATCGCAGCGGCAATGTCAACAGTGCGCGGGCGAAAAGAGTCCCCGACGGAGATTATAACACTGTCAAGTACGGCAGGCCAGTGAAAAGCTCAATAGAAGCATGTCTGTTGAGGAACGCCATCGCGGAATGATTCTGATTGGCTTGGACCACCGGTAGTAAGTAAGCCCCATTGCGGGTACCAAAGATAAGCTCAAGGAGCGAAACGCGTAGAACTTGCAAAATGCCTCGGTCAACTCTCTCTACAGCGTCATTGATTCACGGTGTGTAGATCGGCACGAACTTGGGCGTGGTAGTCACGGTCGGCCATCACATCTGCCTTGAAATGAGACCCGTTGTCGGATACCCACATTTCGGGCAATCCGAAACGGTTGTGCCAGTCCAAAACGGCTTCGTCAGCGGTGGTGCTGATCGCCGAGTCTGCAGCGACAAATTTGTAGTACTGAGTGAGCTCGTCCTTGAGCATTAAGACGTACTTAGTCTCACCATAAGATTCACTCCGGTACAAATAGTCTAGGTAAAGGCACTCATTGCTCTTTGTAACTCTAGGTGTTGGGCACCATGGCTGCACCACAATCTTGTCCATCTTGGCATACTCACATAGTAGACAGTCACGAAAGAAACGTGCAATCAATGGCTTCGGATTGATGACAACGAACCGCTCGACAAATGCCGCTCACATAACGTCGCCGCCACGATGTCCTTGCAGTCCACAGTGGACCATGATTAAAGTCATTGCAGCAGTTTCCGCGCCTGTTGAGGGACCCACAGCTTGTCATCAACACGGACAGACCATCCGAGTTCATAGAACACGGATCGTCAGTGTGACAATGCTGCTGCTGAAGACGGACTGCCTCCAGCGACGGCCAGGCAAAGTTGTCGCTCTCCAGTGGTCGCAACGTCGACATCGAGAAGACGCCATGCATGATCACACGCTTGACCAGCGCGAGCTTCTCCTCCGCCTCGGGTGTCGGAGGTAGGCATCAAAGATATTCACGGGTTTGAAAACCGACGGCGTAGTAGCCGAGCGTTCATTGGGCTCGTTGGGCTTGTCGGGCTCTTGGTCATCGGTATCCTAGTCGTTCCCACCGCTTGCAGCACTAGCGACGAGCTTGACTACTAATGGTGCATCAGAGCGGTATGTTCCGCTCTGGCCCCATCGCGAGACAGTATTTCCCACACGTTTTTGTGGCGAAGCGGGATCACGAAAATGGTTGACGCGATCCCAGGCTTGTCAGCGGTACGCCCGGACTGTCGACTAACGGACGGGGTACTCCGTTGATCTGGCGCGATCGCAACCATTGTAGTCACTTTGTGTACCTGACGGCTGGACGGGTTACGCTCTTCTAGCGCTCATTTGGGGGTGATCGCGACGGGGGTGGAGCTGGACGGCTCCTTCCGGGGACGGGGGGATGCGATGGCCACGCGGATATTCATCACGCGGTCGTCTGTATTCTGCCGATCGGGGCCTGGTGGGGCTGGATCGGCGTGGGGGGTGTCCTTGGTGTGTTCCTTTACGTGCTTGCCGCCTCCTATGGCGGGGTCTTCTGGGGGGGTTAAGTGGTTGCGCACCTGGCCAAGCGATCCAGGGGCTCCCGTGTAATTACCTTGCGCGACGAGGTGAGTCCGAAGTCGTCAGGAGGGCCAATATACTTCCCAGCCTGGATTCAACGAACGCCACGTGTATCTTGTAAGGGGAAAATCTTGCTCCTATGTATCTTAACTTCCTTTTCCACCCTGTCCCTACAGTTTTTTTACCCATCCCCCAAGGTACATTCCACTGGCTCTCACTCCAGAATAATTGCGAGTGTACCACCAAGGTGGCACGTCGCGATCGCCATGTGTGATCGGGATCGTGATCGCATCCTCGATCGCGATCGTACATCGAAATGATTGCACCATATCACATACCGGTCCAAACCGATAAAACTGGTAGCACAGTTGCACCCACCGAGGCTCAATACCCCTACCCCTCCGGTTCAATCGAATCCCTCCAAAGTTGACCCTCATCAGCTTCCGATCGTACGTCCCGTCCGATCCTAGCCCATCGTTACTCCATCACGATAATTTCAGCATCCACTACACCACATTTTTCTCGCCCTTGATGTGCTCAATCGTACAATGGACACTCACTTTCAATCTGCAGTCCCAACGTTGCAGATTACCGCGTCGATGATGTTTGATTGTCTTGTCAGGCGCGAAGATGTGAATGATATTCGCATGGTCGCACAAAATGCGACCCCCCCCCCCTTCTCGCACTCTAGTAGATAAACCAGGTCATTCATGCTTAAACCATGGGTTAATCTTCCTTCTCGACTATGAACCTGTTCTCTTGCGAACCGGTGAAAAGGCCACCGCGATAGCCCAACAACTCATGCGCCTGCTCTGCGACGGGCAAACCTTCGACCCATCTTCGCACTTGGCTTAGCACGACAGACCAGCCGGTCGGCGTCAATGAAATACTGTTTGGACGACGTCGCCAGAAGATCGACAACAGCCTCAAAAGCTTCTTTGTCCACTTGCGGCCAGCTTGAATCCACGCCGTCAACCGGCGACTTGCTCCAATCACGGCGCACCACCACAGCCTTAAGTTTAGACGAGCGTAGTCGATCATCGAATCACGAAGACAGTTGGTAGCACACAGAAACTGTTGCAGTAGGTGGCGGTTGCATATTTGTCAGAGCGTTCAGATCGCCTTTTCGCACCACACCACCGTCTTGGCGAAAAGCACACACTTCTTGGTGTTCAACTTCACCCGGCCAGCGCACAAAAGAACGAAACTTTGTCGCAGCTGGGCACTGCAATCTTTGCAAACAAAAGCAAGTTATCAATCCACGCCAAAAGGTTGTGGTAGAGCATCTTGTGGAAAACTCATGCACTTGTTGCTGGAAATGCCCCGCCGAATCGCTGGCGCCTTCTGATACCCTTGTCGGAAGATCCCATCATTTGTGACGAAGCTGAATAGCTCTTGGCTTGCAGGATCTAACGGTAATTGCCAAAAGTCCTTGAAAGGTCAAACAAACCGAACCCGTAAGAACCCTTGACGCTTTGCATCACCGCAGATAGATTCGGAGTGATCCCGGCTAACGGCACCGTGTATTTGTTAATAGACGGATAGTCTACAGTGCAGCAACACTCATCGCTATGCGGTTTCTTGACGGGGAGCGCCGGAGATGCCAACGACTAGTGTTGTCACGCCGAACAAGACTGTTTCGCTCCAACTCACGTACAAAATTGCGGAGGAACGTTCGCTGCAACTCAGGACACTTTCGAGTACCGCTAGGGTACAGCTTTTGCATCGTCACATAGCCGCACCTTCAACGGTTCCACGTCAGCCGTCGGATCGGCTCCAACATTGATCCGCCAGACATCAGCAAACTCAAACACCAGAGCACACAGCTTGTCCAAAAAAGCCGAATCAAATCCTTCTACCGTCATGCCATCCAACATGTTGATGAGACATCCTTCGATCTGCTCCTCATCAACTGTGAACTGCAACTCTGGTGCATCGCCAGTGATGTCAACCCCATCAGCATCCTTCACATTATTGCCACTGGCCAACTGTTTGAACTATCGGTCAATGACAATGCCGACTTCTTGCATAGTATTGCGGCCGAGCAAGAACTCGTCTTCGTCTGTAGGCACGAAACCTTTTCCAGTCTCAATTCGCAAGTCCAACATCGTAGTGTCGCGGAAGACCATCTTCGCACCGCCGGCGACTTGCACCCGTACCGGTGGGTCCAGACGTTGGAGTACAACATCACCAACACCTCGAACTTCATCAACCTGGGCTCGCGAGATAATGTTGCTATCGGCACCAGTGTCCGGGCAGAACGGTACATCTAGAACGTCATTGATACAGACACGGCGACTTCTTCAATGCGCACGCTCCGTACAGCGTTGGCTCGCGCTACATTGTGAGCCTTCAGAGCTTGCGTCTGTCGCAGCACTTCTAGCTTCTTTTTCTGAATAGCATCACGACAGCCCGGTGCAGCAATGGGCGTCCTTGTAAATAAAGCAGCCCGGTCAAATCGGAGCCGGTACTGCCTCCTGCCCCTTGGGCGATCATTTTTATCGGCTCTACTAGCTTGCGGCTGTCGTGTACCGCCTATCTTGCTCTGTTTTGCCGGTTTGCACCTTGGGGCATCGCTCCGCTTCAATTCGAATTCCATGGAGTGAAAATGCTGCTAACTCTTCGCCTTGAGGACGATCAACTTATAGAGCGCAACACCATCATGATTCGCTTGGTGATACGTGACGGCGTCTAGCCGCTCGATGACCTCACGCAGCACGGTAGGAAACAGATTGGCTGTCAGCATCTTGCAGCTCGTCTTTATGCGCTGACGTCCTGGGGCATTCTGCATTAGCTCTTATTGTCTTTCCTTTCAGTTTATTGAGTGAGTTGTCCTCAACAGCCTCGTACTCGATGTAGGTCTTGCAGACGAGCGCACGGCGTTCCTCTCGAACATGGCGATAGCCGTCTGGATCACGTGCTCGCGCGGTTCCCACGTTGGCTTCCAGTCCACAAGATAGTACGTATTGCGGTCCATGCGCTTGCGGTCATGGATCTTGCGGACGAAGTGCAGCACCTCATCCGTTTGACCTTCGTCAGTATTCCAGTCGGCTTCATCGCCAGAAGCAGCGTCGGTGTTGGCAGCAGAGATCGGAGCAGCGATCCACTGGAGGACGTCTTCAAGCTCGATGCGACGCTTGCTTCTCTCCGTGAAAGATGCAAAGATGACCTGAATAACTTCTGGGAAATGGCTCGTAGAAGCGACGGTCGCGTTCATGGTAAGTCGAAGGTGTCAAATGGCCTTGTCACTAACTCGAAGCGTGTACGTCTTGAGCGCATCATTGCAGAGTTCCCTGGAATTTTTCGCAAAGCTGACAGGGTTCTTCGTCGGCTTGTCTGCCATGAAGGTGGGATTGTTGTGCTGGGGTGTGAATTGTAGAATGAGCGATCGGAAGTCGATCCAAATGAGTT
Organism: Phytophthora ramorum; assembly: GCF_020800215.1. Lineage (NCBI taxonomy): Eukaryota > Oomycota > Peronosporomycetes > Peronosporales > Peronosporaceae > Phytophthora > Phytophthora ramorum. Next base: position 1,147,660 of record NW_027150648.1, read on the forward strand.
TGGTATGTAATGACTGGTTATGAATGGAAGATGACGTGTATTTATCTTAAGGGATGGCTTCTAAAACGATGGTTTTGGTTGTGTGCGGAGGTGCAGGATCGACGACGTGGCCAACAACTTGGAGCTGCTGATAGCGACGGACATGGGTATTCAGGAGACCGGCCTTGTGCAACTTTCGCAGATTCTTGAGCACGTTCTGGTTTCCGCGGGCTGTGATGATGCGCTGGTGAAGAAAGGAAGAAGCTCGTGCTCAGCGTTGGTGGCAGCCTCTAGGACGTCATCTCGGCAGCGTGTTGTGGTTTCGTTCAGTTGAAATCCGTCCGCAAGGATCAACTTCATGAAGCCAACGATGAGTTTGGCGGTTGACCTCGCGTGCTTGGTAGCACCGTCAACAGAGCTCCACATGCGTGACACATGTACATACCAGGTGAACCACACGTCGTTCAAGTTTGTTGGAGCCGATGAAGTACGTCTACGCTTGACTGGAGGTTCGCTCGTGTTTGGAGTCTCACTTCTGACTTGTGGTGGTGTTGTTTCTTGCGGCGTGTTATAGATCTTAGCCTCCATTGTAGCCATTGGGGCGTCAAGTATCTGGTTGACATGGATTAATTGCTCAATCAATGCAGACAAACTTGCCCAATCAAATATTTCTCTGGTTGGCCAAAATTATGTGTCTTTCGCTCTCTTATTGGTCGAAAATTGTGCTTCCTACATATGTCCTTTTGGTCAATTAGTCTGAGAATTGACGATATTCATCCACGCTTCATGTCATGTCAAATCCCTCATCCAAGCATTTTGTCTTCATTACATTTTATGTGCTTTTAATCATCAGAACGCTTATAATCAAAACGCAATGGAGCATCTCCAGCAGGGGTATTTCTCGCTGGGGTACCACAACGAAGGGATATTTAACTGTAGACTGTCGCATCGAAACTGTGAAGCCTAGAAGGGGCTTAGCCTACTTTGGACTTTCAGAGCGCTATCTAGGATTTTGAGCCAGCTGGTATTAATACATGTAATTGTTCAAGCGGCTGTGCTGGCCAATGCTTCGCGAGCATTGATGACCAACATAGAAACCACGAATTTCCCTTTCATGCGGTCCTGGGATGGAAATCCCTAGTCACTTCTCAGTAAATGCACAGCGTCCTTTGGTGTGGTAGTCTACAAATAAAATATCTCCTTCGTTGTGGTACCCTACAGGGCTGTAGGGATAAATACCCGTGTACAAGTTTACGGCAATGATGTACGTGAGCCAGAGCACTGTGCTGCTTTATGACCTGCTGCAGCTCATTGCCGTAAACTTGTACGGTACATGTGCACTGGCAGCACGGCACATCCTACTTGTGATCATGATCAGCCTTGCCGATTCAGCAGTCTGCTATCTGTCAGTTCTGAATCATCCGCGTCAAGGGCACACCTGAAAAACGATGAAGCTTCAAGCCCTCCTCGTTGCTGCAGTCTTGACGCTCGCGTCGGTCCAAGCCGAGGTCACCTACATCGACCACGACAAAGTCCAGCCATTTGCTGAGCCAGAACCGACGACCGACTCGGAGAAGGCCGCCGTGAAGTTCAAGCCCCAGCTCTTGGTCACCTACGGATGCTACCCATATCCGGCCGTCCAAGCTGATGGATCCGTCAGCGCTGGTCTAAGGGGATCTGGTCCAGCAGATGGAGAGTGCAGGGGATCAAGTCTCGGCTCGCAAGTGTATTCTCGTTCCGACTGGTATGAGGACAAGTGGGCTATCATGTACACTTGGTATCTCCCTAAAGGACGCCCCACCAAATACCAGCGTCGCCACTTCTGGGAGACCGCGGTTGTCTGGATCGACGATCCTGCTCTCGCCAACTCGACAATTCTTGGTGTGTCATTGAACTATGGCTGGCGCTCCAAGGAAGAAACCCCCGTTGCTCCAAGATTCCTTGACGGTTCAAGTGTGAAGCTGAACTCGTATCGCGGATATGGATTTCCCAAGCCGAGGCTGCAATTTACACAGATAGACGGTGAGTTCCAAGACCTCATCACGTGGGAGCAGCTCACTGAGGAAGCACGTGACGCTCTGAGCACGGCGGACTTTGACACGAACTTAATCGAAAAGAAGAAGAGAGAAATGCCTTTGAAGGACGGCATCTTCGAGTTCAGACTCCAAGACGCTTGGCCGTTTTAAAGTGGTGTGCATCACCTTGTTGTGATTCACCAACGGTGCTGCATATTGCAGGGTGCGTAAGCTTGAAGGCTAAAGACAGAATGAACTTGATGCGAGCTGATAGTACTCCCCATATCGCGTCTGCTGTTCCACGTATTGATGTTCAATAGATGAAGCAACTGACTCGATCGAGTAGTGATTCAGGCATATCAATTTTGGAATAGCCATTCTCAGCTGTTAAAATACGTGCTTCTCTCGGGACTGTACTAGATCTTGCTAAGCTCATTACCGAAGATCCTGACGAGAGCACACGTTGGGAAAGCAAATGTAATTGCGCCACCTAGCAGATTCGAACCGAAATACATGCTGTCCGACGTCGAAAAACCACTGCAAAATATTAGAATGTTCAAAATTGTTTGTCAATGTCAGAACATTGATATGATATGAGTTGAGATCATAGCATTGATATGATATGAGTTGAGATTATAACATTGATATGATATGAGTTGAGATGGTCGTTGGGTATTCTAACACAGCTCAGAGGATGACAAGGAGCAGAACAATGTCGACACGGCACTACAAACTACATGCGAGCGAGGGGACAAGACAATTGTCGAAAGCCGGCAAACGAATCTGGCTAAGCAGCAGCCATCGAAGCATGACACGTAAGAAAAATGTTGCTCGTGCAAGAGACGCATCCGACGCGGCATACAGCCAAGAGAGTGTAGATACAGACCCAACGTTATACTCATGGACTGCCGTGCTCTTCAGGCACTTTTCTTCATCATGTCCTCGTAGTATCGGCGGTGATCCGGGTCGAGTGCGATCGCGCGCTCATAGAGCTCCACACTCTGCTTCTTCGACTCCTCCCAGCCGTGAACCTCGGTGATCGCGCCAAGACGGCTGTGCAGATCAGCAACCGTGACAACGACCCATTTCGCCTCCGTCTCCATCTCCAGCAGTTCGCCCAGCCACTGCACTTGGCTCTTCAAAAACCCAACCGCGTCGCCAGCAGAGGATTCCACCAACTCCACCATGGACGTCAGCAGCCAGCGGTAATAGAACCAGGCACTCTGGTCGTCAGGCTCCGTAAAGACAGCTTGCTGCACCAGTCCGATCTCGTCAAACAGCACATCGGCCGTCAGCGGTTCCGGCAGTGTGATGCTGCGGTGGTGCAGCGCCGAGTAATTGGAAAAGTTCTGCTCGATCTTCTGCGTCGTAAAGGCCAGCTGGTCTTCCTCCGCCACTCCAGCCAGCTTGCACACATGTCGACGGTAGTTCCAGCAGTGGAAGTTGCGTTCATCTGCAGCAAGCGATTTAAGCATTTATCGTGTTTAAGCAAAAAAACACCATTTCAGCAACAAAAAAGCCGCCGTACCGAGCTCCAGGAGCTTATCACATAGTCCGATCTCCTTTTTCAGGTCGGCGAGTCCCTGGTCCACGATCCATCTCCGTTGGAACCAGGCCGAATACGACTTGGGGTTGCGTTGCAGCGCGTCCTAAACTCGCGAATACGTCAGTACTTCTCTCAAAATAGTCCGGATAAAACCGTTTTACCAGCGTCAGTTTCAGCTCCGTTTTGGCCATTTCGTGCCTTTCAGCCGCCGGATCTTGCGCCCGTTTCGCCAGCGCGTCGATGACCTGGCGTCGGTAGCTCCAGACCACGTGGAACTCGGGGTTCAGCAGCAGCAGGTGCGACGTCAACGGCAGCGCGCTGGGCTCGTGCAGCTGCTGGCGCTTCATGGCCAGCACTTTGCCCGCCACCTCGTGGTACATGCGCACCTTGGCCAGCTCCTCCTGGCGCTGCGCATCGGTCTTCTGCTGCTCCTTCTCGCGCTCCACGCTCTTGACGCGCCCGTGCATCTTGGCGTTATGTGGAGAAAAAAACGTTTTAACGTGGGCGATGGTGATTGGTGCAAAATGAGTGACGTCGCGTGGCACCGCTGATTCCTATCTTCGTGTACTCGAAACGCTGGATCCGTCGATCTCGCCGTTTGCTATTGTAGTTGTACCAGCTTCGCGATGTTCGACAGATGCTCGTGGCGTCACAAGCGGACGCATCTCGTGGAACCGCATCGTCACCAGATGCAAGTACCGTATTTCGGTCGATTAGTGCAACCTACCGAACATCATACCCTGTCGCCATTGCGCAGAGCACAGCAAAATTGCAGCGTTCATCAAGCGCGTCCTTGGTCCATGTCATCTGCCTCGGAAACTGCACCGTAGTGAGCTTTGTTCCTCGCGCGAGCGCCGGCACCATTCCCACAAATCGTATGCGCACCAAGCCCGCCAAACAGCCTAAACATGTCTCTCACGCCTCTTTCTTTTCCACCAATCCTGTCGCGTCCAATTTCTCTTTTCAACCAATCCGCGCTCACGAAACTAAATCTCGCGGCTTCAACCGTCAGTTGCAGATTCGCCACCGACCGCACAAACCGACATGAGCTCTCGCTGCACACTCGTGGCGGACCGCACGGACGACGCCGTGCAGATGCTGCTGGGCTTCATCGCGCTGTCGTCGCTCTACGCCAAGTGGCACTTCGAGCGGCCGCGGCGGCCCGCGCGGGTCTGGTTCATGGACGCCATGAAGCAGGGTACGTCGGCCGCCATGATTCACGTCCTGAATATCCTGTACGCCATCGGCCTCGTGGACCTGTCGGACACGCCCAGCGACCAGGACCAGGTGCGTTGCAGGCACCCCATTGGTCAAAAGGAGATGCTAACCTTCTTTTACTGCTTTACAGTGCGCCTTCTACTTCATGAACGTCGTGATCGACACGACGCTGGGCGTGTACATTGCCTATTTATTACTGCAGCTCTTCACGCTCGTGGCTGTACGTAGCTGCTGGGTAGAGGTCTTTTTGCAATAGAAATTGATGTCTTGTTGGTTGCAGACGCGACAGCAGTGGACGAGTCTGCGCTGTCACGGGTTCTACGGCTCCCCGCCGTCGTGGCGGGTCTGGTGTCTGCAGCTGCTGCAGTGGTGCGCCATCCTGAGCATCATGAAGCTGTTCGTGGGTCTGGTGCTCTACGCCTTCTCGACGCCTCTTGGGTGGATGGGCTCGCTGCTCTTCTACCCCGTGCACAACCACCCGAAGCTCGAGCTGCTGATCGTCATGATCGGCTGCCCGCTCGTCATGAACATGGTGCAGTTCTGGATCCAGGACAGCTTCCTCATGGACCACGAGCAGCAGAGCAGCGAGGAGCTGCCGCTGCTGCATCCAGAGGTGTCCGACGACGCCGTGCAGAAGCCACGCGGTATGTCGAACGTCTCCAGCGCGGCCGATATGTACGAGATTCTGTAGTTGCGTGTTACGTGCAAGTAGAAGCAGCAAGTTAACGGTCGCTGTGTCCTCTTGTTGTCTTGTGTAGGCGAACGCACCCCCGGGACGTCATCGAGCGGGCTGGCTGAGCGAGCGGCGCCGTCGTCGCGCGGAGAAACCGAGTCCGTTGGATAACCTTTATATAAAACAATTGCCACATCCAAGACATGTCGGCGTAGTGGATGCCATCGGGGAAGACCGCCGTCTATTGAGCGGCTTCCTGAAGAACGAAGGGGCGGTATCCTCTCCCGCCATGTGACGTGGCGTACAAATCCATAGAGCTACATTCTTGAAATACCACTTCGATCACATGCAATGGCGCTCCCCTCAGCGCTGGAGGACGTTCCCGAGCACGAAGCACTCGGCTTCCGTGAGGTCGCCCTCCTGTTGCTCCTCCCTCGTGAAGGGCAGCAGCTCGATCTCGCCGAACTGGACGGCGCTCAGCACGGCGCACGACGAGCAGCCGGACACGACGCTCTCGAGGAACTCGCAGCGCTGCTTGTAGACCTCGAGCTGCTCCTCCATCTGGCGCATGCTCTGCTGCGAGCGCTCGCGCAGCCTCGAGGCCGAGATGCGGTTCTTCAGCCGCCTCAGCTCCTCGGCGCTCAGCGTCGCGAGCGAAACAGTGGGCGGCAATTTGATTGTCTCGCGCTTCCTGCGCTTCGGGCGGTTCTCCTTGCACGACGGCGAAATCGTCGGGGCAACGGGCGATGCAGCAGCAATTGGCGACGCCGTTGCAGCCTCAAGGGAAGGAGAAGCGACTGCAGGAGCGACTTTTACACGTGCGAGCGTTTTAGTGGCGTCGGTGGGGGCTCCGATGTCCACATTGAGCGCCGCAGCAATGAGCGCCGCGAGCGCCGGCATCTTGGAGGACGAGAAAGGGGGTTGGGCGTTTCGCGACGCCATTTTGCGGGTCTTGGGCGTGCACGTGGTCCCGGTCTTGGGTGTGACGGCGTTGCTGAGGCTGCATGGGGTATTAGCAGAGCTGCGCGTGCACATGGGCGACTTGAGCCGCTCCTGCTTGGTGCGTGGCTTCCGGGGCATCTGCAGCGTTTGCAGGTTGTAGACGATTGTCAAACTCGGCGGATTGAGGACTGAACTGGCGGTGCAGGTGACCGCGGATAATCAGAGGGCAGGTTGCCGTCGAGTTGAAGTGCATTGTGGGTGAATGGCTTTGGCTGGGTTTTACTGTCCCTAGCAGCAAGACTCTTGCTTACCATGTCTAAAAACATGCCACATGTATTAGAATGGCTGCAAGCTTGAACTTGGCCGGAATGGCTGGACGCTCGCCTTCGTCCAACCATTCCGACCAATTTCAAACACGCTCGTCTTCGGCAATGCGCCTGCGTACATGTATACCATGTCCCTGACAACATCGCCTGCGCTTCGTTGCAACAACACCCTAGACTTCACTGGTTTGACCGTTATTTCTATTCTACCACCCTGGACCTCATTCGCGTGAGTTAGTTTGTCAACTCATAGCCTTGACTGATACCGTTTTTCGTCGGCGCGCTCCAATCTACAGCGGAAACAACACACCCATACTCGTTGTGGTTTTGCAACAGCCCATTTCACCCGGGTCTTTTCAGTTGAAGTGCAGGAGTGAAGGTCTATTTCATGTGGTCCCACCCACACCCTCTCCAACACGATAGCAGGAATTCAAGGAAAGCTATCCGCCCCTCCACTCTCAATAGAACCGAATAGACTGTAGCCATGGCTCGTGGACGCAGAGGACGCAACAACGATGGCGGTAACGCGGCCACAAGCCGCGCCGCGCCCTACGAGGGAGCACGCGAGGGCCGCGGCCGTCGTCGCGGAGGCGGTGGAGACGCTCCCAAGGGCCGCGCCAAGGGCGGGCGCGGCGGACGACGCGGCGGTGACAAGCCCAAGCCCAAGACGGCGGAGGAGCTGGACGCCGAGATGGACAGCTACTGGGGCAAGTCAGAGGAGCACGCGGCCAAGAAACTGGACAGCGACATGGACAACTACTGGAAGACGAAGGAGGACACGCGTAGGTGGACGTTTGGGGGGACAAAGTAGGCAATAAACTGATTGTGGACCTGTTACCTTTCACAGCGAAGGAGACGAGTGACGACAAGGAGGAAGAGACGGAGGACAAGAAGGACGACCAGAAGGACGAACCTGCTGCCGAAGAACCCGCCGAGGCCACCGAGGAACCTGCCAAGGAATAGACAGGAAGAGACAGTGCGGGACGTTGCTGCTGCCGGAGACTGAAGCCGTTAAGACGACGCGAGACGCCACACAACGACATGAATCTGTATGAAACTTGTGGAGCTGAGCTCTCTGAAATACTTGCATTGCCTTGGCTGGATGGGCCTGTTGCCGTCGTTCAGCCGAAGATCTCCTGCAGCTTGCCGATGGCAGCTAGCACTAACCAGAGGACGCCCACGACCACCGAGAGCATGGACGAGAAGATAGATATGCGGAAGGCCAGCAGCTCGGACCGTTCGCCCAGCCGGCCCGTGGCTTCGCCGTACGCTGCGGCGAAGAGACCCATCGTGGCGATGGACGTGACGCAGAAGGAGCCCAGGTATGTGCACGACTTGACCGTGTCGTGGAGCCCCACAGCAGGCAGCACGCCGAGGATGCCGCCTGGCCCTGCAATGCCGTGCACGATCCCCACCAACAGCGCAGTGCACTAGAACCAAACACAAAAGCAGAAACGTTAGACGGGCAGCAACAACCTGCCAGCACCAGGTCGTCCACCTTCTGCGTCTGCGCGTTCTGGAAGTCGATCGTCGGCAGTTTCAAGCCGCAGCACATGGGTCCTGCCTCCCGCTTGCCGTCCGCCTCGACGCCCGTCTCGTCACTCTTCTGACTGCGGTCCGACAGCAGCTCCTGCAGCGCCACCACACTCTCGCACGGACTATTCTCCAGCGGACTCGTCTCCACACTCGCCAAGTGTTGCCGCGGCGACACGGCCCTCTTCACGCCCACGTCGACAATAACGGCGTCGTCCTCCTCCTTGGTCTTCTTCAACTTCCGACGAGGGGACAGCTCGTCCTCGTCGCTGAACGTCACGACCACGTCCTTCAACGTGGGGCTCGAGACCGAGTCCGTCTCCGTCTCCACGGCGTCTCCTTCGCTGTCTTCACTGTCCTGGTTCTTCTCCGTCTTCCGCTTCCTCCGTGACGCTCCGCGGCGTCTGCTGCGTCGCGCCTTCTTGACGCCTTCGTGGACGCCGTAGACGCCCAGCGCGATCATGAAGACGCCCACCAGCACGTCCGTGACCACGTTGAGCACCGTAAAGTCCAGCTTCCCGTCCAGCGCGATGAACACGACGGCCATGACGACGAGGCCGATGCTGTGGCCGCAGCCCCAGCGAATCCCCAGCGCGAACGAGCGCCACGACGAACCCGCGGACAGCGTCGCCAGTGCGCTGAGGTGGTCGGGTCCTGTGAGCACGTGGATGAGCCCGAAGAGCATCCCCGTGAGCGCCAACTGGACGGGCGACGCCTGCGCCAAGGCCGTCGCGTCCTCCGTGGACGCCATGGCGGACGTTGGATAATGATCTGTCAGGAGGTGCGACCGTGTGATTGGGTGCTTGACACGAGCTAAATGATACGATTGGACGAGAGCGATTTTGGGCTCACAAGAGTCAGTTGAGGTGTATTGTTGGTCAGCGGTTGAAGCTCTTGGGTATTTTTGGCCGGGTGGTTGAAGCATGATGCATTTGCGCAAAAGTCCATTTCGGTTGTTGCAGTGCTTATTGAACGACGAGTTAGGATGGTGCTGGTCGGGCAGTTCGTCGCTCGCCAGCTGTGCATGGGGCTGGGCTACGTCTACCCGCTGTACGCGTCGGTTGAAGCGCTACGCACTCGTCGAGAGCAAGAGCTGCTGCAATGGATCACTTTTTGGTACTGCAAAAGCTTTCGAGTTTTTATTTCTTATTTCGGTGCTGATCCTGACTTTTGTTTTTGCGCGAAATTTGCATGTAGGGCCGTGAACGCGCTCTTTTGGGTCGTGGAGACCGTGGGCGACACGGTCATCTCCTGGGTCCCGTTCTACCTCGAGGCTAAGATCGTGGCCTTGGCGTGGCTGGTGCTGCCCTCGTATCGCGGGGCTCTTTTGTTGCACCAAAAGTGGTTGGCGCCTGCTTTCCAGCAGCACGAAGTGGTCATCGACCTCACAATTGCAGACTTCAAGCGTCGCGCCGGTGAGAAGATGGTGCAAGTGTGCAAAGACACGGCCGTGATTGCACTGCGCAACAGCTCGGACGTTGTTGCGCAAAGCCAGCAGTTCATGGCTGCGCAGCTAGTGCAACAAGCACTGGGCAAGTTGCACCCATCCGAAGCTGCTACTGAGAATTTGCGAATGCCGTCCTTGCTATCTGCTGCAACTAGCGCAACAAGTGAGAAATCGGCCGATTCCGCGCAAAAAGCTCGAGTGCAAGACAACAAGGAGGAAAAGCAAGTGCCACATCGCTCCGAAAAGGCGAAACACGTGCTCGACCACTTCAAGAAGCTCATGGTAAAAGGCTTCCAGCTTAAGTACCACCCGTCGGCTGGGGTCGTGAAAAACCGCGCGTTGCTGCTGGAGTCTGCGAATTCGCGCTACGTGAGCTTCATGAGTGCCCGAGACACTGACAATAAGAAGAAGAAGGCTCGACTTTTGCTGCACAACTTGCGCCGCGTCTCCGTTTCGGCTGCTGAGGAGTGCGCCATGTTCGCGAAAATGGTCGAGGACGGACAAGTTGACGCCGCTAAGGCCTTCGTGCTGGACAACGGGAAGGCTGTGATGCTGTTCGAAGCTGAAGCGCAAAAGAGTCGCGATTTGCTAGTCGCGGGGCTGCGACTTTTGATCGCCGAACACAAAAAGCGCGATACGGCCGCGCTCACCAAGCTGCGCTCTGCGATTGAGCACATTCTCATGCACCAGGCGTTCGCAAAACTCAAATTTTGCGCGAATGAGCAATCCTCGAGAAAGTAAAATTCGCGTGGCGAAAATTAGGAATTGCTTGCTGAAAAAGACGCAGCGAATAAATATTTTGATTGCTTGCTCTACGACTGCCAAATTACAGTCGGCATCTTCTCGCGAAAGCGATGTGTAGGCGTACGTTCGCACGAATATTCTATGCCGAAGTTTTCATCTTCCGGCGTGGGCTCGTCCGTGTCGGTGCCTCGAACGCTCTCGTCCTTGATCTTCCCCTCCTTGATCTCCACCCGCTTGCGGAAGATTTTGCGCCTCGTTTTCAAAATCCTGGGCGTGATCTCGTACAGCTCAATGTCGATTTCCAGCTGGTTGATCGGGTGCATGCCGTAGTAGTCCACGCGGAAGGGAGTCACGATTTTGGCCTTGTTGTTGTTGGTCTGCAACCACGACGCAACGCGGCGAGAGACGATAATTTGGCCGCCAAAGCCGACGTCACCCACTTCGCGGCCAATGTACTCGGAGGCGCCAATGTAAAGCGCCTTGCCGGTCACGCGGTGCGTCTGCATGATGAGGTTGCCCTCCTCCCCTACGTTCGTGTCGTGAATGCCCATTCGCACTCGGATGCCGCGGAAGAGAAGCTGCGGCTTGAGACCAATTGCCACCTCGGTCTTGACAGACGGTACAAGACCCTCGAGCTCTGACGGCCACTTCACCTGCAGCAACTGGAGCTGCACCTCCAGGCAGTAGTTCACTGCGTCCGGGATCCGGTGGAACGCTAACTGGAACGCGTCACCTGCTGTCGTGATCTCGTAGCCGTTGAATCTGGGCAGCAGCGAGCGCAGCAAGTCGTCATGCAGGTCCTGAGCGGTGTCGATAATGGACTCTGGGGCCTGAGCCCACAACGCTGAGCTCGCCTCGATGTCCGTATTCACGAACACGGGTTTATCCGGCGGGGCGGTGGCCTCGTACGTCGCGTACGAGTCGTGTCGTCGATTGGCACGGAGGTTGGCCCACTCTGGCGAGTTCTTGATGTGCGTGGGGATGATCGGAGACAGCATCCGGATGCAGCACTGCTGACTCCCACCCATCACGAGCGCTTGTGCTGCGCCAAACAGATAGTACAGCATCGTCACGATTCCGACCGTGTAGTCCGGGATATTATCCACCTGGTCTTGCGGCATGCAGAGCAGCGCAACCTGCAGAAAGCAGTACGGCAGCGTGAACACTCCGCACACGATCATGAGCAGCTTGAGTCTCCGATACAGCGGCGAGGCCATCACAACGCCGTGAATATGCTCGTGCTTTCTCCCTGAAAATCGTAACACCACGAGCGCCCCCATGGCGTAAAACACCGAGAAAATGATCCCCGCCAGCTCCACGAAACTCAAGTATTTGTACGCTCGGTTGTATCCGTCGTGCACAATGACAATGGCCAACCCCGCTCCGAGAAAAATCCCGATAATCACCCACGCCCTCCACACGTATTTTACGATCGTGGCCTTCTCGTTCTGCTCTCCTCGGTCCAGCGTCCTCATAGCGAGCTTGAACAGCTCCCGTGACAGCAAGAATATCCAATACGCACTCAGGATGAAGAATAAATTCTCGGCCAACAGCAGCGCCGTGAGCGCCGTCGATAACGGCACGTCGTCCTGCGTAAGTTTGGTAATATACGCGGCCTCGCCGCCGTCGTCCTTGCTGTCGTTATGTAGTAATTGGCCCACGGCCACTTCGGCCTGGGTGGGTATTGAGCCGGAGCCTGAGCCTGATTGGTCCTCCATCTGGCTCACGACCTTGTTGATGGCGTGGATTAAATACGCGTAAAATACGCCACCTGCAAGTGCGTGCAACATGCTGCAAAAGAGAAACATGGCGATGACGAAGCGCACGGTGGAGCGCAGCAGGTCTCCGCCCAGTTTGCGCATGTGGTAGGCGGCCAGCAGACTCGTGCCGCAGCTGAAGAAGAGCGTGAGGCAGTACGTGTACATCCACGCCAGGTTCACAGACGAGTTGCGCACCCACACCGCCTCCATCGTCGTCATGCTGCGAATTTGCGATTGTGGCGTCGCCGTTTTGCGCGAATGGATGAGAGAAAATTACTGAGCCTGGCTGGATTTCGGCACGAATATGATTGTTGACAGGCGTACGATTGTTTAGGGTAGAATACCATACGGAATGAGTGATTAAAATAGCGAAAGTATTCTCTAAAGTAATAGTTGGAGCAGTGTATGATAGTTGAGGGGTATACTGGAGACTTGCTCACGAGTGATGTAGTGGACAGGGAGCAAGACTGAAAACTGGGTTGTGAAGCAGGATTTTCAGCTGGCGTTCTCTGCTGGCTAATGGACTTGAGAACGACCAGTGTCACCATTCTTCTCCTTCTTCAGACTTCAATCAATTAATCAAACGCGTCCGTCGTCGTTCGTGTCAAACCGATGAGCTGATCCGGCGTCAACACCATAAACTTTATTGCTTTGTAGCGTAAATTTCACATTATCTTAGCGCTCGCACTTGCAGCGAAGTTACCAGTCCTCGAGGCGCTCTTCCAGGTCGTAAGGTGTCGAGTGCCGGTCAAAGCTGCGAGCTGTAGCTGCGTACCGTGACAAAGCGAGCGGTGCCTTCTGCTCTACGTGGGAGTGTGGCGCTACGAATTTCTTGACGCAGTTGCGTAACTTTTGCTCGATTGGCAAGGAATAAGGCGCCGCCCCCCTCACACTTTGTCCAGATACCCTCCTTCCTTTGCGAGCTCGTAGAAGACGCCACCCGAGTCCTTGACAAGCTTCTTGGGCGTGTCGAATTCCACAACTTTCCCCTCACTGAGCACGAGAATGCGGTCGGAATGGAGCACCGTGGCTAGACGGTGGGCGATCGTCAAGACGGTAGCGTTGGCGAAATCGCGCGAGATCATCTCCTGCAGCCTCTGCTCGGTGTCATGATCGATAGCCGCCGTGGCTTCATCCATCACCACGATCCGGCTGCGGTTCAGCAAGGCACGAGCCATACACAGCAACTGCCGCTCGCCCACGCTGAAATTCTCGCCGTTCTCGCCCAGTTCAAACGACAACCGGTTCTCCAAGGCCCCGACCTTCTGCTTCATCCCCACCTTGTCCAAGGCCGACCAGATGTCCGAGTCTGCAAACCCGTCGAACGGGTCCAAGTAGGACCGAAGAGGCCCCTTGAAGAGAACTGGGGACTGCGGGATGATGGACATGCGGCCTCGAAGCGAGCGGAGTGGAACCGTCGAGATGTCGGTCCCCGCGACGGAGATCCGGCCAGACACCAGCTCGCTCACTCGGAAGAGCGCCAGGGTCAGACTCGACTTGCCCGCTCCAGTTCGGCCCACAATGCCGACCTTCTCGTTGTTCTTGATGCTGAAGGACACGCTGTCCAGCACAGGGTCTTCGCCGCTCCCCGTATAGCTGAAAACGACTCGGTCGAATTGGATAGTTCCTTGAGCAGGCCACTCCGCAGCGGGTTCGACCAAAAGAGCTGAGCTGCAGCCCTCAGGCGCGAGCGAAGCGTACTCCAGCACGCGCTCGGGGCTGACCATGATGAGCTCCACGTAGGACCACTGCCGGACGATGTTCGCCAGCCCTTCGTCCACGTTGAGCGCGTACGTGAAGGCCAAGCCAACCAGCCCCGGAGACAAGAGCGAACGGAGATACACCAGCGCCGACACGATGGCGACCACAACAGCGCAGCCGATGAGCTGGATCCGCACGATATACCACTTCTCCGTGACCGTCCTGACGTAAGCGACCTTGTTACTCTCGTCAATGCGCTCAAGCATCTCGCCGGCCATGCGAGAGCTGCACTCAGGACCAAAGGCGCGGATCACAGTCACCCCTTCTTCACACTGACTCACGAGACTCAGCACTGGGGACGAGACCACTCGCTGCAGCCGAGTCACTTCACTCGACGACGACAAGTAAAAGCTTGCGACTTTGACGTAGAGCCACACGAGAGGAACCACGAGGAGGCCTAAGCAGTTGACCATGTAGGCAGCAGTTGCTAGCTGGCACACTGCGACGAAGAAGTCCGCCAAGAAGCCGCCGTAGATCAGCGGCATACGGAAATCAATCGACCCCATGTCAGTCGAGTAGCGGTTCACGATCCTGCCGATGGGGTTCGTGTCGAAGAATCTCATGGGAGCATGCATCAGCGCGTCGGTCATGGCTGTGAACAAGTACCGAGCACCACCAAGGCCAACAAACACGACGCAAACCGACCGGACGAGGACCATCAGCGCTCCTCCCCCACCCAGAAGCGCGTAAACCAGCATCTTCTCCTTGGTCTCTTCAGCGCCAACGCCGTAGCCTTCCGTGGTCCAATGGCTGAGCCACAGATCACTGCCAATCTGGAAGCCCTGCCACAATAATTGGGACACGAGCACCAGAGTGCACATTTTCATCCCGCCCAGCGCCTGGAAGTACACCCAGAAGACCTCGCTCGTGACCCGTCCCTCTCGTCTCACTTCCTCCTCCACGAATCGCCCTTTACTCGCTTCATCTACAGCGTCGCTCGCAGTCTCCACAGGTTGCGGAGACCCAGCGAGAGCTCGGCGCGTTGAATACGCGCTTCGCCGAAGCTCCGGGTCTCGTCGTTCGCAAAGGATCGAGCCCTTTCCAACCGTAACGAGGTAGTTCACAGCGGGTGATCGAATCACTTCGGGGCTGTGCGTCACCAAGATGACCGTCTTGTCCTCGAGTAGCTCGCAAATGCACTTGCTGAAAATCTCGCTTTGAACCACAGCGTCGACTGCTGCCAAAGGCGAATCCAGTAGAAACACGTCGGCGTCGGCGTAGCACGCGCGAGCCAGACTCACTCGAGCCTTCTGTCCGCCCGACAAGTTGACCCCTTTGGGGCCGAGTTCAGTTGCATCTCCACTTGGAAACTGCTTCAGATCCGGTACAAGACCACACGCGTCCAGCACTTTGCGGTACTTGTTGCCGTCAAACTCGTGGCCGAAGAGGATGTTGGCACGGATAGTCATGTTTTGGATCCACGGCTGCTGCGAGTAGTAAGCCACGCGTCCTCGAACGAACACTCCCCCACTGAGCTTCTCTGCCTCTCCTAGCAACGCAGCGCACAGCGACGACTTGCCGGCCCCCACAGCGCCACGAACAACCACCAGGTCCCCTTTCTTGGCTGTGAAATGCACGTTTGTCAGGACAGGAGCGTCTGCCTTCCACCCGAAGCTCCCGTTCGTCACGGACACGTCCACGTATTCCGCTTGGGACGGGTCAGTCCGACGTACGTTCGCAACTCTGTAGTCGGCATGCGCTAGATAACTTGAGATGCGGTCCAGCGCAACCTTAGCGTGAAGGCAGGACTGGATGACGCTCGGCAGGTCTTGCAGTGGCGTCCGTAGCGCGTTGAAGAGCGCCAGAGCAGTGAACACCTTGGCGGCTGTGAGCGGTTGCCCCATGCCGACGGAGTACACGGCCAGCGACACGATGGACACCAGCAATGGAGAAGCCCACACCACCAGTTCTTCGAGAGAGCAGCTCAGTAAAAACGACCGCAGAGCCCGCAGCTCCGTTGCGCGGCGAGCCGCCACACGCGCGGCGAATTTGTCCTCCCACGCGTTGAGCTTGACGACTTGGATGGCCCCAAACACCTCCTTGATGGCCTTCATGCGGCCATCTCGCTGCTGCATCATGTTCCGGAACGCATCGACACTCACCTTCCCCACAAGAACCCCTGCGAGCGACGAGGCCCCGATGACCGCCAAGCCAGCAAAGGCTGCGGCTCCGATGACCCAGTACAGCATGTAGACCACGCCTCCGATCTGGACGGGGAGGATCCACGCACTGTTGATGTAGTGCGCCACAGTGGAGACGCTGTTGGCGTCCGACGTGAACAAGTTGGAGACGTCCACAGCTTCGGCTGGTGGGGCTTTGGCCGCATTACGACGTAGGGTTTTCTGGAACAGAAGAGCTTTTAACGCTGCAGTGAGTCGAAGCCCGAGGACGTCGAGGTAGTACGCCAAGTGGGCCGACACCAGAGCGTTCACCAGCCGCGACGTGAAGAACAGACCCAACCAGAGACTCAGGTCTGGAAGGTCCGTCACCGGAGCTGCAAAAGCTTCGATCACGTGGTGCAGCACCAGTGGAGCGAACAGTCCGCAGGCTGCAGAGACCAAAGACGCAGCACCGCAGAGTGCCAATTTGCCTCCGTAGCTGCGCGCGACCGCGTGGACTAGTGAGCCCGTGGACGTCTCGTAGTGCTGGGAGAAGGCGGAGAACGCCGTCTTGGTCTGGTTGGCACGCTCGAGCTCCCACAGATCGTCGGGTGTCAGTTGTCGCTCCGCTCCGAGTTGCATCAATGGCCCAGCGAAGGAGAAGAGCAGGCGAGACCCACAAGAGGCAGCTTCAGGGCCATCGCTTGGAGCGTCAGGCCTGGACTTGTCGAACGTGGAGTACGTGGGCGGACTGTGACCAGTTTTCCCGAGCAGCGAAGTCATGGCGAAGAAAGCGCCTCCAACTCTGCAGTCCTTTGATGCCAATCGACGAGTGGAGAGCTCCGCTAAAGCGACGCATATCTTCAAGATTACCATCATTCAGCTGGCTCGTGGTGGTGCCGATCGCTGATCAAGCTACTGTCGTTCGAGCAGCAAGCCGCCTAGTCCAGTGGTCCAGTGGTCCCCGCACCATGCAACGTTACAGCAAAAGCGGCCTTCACAAACCGGCGGCCCGGACGCACCGCGCTTCAACTGCGGCATTAATCAAAGTGGTGTGCAGAAATAACAGCCCCGGTCTTTAATTAATGAAGACACTACTACTAAAGCCTTGTTCTCAAATGCAGAGCTCGAACACATTGTGTACGTGCTACTCAACATTGCAACTTCAACGCAAAATATCAAACAACGCAAAATGGTATTATAGCATAGCGGAGTAGACCACCACTGACGCAGCAGCAGCAACAGCAACAGCAACAACCCACCTACTGACGGCTGCGGTAGCGCTCCTCGTACTCGCGCTGCACCTCGTCCGCCGACTTGTTGGACGTCTCCGGCACGAGCTTGAGCGACAGCAGGAAGAAGATGGCCAGCAGCACCACGAACGGCAGGTAGCTGTAGTCGTCCAGCGCGTCCGCGATGTACGGGTACGCCACCCCCACGATGAGGTTGCACAGCCAGTTGGCGCCGATGCCGATGGAAGTGGCCGTGGCGCGCACCGAGTCCGGGAACAGGTCGGCCGTGATCACCCACACGAGCGGCCCCAGCGTCACGCCGAACGCGATCACGTACAGAGCCGTGAAGACGATGGACAGCGCTGGCACGTCCACCAGGAAGCCCACCGTCATGAGCACGGCCATGACGAACATGCCGGCGATGCCCCACAGGATCATGTTGCGGTTGCCGAAGCGCTGGGCCAGCACGCCCGTGAAGAAGGCGGGGAAGATGTTGATGAAGTTGATGATGAGCGTGCCCACGCGCGGGTCCGAGATGCCGGCGTCCTTGAAGATTGAGCCCGAGTAGTAGAACACGGCGTTGATGCCCGACAGCTGCTGCGCGCAGGACAGCAGGATGGCGGCGGCCAGCTGAAGGCGGTACTTGGGCGCGAACAGAGAGTCCTTCTGCGGGGACGCCTGCACCAGGCCCTGCTCGGCGTCCGGCTTGGTCGACGCCTCCATCCACGACAGAGCCGTGTACACGTTCTCCTCGCCGTACAGACGAGCGATGACCTGCTTGGCCTCCTCGCGCCGGTTCTTCATGAGCAGCCACGCGGGACTCTCCACGCACAGCTTGGGCGCCAGCACCAGGAACAGCACGGCCAGGATGACGGGGAAGGCCGCCAGGTAGCGCCAGCCAGAGCTCGTGTTGGCGAAGAAGAAGCAAATGGCCGGGAACAAGATGCCGATGGTCACCGAGATCTGCAGTCCCAGCCCCAGGATGTTGCGCATGTGCGGCGGGGTGAGCTCGTTCGTGTAGGCGCCGAGCGTACCCGTGGCGGTGCCGGACGCGATGCCGGCGATCAGGCGGCCCGCGGAGAAGGCCCAGACGTTCGACACGGACGCCTCCACCACGGCGCCCACGATCATGAAGGCGCAGTTGACGAACAGCAGCTTCTTGCGGCCCCACAGGTCGCTGAAGTGGCCGCAGACCAGCGAGCCGATCATGCCGCCGAAGATCCATGCGTTCACGGCGAACGTCCAATCCAGCTTCGAGTGGCCCGGGAACATGAGGCACGTGTCGTCGGCCACGGGACGCGCGTTGCACTCGTCGGTGTCGCTGTACTGCGACAGGTTGGTCTGCGACGACGACCACCCGCTCTGGAAGGGCTGCAGCAGCGCCACCAGGATGCTGGCGTACATGATGGTGTTGGGCTTGATGCTGCGGGCCGCCGCCTTCTGCGCCTCGTCGAACGCGGGCACGTTGTCGACGCCTCTGGGCGTGGTGGCCTCGGAGTACACCGGGTCGGTCTGCGCTTCAGACGGCATGGTGGGTGCTTGGGTTTACTTGTGGTCGCTCTCGCTTGATGCGGTGGAGTGAGCTTGGCTTGTCCAGATGGGAACTGAGCTGTACGTCGCGCCGCGAAGTTGAGGTGGGCGGCGAGAATGGAGGCGCGGTTGGACTGCCGTTGCGGTCAAGTGTACGTGGAGCACTACCACGCACCGGTTGCAGTGCAAACGAGTCGTGATTGACGCGCTTGATTCCTGTCGCGAAGTCTATGCAGCCGGGCTCCGGGCCAAAGTGTTTGATTCAGGTGTCCACTTCAACCACGGAGGACTGTCGGCAGCGAAGGATACGCGCTGCCTGCGTTCCAGAGAGATTGTTGCTTTGCTTGGCAGATGAAATTGAAGCGTGCTGTGGTCAAGAAGGTGGCCTTCGCTGCCACGTGAGCTGATGAACGATCTTTGTTCTCCTTCAATTCACGCATAAAAAGTCAAGTATACCGCTAAGTAACGTTATGGCTACATGTAGCTCAAAATATACATTGAATCATCGGTCGCTTCGTTGGCAACGATGTTCTGCTGCGGGAGTAGACGCTGTGTATCTGTATATCAATGCTTTGTCTTGTACTAGTACGTCGTTGTACGAAATACTATAATAACATTTTTCGGTGTTGTTTTGCTTATACTTTGAAGTTGCAATGTTGAGTACGATGTACTCGGCCATGGATTGAATAACAGCCCTGATGTCAACAGTCAAGTGTTTTTGTGCATTGCTGCCACAAGAGGATGCGAGGCGGCTTCAGGGCTGATCTCTTGAGGCCTCCACCAGCAATCCCATCAAGGCCAGCGCTGTTTGCAGTAACAGAACTGCCCGCAGGCTGCGACTCGCAGCGGTCATCTGCTGGACTGCAATGATTATAGTGGAGCGCGCCGCGCCCAGACCGCCACGGAAAAGCATAATCACTTGTGAAGGTCGCTTTTGCTTCAACATCGCATGGACATGCAGCGGGAGGGACCACTGTGTGTTTCACTAAACGACATCGCGGCAGGTGTTGCCTTCGATCGTGTCTTCTCTTCAGTTGTATGCGTTTCCAGCGGATGCAGCTAACTTGATTTACGCGACGACCCTGTGCAATCCGCCAAAGATAAAGGGGAACCTGTACAAGTGTGACTATGTCGGTCTTCAGGCCAGGCCTAGCTGGGCATGTGCCGGAGTCGATGCTATCATACAGCGACGTCAGACTGCGGTGGTTTAGAACAGCTCGTGCTGCAGGAAGCCCAAGGCGCAAATATGTAGACGAGCTGTCAAGCCCCGACTCGCCCGCCAAAGACGAGCTCGAGTTCGCCAGCTTCAGAGGCAGCAGTTCTCGTCGCAGTGCCACAGGATTCCTACTCGCAGACATCGTACGGTGGTTGAAGCAACGTGCCAACGAGCGCACACAGAACTACTGTTGTACGGTATCCATGCAGGCGAATAAGTCGCTAGACCGCGTGACATGTGCGCCGTGAATCTACGGTTCCCAGTTGCCCGGCACGGCTACTTTGACTGCCTGGCGTCGAGTGTGTGGAGTTATTTTACTTAAAATGCCATGCTGAACCTCATCTTGGTCGGCCTCGAGGGTCTTACAGCCCTCGACCTTTGCATTTATCGATGCTCACTTCTGAAGAAGATGGACGTTCGTCCACAACGTACTCCTCTTCAGGAGCGTCTCAACCAAGCAGACTAAAGTTACCAAGGTCCGTCTTGTTCCCTGGTGCCAACGAGAGAGCAGTGGTAGGACACAGCGCCCAGCTAAGCTGCAGTGGACAGCTACTATACAAATACCGTTGACATTGCTCCAAGCGTCTGCCGGAAACACTCACGAACTTCTTTTGGAGTAGCAAACCGAGTCACGCCCGTCCTTCTCTGTATACCACGTAACGTTTATGCGAGGATTGAAGCTGATCGGTTCATCGGCTCCTGTGGACCACAGGCTGTGGTTGCTCTTGTTGAGACTTCACCTGACCGGTTCTCGTAGCTCCTACGACTGGGAACATCCTAAGGTGCTTCTCCCGAATAACCACAGCACGCTCCAAATCGGAGCCCAACACCTGACAAAACCAAACAACAATCTCTCTGGAACGCAGGCAGCGCGTATCCTTCGCTGCCGACAGTCCTCCGTGGTTGAAGTGGACACCTGAATCAAACACTTTGGCCCGGAGCCCGGCTGCATAGACTTCGCGACAGGAATCAAGCGCGTCAATCACGACTTGTTTGCACTGCAACCGGTGCGTGGTAGTGCTCCACGTACACTTGACCGCAACGGCAGTCCAACCGCGCCTCCATTCTCGCCGCCCACCTCAACTTCGCGGCGCGACGTACAGCTCAGTTCCCATCTGGACAAGCCAAGCTCACTCCACCGCATCAAGCGAGAGCGACCACAAGTAAACCCAAGCACCCACCATGCCGTCTGAAGCGCAGACCGACCCGGTGTACTCCGAGGCCACCACGCCCAGAGGCGTCGACAACGTGCCCGCGTTCGACGAGGCGCAGAAGGCGGCGGCCCGCAGCATCAAGCCCAACACCATCATGTACGCCAGCATCCTGGTGGCGCTGCTGCAGCCCTTCCAGAGCGGGTGGTCGTCGTCGCAGACCAACCTGTCGCAGTACAGCGACACCGACGAGTGCAACGCGCGTCCCGTGGCCGACGACACGTGCCTCATGTTCCCGGGCCACTCGAAGCTGGATTGGACGTTCGCCGTGAACGCATGGATCTTCGGCGGCATGATCGGCTCGCTGGTCTGCGGCCACTTCAGCGACCTGTGGGGCCGCAAGAAGCTGCTGTTCGTCAACTGCGCCTTCATGATCGTGGGCGCCGTGGTGGAGGCGTCCGTGTCGAACGTCTGGGCCTTCTCCGCGGGCCGCCTGATCGCCGGCATCGCGTCCGGCACCGCCACGGGTACGCTCGGCGCCTACACGAACGAGCTCACCCCGCCGCACATGCGCAACATCCTGGGGCTGGGACTGCAGATCTCGGTGACCATCGGCATCTTGTTCCCGGCCATTTGCTTCTTCTTCGCCAACACGAGCTCTGGCTGGCGCTACCTGGCGGCCTTCCCCGTCATCCTGGCCGTGCTGTTCCTGGTGCTGGCGCCCAAGCTGTGCGTGGAGAGTCCCGCGTGGCTGCTCATGAAGAACCGGCGCGAGGAGGCCAAGCAGGTCATCGCTCGTCTGTACGGCGAGGAGAACGTGTATACGGCTCTGTCGTGGATGGAGGCGTCGACCAAGCCGGACGCCGAGCAGGGCCTGGTGCAGGCGTCCCCGCAGAAGGACTCTCTGTTCGCGCCCAAGTACCGCCTTCAGCTGGCCGCCGCCATCCTGCTGTCCTGCGCGCAGCAGCTGTCGGGCATCAACGCCGTGTTCTACTACTCGGGCTCAATCTTCAAGGACGCCGGCATCTCGGACCCGCGCGTGGGCACGCTCATCATCAACTTCATCAACATCTTCCCCGCCTTCTTCACGGGCGTGCTGGCCCAGCGCTTCGGCAACCGCAACATGATCCTGTGGGGCATCGCCGGCATGTTCGTCATGGCCGTGCTCATGACGGTGGGCTTCCTGGTGGACGTGCCAGCGCTGTCCATCGTCTTCACGGCTCTGTACGTGATCGCGTTCGGCGTGACGCTGGGGCCGCTCGTGTGGGTGATCACGGCCGACCTGTTCCCGGACTCGGTGCGCGCCACGGCCACTTCCATCGGCATCGGCGCCAACTGGCTGTGCAACCTCATCGTGGGGGTGGCGTACCCGTACATCGCGGACGCGCTGGACGACTACAGCTACCTGCCGTTCGTGGTGCTGCTGGCCATCTTCTTCCTGCTGTCGCTCAAGCTCGTGCCGGAGACGTCCAACAAGTCGGCGGACGAGGTGCAGCGCGAGTACGAGGAGCGCTACCGCAGCCGTCAGTAGGTGGGTTGTTGCTGTCGCTGTTGTTGCTGCTGTTGCTGTTGCTGTGGCAGTGGTGGTCTACTCCGCTGCTGTATAAGATGCTATAATACCATTTTGCGTTGTTTGATGTGGTGCGTTGAAGTTGCAATGCTGAGTAGCACGTACACGATGTGTTTCTGGTGATCAAAATGGTTTCACGCTACATGCATGCTCATAGTATACTCCTATAATAAATGACATCCAGTTGACTACCACATCTCATAGTCAACAGCTTTACCCGTGCGTACTAACCAGTCGACGCAATAGAGGTCGTGCCGCTTTGCGATGCGCAGCAAGCGCCCCGGCTGGATAGGCTCTGGGTAGTGCAGGAAGAGCCACTCCAGGATTTCCAAGTGGCCCTCGGCTACTGCCTTGATCGACACATCGGCGGTGCACGAAACGAGCCCCTCGCGATGGAGGAAGTCGAGGATGTCGAAATGGCCTCCGAACGCGGCGGCCTCCATGGCGCGGTTGTTGCATCCCTTCCCATAGTTCGAGTGTAGCCACTGCAAGATGTCAAGCCGTCCCGCTCCAGCGGCGTTGTTCATGCCGAAGAGGCTGCAGCCCTCGTTGCGGTGCAAGTGCAGCCACTTGATCATGTCAAACCTGCCTTGGCGCGCTGCGCGATCCATGGCGTCGGTCGTGCATCCCTCCTCGCGGTTGTTGTGTAACCACTGCACCACATGTAGGTGGCCCAACGCAGCAGCGTTGTCCATCGCCGCGGTCGTACAGCCTTCGCTACGGTTCTCGTGCAGCCATTTGACCGTCTCCAGGTGGCCGTTCAGCGCAGCATCGTCGATCGCCGCGGCCGTGCAGCCCTCCGTGCGGTGCTCATGCAACCACTTGACCGTCTCCAGGTGTCCGTTAGCCGCAGCTTGGTCCATAGCGGCCGTTGTGCAACCCTCGGGTCTGTGCTGGTGCAGCCACTGCACGATCTCAAGGTGTCCATTCATAGCGGAGTTGTCCATTGCCTTGATGGTGCAGCCTTCGCTGCGGCTGACGTGCAGCCACTTGACCACGTCGAAGAACCCTCTCCGCGCTGCGCCGTTCATCGCGATGGTGGTGCAACCCTCGGATCTGTTTTTATGCAACCATTGCACCACCTCCAAGTGGCCATTCACCGCTGCCTGGTCCATCGCGGACCTCTCGCACCCTTCCGACCGATGTTCGTGCAGCCACTTGACAGTCTCCAGATGGCCGTTCGCCGCCGCCATATTCATGGCGTTCGTCGTGCAGCGCGAGTCGGTCTCGTGCAGCCACTGGATCACCTCGAGGTGCCCGTTAGCCGCGGCCTGGTCCATCCGGATGGACGGGCACTCGGAGTGGAAGCAGTGCTCCGTGAGCCACTGCACAGTCTCCAGGTGGCCGTTCTCCGCTGCGTTGGCCACGGCGTTCACCGTGCACTCGTCGGCCGCGCCGACGCTATGCAGCCATTCGATCATGGCCAGGTCTCCGTTGCGTGCGGCCTCGTCAATGAGGAACTGGTGTTCCGGCGGTGTGGAGTGGCTATGCAACCACTGCGCCACGGCCAAATGGCCGTTCCGCACGGCCACCAGCATCTCTCTCGCGCCCCAGAACACGGCCAACGCCTCCTTCTGCTCGAGCAGCCACTGCAACACCAGCACGTGTCCGTTCCTCGCGGCGGACTCCACGGCTTTGGTCACTCGGACACTCGGGAAGAGCTCGGCCAGGCGACGCAGCACGGCGATGTGGCCGCCCGCAGCGGCCGCGGCCATGGTCGTCGTGGCCAGCGCCTGGCGCTGCAGATGGCCCAGGTGCCGCATCGCGCGGGCGTCGCGCGCGGCGATGCGCTCTACGAGGTGTTCGAGGCCGGCGCTGCAGGCCTCGGCCAGCGTCCAGCGGCGCGACTCGTCCAGCAGCGCGTCAATCTCGCGCGTGACGTGGTCCAGCGCCTCGATGCGCGGCCACTGGCGGCAGACGAAGGCCACGGACGTGAGCAGGGGAGGCGCGGGAGGGGCCTGACGGCGGACAGTAGCGGCCATCGTCGGGGTGTCGGGAAGCGCTCAATTTGAGGAATGACGTCGAAATTCACTTGAAAGGATGCGTCTCCAAGCAGAAAAATGTGAGCAATCGAGATCGGGAAGGATGGACTTTTTTCCGGCGGGAAGATGCTATATGATGGGGTATAAGGTATTACGACAGAGACTGTTGTTTTTATAAGGTTGTAGGACATGGCTACAGTATGCGATTTCACAGCGGGTGGGTGCTGCACACCAGCCAGATGGTTGTCTGAACGATCTCGTGGCGACCGTTTGAGATCGCGCAAGGTTGACTCGACCGTTCTGGTGCAGCACGCACGGCATTGAAGTCCAGCGCATGTATGGATAGGTCGGGTGCATCGCATTCTTCTCGGCGTGGCGTGGCGTGCAGCGCAATGATTGAGAGCACGACCACAACCGGCACTTAGGATGCCTCTGAGAGGAAAAATTTGGCTGCTGCAAGCATGCTACAGTGGGTCTTCAGTGACGAATGTTAAACGGCAAAGAGGCGCTTCTGCAGTCGCAACACCGAGTTGGCCTCGACACCAAGCAGCTCTGCACGCCTTTGCTCTCTCCCCACTGCTTGGCCATGTCGCCGACATTGTCGGGGGACAGCAACCACTCGACTTTGTCGAAGTTGAAGCCACTTGATTGATCGTCCGGGCTTACACGCCACACCAACGTTTACACCCCCCTGCGTACGCCACACCAACGTTTACACCCCCCTGCGTACGCCACACCAATCTACAATTTATATTTGCACCAATCAGCGCTATTTAATTTTTTATCCCATGGACCCCCTCACGCCCGTTCAGAAAGCTCCTGGCTCGGAGCGCGGGAAGAAGCGGCAGGAGGCGTTGTCTTGCGCGCGCGGTAGTGCGACTTTCAGGAGACCCCAGACCCCACCCAGCTATGCAATTTGCGTGTCTTGTATGCGAGCAGGTCGTGGACGATGTACTCGTGGCGGAAGCTCTTGATATCGTCCAGCAGAGCGTCCGCAACACGACGGACGCTGCGCGCCTCTCTACCTCGGAAAAGCCGTCTTCTCTCGCCTCTATCGACGGGATTGCGACAGCAAAAGAAGCTCACACAACACAACATACACCCGAGAACACACAAATGACGCGTTGCTGCGTTTGCGCCGGTATTTACCACACGCCGTGTCTGCAGAAGACTGGAAACGCCCAAAAGGGACAGGATTCGACGTTTACGTGCGTGAAATGCCGTCCAGAGACTGAGAAACAGGTTGGTAGTGAGCATGAGACGGCACACGAAGAACTGCTGCCGATTCTGGTGCCGGCACTGGCGTTCCCGTACGTTAGAAGGCCGAGAAAGTCGGAAAAGGACGGGGATTTGACGGTAGAACGCGGAATTTCAGCAGAGAAAGAGGTAGCAGATGACGGAGTTATGGAGGAGAGCGCAGACGAGAGCTGGCGTGTGTTTTCGACGGAGGTGGAGGTGTGCACGACGTGTCGACAGGTGGAGATCGCGGCCAAGGAGAGAGAGAGCTGTCACAAGTGCCACAATGCGCGGCTGCATCAGCGCTGCGTGCAGCTCCACCAGGCGGAACATGGAGCAGGAGTGAAGAAAAAGAAGGCGTACCGTGGCACTGGCAAGAAGAGACGTCGCGCGTCCTCGACGACCACGTTGGAGTGGTGTGCGCCATGTTTGCTGGAGAATGAGAAACACACCCAGCAGCTTATTGACGGGTCCATTGAAACGCGTACAATTGCGATGCTTCTGAACGAGAAGGAGAAACAGCAAACGGACGACCAAGTGCAGTGGTGGAAGGTGTGCAGCGTCTGTAAAGGGCACTTTTGTATGCAGGAGTTTTGCGATCCACAGGAAACCGACCCGAGTTTGGATGAAATTCTGGCCAAGACACGAGACGAGGACGAAAATGATGCCGCGTGGAGCTGCGGACATTGTGCAGCGTTCGCCCGGTCGCTTGCAGGTGACGCGCTTGTAACGGTGCTGATTTGTGACGGTTGCAATGGTGAATTTGATATGGCTAAACTGGATCCGCCGCTGGCAGAAACCCCTGAAGGGGATTGGTTCTGCTACGCTTGCAGTGGGAGTGCAGATTCCCCCTCGACTGCAATAACGCAAGTAACGAGCCCCCAGGAATTGACGACGGTGATCATTTGTGATGGATGCGAGCGCGAGTTTGACATGGCAAGTATATACCCGCCGTTGAAGAGAATCCCAGAAGGCGACTGGTTTTGCAACAACTGTGTTTCCGAGGCAAACGAATCTGCCGCCAGTTCTGCGAGTGGTGTTCATAGCGTGGCCGCACCACTAGTACCCGTGACACTATTGATCTGTGATTTGTGTGAAGGTGAATTTGACATGAGCGTGTTGGATCCTCCTCTTACCGAGGTGCCAAGTGGCGACTGGTTTTGTTCAGCGTGCTCCAGACAGGATGTTAAACAAAGTGGAAACGACCGCCACTATCGCTCGAAAACTGGCATGCCAAAGCGACGCCGCTCCAATAAGCAACAGAGTGTAGTGCCAGCACAGTTTACTGCCCAAGAAGTGGTTGTGACGGTCTTGTTGTGCGACGGCTGTGATCACGAATTTGACCCGATGGCAATGCACCCACCAGTGCTCGAGATCCCCGATGGCGAATGGTTCTGCCCAGCATGTACTAATGCTCGTGAGACAGCTTCTGATACCGTGCAGACTTGTGTGGGCTGTGACAGTAAGTTTCAAACGGGTGGGAATGCCGTACACCGCCCGAGCGGAACCGTTGGCGGCGTCATGCTATGTGAAGCTTGTCGTAATTTGCAGGTTGGCTATACGCGTAGACGTTCTGTGCCCGCAGGGACTGCCAGTCACGAGGCAAATGGCGTTCCACCGTCAGCAACCAGCAGGAAGCGACATCGATTGGGTGGAAACAATAATGGCCAGAATAATCCCAAGAAAGCCAAGATAAACCTTGGCGGTCCGCCTGTGGTGGATGGCGATACTGAAGGGTCTCAGGCTGCAAGCCATCCGAACAATGCGTCTGGTGATGATAACACTGGTGTACGCATGCTTATTCCGAAGCCAATTACTATGGTCACATCTTCTGCAGGCCTTCGGAATGAGTTTGACGGAGTCAAGATCACCAGCGGATGGAGCTACACCAACCCAACCGTAGTGATTGCAGACCCGGACGATACCTTCGTAGCGAACAGCATCGATGACGTCGAAGAAAGCGGAATTAGCATTGTTTGTGATTTCTGTTTTGGCGAGTTCAAGATGGAAGACGTGCTTGGCACCAGTGACGCAAACGCCGTCCCTGCGCGTCCATGGTTTTGCAAGCCCTGCCTCAGAGCTCTGAAGCGAAGCAGAAAGAAAAGACCTCGCTTCTCGAAGCAAATGGTACTGGAGATGCAGGTGTATGGACGCCTTTTGCGCGCTACTGCTGCCAAAGTCTCGGATGTAGATGCTGCCATCCGTTTGGGGAACCCACCAAACTCGCGCGAGGAACGGCGCAAGATGTATGAGCTTGTCGGGAAAAGCGTGGGGGTGTTTCTGCAGTGGGATAAGCAGTGGGTTATGGGGCGTGTTGTGGCATTCCATGCTACACATCCCGCCATGCACCATACCATTCGCTTTGATGATGGAGTGGTTGCGTCACTGCCACTGTACGCGTTCCCAATGGTGATCGGGACGCGCACGATGCTGTACGTCAAGGTGCCTGCGCTGCAAAATCGCTGGTGGCCTGCCCAAGTCCTTCAACTTAACGCCCTCGCGCAGAACCTGTTACTGCCAACCCGCGACGAGGTGATTGGAGCACGTGCGAATTTCCGCCTCGTGCGCATATTTGCTAGTGGCGATGAGCACGTTGAGACTACACGAAATGTGTCGTGCTGGGTGCCGAAGTACCTATGTCGAAGTATGAAGCGTTTTGCTCCTCCTTGTTCAGAAGATCCAGCGACTGCAAGATCGAAGGAGTCTGTGGGAGATGTCTTTGCAAAATCTATCGGGCGAGCAGAGCACGAGGCGCAAGCGGAGACAGAGCGTCTGAACCTCGTCTTACAAGCTTTACTAGCTGGCTTCCGACGAATGATGACAAATGCGGGGCCATCAGTACCAGACAAACCAGTGAAAGGTACTAAATCGGTAACTGGACATTTGGATGTTGGCGAACGCTGCGCTCAAATCGCCGAAGCTTTGGTTGGCAAAGCTATAAAAGTTACGTCAGTGGGCTCATGCGACCAGGATCTGTCACCTGGAACGTTTGTAGTAAAACGATTCGACACAGGCACACAACTGCATGCCATTCTGCGCCGTGACGATCAAGCCGATGCTACTTCTGAGACCATGGTCAATTTGCTTCAAGGAACGGATGGCATTGTCTACCATTTGGAAGACGCTGGCGCATTCAGCGAGTTGGCAGTTATGCTGGAGCTGAGTGGCTCGGACGTGGGCGGAGGCATCCCCGGAGAGTTTCATTCCAAAGAACTACTTGAAAAGGCAATTATTCGAGAAACCGGCGTGCTTCGTGGCACCACATTCGCGGTGACTGCAGATAGTAAAAGAGATGGACAAAAGGACGCAAACAAAGCTTGCAGCTGCTGCTTGCTAGAACCAGATGAATGCTGGAATGATGTCGGCTCAATTGATGTGCCTGACAGTGGAGAACGAGAGGAAGAGATGGTGGTGTGCGCAAAGTGCGACCGACGGTTCCACGCGACCTGCTGTGATCCCCCCCATGCCCCGATTTCGCTTGTGAACCCAGAAGATGGGCAGGTGCTGGTGTCAGACCTGAAGATACCGTTCGTGTGTAGTGATTGCACGTCGTGTGCAGGATGTCACCGCCAGAAAGATGACGATGAAGCAGCTACTGATCAGCCCGGTAACACTTTTAGTATGGAGCGGGTGGACAAGGCTGCAGAAGATACAAGCCCGCAGTGGTCCCAGTGGCGACTTCCGCTGCAGGCTGCTGCACTTTGTGCACAGTGCATTCCTTACTACAAGGCCAATCGCTTCTGCGGTGTTTGTAACCTGGTGCTGGATGACGAGCAGCTGGCAACCAGTGTGGATTTACTTACATGCTCGACTTGTCATCACTGGATTCACGCAGATTGTGAGCCAGACCCACATCCTGCTTTCCATGCGTTCAGCACAGGCAATGAGTTCACGTTGGATGTCATCACGGATGCATCAATCGAGCAATCGAATCCATCCCAAGGAGGTGGCGTCGTCTTTGCAACGGCCCCAGTTAGTCGTGAAGCTAACACGGAATCAATGCCCAGTCTGAGAACCCCAGTGGGCAGCCGTAGCCCATCGGAGGAGCGCGAAGTGCTACCCAATGGGAAAGGCCCTGCAATCAGGGACGACGCAGCCTTTAAGACTGCGAAACAGGTTGAAGAAGACTTTGCTCATTCCTTGCGCTTTGGAGCTACTTACGATCCGAAGGTGCTGCACAACTACGAGTGTCTAACTTGCCGCAAAGTTCGCATGCTTCATGTACTGCATCGTCTGGGTGTCGAAGATAAACTGGACCTGTTCAAAGAACCTGTTACGGAGGCAATCGCTCCCACGTACTTCGACATCATCAAGTCACCTATGGATCTGAGTACCATGCGAGACAAGATCATTGATGGCACGTACACACGCGTTAACTTCCGAGCTTTTCGTGACGACTTCGAGCTCATGTGCCTGAACGCCGTTACCTTCAATTCAAAGGAGCGGGACTTCCTTATTTGGCGTGAGGCTTGGCGATTTTACGGGCAAGGACAAAGGATATTCCGTCAGACGGCACCCAAGGCACGCATGAAGCAGCGAGGAGGACGCCACTATGATGCCCTACTCGTTGCGGCGAAGCGGCAGCTGCCCAATAATTCAGCGCTAGCTGGGAAGCCCGATTCGTCGGAGGCTCGTCAAAACGGCGGCGATGGTGGAGATAATGATGACGACGATGAGTTTGACGACGATGAAAATGGTGATGCCGGCTCTGATGCGGAGTCTGAAGCACCTAGCCGAGGAAGCGGGCTCCTTGATACTGGTACCTCAGCTACTGCGTTGACATCTGAAGTGGCATCTGTCAACGACAGCGACACTAACAGCGACTTGCCTGACTCGACGGGCCAGATTCATCGAGGGGAGGCTACCCGTGATGCGACGACAGCTTCAGCAAATGGCACGGCCTTAGCTGTGACAACGGCACTTTCCGATCGTCGTATTGTTACGAATGATGCACCCATGTACCAGACAAAGCTTCGCAGTGCCAACTCGAGTTCGCGCATACCGTTTTTCCAGATCGTACAGACGCGTACGTCCGCCCACTCATACAGTTGGTTGGATATGTGCGCGGTGTGCGGCAGCGCGGGTCTTCAGAGTGACTTTATTTTCTGCGTGGACTGCGGAGAAGGGTTTCACGCATTCTGCATTCCCAGCTTGAGCGCTACCCGTCTAGAAGGCAACGAGCAGCTGCGTGCGTACTGGCGGTGCTCAAACTGTAAAATGTGTGAGATATGCGGCCAACCTGGGGCCGTTTGCGGGGCTTCCAGCAACCCCGGCCGTATCCCTATCACTGCTGGAAATGTGGATAGCCCAGCCATTGCACAGACGAGCGAAACAGATATGTTGGCTGAGCTCTCTCAGCTTTTGCTATGTGCTCACTGTGACCGAAGCTATCATGGATCTTGCCTGGTGCCGGCTATCAAATTACCATCGAGAAAACGTGACGGGACCGCGTCGCCTCCGGTTATTTATTGTGCCAGCTGCATAGCGTGCACGAACTGCAAGAGTACCAATGGTGACAATGTCGAATATTTGCATACGGATGAAGCCCAGAAGGACCACATTGCGACGCTGGAACGCACATACAGCTACGAACAAGACAAGTGTTTGCACTGTCACAATCAAAATGAGCGGGAAACGCAAGAGCTTATGCAGCGCACGAGGCTTTTGACCGAGGTGTGGTCAGCAGCTTCACGGAACAAGAAGAAGGACGCGGAAAAGTGCCCACTTTGCCGGCGCAAGTGGGATGCAGATCTCGAGGAACTTATGCAGTGCGATGCTTGCGAGCGCTGGGTGCACCCCCCATGCGATGAACTCTTGAAGGCGGAACCGAAGCGGTACCAACTTCTGGTAAACGATCCGAACGCGGTGTATGTGTGCGCTGCTTGCCGCCCGCAGAAGCGCAGACATCTTGCTGGCCAATTCCCGGACGGTGAAGGCTGGCGTTGCCAAGTTCTCATTGCCGAAATCCAGCGTAAGCGCTCCCAATGCGAGTCAAGCTGGAAGGAAACGCAAGCACAGTTGGAGCAGGTTGAACGCTGGAAGCGTCTGGCTGACCACACGCCTGTCTACCTGTACGTCCTGCGCCTGGGAGAAGAGTGTCTTCGCAACTTTTCGTACCGTAGCCTCAACTTTCAAGGTGACTGGTATCGCTTTACGAAACAGCAGGAACTCGATGCAACTGGACTGGCTCTTCCCGAATGGCTACTGCGCAAGGCCAATCGCTACATGAGGTTTAAGCGATACATGCGTGGGCCTTGGGCAGCAGCACGACGCAGTGAACGCAAGACGCAGAGCTTCTATTCAAAGCAAGCTGTGGGCATCAACACGCGCAAGGATGCGAGTGCAATTTGCACGATCGTATCCGAGGCTGCGAGCTGTGCAGCTCTGCTAGCCTGCGTGCATCTTCTGTATGGGTGGCGACCGCTTACGGAAGTTGTTCTTCACTTGCTGTCGAGCGATGGAGAGGGGATAGCTGGAACAGAGAACCGAAAACTTGACGAGCCGCTGCTGAAGCGTCTGCGAACTGATGAGAACGCTGATAGTGAAGAATCCAAGCCAAGACTGAAACTGGAAGAGGAAATTGCTGCGATCAAGGAGCAGTACAACCGTCGCGTAGCAAAGAGGCATCTTGTCCGCGAGCCAGGATCAGACCTTACGGTGTTTGGCGTTGGCGATGCCGCAGTGAAGACTACCACCTCTTCTACTCCTCAACCGCCACCAGAGATCGAATTGCCTGAGAAGAGCAAGAGTGATGCCTTGGAGTCGAGGACATCAGAACAGGAGAAACACAAGATCGACGAAGGCACTGAGGCTAACTCGGCCTTAAGTGTTCGTACGTCGTCGTCGTCAGCAGTTTCATCGCCGCATCCTTCATCCCGGGCGAATCATAGGGCACTGGTTCACTTGACGACAGCGCCGCCCCTGCAAGGTTGGCCAACGAAGAAAGTGGAAGGCGCTGAAATGGAGGGCGATACGTCTGAAGTTGACGGCAATGCGCCTACAGAAATGCTGGCGGCTACGGCATTTGAGGACACCCGATTCTGTGCTTTGTGCTTCATGATAGGGGATAACACAGCGTGTGGACGCCTACTGTACACTGAGTCCGAGACGTGGGTGCATGTGAACTGCGTGCTTTGGTCTATGGAAGTATATGAGGATGCTGCAGGTGTTCTGCACAGGTGCAACAAGGCAAAGCACCGCAGTCGCCTCATTCGCTGCGATGGTTGTGGACTTATGGGGGCTACTGTCGGCTGCTCCATTGTGCGCTGCACAACGCACTACCACTTTCCTTGTGCGGTGGATGCTGGGGTAGCGTTTCTACCTAACGGCGAAACTTGCTGTCCTTACGCACCTCACTTGGAAATGGTGGCACGGAAACTGCAGGCAACAAATGGATTGCCGTTAGCAGTTCCCTCTCCCGAAGATGTGGACCCCAAGGCGGAAAACCCACAGCCAGCTCTTGAGAGCGTGGCCGCTGGAGCAGTCAGCGCTGTATCGACTGCAGGCGAGGGCGATCCGTCGAGTGCTGTTGAATCTGCGAGTTCAGCGGAGGAAGACGGAAGCAAAGAGATGAACAGCCCCGGAGATGCTGCTGGCCCAGGATCTAAAACTCCAGTTAGCGACGATGCCACCGAGTCTAGCGTTCCGCCGGCGACTCCAGAAAGTGCAAGTACAGCCGGAGCTGAGGAGGAGTCCTCTGCTGGTGAGAATATTGAAGACAGCGCATTGGACCCACAGCTGAAGCAGGAGCGTCAAGACAGTGTAACTTCCCCACCACAGGACGAGATGAATCCCGTCGAGGAGCCCATGGACTCAGCTCCAAATCAACCGCAGTGTGTGCTGCCAGTGATTAACCCTCGACCGGAACCACGCCGAAGCCTTTTCAGTGATCCGCCACTCGTGACAGCTTCCGATTTGAAGAAGAAGAAGCGTGCAGAACTCAAGCGCGGCATCAAACCACGGGCGCTGTGCTACCGCGTGGGTGCCTTAACGGTTCACTCTTTTGGACACGTGTTTGTTGGCAACGGAAGTTTCAATACGCGAACAGCTATCTATCCGTTAGGCTTCCGCAGCACTCGCATTTTCTGGAGCACACGTCGATTAGCGACGCGCTGTCTGTACGAGTGTGTGATATCTAGCTCTGAGATTGAGGAGCGACGTGCCCGTCAGCAAAAGAGGCTGGAAAGTGACGCAGGTGATGGCAATGAGACCGACGATGGAGAGTTCGACCAACAACGACAGAGACCGGGGGTAGTTTTCAAGATTACGGCCTCAGATGATCAGGAACGCCCTATTGTTGCGTCTACACCAGAAGACGCGCTCATCGAATTACGTAGCCGCGTGGTATCGCTGTATGAGGAACAGCGAGGCTTTTCTGCAACCCCCCGAGCTGGACGGCAAAGCCACGGAAGTGGCACAGTGGAGACAGAGCGAAACCCATTTTTGAAGCGCAGCTCGTGGTTTTCTTTCGCTCTGAGCGGCGACTACTTTTTCGGATTTGGGCTACCCGAGGTTATTCGCCACATTGAGGAGCTTCCTTATGCGGCTACCACAGCGGTTAGTCGACGCGCTATCGTGAGGAAACTTCGACAGCAACAGCAACGACAGGGACAGAGCCCGCTGGCCGGCTCAGCTGCGGCAACATGGGGGTCTGGCTCGCGCAAGAGGAGCCATGATGCTATGGAGCAGAGCGCAGTGGCTGCTTTGGCTTTTTCCTTTCTTGAGGATGAGGACGAAGAGGAGCAGTATGAGTTCACGCAAGAGCTGCCGTCCGCGGAGGCCTTCCAGACTGCTGAAAGAGTTGTGGAGCAGCTTGTGCGAGCGGAACAGCGCGCTCGACAGTCTTCTGGGAGCGCAAGGACGGACGGATTCGAGGGTAACCGCCTCTTCGGCACACCAAAGAAAACCAAGATCATGCCGCGGCGACAAGCTCTCAACAAAGAGGCGACTAATGAACCTGTTGCGGGTGCTGCAAATGGCACCGGAAGTGGAAACAGTAACACTGGAGGTGTGGCTATGGATATCGAGCACCTTCCGATCACTATGCAATACCGAGAGCTGCGCCGTCGGCCATTTGACGAGCGCATGCTGGTTCGCAAGTCGTCAATCCATGGCTATGGTCTTTTCCTGAAGGAAGCGGTCAGCGAAGGCCAGATGATCGTCGAGTACCAGGGTCAAATGATCGGCCAAGTCGTGGCAGACGAGCGGGAGCGACGGTACGAGGAACAAGGCGTTGGTAGCTGCTACATGTTCCGACTGGACGAGAAAACTATTATCGACGCCACGCGGTGTGGTAACCTGGCCCGCTTTATCAATCACTCGTGCGACCCCAAAGCATTCGCGCGCATCGTGGCGGTGGAAGGCGGCGAGAAGAAGATCGTGATCTTTGCCAAGCGTGCCATCGCGGTGGGTGACGAGGTCACGTACGACTACAAGTTCCCGATCGAGGACGAGGCCATTCGCTGCGATTGCAATGCCCCCAACTGCATCGGCCGTATGAATTGACAGCATTAATACTTCTGTTCTAGCAATCTCAATGATATTTTGTACACCTTGCAGCACAAACTCTAACCGTATTGCTGCTGTTAGCACTGTATCCAACTTCTTCATAGTGTGCTAAGACAGTAGTTCTCCTAGCACACTCTCGCCAATCACCTGACTAACCTCGCATCGTAGCAACACGTTTGCAAGCGCCACTGCTGTTAATAGTGTACTACCACCTGAGCGAACTGACGAGTGGTGATGAATCAGTGATGATACCGTCCAAGATGCACACGATGCTCGAGGGAACGATTATGTCGTTTTCTGTGCTACATAATCCTAGAATTCCATACGGAAAGCGATAACAAGCGAAGCATCTCGCTCATACGTCGGAAAACACTCGACGCGAACGGGTAGAGGAGCGCATCCAATTGCTGAAAAACGGATGGGCACTCTCGTCACCGATGGAACAGTCAGAAATGTACTAGTATATAATACGCAGTCTCCCGAGCAGGAATGAGTCGTATAGAAATTAGTAACCTCAGTCACACGCAGTTACTGGCACCACGGAGCAAATCTTTCTCCGACAAGCGACACGTCATCATTGTACGCGGTACATATATACTTGCGTGTGTGGTACGTTTCATCGAGGCGTGCTTGGACGTATCCGTCCGCTTCCGCTGGAACGTTGCTGTTGTTGTTCTAGCTGCCCGGGTCACATTATGAAGTGCGTGAGGAAACATACTTCGTTTTAGACTCGTGCCAACCTCACGACCTATGTGATAGCCTTTTCTAGACACCATCCCATCCAGTGATCCATATTTGGCCTCCATAAACGGGAACTTAGAAGTGACCTGTACCGCGTAGCACTTCAATGGCCATTTATGTCCATCTCAAAGATAAAACACCGGATGCGCGCGTAG
Source organism: Phytophthora ramorum (assembly GCF_020800215.1). Classification (NCBI taxonomy): domain Eukaryota; phylum Oomycota; class Peronosporomycetes; order Peronosporales; family Peronosporaceae; genus Phytophthora; species Phytophthora ramorum. The sequence goes on from NW_027150648.1 coordinate 1,184,020, forward strand.
AACGACCGGTGGTGGCAATCCAGGCTGTCTTATGCTGCGTAAGACAGTCTGGATGCGTAAGCTGCTTAGACTTTATAAAGAATAAACAATCACTTGTTTCAGTTCATGTCAACTTCTCTAGCCCGCTTTCCCCACTAAATGGATTCTAGGTATAGGTAGTGTACTGTGGTAATAACAATAATAAATGAGTACACAGACGAACAGCAAATCACTTGCACGAAAGGAAGCGCAAACTCAGTCATTCTCGATTTCGACAGCCAGGGGTGACTTGTTTCATCGCATCGATGATGTGGTCGCCGATACTGCATGCTTTCGTTTGCACCCTGCTCATGTTCGTTTGTGGAGCACTGGCCGACGACTCCGTTCAACTGAGCGAAAGTTTCGGTGGTCCTCACGGCAACGAGTTCTCGGACCAGCCATCCGTGTCCGCGGGACAAATAATCAGCTCCCTCACTCTCCACGTCGGAGAGCGCTGCCACGGCATCGAGCTCCAGGTCGCAGAACCTGCACCGCAAACTTTCGTTCATGGCGGACCCGGTGGGACCCTCAACACCCTCACTCTAAACCCAGCAGAATACATCACGTCTATGGAGGCTCACTGGGGCAAGCACAAAGGCCGCACGCGCATCTTCTACTTGAGTTTCGGCACCAGCGCAGGGAACTCGGTCTCTGGTGGATCGATGACAGATGACAAGAACACGGTGACAGCACCCGAAGGGTTTCAATTGGGCGGTTTCTTCGGTCAAGATGGCGGCGAACTCGACCTGCTGGGTGCAATTTGGACAAGAATCGAGGCCGCTACACCACCACCGCCAGTCGAGTCGCCAGCCACGGTAGTTCCAGCGGATACAGCGTCTCAGGGCGAAACGACAGCACCAGCAAGTGCTACGATAGCACCAGCAAGTGCTACGACAGCACCAGCAAGCGCTACGACAGTTGTCAAACGAGCGACTCAGCTGAGTGAAGGCTTCGGAGGTCCTCATGGCAACCAGTTCTCCGATATAGCATCAGTGGCCTCCGGACAAGTAGTTGGGTCATTAACACTACATGTCGGAGAGCGCTGCCACGGTCTGGAACTTCAAATTACGGGACCAACCGCGGCAACATTTGCACACGGCGGCGAGGGAGGGACCTACAACACGCTGACGCTGGGTGCAGGCGAGTATATTACGTCAATGGAAGCGCACTGGGGAACTAAAAAAGGTCACACGCGCATATTCTACCTGAACTTCGGCACCAGTGCTGGAAATTCGGTATCTGGAGGATCAATGACGGACCTGAAGAGCAGTACGACAGCCCCCGAGGGGTATCAACTAGGAGGGTTCTTTGGTCGAGACGGCGACGAGCTTGATTATCTGGGTGTGATATGGTCAAGCATTGCAGTGATCGAGGAACCGCCTGCAACTACCGTCTCCGAAGATATCCTGCTGAGCGAGGTCTTCGGTGGTCCTCACGGAATTGCGTTCTCAGATATTCGCTCCGTCAAGTTGAGCCAGACGGTCAGTTCTCTCACGCTCCGTACCGGTGAGCGATGTCACGGGATCTCTCTCGGTATTTCGGCCCCGGTGGACGATACTTTCTCACACGGTGGAGATGGAGGCACGGAGAACACATTAGTCTTAGCCCCAGGAGAGTACATTACGTCGATGGAAGCTCACTGGGGGAAGAAAAGTGGCCACACACGCATCTTCCATCTCAACTTTGGCACGAGTGCTGGCAATTCCATCTCCGGTGGAGGCACCACGGGTGATATGAAAACAATCACGGCCCCCGAAGGTTTCCAATTGAGCGGGTTCCATGGCCGCTCGGAGTCCGAGATTGACCAGCTTGGTGTGATCTGGACTCGAATTGGGGCCACCGATCTATTGCTCACGGATAAACCTGACACTGGAGTTGCTACATTTGGGAGCTCAATTCGGAATTGGGTCGGCCCGAAGGTTGGAAACCCGAGCGATACCGCATGCTACCGGAAATCGGTAGGTTTCGGCAGTGGCCAGGTCTGCCCAATAGGCTACGGCAACGACGACGATGACTGCTTAGCGCAGTGCCCGTTATCATATCCTGTGAGATGTTTCGCGGAGTGCATTCCTCAAAATGACGACTGTGCTCTCGAGATTATCTGGAAAGTTGGCTCCGTCGTGGCTGTGGCGTTTAATATCGCCACTTTGAACGTGTTTGGAGAAATTCTAGCTGCCTACAAAACTGCCAAGTGGGCCATCACGTGCGCCGCCAACGTCATCTCGGTGGTGCGGTCTCTCATTTTCTATATCCGCTACCAGCAAACCACAGCGCCCCAAGGAGACACAGAGGAGCTGCTGGCGGTGGCTTACCAGTCTGATGTCGTGCTGATTGATTTGCCTGTCGCCGTGTGTGCTTGCCTTGGCCTGCCTGTCCCGAAGAAGGCCCAGTATATCGACATGGTGGTGACGGTCGTAGAAGGCATCGTGAAGCAAGCCATCACAAATGGTGATGAAATCCTGTCGACGGGGGGGAATGTGCTGAACATGCTCACAGGTAGTGGTGCACTGAACGATTCGTCTACGACGACGGACGAACTTCAGGACCTCATCGATAAGAATTCAACGTGTGGCTGGGAGCTCAAGCGTCTCGCAGATCGCGTCGTCTACGCTGTCAACGACGTTCGCAATGACACACCCAACGCTGCCGTCAATGACATTCGAGTGACGGTGTACAAGTCCCCCACTGTGCTAAATGACATTCCTGCGGTTACCAACAACTGTATGGCCGAGTTGCTAACCACGAAGACCATCTCGGCAGCCTACGAGACGCGTGATCTACTCCGGAGAACGTTCAGTGTGATTATTGACCAGCTGATTGAGAAGGCTACGACAGATATGGGGGCATCCGTCGCGGAAGACGAGTATTTGCTCGAAGTCTCGAACATGGGCCTCGTCGTGCTCTCAACGGTCGACCCCACAGGGATCGCGTACTTGGCGTCTCAATTCGTGCAGCCCATTTGTGGACCCACCGCCTACCTTGGCGAGATCGACGATGGCACTCTATACGATGCGCTGGGTCTCATGACTGTGGATGAGGCGTTCGAAGGTAGTTACGGATCGTGGACCAAGGCGGGTGACGGAGTCGTTCGTCTTATCTTTGAAAGCACGGATAAGGAGGATGTGACGGTGGTCATTCATACGGGTGGAGAAGACTATGCCGAAGTGGACGTCGGCGCAGGTGAGACGGTGGTTTGGGACTCCACCGTCCCTGAGCTACAAGACAAGAACATGTACCTCGATCGGTGGCGGCCTGGCTTGCTCGGCTTGCCAGGCTCAGGTGGCGGGTCATTGCTGCTGTGGATCCCGCGTGCGGCGGACGGTGGCCACATCACTATGCACGTACGGATCAATGTCAGCTAGAAGCATGTCGACAATTACCCCGACATTATGCAGTGTTTTAACCACAAAAATAAATGTGCAAGTGCAAAATATCGTAGCTAACCAAAAATTGGTTTCAAGATTTGGCTGTCGTCTGATTTTCGGCCAATCAGCGTTCCTCCAACATTCAAATTATCGCGCGTTCCAGTCCCCAAAAAGCGGCCGCAGCAGCAGCATTCGACATGAGCGAGGGACGTCTGCAGCACCTGCTGCAGCCCATTCGGTGCGTGCTCTTCTCTCTCATCCTCTTCTGCATCGTCTCCTCCCTCTTCTGACCTATTTCCTGCTCTCTAATTTCCTCAGGGACCTGAGCAAGAACTGGAACATCGACTTGGCCTCCGAGTTGGAGGAATACATGGACAAACTCGAGAACTTGAGCATCGCGTTCGACCCAGAGGACGGCGCCAGCATCGACAGAGACGGGGACAGCGTCATGAACTTCGCCGAGGCCGCGCTGCTCATCCAGGGCACGAGCGTCATCTACAGCCGCAAAGTCGAGTACCTGCACGCGCTCGTGTTCCAGACGCTCGCGCATTTGTCCAAGCAGCAGGACGACAAGCCGCAGAATCAGCAGAACGGGGAGCCAATAGACGGACAGGACGAGGAGGAGAATGATGACGCAGAGGCCGGCGCGTTCAACAACCCACTGCCGCTCTACGACGAGCTACAGGAGGCCAAAGCTGCGCACATTACGCTGAAACAGGTGACGCAGCAGGACGAGGAGACGGAGACTGATAGGAGGAGGAAGAGGAAGGAGGCGCGGGCACTTAACAGGAGCAAAAACAACATGCAGGCGTCCATTGCGCTCATGGGCTCGCTCGTGCCAGATGAACGGAGACACAGAGAGTAGTAATACTTAGCACATTACGCCGGCAGTTTTTTTTCTTAGCATCTTTTTACACGGAGAGTAGGTTTAATCGTTTCTAATACCCAGCTGGTGTTTCTAACCAACCAATCCATAACCTCAGAGCGTAAGGAGTCATTTAACTTATATTAACCAGGTCTGAGAAGCGTTAACCTTTGTATCAGTTCCTGCAACTAATGTGACCACACCATTTTACGGCTTAAGTACGAGTGCAAAATTTCTCCCTCCCTTCTCTCTAAGAAAAAAGAGATGGCGCGGAAAGTGTGGTTCCAGCTAGTGGATGCAGCAACTCACGGTCCGTTCTTGGACCACAAGGCATCATCAGTGCCATGTGATAGTGTCAACGATATGGAGGATCTTCGCAACAAGATTCACGTGAAGTATGACCACACGCGACCGCAAGGAACGGATATTCTGGCTCAGCTTACAGCCGATCAATTGGATGTCTACGCCAACAGAGCAGCATACGACGACGAGAATGCCCAGCCTTTGGATCCGAGGTCATTGTTGAATGATCTTGACGCGCAAGCGACGCTCATCGTGGAAGTGCCGACGCAGCATCTTGTTCCTCGCACTATGGCATCAGTGGTGGCTCCGGTGGGTGGTGTATCAGGGGATAACGACGGACGAAGCATTCGGAAGTTCAACGAACCACTTGAGGATTCCGAGTTGGAACATGAAGGTGGAGTTCCTGCAACATTCAGGACGTTGCGAAAAGCCACTGTGGCCGCATTTGCAAGTCTTCTCGATCGCATACCAGTGATATTCATCCGCGCTCCCCCTTTGTCCGGCAAGACGGCCATGTGTGATCTACTCTACAATCACATTGTTCGCTCCAAGCCTGATGCGCTTGTTTCACGCATTCGGGCAAACAGAATGACTGAAGATGGCAAGTTTGCTGAGTTTTTCAAGCTGTTGTACGGCTGTGATTTTGAAGCATTCTGCGCACACAAAGGCGATCGGGTGGTCCTGATTGATGAAGCCCAAATTACGTATAATGACGAGCAGCTCTGGAGGGGATACGTGAAAGACGCATTGGACTCGCAAATACCAGGCCTACGCTTCGTTCTCTTTTCGTCGTATGGCAGCTTTAATGTTTACCGCAAACACGAACGCGCTGGAACTCCGATCCTTGTGCCTCCTCAGAATATTTTTGGATTGAATGCGACACCATACAAGCCTGGCCTGCAGCTTTCACGTGAGGAACTGGAAGAAATGGCTCAAAACAGCATTGGCATATCAGCCTCCGATCTCATCTGGATCTTGTGCTCGGGTCATATCGGAATTGCTCGAGCTATCCTCATCTTTTTGCATCGTAAGTTTGGTTCTGGAACGCCAAACGATGAAGATGTTGAGCTGGAACTTCGCTCCTTGGGGCTGCTGCAAGAAATTCGCTTCAGTTATCGGGGTATCCCGAGTGCTGATGCTTTCCAGCGAGTGAAAACTGCTAATAAGCTGCCGGATGAAGCAGTGCTGAAGATGATTGGAATCTTGAATGGTGTTGCTTCTGGCAAGGTTATGCTTGTATCCGATGGACAGCGAACTCCTAGAAGCCAGATTGCCGTGGAATTGTTGACAAAGTACGGGTTCTTGTATGAGGATCAGGCGAAGCAGCTTCAGTTCGCTTCAAGCATGCACCTCAAGATCTGGCTGTATTCAAATCGAACAGATCCAATTGCGTACATAGTATCAGATGTCTCTCACGAAGACTTTGTTGTCGCGTGCGTGCAGCGAATGAGTGCTTTGCGACTGCAGAACTTCGCGAACGAAAATACCAACGGCATTGCTCGGGAACGCCAAATTCAGATGGAGCTATACGGCGCCACAGTATCATGCTTGCCTCGACATGTGTTGGTTACCCCAGAATGGCGAACGACTGATGGCAAAGGATACATTGATTTAATGATTCGTGGCTCGAGCATTCTTTGGTTTTGGGAGTTGCTAGTGAATGGTGATGATGCTGTCGGCCATTCAAATCGATTTGAAACTGGGGGGAAGTACCATGGAAGCCTAACTGGAAGTTCTAAATATGTGCTCATCGATTTTCGTCAGAGTAAGGGCGTTCGGCATCAGAAGCATGGGTTTCTGTATGTGTCGTTTGTGGATTCTTACACCAAAGCGCTGGTTTTCAGCACTGGTAAGTCCGTTGTAAGTGTCAAACTGTTAAGCTAATTAATTGTTCACGTTTAATACACGACGTTGAGGTGTATTATCATTGAATAGACAAAAAAATTAAAGCTATATGAAAGATTGGGATCATTGATGTTTTTATTATCCTAACAAATATAAAGTTATTAATATACAAAGATGACGTACTCTCCCGAGCAATACCTGGCTAACATAGAGCGCATCAAAGAGGCGCAGAAGCGCTACTACCAGCGCACACGTGAAGCTCGCTTAGGCTACCAAAAGGGGTATGACGATAAGAATAGAGATCAGATTCGTACTCGCAAGCGGAAACCAAAAATCAAACCTAATTCAAGCGATAGCGAACCTAACACCGAAAGCGAACTTAGCTAATTAATTAGCTTTTTTTATAAAAAGTCAAGCTATATATAGGCGAAGCATGAGCACACCTACACCTTCTGAATTAATTAATTAAAACTAAAAAAACTTTCTATGGGACCATGATATAAAGTCAATCCTGGTACATCCAATAATTATAAAGTCATCTCCACGAGAATAATAAAGCCACAAATATATAGCAAACATGCTGCCTTACGAACGTGAAGGACTAAAATGATTAAATATTAATGTAGTCCGATGGGGTACCGATTATCGCGTCAAGGTCCGAGGTAAAACCGGTAAGATGGTTTATGTTAGCAACATCACTCGTCTGATCAATCAAAAGCTGGTCGCAAAGCAGTACAATGTTTCTATCGAAGACTTGACGAAGCATATATCCAAGTACTATATGACCGACCCCAAATATCGTTTCTATAGCGGTCAGCACATGGAGTCTCATCTATACGAAGGTATCCAACCATCGGAGTTCTACGATAAGCTTGAGCACGTTCTCTTGACGCAAACCAATGCGTTCAAGGTGAACGTTGCTCTCGGCTACGACCTGATTAGTCTCAGCGATGAGAATGAAACCAGGTACTTTCACCCGAATCTAGGTAATACCTACGTATTTAATACTCCTGTTGCGGTCAATAGTAAGGCTGACATTGGAAAGAAAATTATTTCAGAAATCAGGTCTATGGCGCTGGCTAACAAGCTTAACTACCCCAGCTCCGGATACAAGGTCAAGGCGATTACTGGCTTTAAGATTTTCATCTACCATCGCAACCATGCTCTTGGTGATAGCGAAGCTGTCATTCCTAAGGTTATTCGTGAAAACAAGCATGTCATCAACTTTCCCAAGACGAACAACAAATGAGTTTTCCATTACATTACATGGCACTTGCTACAAGACCCTAAGAAGGACCCTCGGAGAATTCAGGCTCAAATGAAGGAGGTATTCAAGCGATACTGTTCTTTCAAGGGTATTATCTATACTCTGAGTCTATTCCGAAGCTTTAAGCGTATTGACCTTCTACAATTCGATGAGCTTGAGGACTGCTTCCGACTCGCTCTCAATGTTTATACAATGAATGTGGAATCGGGCAAAGTTGAATGCATTCGTCGCTCGGACAAGGAGTTTGAATCCATGGCCATCCTATCTCATGAGAACCACGCTCTGTATATTAAGAGCACCGATATGCTTCAAAGCAAGTATCAATACCCTAAGTGTGAAATGGTCTTCGTTAGCGCTGACAAGCTTAAAAATCATAAGCGGAATCGATGTGAGCTTGTGAATATTGAGAGCTTCCCAGCGGAGCCAACTATCTACAGACCGCCTCAGAATTCCATCAGATCAATGCTGACGAAATACTCTATTAAGCGCTTGCCGGCGAGGTCTTCGAGCTTTCTGTTCTTCTCCTTGGCCCCTTCTCGGATGCCCTGCAGCTGCAACTTGAGCCGTTCGAGCGTCTGCGTGGACTTGGCCGACGACGTCAAGAACGGCACCTTGGTCTCCGTCCTGGACAGCACCTGCTTGGACCAGCCAGCGCCTTAAGGTTCTCCTCTCGAGCTGCGACGGTCGATGATCGTTTTCGTTCGGGACGATGTGGGCTAAGCTTGTCCATGAGAGCACGAACCATCTTCCAGTTTTTTTTAAGTAGGGCTAACGCTACGAGAACTTACGAGCCAGCGAACATATGGATCACTACATCGATCACTTCATTGTGTATGATTTTGAGGCCATACTTAAGCCGACCGGTATCCAGCACGGTGTAAGCACTATCTTCACGAATGAACACGTTCCTGTTTCGGTATCAGTAGCTGACGGTCTCTCCGGAGAAGTAAGATGCTTCGTAAATGATGAACCGAAAGCTTTGCTAAAAGATATGTTTGATTACATTAGCAAAGTCGGCTTGAAGATTCAGGAGTACAATGTTCAAAAGTATGAGCCACTTCTCAAGAAGATTATCAAAGCTCACGGCTTTAGTGATATGGAGATTCCTGGCTTAAAGCTTGGAAAGAAGTACTCACTGGATGACGTTGATAGCTGGATCAAGGATGGAGATTATGCTACTTTCTTCGATTTCCATAAAACAATTTCCTTCGGGAAGGAGAGGTCTGATTACGGGAAAATCAAGCAACAGCTCGATCAAGTACTAGTGTTGGGGTTCAACTCTGGTAGATACGATATCAACTTGATTAAGAGGACCTATTTCCTGTCATTGGTACGACGAACATCAAATCGGTTATCAAGAATCCAAGCTACATGTGCATTGCTACTTCCGATATGAAGATGCTTGATATTAGCAACTACGTCCCTGCTGGAACAAGCTATGATAAGTATCTTAGTACATATCTCGGTGGATGCATGTGTGATGCCAAGATTCAATGCGTATGTGGTCTTGGCAAGGGGCTATTTCCATACGAGTACATCAAAGCTTTCGAGGTGCTCAACGAAACCAACATCCCCCCTAAATCAGCATTCGACAGTGCTCTTCGTGGTACCAGCATTAACAACGCTGATTATGAGCGGATAAGGTTCGTGTGGAAGCACCATGAGATGAAGTCTATCAAAGATTTACTCATCTGGTACAATAACTTAGATGTAGTACCATTCATCAAGGCTATCGAGGCTCAGCGTGAGTTATTTAAGCGTTTTGATCTCGACATGTTCGCTGATGGGGTCTCGCTTCCGGGCCTCTCGGAGAAGGTTATGTATTAAACTTGCTTTAGCGAGCTCCAACATCCTGTTAAAGCACCTGCTATATCTTTCAGATTCCCAGCTAAGCGTCTGGCTGGCTACAAGCATCAGGATGTAGATGCCAAGCGTGAGTTCAATATGACTCTTGATCACTTGGACACATTGCTGAAAAAGCAAAAATATTTGTGTGGTCTGTGCTGGTGTCAGCTGACTGTCGATACTGCATCAGCCGATCGTATAAATAACAATTTGGGGCATATTGACGGTAATGGCCTCATCTCATGCGTCCAATGCAACGTCGCCCGTAAGAACATGTCGCTCGGTGGATTTCACTTCAAGAAGCTGCTGGAGTTTAACTCAGACAAGCTTGTATATTCGATTGACAGGGAGGAGAAGGATATCTACGGCAAAATGAAGGAGAACATTGCTGGCGGGCCATCAATCATCTTCAATCGCTACGCTAAGCGCAACGAGACGAAGATTCGTGGTGGTAAGCTCGTGAAAAAGATCATCGGCTACGACGCCAATGGTCTATACCTCTGGGCTCTCGGTAATTACATGCCTTGCGGACGCCTTACCACTATTGAATCCTATCCAAATATTGTTGAGGTATCAAGAGCGACAATATCTTTGGCTTTCTTGAGTGTAATATTCGAACTCCAGACCATCTGAAAGAGTATTTTGGTGAAATAACTCCCATTTTCAAAAATATATTGATCGACTGTACTAACGAGAAGGTCATTGGTGATCATATGTTTGAGTACAATGAGGCGCGAGAAAAGAATAAAGCTAAGCCTGCTCGCAAGCTGATTGGAAGCTACTTTGGAGAGAAAAAATTCAGATCTACACTCCGCTACTCAAGTGGTATCTGTCTCATGGAATTGAAATCACTAAGACTTACAGCTTTATTAAAGCCAGCGCTCACAAGGCTTTTGCTCCATTTATGAATGCTATATCGAGTGCACGTCGTGTTGGTGATGAGGATAAGAGTAAGGCTATGATTGCTGAGATGATGAAATTGGTTGGCAACTCGGCGTTTGGTCGATCAGGCATGGACATGAGCAAACACAAACAGGTCAAGTATGCGTCAAATGAGGATAAGATCAAGTCGCGTATTGAGCACTTCACGTTTCATGGGTTAGAGGAGCTGAACGATTCATGTGAGATAACCATGAAAAAGCGTCGTCTTAATAACAAGAACCCGATCCATTTGTCTATTGCTATCTATCAGCTTGCTAAGCTACGCATGCTCGAGTTCTACTACGACTGCATTGACTTCTACTTCGATCGATCCGACTTCCAGTATCAAGAGATGGACACGGACTCTGCCTACATCGCTTTCAGCTGTACAAATTCATTCCAGGAGTGCGTCAAACTTGAGCTACGTGATCATTTCAAACAGCACAAGTACGATTGGTTTCCGTGCGACTATAACACGGAAGTAGCTAAGTTTCATCGTCGTACCCGTGGCCTATTCAAGGATGAATGGTCAGGTGATGCCATGGTCTCGCTCTCGAGTAAGAACTATATTTGCTATCTTCCAGACGAGTCATACAAGGTGAAGGTCTCAGCTAAAGGCGTACAACAAAGTCGTGGTTGCAATGAGGATGTGCTCAACCCTTTGGGGTTTGAGTCAGTAGTTCGCGACCGCATCACCCTTCGAGGTACCAACAAGGGATTTAGACTATCAAAAGAAACTAAATCAATAATCACATACAGTCATACCAAAACTGCCTTATCGTATTTCTACGACAAGCGACAGGTGCTTGAGGATGGAATTAGTATCCTCCCACTTGATATTTAGATGTTCTCCAACCTATCACATGTTTTTTCTTTGAATATTATATATGAATCATGGACAGGATGAGGGTGAGGTCGCTGACCACACGCACAAGTACGAGCGAACAGCTCGATGATCTCCTCCGCAAACTCTACTACAACCCGAAAACTGGTTATATTGGAGCTCAAGCGCTGTATCAGAAGGCTCGAGAAAAAAATCCTAAAATAACGTTAAGGAATGTCAAGGATTGGTATGCTACTCAGTCAGATATTCAGCGATTTCAAGAACAAAAGAAGAGCTTTGATGGGTTCAAGATTGCCTCTCATAACCCCAACTCCTGGCAAATAGATCTTGCATTCTGGGGAAATCAACCGATTTTGACTGGTGTCAATATCAACTCCCGCATCGGGTACGCGAAGGTTTTGGTGAATAAGACCGCGCCTATAGTTTTAAAGCTCTTCGAGCTCAAAAATCTGGTAAAGGAACGCGTTTAGCTATCACACACAAGGAGATCGTCTATCCATTTAAGCACATGCAAGGAGGAGGCATGCACGGGGCAAGCATATGGAGTAAGATTTGGGGAGGAATCAAATCCGCTTTCAAATTTGGCAAAGACTCAGGGATACTGTCTCGTGTTGCTGATGTAGCTGTTCCCGCTCTTGCAACCGCACTCGGAGCTCCACAGGGTGCTATTCCAGCGAGAGCTGCTATCCGCTCTATGACTGGAATCGGTGTTTATGATAGCGATAGTGATACTAGTGATCTTGGGGGACGCCTGCCCATGGCTGATGTTGAGAAAGGAGCCAAACGTGCTCTCGCTTACACGAAGCGTAAGGGGATTCTTACAGACGCTGTCGATGCTGGCGAGAAGTTTCTCCTGAGCAAGGCAACGAAACCGGAGCACGGTGATCTGATCAAGACACTTCGCGGCGAAGTCCGTCGTCGTTATGGAGTAGGCATTGTCAAGCCAAAGTCTAAGAGGTTTGCAAAGGGGTCCCAGGAGGCGAAGGATCACATGGCAAAGATACGCGCTATGAAGAAGTCTGGAGGATCCTTTAGAATGTGATTTCAGTAGAGAAAAAAGCTAAATGAAGAAGTTTATTTTTTTGGTCGAAGCAAGAGCATGATCGATACTGAAGTATCGCGGAATTTAATTTTCTGATCATTTTGGTTGTAGATACTGATAGTAATTGTAGATCGCGAACCATTATGACAATTCATCCATGCATACTGTGATGGCTAATAGTTGATCAGCTGACCAATACCAGCATCACCTCTATCAAAGGCACTAAGGATATACTCGTTTTTGATTAAATCACAGCGAACAATGTATGAACTGGTTGGGTGGATCTGTGGGATGATATTGGATAGCTGAGCACTTGCCACTGTCGCTGAGGTAGCAGGGTGCGTAGCTGTAGTTAGTCCAAGTACTGACCCAAATGCAGCATTATTGATGATTAAACGCGGAACGCGAGTTGTAGTAGGCAATCCACTACCACCAGCTGAGTATAAACCAGTGCCAGGCCTCGTGTATCCAGCTGGAAGACTCGAGGGAGTCGGAGAGAAATCGACCTGAGCTGCGTAATAGACACTGTTCTCAGTAAGTTTGATATAGAAAACATTGTTTCCAGAGCCGTCGATGAGATAGGCACCTGCGTTAACAATAGCTGTCTGGATACTTCTGTTGATATCATCGTAGCTGTAATATCCATCTAGTAGTGTAATACTAATCGTAGAATTGGTTCCAACCGTCGGAACCTCCACTTGAAAGGTCGTGTTCTGGAATTGAATAGAATCAATGTTGTACTCGCTGTTGAACAGACTGGTTGATTGAATAGCGCAAACAACATCGCGAAAGTCAGCTGCCGATCCCGGAAACTGATATTTCCACGACGAGTTGTATCCATCTGCTACGAGGTTGGTGCTATCGATTTTCAAGAAACTCGCCATGATGACTATATAATTATTGACAAACTTTGGATTAATTTTATTCATAATCTTCAGTCGTGATTGGCATATCGAAATTGTATCTGATTTCGCCCTTAACAGAATCGATGAGCAACATCTGACCTTTTCTTTCAGTTGCCTTACTATAGTAATAGACTATTGAGCGATCATCTACACCCTTAATATTAAAATCTTTAACAACCATCTGCAAATCCCGCTTTGAATTAGCCTTTAGGATTGCTACATACTCGGAGTTTAAGCGTATCATCTTATCGGTTGCAAAGTAGCTGTGGCTTAGGAATATAGTTGATAACTTGAAATGACGTCCGCAAGTAAAATAATGGGAAAATATATTCTTCTGGAGTAGCTTGTCGTTGCTGTAGTCGTCTATGATTATAAGCTCAGGTTTGTTAGAGCTCATGGGTGTATGACGTACTTGATCAACTTTCGGAGGTAAATCTGGGTCAGCAAAAGTAATGAAATCTTCAAGCTTCTCGCGAAGGTACTCATACAGTTCTTGATGAGGATTACGAGCTATAACCGTTAAATGAGCGAATACGTGGGGAGAATGCTTGAGGATAAACATACATAAATTGTTCTTTCCACTGAATGAGGGTCCAAGAACAACCATTCTAAATAGCTTTTTAATGTCAAGCGAAGTAATATCACCCATACCGACAGACTTGAACTTTTTCGGCAGCGAAGCGCCATAGTTTGGAATAGCGCTCATGGTCGTGTCTTTTAATCACTGAATCTATATAGATTGAGACAAAACAAACATGAGTTCTGGTTTCGCGATTCCTCAACCAATATTCATATCACCGATTTACAATCCTGAATTCTATCTGTCGTTAGACGCCAATGGTTATCTTACTTACGAATATGCACAGACTCTATATATTAGAAAGAACGATTACCGACTTACATACATCACCGGTATTACACCTGGAACAGCAACACAAGGAATATCTCTTGTTCCAGGTACTAACAATGATATCAGTGGCATTGGAACACTATCTTGCACTAACCTGATTATGAATGGATCCGCCGTCTTGTCTGCTCCTGATTACGTAATGAGCATAACTCCAGGTACAGCTGCTAATCAAAAAGCATTGGTACTTGACAGCGCAGGAGCTATTGCTACTATCAGCTCGCTCACGGCTACCAACATTTACGGAGGTATCAAAACGGCAGCTCAGCCATCAATTACATCTGTTGGTACTCTCTCTTCGCTGACGCTGGCTACAGCTGGAACAGGCTTACAGATATTGTCGCTGAAGTTTTGGGATGGTGTATCGGCTTACACTACATTTAATCAGACGTACTACCTCGGCATAACAGAGGGCGGTGCTACTGGTTCTAAGGCAATGATTCTCAATTCAACGAAAGACTTTTCAGGTGTTAATTCATTCTCAGCTGCCACCATCAATGGCACCACGAAGACTTCTGGCACGATTGGTGATTTCGGATCGCTTCAAATAGGTTCCACGACAGTGATATCACTAAGTCACAATATTTCAAATATTGGTACGATATCGGCAACATCGCTTTCAGGTACTCTTCAGACTGCCTCCCAGCCAAATATAACGAGTGTTGGTACGCTAGCTTCTCTAAGCGTATCTGGCAACATCATTTCGAGGGGGTTGCTCAATGGATTCTTGGGATACGGCAACCAACCTTACATAACGACGGTGGGTAGTCTGACAGAGCTTGGTATAAACAGTACTCCAACGACTGAGTATTTTCAAATCAAAGGTAGCGGGCTTGATTACCTTGATGGCTCATATACCAGGATGTGTCGATTCGTCGGATCAAACATAACGCCATGCGAGCTCCAATTAGAGGTATCTAATGGATCTGCTGGAACTTCTACAAACGCATAATATATAGGTAATATTTTGGCAACTGATCTCCGATTCGGCACAGGTAATACTACTCAAATGATTTTGACCGCCGGGGGCCGATTCGGGATCGGTACGACCTCTCCTTCCTGTCCATTCAATGTTCCTGGCGTAGTCTCTTTCACGTTCGGGACGGGTGGTAGTACGGTCTACAGACTGAGGACTGACTCAGGAGTGGCCGAGAGCGCTCTAGGTCCTATAGGCTATAGCGTCAGTGCTGTGTTCGGAGTCTACATAACTTGCACTTCAATGGCTATGACATCAGACAGACACCTTAAGAAGAATATTCAGATTGCACCTCTTGATCGTATCAAACGGCTGTACGATACCATTGATGTCTGCTTATACGATTGGATTGAATCGGAGAATCGTCCGGGTCAGGAGGTCGGAGTCTTAACCCAAGATCTCGTCTTGGCTCATTTGACTGATTTGGTGTCCGTTTTCTATAGAGATGATATCGAAGAGGGACCCGACCCATCGCTTGAGCCGGCAAAACAGCAACTCAACGTTGATTATAGTCGTATAGCTGCATACAATATGAAGATGATTCAGTACTTAGTTAAAGAGATTGAGGATCTGCGAGCGGTTACAAGATAAGCTTCGCGATGATAGAAATGTACAGCTGTAATTTCTTTGGAGCTAATATAATCATGGGTTGCGGACCGAGTAAAGACCTCAGAACAAATTTGACTACCGATGAACCAAGTCAAATCATTGGCTCGACTTTATTGAAAGCGGATCATATCATAGTTTTAGGTGATAGCGTGTTTCTCCCTACACAGAGTCCTAATGGTGAATCTGCAATACTTGAGATTAGTATCAGTGATAAAAAAACGTTTATCGTGGATATCAAAATAAACTCATGAGAAATGGAATAAGTTAGATGGGAAACGTTTTTACAGTTTTTATTTTTTTTCTTTGGTTGGTAAGTCCATACTACGCCACCCTGCGTCTGAGTCGATGCATCCACCTTCTTGTTAGTTTTATTTAAATCAGTTGCCCACACTGCTGCCTGTGTCTTTTGAGGTCGATCGTTGATGATTAGGTTCTTCATGATAGCTTTTAGCTCAGCAACATTGAGGTCAGCGTTATCACCATAGCTGCCACCAGAACTTGAAATAATGCGCGGATTGAAGAAAAACATTATCTCTGACTATAGTAGGCGAGTGATAATATCTCTAAATTCGTTATCATTGATAAGTTGATTGCTGTACATATCTACAATGAGAGACTTTAGCTGCTTTATGATGCTTGGAGCATCGTTGCCTAATTCAAGCTCTCCTTTTAGCTAATCATACTCGGCTCGTAGAGTCTGAAGTGGGTCCTCGAGCTTATCGTGGAAATTATACTGGAGATGGGTGATGGCAAGGATCTCCTTGAACAGTTTTTTGTCCTCGATGCTGAGCTTATCTTAAGCAGATTGGTCAATGTTTTGTTTATATACAAGAGTTCTGATCATGATTTGAAGACTATCACTAATCTGGCGTTTAGGACCGCATTTCCGACGGTTAGGCTGAACAATTACGAGTGTTTTGGCATCCAGATCTGGCAAACGAATGTACTTGCTACCAAGCTGGCGATACACATACGCACTAGGTGTTGCTAACCCCTGAATTTCATTCAGGTTGTAGGTTCTACCGCGTCTGACTACTCCATCCAATGGAACTAAACCAGCGCCTCTTAGACCACGACCCTCTAATTTAGGGCGAGCGTCCGAATATCGCTTAGCTTTAGAATTATATACAGACTTCGTAGCTTTAAGTGCTGATTGTGTGGCTTTCAAAGCTGATCTTAATGCTTTAGAGTTTGAGCCTTTCACAGCTTCCTTAGCTGCTTCATATCGCTTCTGAGCCTCTCCATATGCTTGAAAAGCTGTCTCTGCATCATCATGAATCTTCTGCAGGACTTCGTCGTGATCATATGGCTCATCACTTTGCTTTTTCACATCAGATGCGTTGCTGAAAATGACATCTCGAATAATCTTGAGATTAGCATTTACATTCTCTACCATTTTCAGCTCATCTTTTGTAGCTGGGGCTTCAATATTGCTCGCAGTCTCTTGTGCAACTTCCAACTCACTAAGCAGAAATAGAAAGGTATCCATCCATCGAATATTTCTGAGTAAACCAGTCAATGCCTTTCCAGAAACAACCTTATGGTCCGAGTTTCTTAGTTTTAAAAATTGTTTCTCACCTGGAGAACCGAAATAGTACGTATCGTGAGCTCTGAAACCGTCTTTGTAATTTACAATCGGTCGGAGGCGAAGTGGAATTTGAATCCCGTCATCGAAGAGACGCTTGTAGTACTCGGACAAAATAATTTTAGCCTCACTGTCTGGGATTGACATCGTATGATCCCTGTCTTCATCTAATCCAGTTTTGATATCACGACGTGCTTCTCGATCATAATCATCACCAGTTGCCTCATATGATTTAATAGACCTCTCGGCATCACTTGCTCCTACCATTGAGATATTTAACCCTCTGCTCTTTATCATTTCTAAGAATGCTCTTAGAGTCGATTGCCAATCAACCTTGTTGATTGCTGATTTATGCTTCAGGTTTGAATCTCTCCCATACACATCGATAGACCCCATTTTAATCCAAACATATTGTTTCAAGCCGTTTTCATCAGATTTGAACTTCTGCTTGAAGATCGGAGTGATGCTTTTTTCAATCCATTAGATTCCAGCATATCCTGATTCTTTACTACAATCCAAAGCAGCTTTAATCGACTTTGCTCGTTATCATATGTTGTCGATGTAAATTTCCGACTGAATCGGATATCAGGTAGTCTCCGATCCTTAAGAACAACATCGAGATCCTCTAAATCATCGCCTGCTCGCTTCTTCTTCTCCAATCGCGTTAGTGTTCGCGCTCGATCTTCTTCGCCACGCATGGCTCCAACTTCATTGATTGAGTTGCTTTCACCATCGTACAAGACATCTCTGAGTTTTGATTCTGTAGCTACCCAATCAAATGATTCATAATTTTTGTTTTTCTTGCCATTTCTAACAGAAATTACAGATCCCTTTTCTCCCAGAAGGTATCTCGGATCGTCTTTACCACTTTTCCTTCGAATAGGGTGGATTTGGAGCGCAACCCAGTTAGGATTTTCTCCAAATAGGTGTTTAATCCAAGACCTGGATTGCACTTGCTCTTCCGTATCAAGCGGGCTTTCACGAACACTTTTAGTCGAAGTTGAAGCATTTATCATTTGTGGAGATTTATATGTTTCAACTCCAATATCAGCTGTATTGGGGCTTGCCTGAACTCCTGTATGAGTAGTCATGAAGGTTGCCTGTAATTCTTTATTAGTTGTGCTGGGACGAGCCTGTAATCCACTATCAGCAGTTTCGGGACGAGCCTGTGCTTCACTATCAACCATTTTAACTGTTGAGACCTCAGGGTTTGTCTGAGAGAATTTATCACTCATTTTTTTTTAATTGCTCAGACGAATCTGTCTGAGCTGGTGTGGAGGTTTTTGAATTCATTGTGCTTACAGTGCTATCTACGTCGCTTGCCCATGATGCACCTTCATACATAACCCGCTTCGCTTTAGCTTGTTGGACACGTCGTTGAGATCGTTCGAGAAGATCTTGTCGCTTTTGCTCTCTCTGAGCGAGGGATGAGAACGAAGGAAACATTGTGCCTATATCCTGTGTATCATAAAAAAATATAGGAAATTACCAGTAGCTCGGCATAACTGAATCATGACGAAATGTTGCATGTGAATGACATATATGGTTTCTTTCATTTAGTAAATTGAAATATCGATCTTTAATGGAATGAAACGGAACGCCAAAGATTGCTTCTAATTCACGCTGATACTTACGATTTACTACCGTTTTACGAAAATTTGATATTGCATCGAGATTCACCAACTCGTTCTTGATTCTGCTTACTTCCTGAATGATCCACAACTTTCGCCGTAGCTTACCAAGCTCACGGTTTTTTTGTAAGCAGTTCTGGCACATTCCTATGGGTTAGTGTCTATATATCAAGTCAGATATTTACAAAAAAATCTTAATATAATAGTGGAAATAGTATACTTGAGTCAAAGCTACAGAGGATGTCTCTATCAAATTTATTATCAAGCTAATTATGTCTCTTTTTTTTTTGCGTCAGCCAATACTCCTTTTCAAGAGTCGATTTTCTACTTTTATTAACTAATCTGAGATTATCTTGCAGCTCCCAGGAATCAGGTTCATTTCCCAGCCACCGAATGAAGTATTTGAACTTACCAGTTCGCATCTTTTTATGATCTAAGATCTTCTCAGCTTCAAGGATATCGCCTCGATTGATTGTAGCCTCAGTGGTCTCTGATTGAACCTTCTTGAGGTTATTTGGAGCTTTGTAAAGCGTATGACCATTATTTGAGCGAATTTGGACTCGATAGCCATCAATTCCTACCACTGAATATACAGCCTTGCTCCAACGTGCAGCCTCCTTTTCAAACGTTCCCTTCTTGAGCCGATAGATCACATTGATCCCAACGCTGAACTCGTTCTCAATCTTATCAGCTTCACCTTGGTTATGAGTCAAATCTGCCTCCATTACTCGGCCTTTGGCTTCATTTGGCGTCATTCCAATCGATCGATGAACAGTGCTGTTGTAGTTGCCAATAACGTCGCTGATTAGCTTTTGCGTAATCCGTTTTGAGATGGAGCGGGTGAAACCCCTCCCGGGCGACCATCGGTCAGCCACATCTTGGTTAGTCTCTGCTTTATAGTTCGGTTGAATCGTTTAATTTTACCCATAGTTCCATGATCACCTGGCTCGTTGTTGAAATGGTCGATCTTTTTGCCTTTGAAAAATTCCTGAGCTTGAGCATTCATGAATTCACTACCATTATCGCTCGTTAACATACGATTCAGGATGAAGATGAAGCGTAGCACCAGAGCCATTCAACTCATCTTTAGTCAAGGATAGAGTACCGGTCTTGAACGCTCGCTTGAGCTTTATCTCTGGAACCGACGCTGAAACGGCTAATTCTTTGAATGCCATGATTATATTTCATGATTGATTTATTATTAAAGAATGGTTAAATTCAAGTCTTTGAATCGGCTCAATAGTCCAATCTTCCTGTTTTGTTTGCAATACAACCAGAGTATGCACCATATACCGCAATAGTGGATTGTACTTTCCAATTCCATACTTGGTAGGAGCTGCTTCGCCCATACTGTCAAAGTATTCACCATTATCAACACAGGTCCAATGCCCTACATCAAGGTTAGGAGGCCTCAATAGTATCAAATAGGTTCCTTTCTTCGAAATCGGTTTCAATATTTCATTTGATTCAAATATTCCGTCCAGATGTACTCCAATTCGATCTGCAAGCTCAATGAGATCGGGGTCACTGGTGATTGGCTTAATGAGATCGCTCATAATAATTAATTTCAACGAAAGTATATTAGAAACCATATAGATTCAACAATGAGCGAAACTCAACTATCCGATCAGTATTTGTACCAGAGCTCGCTGCAAAGCGATCCGGAGATCAAGGTATCTTCTGGCAAACGCGTACCTTTTGTGATCGATCTGAATCAAGGCTCGTATCAGAACGGTGTTATCACTATCGATGCTACAGCTCAGCTAAACGGCTCTGAAGGATTTGCGTGTCTTCGCGATGCATACATCATGCTCCCATACAAGGTCTCGATGAAAAATGGTGCTATTGCTCAGACCGCTGCTGCTAATCGCTTCTGTGCTACTTTGAAGTGTGGCAACTGGAATGTCATCGATAGCATGTCTCTTGAACTCAATGGTAAGACCATTGTCTCGATGGCTGATTACAAGCTGTTTTGGAACAATATCCGCGCTCAGACAAGCTACAGTCCTCGGTACGTTGAAAAGCACGGAGCTGAATCATACCTGTATCCGGATGCTGCTCAGTCAGCTTTGTACAGCTCAACTACAAGCTCGACAACTGGAGATGGATACGCAAACACTACTGCCTTCTCATCTTCGTTCGCTACAACTGGTCCCTCTGGAGGGGCCTCCATCGCTAACGATGGTCTTGTAAAGCGTCTGTTGTCGAACCCTCTTAACGCTGGATCGGATTTCTCCATGTCGTGGCCTTCACTTGGTGCTGCTGCTGCTTCTACCACAATCTCAAATCAACTGGCGCGTGGTGCATTCGTAGCTGGCGTTGGAACGGCTAATGGAATTATGGGGACGTGGAACTACATGCTAAAGGTAAAGCTAACTGATCTTCACCCTATCTTTAAGGAGTTAGATCTCATGGCGAACCCTCAAATCCGCCTCCGCTTCCGAGTCAATCAGGGTACCTCTACTATTACCGTGGATGCTTCGAAGGGTATGTCTCTAACCAGTACTACTCTTGCCTCTGGTAATACCTGTCCAATCACGGTTTCTGCTTCTTCTACTGGGAATCCGATGGCTGGAGTCCTTGCTGCTTCTGCCGGGTTCAGTATTGCTTGGGGTGCTGTTGTCAATGCGCTAGAGCCTACTGTTGATGGTACTTATATGCCTTTTACCACTTTGCGTCTTTACGTTCCGTTTGTGTATCTTGAGAACCCTCAAGCAATCATCTCAAAGCCAGTCAAGAAACTTCGGTTTAATGATTGCTATGCTCAGTGGTTCTACCAGCGCGCTGGCACTGGTAAGCAATCGACTCAGCTAATGCTGCATTCGATTCCAACTATCGGCTTCTATTAAGAATGCGAAATATGTAATCTTGATGCCTTTTGCCGAACAAACTGGTAGTTTGGCCTCAGCAGCAGTTCAGGAGTTCCAAAGTCCTTTCGATTCAGCTCGTTGGACATTCCAGTATTAGAAACTTTAACGTTCGTACCGGTTCCCAGTAGACCTTCGATATCAGCCATGACTACGATTTCCACCACTTCACTAATGAGGTAGCTGAAATTGCATCGATCAATGGTGATCTCACCCCTGAGCTGGTTAACACCTTGTCTCCTAACGTCGTAAGATACGACATGTCCTTTTTTCTATGTCGTAAGTTACGACATTGAGCGAGTTACAGTTGATTAAAGTATGAGCACGATTTCCCCATACTTTAATCAAGTGTTTTTCAGACAACCGTTGCATATAAGCTGCGAGAGGTCTCTGCGACAAGTTCACAAAACCGGGTCAGAGGATGGGTTCGGATGCGTGATGGATGGCACTCTGGTCCAGACCGCTCATTCAAGAATATGCGGACTGGCGTGCATGCGGTCTAGTCGTCGAGAGAAACCCGCCGCCCCCGCCGCGGCACCACACGACGTTGACTTCGGACACCTATGGCGGCAGCTCAGGGCGGCGGGGTGGACGTGTAAGCGGCCGACCGGCATTCAGACGGAGTGGACATATAAAAGCCCGGAGGGCGAGAACGTGCTGGTGGGTGAGCGTGCCGTGGTGGAGTACGCCTTCGAGTCGGGATTGCTGGTGGAGGACGAAGAGCATGTTGGAGAGGAGGGCGGCAACGGTGAGCATGTTGGAGACGAGGTCGGTGGCGGAGAGCGTGTTGGGAAGGAGGGCAGTGGTGGTGGCGGAGAACATGTTGGAGAGGAGGGCGGCGGCGGTGAGCACGGCGAGGAGCATGTTGGAGGGGAGGGCGGAGACGGAGAGCACAGCGAGGAGCAGCGAGATGCAGCAGCCAGCTTGCGCCTGCTGTCGGATGCGTCGGGACTGGAGAGTGAGGGGGAGGACGAACGTGCTGTTACTTCACCTATTGCTCCTACACGGCGAACACGGATCCCGCTGAAACTCGACGCCGACGTGAACGTGTTGCAGACCGGGGAGAGCAGCAGTGAGTATGAGGATTTCAGCTCTGATGAGAGCGATAGTGCTGGCATATGCGACGACGACGGCGACTGTGGAAGCGACGAGTTTGATGAGGAGGGGGGCGACGAAATCTCTGATAGCGACGCCGCCGAGATGGACGAGGCTTTTCTGGCATCGCTGCATATTGGTGGCAACGTTGAACTGAGCAAAGCAGCTCTCAAACAGCGCGCAGAAGCACTTCGGGCAATGCAGTGGACCCCAGCCATGACAGAGTTGGAGACCGGTACTCCTGCGTACCCTGGGTTGGGTGCGGACGAGGCCCGACCTGTTGGAGATCTGCTGGATGTGTGGCGATCGCCACTCTTGACACTATTTTTCTTCGTACCGAAAACCGTGTGGGTTTCGATTGCAAAGGAGACTAACCGCTACTTTTTGCAGCAAGTTGCGAAGCGGGCAGAAAGGATGGCGGCGCTACAGACCGGACGTCAACGTGAGACCGCCGCGCAGATTGAACGGCGCTTGAGAGCACCCGAGGAGTACGGTGCCCACGAGATTTTGCGTGTGGTTGGGCTTCTAGTGGCACGCATGCTGTGTCCTCAGAAGAGGAGCTTTGCTGCGCATTGGTCCATGGTCGAGGACGGCGCCATTCCAGCCGGACTCTTCGGGCGGTACATGTCGCGCGATCGCTGCCAAAACATCCTGCGTGACCTTCACTTTGTCGACAACACCGCCGACCACGGCCGCGATAAACTGTGGAAGCTGCGTCCTGTAGTGGACAAGACCCAAGAACGTTTCTTGGCTGGTTGGTCGCTTCCAGCCATCTTTTCTTTTGATGAAGGCGTTCTTCCTGCCACGTCGAAGCGCAACACGACGCGCATGTTCATGTCGGACAAGCCGCACCGATACGGTTCCAAACTATTTATGCTGTGTGGCGCAAAGACAGCGTACTGCCACAGGTTTTTTTTTTATCTTTTTTTATGTCGTAACATACGACGTGCAATAAGTGCTAACACATCTTTATGTCGTAACTGATCTAGATTCGAAGTTTATGTGGGCAAGCGGAACAACGATGGAGGAGATACTGGAATTGACGCCAAGACTGGAGCAGCGGCTGTCTTGCGGAACCTGAAGACTGCGTTCATTCCTCAATCGCGCCACAACTGGCATGCTGTGATCATCGACCGATACTACACCTCGGTTCTTCTCGCCGTCGAGCTGCTCAAGATGAAGGTGTACGTCGTCGGAACGATCATGACAAACCGCTTGGGGTTCGACAAGAGCATCAAGTCCGAGCACAAGACCCGCCCTGCAAGCATCCCAAGGGGTTCGTTCGTCTTCACGCGCTCTGTTTCAATCCCCGCCATGATCTCGTGCCTCTGGTGGGACCGCAAGCCGGTCTACTATCTCTGCACGGGCTCCGCCATGACGCCGGCCACGCTCGAGAGGAAGGTCAAGCGGGTGGGTTCGATTCAAGTTGGATGTCCCCAGTCGGTGAAGGACTACCAGAACTGGATGGGCGGAGTAGATCGCCACGATCAACTCCGTCTCCAGAGCTTCTCTCTGCAAATGTCCACGCGGTTTACCAAGTACTACAAGGGTTTGTTCTTGGGGTTCCTCGATCTGGCGCTGGTGAACGCGTTCCTGACCCACATGGAGGCGGCCAAGATCAAGGGCACCGTCTCGATGAAGCGCTCGGAGTGGTTCACAGTCCTGCAGAACCAGCTCCTTCAACTGAAGGCCGAGGACTTTGCAGGGGTCGAAGTGACGCCACCTCCCTCCCGCCAGAAGCGTAGGCGAACACCATTCCGCCTTGCGCACGCACTCGAGCAGTCGGAAGACTGGGTCACCGTCACCGGCGTTCAGAAGCGGCGTCAACGGTCCTGCAAGGTTTGCGCGCTCCTTCGCACCGAGAAGAAAACGTCCTTCGCGACGACGTTCTTCTGCGAGCGCTGCTCGATCGACAACGCCAAGTGTTGGCTCTGCAACAAGATCCGCCGCGACTACAAGGGCATCGCCAAGACCTGCTTCGAGATCTGGCACGACGACTTCGGCGCCGGGCAGGACATTCCGGCCGGCCTGGGGAAGCGCGTCGTGCTGCGCCGGCCCGGCAAGAACGCAGGAAAACGCAAGAAGACACGGCGGGAACTGCAGCTCGTTCGCGATGAAGGAAGCGATGGCGGCGACTCTGACTCTGACAGCAATGGTGAGTGAGCGTGTAGGATGCGTTTCAGTTGATGAGTGGTGAGCTTCGTGTGGTTGAATGCAAAGTTTGTTGAGCCAACGTACCTTCTTTCATGCGTTTTCTGAAATGAGCTGCAGATCAGTGCACCTCCTCAGCCATATGTTGCCTGCAAGTGGAGTAAGTTACGACGTTGCGCAGCGATTTCTCGCTCACAATGCCGTATGACTGACGACATTGACCGGAAAACCTGCTGACAATTTATACACCTATCCCGACCTGAAACACATGGTCTATACAAATACCAAGTCTTTCTGTACGTCGTAACTTACGACATGCGCTTACGCGTCAGAGGCGAGTACCGTTCGGAGACAAGGTGTTAATGGTCTTCTTGACTACCAGACGTGGTCTCTAACTAACCGTGTTCTCATTGCTGACGTTAGTCGTCTAACTGAGCGTGATGTCCCCCAAGCGATTCAGATCCAAGGTGTGAATGCTGGATGTCAGGGCACCAATATGTTAGTATTGGTTGTGTCCGAACAAGAACTAACCTTCGATAGATTAACTGGGGAGGTATTAGACTATACCACAGCTTAAGAAAAAAACTAATATCTTAGTTCAATTCTGCTAACAGCTTAGGGCATTTGTCAATTACAAATTGACTCTTACGAAGCCAATCAATGTAATTGGGATCAATTCGACTGATCTGCTTGAGAAACTTACTGCGATATTTTCCCCACGTCATCATATATGAATTATTATCAGTTAGAAATTTGGAGTGTGAGAATATTTTGATCTCCTCCTCAATATTGGGTTGATTGAATGCCCATCGACAATAACCAGGATCAGAAGAATATACTTCTTCGATCTGGGTGTCCTTGTATTTTCCAAAAGTTAATTCGTTCGACATGTTATCAGCTGGGTGTATCTCTATACATAGCCCTTTATTTTTTTTTAAAAGTTAATTAATTAGGGGGGTGCATGGTACTGTTGCTGAAGGAGCTTTAACTGATCTTAGACATAGTTCATATGAGTTAAATGACTCCTTACGCTGTGAGGTTATCGATTGGTTGTCTGGTTAGAAACACCAGCTGGGTATTAGAATCGATTAAACCTATTCTTCTTGTAAAAATAAGCTAAGAAAAAAAACTGCCGGCGCAATGTGCTAAGTATTACTACTACAGAGGAGCTGCTGGCGGTGGCTTATCAGTCTGATGTCGTGCTGATTGATTTGCCTGTCGCCGTGTGTGCTTGCCTTGGCCTGCCTGTCCCGAAGAAGGCCCAGTATATCGACATGGTGGTGACGGTCGTAGAAGGCATCGTGAAGCAAGCCATCACAAATGGTGATGAAATCCTGTCGACGGGGGGGAATGTGCTGAACATGCTCACAGGTAGTGGTGCACTGAACGATTCGTCTACGACGACGGACGAACTTCAGGACCTCATCGATAAGAATTCAACGTGTGGCTGGGAGCTCAAGCGTCTCGCAGATCGCGTCGTCTACGCTGTCAACGACGTTCGCAATGACACACCCAACGCTGCCGTCAATGACATTCGAGTGACGGTGTACAAGTCCCCCACTGTGCTAAATGACATTCCTGCGGTTACCAACAACTGTATGGCCGAGTTGCTAACCACGAAGACCATCTCGGCAGCCTACGAGACGCGTGATCTACTCCGGAGAACGTTCAGTGTGATTATTGACCAGCTGATTGAGAAGGCTACGACAGATATGGGGGCATCCGTCGCGGAAGACGAGTATTTGCTCGAAGTCTCGAACATGGGCCTCGTCGTGCTCTCAACGGTCGACCCCACAGGGATCGCGTACTTGGCGTCTCAATTCGTGCAGCCCATTTGTGGACCCACCGCCTACCTTGGCGAGATCGACGATGGCACTCTATACGATGCGCTGGGTCTCATGACTGTGGATGAGGCGTTCGAAGGTAGTTACGGATCGTGGACCAAGGCGGGTGACGGAGTCGTTCGTCTTATCTTTGAAAGCACGGATAAGGAGGATGTGACGGTGGTCATTCATACGGGTGGAGAAGACTATGCCGAAGTGGACGTCGGCGCAGGTGAGACGGTGGTTTGGGACTCCACCGTCCCTGAGCTACAAGACAAGAACATGTACCTCGATCGGTGGCGGCCTGGCTTGCTCGGCTTGCCAGGCTCAGGTGGCGGGTCATTGCTGCTGTGGATCCCGCGTGCGGCGGACGGTGGCCACATCACTATGCACGTACGGATCAATGTCAGCTAGAAGCATGTCGACAATTACCCCGACATTATGCAGTGTTTTAACCACAAAAATAAATGTGCAAGTGCAAAATATCGTAGCTAACCAAAAATTGGTTTCAAGATTTGGCTGTCGTCTGATTTTCGGCCAATCAGCGTTCCTCCAACATTCAAATTATCGCGCGTTCCAGTCCCCAAAAAGCGGCCGCAGCAGCAGCATTCGACATGAGCGAGGGACGTCTGCAGCACCTGCTGCAGCCCATTCGGTGCGTGCTCTTCTCTCTCATCCTCTTCTGCATCGTCTCCTCCCTCTTCTGACCTATTTCCTGCTCTCTAATTTCCTCAGGGACCTGAGCAAGAACTGGAACATCGACTTGGCCTCCGAGTTGGAGGAATACATGGACAAACTCGAGAACTTGAGCATCGCGTTCGACCCAGAGGACGGCGCCAGCATCGACAGAGACGGGGACAGCGTCATGAACTTCGCCGAGGCCGCGCTGCTCATCCAGGGCACGAGCGTCATCTACAGCCGCAAAGTCGAGTACCTGCACGCGCTCGTGTTCCAGACGCTCGCGCATTTGTCCAAGCAGCAGGACGACAAGCCGCAGAATCAGCAGAACGGGGAGCCAATAGACGGACAGGACGAGGAGGAGAATGATGACGCAGAGGCCGGCGCGTTCAACAACCCACTGCCGCTCTACGACGAGCTACAGGAGGCCAAAGCTGCGCACATTACGCTGAAACAGGTGACGCAGCAGGACGAGGAGACGGAGACTGATAGGAGGAGGAAGAGGAAGGAGGCGCGCGCACTTAACAGGAGCAAAAACAACATGCAGGCGTCCATTGCGCTCATGGGCTCGCTCGTGCCAGATGAACGGGACCACGGAGAGACGTTCAAGCTGATGTCGTGCAATTTGCACGCCACGGGCGTGCTGCTGCTGGACGAGGCGAGCAAGAAGTACTTGCGGCCGCAGCAGCAAGCGATTGGAGACCAGTCGCTTGCGTTTGGCGAGACGCCGGGCAAACAAAAGGGCATGTGGGTGGCGGCGGATGGCGAGACCCCCGCAATGGCGCTGAACTTTGATGATATGGACGCTAGCGAGGATGATGGCGGAGATGGGAATGGATTGGACGAGCAGCCGGACTACGAGTACGACGGTGGGGATGCGATGGACCAGGACGTCCCCGTGGAAAACACTGGAGATACTGCGCAAGAGGAAGGCGCGTCCGCCCCAGAGCCGCTGGGTCGTGTAACTCGCTCGGCTACAGCACCTCCGACGGATGAAAAGGACCCGTGGGCACCTCTGGATGCTTACGATGCCAGCACCTCGGTGGCACGGCCATTCCGGAAGGGCCGATCATACCCGAAAGTGCCGGCGTACAAGAAAAAGAAGGCAGGTGTTGCAGCTCTCAGCAACAAGGAGAGCGCTGTGGGCATGGACGACGATGCCGAGCAGGACGGCTTGTCCGACCCGACGTTCCAGGAGCGCTTCTTTATGGGATCGGACGGACCGCAGTGGGCATCGTGGGTCTGGACTGAGACTTTGAGCGACAACCCACTGGAGAAGACGTGCAAACGAACCTTCTGCAAGGCACCACTTCTCGTCAAGAGTTGCGACGCGCTCTGGCAGCGTGAGGCCAAGTGGCGCAGTGCCATGCGTCGCTGCGAAGCTCGGGAGAAGCAGAGTGCTCAGGCTATGTTGCTGCGCGAGCAGGCTATGGAGGAAGAGGAAGCCGAAGGAAACGACCAGATGCAAGCGTTGACGCTGTCCACGGCGACAGCACGACTGGATATGGCTTTCCGACATGATGCTAACGGAACTAACGATGACGAGGACGACGACAACGGAGACGACAATGCTTACGACGATGGGTTTGATGGCGGCGACTGGGACCAAGGGAACGACATGGACGACCCGATGGGCTCGTACGAGGCAGCCGCTGCTGCCACGGGCAGTTCCGGTGGACCGCTTACGTACGAAGAGATCTGCAGGCAACACTTGGCCTCCTTCATGTCCGGTACTGAGAAGTACGTGCGCGAGACAGACCTGAGCAAACAGGTCAGCGACTGGCAGGAGAAGCTGACGCCTCTGCTCAAGCAGCAGGATGCGCACCCGGCCTTTGATATCCATCACTATGGCCGTGAGATCATCGACCGTCTGGAGGAGGAGCAAAAGAGCACCAGCCTGGACAAGCACAGCAGAGCGACGAGGAAAGATAAAGCGACGAACAAACGGGCGAGGCTGGACCCAGTACCCGAAGACGAGGAGGAGATCGAGACGGTGCCATTCGAGACACTGGTGGGCGGGAAGAGTCCATTCGAGGTCTGTCGGCTCTTTCTGGCGTCGCTGCAGCTGGCTAACAACGGCAATGTGGCGCTTTCACATGCACACACCACAGCTGATCACGGCAAGGTACCGTTCAAGATGCAACTGCTCAGCACAGCCAATGCCTACGAAGCCTTGCAAGCTTGATCTGAACAAATCACCACAATATACATACAGCGGCGTCCATTTGAGCTATTTAGCCTGCACACGATTCATCAGCAGGGAGCTCTCGTTATCTCGACCCTCGTACTTCTAGCGTCGTGTCTTCCTTCGCCTGCCTGTCATAAATACGTTTCTCTCTAGCTCAGGCAGTCAGCGGCGCGAAGGCACCTTCAAGGAGGCTGAAGTGATCTCTCAGAATTGGTAGAGCGTCGTCCCATTCGTCCTCCTTGATCAACATAAAGTCCTGGCAAATACACACGTGAGAACGGCGTTCTCAATCGAAACCACAATGCCAACGCTCGTACCGTGGCGTAGGTACTCAGGTAAAATACAGTGGTGCCGGCGTTCACCAGCACCTGGGTCTGACCCGCAACAATACCCGTCTCGGCAAAGCCCAGCTTCGTGTTGCCGATCTGCACAGGTCTCCAGAAGTCCGGCGACACGAGCACTCCCTGATCCCCCTGTTCCATGAGTGCTCGTGCCTTGTCAAGGAACCGCTCGTCACTCGTGACCACCGAGATATCATCCCCCGTCTCCGAGTAGCTCAAGAACCTCGTCCCCTCGTCCTCCAGCCTCGGCTTAAACAGCAGCTCCACGAGCGAGTACAAGTGTCTGCGCACAAACGCCCTGTTCAACTGCACAAGATGCAGCTTCACGTCCGGCACACTAAGCGGGTGGTGATGCACCGCTACCGGGTCCTCCTTCTGCTCTACCTCTTCCGTTGCGTTCACTTCCCCTGGTACTCGCAGCTCGTCCCCGTTCTCCATCTCAATGCAGCAGAAGCGCTGCAGACAGCCAATGGCCGCGTCCAAGTCCTCCACTTTCACCAAAACTACGTCACAAATGAGTCTCAACCTACCTCCTTCTACCCCCTCCAATGCTCACCATAGTCCGACTGGTACGTCGAGATCTGGAAGACGCTGAGCCCGTGCGCGGCCAGCTCCGTCGTGAGCTGCGTGAGCACTGCTAATTGGCTCAAAAAGGCGCCGGGCCCGGCCGACGCCACCTGCAGCGCCTTCCAGCGCAGCGACTCGAACTCCAGCGCCCCCGGCGGGAACTTGTCCAGCAGCTGCTCCTCGAACACGAGCGACACCTCGTGCTGCGTCTCCACGTAGCTCAAGAAGCGCAGACTCTCGCTAGTCGCCGTGTAGAACAGCAGCTCCAGAAGGGGCGGCACCAGCGCCAGTGACGAGCGCAGGTCGTAATCAGAGCAAGTCGAAGCTGACGCGCCCAGAGCGATGGACCGTTCTGCACTTGTGATCACCAACGAACAGGAGAGGCAAACAAGCTGCACTTCCGCCATTTTAGTTGCCGATCGCGAGCCAAAAAGCAAGTGAAAGGGCAAGCAGTCTGTACCACCACACCACAATTGATATCATTGAGTTTAACATGATATCCGTATAAACAGTCTGATATGTATGTACTATCACTGTTTATTATACATATCGGCACGGTATAAACCCATATAAACAGATATCGATATATAAAGATATCTATGTACACGAGGGCGGAAATCTTGGAAAGCCTCTCGACAAAAACGCAAACTGCGATGGCGGACTTGGTGCCGCGGTTGATGGACTACGTCGAGACGTTTCCGCCCGACGGAGACGTGGACGAGTTCAAGAGCCAGCTGAGCGGCTGCACGCACCGCGACCTGCGCACGGCCTGCAGTCGCTTCAACCTGCCCGGCGTCCGCAAGCAGAACAAGAAAGGAGGATTCATCTCGCTGCTCGTCTCGTACTGGAAGGGCGAGGCCGTGCCCTCGAGCGAGGGGAATTACTTATCCGAGCAACCTGCGAACCATGATAATTTATCAGACGTGATGAATGAGGCCACCGACGTGACCCACTTCGTGCAGGTCTTCCCTCCGGAAGGTGACATCGACGAGCTGCGCGACCAACTCAACGGCTGCAAGGCCAGGACACTGCGCTCGGCCTGCGTGCTACTGGAGCTGCACCCGAAAAAGAACCACGCGAAGCCCAATTTTGTGGCTCTTTTGGTGGACTACTGGAAGGACAGTGTGGCGTGTACCCCCCAAAAAGTCTCGGCTCAGTCGACTGTGACTCCTAAAGCGGGGAAAGCTCCGGTGCCAAATGCCACCCCACAGACGAATAAGAAGACGACGAAGGGAGAGGACAAAGGAGAGAAACGGCACACGAAGAGAGTTCGTGAAGAGGTAGAGAAGAAGAAGGAGGCGCCCAAGAAGAAGAAGGTGCTGGAACGTACTGGGGACATCTTTGAAGAGGAGAAAAGTGACATTATGGCGGCGTCCTTGGAGAAGGCCAAGGTGGTCAAGGAGTGGGCGTCGGCGATGGAGATTCTGTCCCGTGTGGATGGCAGTGCCGAGAGTATCGCGTCCATCCGAGCGCTGATTGGCGGCGTGGTGGACAGCGCAATGACTGAGCTGTGACGGGCGGAGGAGACGGAGGTCTGCATTTGGTATGGCGATCGAGTTTTTCGATTGGAGTTTTTAAGTTTCCGAGTAAGTTTTCACGAACAAACTCACGGTTTGCATTTTACTTGGAAGTATGATGTTCTGCCTTGTTGTGCTGTAGTGTCGGTGGTGCTTTGGATTAACCCATTATTCCCCGAAGGGCCTTCTATAGGTACGTAGCCTACAGAGTCCGAAAGGGCTAACGCCTGAGCCGGCTATCACCATGCAACCCTCCCCACCTCCAGATAGGCACTAGGAAACTTTTCTGCTACGTCTTGTCTTGAAGCAAATTTGGACGGTGCGCAGCCTCATCATGCAGGTCGCGTGACGTGACATCCGTTGAGCAGCTCTCGAGTCGACGCAGCATTCTCCTCGAGCCTTACGTCCGCACTGGGAGGTCCGTCAACTAACAAGAACAGCATTTTTAGATGTGGCGGGTACCTCTTCGGCTGTCGGGACTCCTTCATCGATCTTCTTCTTCTTCCTCCTCGCCTCCGCTGAAGACGGTGCTTGCGCGACGCTGGAGCTTGGAGACTGGACGAGTGCGCTTGGCAGAGCGAAATGAAAAGTGAGAGCTTGCTCGAGCAATGAAGCGCTGCCAGGGAAGTCTCGGGGGGGGGACCCAACAACACCTTTGAGAACACCTTCTGCGAATGCTGGGCTCATGAGAGCAATGTTGAAGTGCGTACGTGCAGCAGGACATTGAGTGCGACCAGCAATGGTTAGATTTGAGAGAGCTGCATGGACAGACCTTCCCATGCCTGGACTGGGCAGCAGCCCTCACGTTTGATTTTGATCCATCCACCACGGCAAGAAATCCTCGGGAACAAGGCCAGCTTCATGCTTTACACTTGCCTACACTGTGAAACATACGAAAGTTCATCAAACAATCGCCGGCATTCACGTGTCACCCCAGGATTTCAAACTTGTCGTACCCTCTGACATAGGTGAATGGGGGGGGGGGTTAAAGGTGCTTCTTGCGGCTCTGAACCGAGCCGAGCAGTGCGCTCAAACGATCGTTCTTTTCCACGTCACGATCCCGCGCATGAAAAACTACAGTACTTTGAAATGACCCAAAGAATTGCGAGATCCACTGCTGAATCTGTAGCTTCGAAACAAATGTAAGAAGCGAACGACATCGTTGCGGCCCGCTCCAGCTCCATCCATTGTATCGAGCGCGCAACCTTTTGACTTCTGTGAGCGTTCAACCCCTTCACAAACCAGAACGTGCTGCGCCATTCATCACTGCTGCTATGCAGCCCTCTAGACGGCTCGCGTGAAGCCGTTTACCACTTTGAGGCGTCCGCAAGCCGCGGCAGTGCATTCAATTACTTCATAATCTTGAGATGCCACCGCAGCTCCGTATTCATCGCCGCAGTTATAAGCTCTCCAAGCCCCTTCAACGTTGCTGTTCTCAATAGCATTGCATTGCTGATTGAGCCACCGCAGCAGCTCGAGGAATCCTTTATTTTCTGCATCGACCATACCCCGTGATCCTCTTGTAAACCCATAGCAACACACAAATTTAGCCGAGCAAATAGAGTAGAAAAACTGTGTTGACAGTTGAACTGCCTGCTCTGTCCTACTATTGTTTTTCATACTGCTCATCTCAAATTTCTTGGATACCCATCCGTACTCTGCGAGATTAAACTTCGAGGCGGCACTTGGTGCTTCATGCCCTAATACTGCAGCAGTATCACGTACTAGCCACCAGTAGACGTGTATTTGTCGATGTCACCCATTTGCTCATTAATGTGGAGCCCTGTTAATCTTGGTCATTTTCCAATCGCGGTATCGTATGGCAATGGCACCAGCTTCAGTGTCTGTCTTGCCAGCAGCCACCAACAGTGGAATGACGTCGTCAGCTTCCATGAAGTTTGCCTTGAACCACTCGTCAAACTTCGGGAAAATCTGATCATCTCTCTCACCCATGATCTTGAACATGTTGGCCGCCTTCGGCTTCTCCGCCTTCCGCGCCCGAAGTGTTGCTTTGAGAGCACCTACTCCAGGGATTTTCAGTTTCTTCAAGAAGTCAAAGTTCAAGTTCAGCGCTCGCTCCTCCTCCTCGCTGTTTTTGCCTTGATCAGCAGCTAGCCCTCTGAGAAGCTTCTTTTCCCCGCCGCCCACAGTAATCTTCGAGACAGAGGCCCAGTTGGAATTCTTGTGCGTGGAGACCGCAGTGGCGAGTCCAAGAAAGATGGCTGCGATCAGGAGCAATATAATGCTGAACGAGCGCATGTTACGATGTTTGCGCGCTGCAAAGTAAGTTGTGAAGTGGCCAAGCACTGCTTGGCAGGCGGTACATGTACATCAACACAATATCTCGGTCCAAAACTTATCCTATTCCTACTCTTAGAGCATCTCACCGGTTGGCAAGAAACGAGACCGGGGTGCGAACAAACACGGACGTTGCTGCTGCCACGGATGAATGCGTGGCCCACATTAAAGGTTGAGGCACGATCTTCCCGTGGTCTGGCCCCGCTTCACGCCTCAAAACTAAAACTAACGCCAACCAGGAATGGGCCACCCCGCGCGTCTCCCACCGCTTTTACAGCAAACACATCCGTGGCAGTAAACACTTCCCATCTCGAGATCATCCGATCCCAAGTCTGTAACGAATGCAGTAAGTAAGGAGCACGTGGACGGCGGAGTTGCACTTAAAGTGACCAGTCTATCCCCACGCAGAGCTAAACAATAAGACCACTAATTCTTGGGGCTTTGAATAATCATTCTCATACAAAACCATCTGACAGGACCAAAGGTCCCCTTCACAGCGCCAGTCGAGTTTGTGGACGTAAACGGTATGTCTCTCAACAAAGCATACCGGTATCTCGGTCCGATCCTATTCCTACTCTACTTGCCACACAGCCCACAGGATAATAGTAAGGTGGATGATGCGGCAGACGTTTACGTGGTTGCAGGATGATGCGGTCTTCGGCGTGTTGGATTGCTTGCTCGGCACTAGGATTCACACTGGGATTCAACCTAGCCAGCAGAGCTAAAATCCATGCTGGCGGCGCTAAGCCGCCACGCTACCCCAAATTCGAGACTTGATTCACTTCCTACTCGCTTTCCTCGCGTCTCTCTTACTTCAAAACCTGCAGAGATTACAGGCGATCGGGTAGTTGTCTCGAACCAGGGCAAAAAACCTTCGCAACTTAGCCATTGAACTTCAGGCTACGAACCGAATCAGCACTGCAGACGTCAAAACGACCCAATGCTGTTGCTAGATCCATATCCGCGGTTGAACAGCCCTCAGATCTGTTTGAGTGAAGCCACTTTACCCTCCCCAACAGTTCGATAAGGCAATTGCCGCTCAGGAAAGTAGTTCAAATCCCCCGATGCAATGGCACTCGGTAGACCAATTGAAAATTGCCATTGTCGGTAGAGCGGGTCGTGTACTGAGGTGTCAGGTCTTTGGAGGGGTTTCATAACAAAGCGTTGTTCAACGTGTCGACGGGCGAGTGTCCACTTGGATGAATCGGCTAGGTACCGGATGCAGGGGTAGCTTGTGTGACGTGTGGCAGGCCGTCTACCTGCCAGCGAACCGTGGTGGTCTACAGCGTGACCAGTAAGGCGAATCGTGAAGTGATGAGCGGAGCTGACAACACTTTGACGAAACTTTCCACACAAACCAGCAAGTGCATCCATGTATTCTACTAGCACAACAGAGGCCGCGGTCATAAGCGACGCACGAGTAAACCTCTCTAGCCTAGCATGTGGGCATCAAGTAAGACAGACGCAGACGACGGTGCGTTTGTTCCGCGGTCCTTCTTCCCCTTTTGCCATCCTCGCTCTACCACTTGGCACGCAGTTCGTTGGGGAAAGCAGCCACGAAATCCAGCCACTTCTGGACGTTCGGGTACTTCTTGAGGATGTCGTCGCCCACAACCTTCACGCGTTCGAACACCTGCGTGTCGTCCTTCGAGGGGGACGAGCCGTTCACGAACGTGGAAGCAGCTAAACGCTTCTCCAGCTCGTCCAGGGCCACAGAGCCCGTGGCGGAGATCAACGCGGCCGATCCGCTAGCCGCCGAAGCGGCCGGGGCGGTCTGCTCATCCGGCTTCATGGCAGGGAAGAGCAGCACCTCCTTGATGTTGAAGCGGTTGGACAGGAACATGGTCATACGGTCGACGCCGCAGCCCCAGCCAGCGGTGGGCGGCAGGCCGTACTCCATAGCCGTGCAGAAGGACTCGTCATGCGGCTGGGCCTCGTCGTCACCGGCGGCAGCCTGCTCCATCTGCTCAATGAAGCGTTCACGCTGCACCTTGGGGTTGTTCAGCTCCGTGTAGGCGTTGCAAATCTCGGCACCAGCCAGGAACAGCTCGAAACGCTCCGTGAGGCCCGCCTTGGAGCGGTGGTACTTGGCCAGCGGCGAGTTGTACACGGGCTGGTCCATGATGAAGAACGGCTTGGTCCAGTTGGCCTTGTTGTCCTCGATGAAGTGGCCCACCAGCTTGTCAAGCAGACGGGCGATCGAGCGCGGGGCAGCGCACTCCAGCTCGTACTTGGTCACGAGCTGCTCCAGCAGGGGCAGGCACTTTTCCGGGTCTTCAATCGGGATCTGGACGCCCGTGGCCTCCTCCACCGCCGCGACCATGCTCACGCGCTTGAACGGGGGCGTGAAGTCGATGGTCACGGGCTCCTCGCCCACCTCCTTCTGGATGGTGATCGAGTAGCTGCCCGTGATCTCCTTGACCATCTCGGAGAAGAGCTTCTCCGTGAGACTCATGAGGTCGTTGTAGTCCGCGTACGCCATGTAGAACTCGCAGCTCGTGAACTCGGGGTTGTGCGTCAGGTCGATGCCCTCGTTACGGAACTGGCGTCCGATCTCGTAGACGCGGTCCAAGCCGCCAATCACCAGCTGCTTCAGGTACAGCTCGGGCGCCACGCGCATGAACAGGTTCATGTGCAGGTCGTTGTGGTACGTCACAAAGGGCTTGGCCGTGGCGCCGCCCACGATCATGTTCATCATGGGGGTTTCAACCTCCAGGAAGTGCTGGTCGTCCAAGAACCGGCGGATGAAGTTGATGATCTTGGCTCGGGTCTGGAACACGCCGCGCGTGTCGTCGTTCATGATGAGGTCCAAGTACCGTTGGCGGTAGCGCGTGTCCTGCTGCAGCGTCAGGCCCGCGTGGCTCTTGGGCAGCATGTGCATGCACGGGGACAGCAGCACCAGCTGCTGCGGGAAGATGGACAGCTCGCCCTTCTTAGACTTGCCGGGGTGGCCCTTGACGCCCACAATGTCTCCGCGTCGGAGGATGCTGTGGATCTGGGCAAAAGCCTCGGCGCTCTCGTACGTGCCCACGTCCGACATGATCTGCAGCTTCTTGCCGTCCGCGCGCAGGTCGTAGAAGACGAGCTTGGCGCCGGACGCGCGCTTGCTGTGCAGGCGGCCGGCCACCGTCACCACCACGTCCGTGGAGTGGCTGCCGGCCTCACAGTCGCCGAATTTCTCGTGGAATTCCGGCAGCGACGTGGTCACCTCGAACTTGTGTGGGTAAGGGTTGATGCCCTTCTTCTCGAGCTCCACGAGCATCTTCTCGCGGTTGGCGAAGTACGCGGTGGGGTCCAGTTCCTCGTCGTCAGGGGAAGCGGCGGCTTTCTTGGGCTGCGTGGCGGCCTCGGCAGCCTTCTTGGCGGCCTTCTCGGCCTTGGCCTTGGCCGCCTTCTCCGCCTTGAGGCGGCGCTTCAGTTCATTCTTGCTGATGGGCGCGGGGGCCTCCGCCGTCGCCGGGGTCTCGTCCGTGCTGCTCATGATCCGAGGGGTCTGGGCGGCGAGATGGATAATAAATGGCTGGCGGAGGGTATACAGGAAGATATATGGTGTGGGAAACGTAAATGTGTATACAGTGTATACATTTAGTGAAGTTTTGTTTGGGTTGGTCCGACATGAAGAGTGAGCGGAAGCGACAAGAAAGTTCTGCTGGTGTGGACTGCCCCAAGCGAATTTATTGCAGCAAAGTTGCTGCTCACGAAATGAATCAGTTCGGGCTCTATTACACGTCAACGAGTGCCATCATTGCATATGTCAACCAGTTGAGAAGATCGACCCCGACGGAGCAAAGTCCACAAGAAATGTCTGCGTGATTGTCTCGGCTCGTATCCAGCAGCATCCACAAGTCAGTGTGAAAACTCCATCGCAACCTCATACTTTTGAGCACGTTTCATCGATGCTTCGAAGAACACCTTCGACATGTAAAGCATCAGTCATCTCAAATCGTCGAACCGAGGTGCCCTATATTTGCTCTGCCCAACGACTATACTAGCACGTGGCTATAGTATAGCATTATCAAACGCGTCCATTCAACCCTGCAAATAGTGTCGAGCAACAACCGGAAGCATCAACTGCAAGATCGATCGAAAAAAGTGTACCCATTTAACTGTTTAAGTTCGAAAACCTGCTTCGAGCCAATCACCGCCGAGAGAGCGTGCCTCATTCACCATTATCAGCCGTCGATCGCAGAGCTCAAAGCATGCTCACCTTGTCCAGCGTATCGGCTGTATGCCGCTCCCGCCCGTCAATTGCAGCGCTGAGCCACGTGGTGCTCAGCTTGGATGCGTATTTGGATCCGTCAATGGCTTGGACCATCCCGGACGCCGTCCGATTCGGATCCGTGCGACTTCTCGATCGGGTCGCTGCTCGGATCGACGCCTTGGGAAGTGGCAATGGCGACAACGAGGATAAAATGCAGCAGGAATTCCAATTGAGCGTGCCGAAGGCCATGTCTCTAGGGTTCCTGGAGGTGGTACAGTGGCTGGCTCGACGATATCCCAATGGTCAAATACCTTCAAGTGCTGTTGCAGAGACTGCCAAGAACGGCCACTTGTCGGTGTTACAATGGCTGTTTGGGCACCATGATCACGTATATTGGGGTGGTGACGAGATGTACAATGCAGTGGCTTTTAACCACTTGGAGGTGGCCAAGTTCTTGAACGAATACACAGCCCCTCCGCTTGACGACGCGTTCCTGATTGACGAGGCGGCGAGGCATGGAGATCTCGAGATGATGCAGTGGTTGCATGATGAACGGGGCGACCAGTTGACGTACGAAGGAGTGCTGCGAGCGGTGGATTATGGCTTCGTGGATGCGGTCAAGTGGATGGTCGAGACTTTTCCCGACCACGTGGCGGCCAAGAATCTCCGCATGGACTACGCGGCAGCGAACGGCCATTTAGAGATGATTCGATGGCTACATAAGCAGCACGCGTGGTGCACGAAGCAAGCGGTGAACCACGCGGCGGGCAACGGCCATCTTGAAATTGTGCAATTTCTGCATGAAAACCGCTCGGAGGGCTGCACTACCGACGCGATGGATATGGCAGCAGCTAATGGACATTTGGAGACAGTGAAATGGTTGAACGTTAGCAGGAGCGAAGGATGCACACAGTATGCGATGGACTCGGCAGCGAAGAACGGATTTCTCGATGTGGTGAAGTGGCTACACGAGCATCGTAGTGAAGGCTGCAGTAGCCAGGCAATGGACAATGCAGCAGGTGCGGGGCATTTAAAGATTGTTCAGTGGCTACACAGTCACCGCACAGAAGGATGTACTCGTGCGGCAGTGGCAAACGCAGCTGCAAACGGACACTTCGAGGTCGCGGACTGGTTTAGTCAAACCTTCCCTGATACGTTTGGTCCTGCTTCTTCAGTATAAGTCTCCTGTGGCTCAGAGCTGCAGTCTCTAGCATGCGTCAGGTAATGTAAAAAAACTAAGAGACCAAAGCTACCAGGCCAAACCATTCGCCTCCATTTCGAGTGACGTTGAGACGCTACTCGCCATTCTCCTCTTCCCGACAAGAATTCGAGTTCGCACTACTGGAATCGCCTGGCCGTGAATCTTGTATTCATCAGCTTGAGCAGCACAATATTTCTGCTGGATACTCGGGTGATCGTGTCCTTTTTGGTTCAGAAGCCACTCCAGAATCCTTTTGTCCCCTCTTTTGTCCCCCAGCTTTGCGAATTCTCCTCGCCCAAATGTCACCTGAGACCTGGGAGTTTGGCTCGCAGAAATGCTCCACTGAATCATCCTCTGGTTTCCCGCTCCACTCGTGCAGCTGCATAACACGATCCTTTACTGCACCACGGTCGTTCAGCCAAATTGTGTTCTCTTCGTGATCGGCCTTCAATGCCTTCCCACATCAGGATCAACAGCTCAAAATTGACACCCTGAGCCTACCGCTTGAGCGTGAGATGGAGCAGAGGACCATTATTCGAATACAGTGTCTGGGTGTCTTGTATCATAGATACCTTAGCTCTCGGTAGTTTCAAAACTCGTCATATATCAATTAATTCTGTCTCGCAGCCACAGACATTCGTGTGCCTCGCCACAGTTATACATCCCAGTACGTCGGAACCCTTACAGCGACGTAGTTGCCTACGCCGCGTGCCACATGCCGAGACTGTGCAGCCACTCCATCAAATAGAAGTCGTCTCGGTCGGTGGCTTCAATTACGCGGTCGCGATCGAACCGGTCGGGGTAATGGGAGTGGAGCCACTGCAGGATCTCCAGGTGGCCAGACCGCGCCGCATTTTCAGCTGCTCGCCATGTGCATCCCTCGTTGCGGTTGGTAAACAGGAACAAAAGCACTTCAAAATGACCACCGCCAGCGGCCTCATCCATCGCACCGGTCGTGCATCCTTCAATACGGTGCTGGTGTAGCCAACGCACTGTTTCCAACCATCCTCCAGCTGCAGCGTAGTCCATGGCAGCCGACGTGCAGCCCTCGAATCGGTTGGCCTGGAGCCACTTGATGGTCTGCAGGTGTCCACCAGCGGCGGCGCGATCCATGGCATGCACTGTACACCCCTCCTTGCGATTTATTTGCAGCCACTTGACTATTTCCAAATAGCCATTAGCTGCTGCGTTGTCCATAGCATTCGTAGTGCACCCCTCGCGGCGCTGTGCGTGCAGCCATCTCACCACTTGCAAGTGGCCAGCACCAGCAGCTTCGTCCATGGCTGCGGTGCCGCATCCTTCACGTCTGTGGCGATGCAACCAACGCAGCGTCGGGAGCTGATTGTTCGCAGCCGCTCCGTTCATCGCGTCCTGAGTACAGCCTTCCGACCGGTTCTCATGCAGCCACTGCACAATCTTCAAATGGCCGTTGGCAGCCGCTCCATCCATCGCGCGCACCGTGCAGCCTTCATGCCTGTGCTTGTGCAGCCACTGCAGCACCTGCAAGTGCCCGTTCCGTGCCGCTCCGTCCATCGCCTCCCTTGTGCAGGCCTTCCAGGACTCCTGGAACCTGTTCTGGTGCAGCCACTTGACCATCTCCAAGTACCCGTTCGACGCTGCCTTGTCCAAGGCCGCAGTCGTCCACAGCACGCACTTGCCGTCGAACTTCTTGCCATGCAGCCACTTGGTCACCTGTAGCTGTCCGTTCTCCGCCGCCGCGGTGGTCGTCCTGGTGGTGACGAGTCTCGGCGAGCGTCTGGTCAGCTTCTTGACGGCCTCTAAATGTCCATTGGCAGCGGCTTCATTGAGCGCGCTCTCCCTAAGCACAGAATGGCCCTTGATCATGTACTTAAACACCTCTAAGTGGCCCTGAGCGGCAGCCTCCCCCGCGCCGTAGCCCGACCACTGACCTCTCGTCTTGTGCAGCCACTTGACTAGCTGCAAGTTGCCGTTGCGCGCCGCCAGCTCGATGGCGTTCATGCCCACGAGCGGCGGCGCCGTGTGTGCGTGCAGCCACTTGACGACGACCACGCGGTCGAACCGTGCGGCCGCGCGCATCTCGTTGGCGCCCCAGAAGACGCTCGCGTGGTGCTCGTAGAGCCACTGCAGGATCTGCACGTGTCCGGCCTGCGCCGCCGCCTCCACAGCGTCGGTGACGCGTCCCTGCGGGTAAAATACCGCACAGAGCCACTGAACGACGCGCAGATCGCCTCGTTTCGCGGCGTTGGTGGCTCCACGCGCGAACGCCCACTGCTGGTACAGCGGGTTCCGTTCCGCGGCACATTGTGCGTCGTAGAGGCGCTCTAGCAGATGCAATTTGGCGCTTCTAGGGGCTCTGGAACACGCTCTGGGGATGGAAAATCTCGGCGAATAGTCCAGGTACGCGCTCATGCTGGCGAGCGCGTGTGGGAGCGCGGCCACGGCTGGGGACGCGCTGCGCAGGGCCACGAGCACGCACGAGAGCGGCTGTAGGCAGCGACTGCGGCACGCGGCTTTACGCGGCGGCGCGGCGCGTACGAGTCGGCGCTCCACGGCCCAAGACGCCGTCATGTTAGGCACGAGGACCGTTATATCAGGGACTGCGAGGGACGAGGTGAATTGTCGACTGAAGGTTGTTGAGTTCAAGATTCTTTTTGACTGGCGTGTCTCTCGCACCGGACGTTTTAACGCGATGCGGATTGGATGAAAAGGAAAGGGAAAGTCGCGGATTGGACGAAAGGTTGGACTTGTTGACGACACTAAACGCGACCAAGCAACGACGTTGATCTCCCCAGCCATCGAGCCGAACCAAGTGCCAACACGCCCCCAGCCAAGTGCGCAAACAAATCGACCCCAATGACGCCCAGGCATTGTCAACACTTTGTTGTCCTTGTATATCAACTTGGGTTGCCTCCATGCCGCTTGAGAGAAAATGGGATGGACCGACGAGATCATGAGGATGTACGCGATCTTCTGCAGACGCTCCAGCTAGTCGTCTCTGCCAAGTCGGACAAGCTGCCACC
Organism: Phytophthora ramorum; assembly: GCF_020800215.1. Classification (NCBI taxonomy): domain Eukaryota; phylum Oomycota; class Peronosporomycetes; order Peronosporales; family Peronosporaceae; genus Phytophthora; species Phytophthora ramorum. The sequence goes on from NW_027150648.1 coordinate 1,226,877, forward strand.
CATGGTCGTCCGGAGACTCTGAAGTGCCTCAAGGCTCGGGGCTGTCACCTCCGACCTGTCGACGCTGACGTGGAGAAGGCATACCATAATTTGGCTGCCCTGGAGGTTGAAGTCGTCTCTTCCCAAACATGGCAGCCAAAGGAGGTCACATGGGGATTCTTTAGTGGCTTCTGAGCCAAACAGACATGATCCCCAGTGTTGAGATAAAGCATTGTGCTACTGGTCTGCATTTTAACCGCAGCGGGGGCTGCACCATGCAGGCTATTGACGACGCGGCAGGCTCGGGTCACTTCGACGTCGTGGTGCTTCTTAATCACTGAAGGTTGCAGTGCCAGCACTTCAACCGCCACGACGAATACATTTTTGATCCTATACGGATCAATTGGTGTTGAAGGGCATGCTACAAGCATTTGCGCGAGCCGGACATGCCACGACGCAATAAAGATGACAGTAAATTCGCGCTGACCACTCATGACGGCAAGTCAAAGCAACCTAGCGGGCCCTTCATCCTCGATCACGTGCTGATCGATGACTACGTTCCGCTTTTCGCAAGATCGATGCTGGGAATGTATGACGCCATCCACTCCGGTTTCTTCTACCACTGCACGGGAAACAAGCACGAAGTATTGGGGATTTTTGTCGCCATCTCGATGGTCGTCCGGACCGAGCCTGCGTTCACCATGGGCCCGTGATTTGTTTTGGCAAATACATTACAGGAGTGCTGTTAGGATGATCATAACTTACATTTACAGACCCAGAGCTACCATTTCGCCTTCATTTCCGAGATGGCTAGACGGCTGTTGCAGTGGCAAGCAACAGCGAGTTTGTCGGGGGGGGGGAATTCGAGCTACTAAATTTATTGACCGCGAACTGTTATAAAGTTTGTACTTTCCAGTTGCCTCACTTTCGAAACTACCAACTATAAAATTTACACATGACCTCCATGCTGCTCCCATGGAGCCTTAGGAGATTCAAGTGCGGCAAAGCTCGGACTCTTTAAACCGCTCAACTTTCGATTGTAGTCTCCATCTTGAACTGGGGAGACAATCACGACGGACAGGTCCGCTTCGTCGTAGGGATCCCCGCGTCGGTAGATGCAAGTGAGCACTAACTGGGTTGAGCCCAGTGCAAGTCCAGCGATATTGGGCGCGAGAATGAACATATTGCCAACCAATCCGGAGTATAACGCCCAGCAGAAGCTGTTGAGCACGTTCACAACGCCCATTGTAAACGGCATCGACGACGCAGTCTTGGTCCGGATAACACGGACAATCGTCGCCATCGGCGACGCGTACACTCCTGTCGTTGTCGCAATAGTCATGAACCCCATGGTCGTGTCTATCGACGAGTGCGACTGGCCCGTTTTCCCGAAGATGGCGAGGACGCTGTAGATCGTGATGATGGCAGACACGAAGAAGGCAATGATGAAGATTGTCATGACGTGGCGCTTGTGTGCAGTCCAGCGGTAGAAAAAGTAGTTGAAGAAGACGCCCGTGACGATCCCCAAGATCGCAGTCGCGAAAAGCGGCAGCATGTCGTCGATGGCGATGGCGTAGAACATCACTGTGTAGGAATTGACGAGAAGGAGGAGACACGGCATGACCGACATATCTCCGGTGCTGTGGTTCTTGTGCATCCGTCGAAAGTCCGGCAGGAGCGAGACTCTCATCATGAGAGTCGTGATCAAGGTCAGCACCCTGGCCGCCATCACCGCAGAGGCGTGTGCACTCATATTTCTTAGGGGTCGCTTCTCAAGATTTTGGCGATGCGCGCTACGATCTCAATGGAAAATCAGCGAATGACCTCTCAAGAGGATGCACCTCCACGCCTCATGAATGACCGCGGAACCCAAGGATCCCGCAGCCAACCGATCTCGGTCGCTTCGTGTAGTACGCCTCTTCAGGGCCCGGCAGCCCATTACGATATCTTTTAACTACCCACAGCAATCGATTTTCGTTCTTGCTCTCCATCGGAGATACCTGACGCCTTGTTCGGGAAGACGAATGACCGGCATAATCTTGGTCCGCACGGGATTGTAGTTATTGGCGACCCATACACCCCCAAGCGGAGCATGTCGTTGCTGCTGTACGAATAGTACCGCGGCGCGTAGCCAGTTAGCGTAGAGCAGCACACAGGGCATGGCGTGTAGTCGGGCAGCCACGATGGCATCGGCGTCGATGAAACGATTCTGGGAATACGGCGCCTATACTTGCTATGATTGGTCCGAAATGATCTATGCGACATGCATCGATTGCGCGCCACGATTGCTCGTCGGACCAAAAAGGCAATCCGCTACATGTACTCGCAACCAAGTCGCCTCGAGGCCTCAAGGCCCTCGCTGGTCGCAGATTAATCGTCACTACCGATATCGCTTTTACCTCTTGAGACGCAAGAGCTTCTTCTCCACACACAAGCCTCACCAACCATGCTCGGTGGCGATACTGCGTTCAAAGTGCTGGCCATCATCTCGTCGGTCCTGGTGAGGCTGTCCTTGTGGCCTGACTTCAGGTGCGTGCACAAGTCCCAGATCACCGGGGAAGCCGCCGTCCTGCCGGTGGTTGTGCTGTTCGTGAACTGCTATGTGCCGAATTGGTACGCGTTTGAGATGAGACGCGCGATTGCGCGCCACATGCTTCAGGATTGCTCCGGCCGTCAGACGGCTGGTTGTGTTGTCTGAACTTGCGATTCCCATCACGGATGAACTGCGTACCGTAGCAATAGACTGTTCATTATTCCTTTTGCAGCCTTGGGCGCATTGCTACAGATCCACGCCTTCAACTAGCAGCCAATCGAGATCATGGGAGCTCTGGAGGCCACGTTCCAAGTGCTGACAGTCATCTCGTCCATTTTCGTGCGATTCGCGCCCTGGCCCGACTTCCAGCGCGTGTTCAGGGCGAAAACCACGGGTGAAGTGCAGATCTTGCCCGTCGTGATGCTGTTCACCAATTGCGTCGTGCTCGCGTGGTATGGCTACTTGTCCGAGGACATTTTCCCCTTGTTTGTGACCGCCATCATGGGGCTCGTCACCTGCGGAGGGTTTGTCGCTGTCTTCTACCACTTCACGGACGACAAGCGATCCGTCCTCAGGATCTGCGCTGCAGCTTTCCTCGTCATCGTGCTCGTGTGCGTCTACGGTGCCATTGGCGTTGCAGGCGTCACGGGCCAGTCAAAGTCCTCGATGGCGACGGCTATGGGCGCGATCTCCATCGCCACGTCCATCGGGCTGTACGGGTCTCCGCTCGCTACTATTCGACGAATCGTGCGGACCAAATCGACGGCCTCGATGCCCTTCACGCTCTGTCTAGCGAACTTCTTCAACAGCGTGTGCTGGGTAGTCTACGCCATCATCATCGTGGATGTCTGGGTGCTGCTACCGAATGCTTTTGGCTGCGTGCTCACGGCGATTCAGCTGATCCTGTACGTCGTCTACCCGACGTCCAAGACGACCGAGACGCAGCTCGGGTCCGTCGTGATCGACCATCCAGGCGCCATCATCGAGTACGACCGCCAAGCCTCGTTATCGATTGTTATCAACGAAAGCAGCGATCGTCGAGGACGAAAGAGCAGCATCGACCGCAAGGACAGCGTTGACTTCGTGGCAATTCGCTCTCCTGTCGCGGGCCAATCGTCCTCCGTTACTCGACACTAAAACTGTAATACACTAGCACGAAAGCACTCTCTGCTCGTACTTCTCTGAAAATAAAACCCTCAGCGTGGCTGTCGTTAATGTTAAACCAGTCAGCCAGTGAAAAAAATGACGATAGGTCAGCGACTCTCCTCCACAGACTTGCCGCACTCATCAGGCCATCGTTAATACCGTGCTGCCGCGACATATTCTCTCGATTGCGCGCCACACGGTGCCGCGATTGCGCTGTAGGTGTTCGCAGTGCCGGTCGGTTTTCGCTTGTTCATTACCAATCAATTGTGCCTCGTCGAGTACAAATCTCCACTCAAGACAAAGACATGAGCGCCGCGCAGATTGCGTTCGGTGTTATGTCAATTGTGACCTCCGTGGCTCTCTGTGCGTCCCCACTCGCTATCATTCGACGTGCTGTTCGTGCCAAGTACGACGGCCAGTATGCCGTTCACTTTATCACTCGCTAACTTCACCAACGGCGCCGTCTGGACCGTGTACTCCGTCATGATCAAGGACGTCTGGGTCTTTGTCCCGAATGTCATGGGTTTCGTCCTCTCTTCAATCCAAGTGGTCATCTACGTCATCTACGTCGTCTACCCGAGCAAACATGACGTTGATGTACTGTTGTGGTTGTCCCTGTTAGAGCTGACGACGACACGCCCCTATCGGTCATCATCACCCCTCCTCGCAAGGACAGCCTTAAGTGCGTGGCAATTTGTTCATCGTCCGCGCGATGCCTTTCCTACTAGTTTGACGAACAACAACTTTAGGAAGTACATTTGCATGGTATAATGCTTGAATTTCGTTTTGAAGCAGTCGATACGTTTGAAAGGAATTGTAGAGCAAATTGAAGGCACACGAGGGGGTTCTTTTACTTTATAGTAGGCTGCCTTGCGGAACAGAACGCCTTTTTCATCCGACGACACTTCGACACCGCTCGAGGCCAGTTCTCGTCCATGAAGCGGAAACACACAAATCGAACCGCCGTAAGTCTGAATGGAGCATTTGTTTGCCGTTCTCACCGTGTTGGTGTGTACTCACAGACCTTGTGATCTGCATGCTAGCTCGATCGCGACGTATGGCCGTCACCTGCTGCGAGGTCCATTACCCGAGCTCCGTCGAAGCTCTTCTTGAGTCACTTGACCACCCTTGACGTGCTGCACGCCCATTGAGATCGACGGTCGTGCCCGTGGTACGCTTAGCCACTGCGCTGCAACGTTGTGGTCTGCCATCCACTCGAGCACGTCGCTCCCCGGCAGAGCTCTCCCCGAAGCTCCTTTACCAGGCCAAGTCCAGCAGCTTCCCCCATCGCTTCTGCACCGTTCGCGCGTAGTGGCCACTTCAACACTGAACAACTAAGGTTCACGTCACCCTGATAATGCCCCTACTCACGGATCCGGTGGCTCGCAGGCGTTTTCTAGTGGCGACGAGGCGACGGCTGCCTGCGATATGCTGCAGGCCCACCAATCTGCCGGATTAGATGACCAGGCAGCACGACTTCCGGTCATAAATCGTGCGTGGATGGGAGCATCACCACCACCTTGCGTAGAACTCTGGTGAGCTGGTGGCCACTTCCCGATTCGCCTTCGAGAGCGCAACCATTCGCCGTTTAACATGACCGGGCACGAGACCGCCGTGATCGTGGCCAAGGTGCTGACCATCGTCACTACCATCATGCTGCGGATCTCGCTCATGCCCGACTTCAACCGGTGGCGACGGCAGCGCAACACCGGGGACATGTCGGTCATGCCCTGCGTGCTACTCTACACCAACTGCTACGCGCTGCTGTACTACGCGTACGCCATCGACGACATGCTGCCGCTCTTCGCGACGTCGGTGCTCGGCGTCGTGGTGGGAGGCATCCTCGCCTACTTCTTCTACCAGTGGACGGACTACAAGCGCGCGACCATGCGGATCTTCATCGGGTCCTTGGTCGTGTGTGTACTGGTGACCATCTACGGCTCCCTCGCCCTCGCTGGCAAAACGGGCCAGACTCGAGATGCGGTGGGCACGACGATGGGTTTCATCACCGTTACGACGACCATCGTCATGTACGCGTCGCCTATGACTACCATTGTGAGGGTCATTCAAACCAAGACGGCGTCCTCCATGCCCTTCACCATGGGGGTCGTCGTTGTGGCCAACAGCTTTTGCTGGGGCTTCTACGCGGCGCTGGTAGACAACCCGTTCATCCTGGCGCCGAACATTGCTGGGTTCACGCTGGGCATTACCCAGCTCAGTCTCACCTTCATCTACCCCAGGAGCCCGTCGAAGGACGCGCAGACGGCTATCGATGTGGAGAACCTCCACGACCGACCTGCGTTATCTGTTGTGGTTCTCTCGCCGGTTCAAGATGGAGAACAAGAAGGAAAATTGAGCTTTGTGGACAGCCGGAAAAGTCCGAGCTTCGTTGCAATGCGCTCTCCGAGTCGCGAGGAGACCAAGTCGTGGCGTGAGATGAGAAGCAGCGGCCGTCAACAGTAATTTATGCACTAAGTTTACTAATATCTACTTTGAATCGGAAGCCCCATGGTTTCTGTCGTAAGTAAGCTACTTTGGAGCTTGGATTTTTAAGTAAATTGCAACGCGCTTTACTATTTTGCTTGGCCCTACCTTGATTTTTAGTGTGCTCGGGTAACGTCATCGGGTGCTCGTGCAAAGTAAGAAACGGTTAGTGCCCGCGCTTCGCACTTCTTCTGTCTCCTTCTGCGCCTGCAACTGGGCTGTTCCTCTCGAGGCTGTCAGGCGAAACTTTTAGGAATCGTTGATCGTCGATTCACTTCCGTGTCCAAACTAAGCGAACGAGCTGCCGGCTTCGAAACATCGAGTCATATCCCAATCCGCGTCCAAGATCACACGACTCGCGCACTCCGATGAGCGGACACGAAATTGCTGTGGACGTGTTCCGAGGCCTGACGATAACCACGACGCTCCTGCTTCGAGTGTCGCTGCTGCCAGATTTCCGGAGAATGCACAAGAACCACAGCACCGGCGAAATGTCCGTCATGCCGTGCCTCTTGCTCTTCACGAATTGCTACGCAGTCATGTTTTACGCTATCGCCATCGACAACATCATGCCGCTGTTCGCCGTGTCGATCCTGGGAATTGTCACTGGGGTCTTCTTCAACTACTTCTTCTATCGCTGGGCAGCCGACAAGCGTGCCGTCCTGATCGCTTTCGTTGGATCTTTTGTTGTATGTCTGCTGGTTACCATTTACAGCGTTCTGGCGCTGACTGGGCATACTGGCCAGTCGAAGTCGTCCATCGGAACGACACTCGGATTCATAACTATCTGCACAACCCTCGGGTTGTACGTATCTCCAATGGCTACGATCTCTCGAGTACTTCGGACCAAGACGGCGTCGTCGATGCCATTTACAATGGGAGTCGTGAACGTCTTCAACAGTTTTTGCTGGGGGACGTATGGCGCGTTGATCGGAAACATGTTCATTTTGGGCCCAAACATTGCAGGATTCATTCTCGGCTGCGCTCAGCTAGTGCTCACGTTTGTTTACAAGCCCACAACACCTGCATCGATCGAAGATGGTCAAGATGAAGACGCACTATCTGTAGTAGTTCTCTCACCTGTCCAGCACGGAGATCAAGACAAAAAGATTGTTTTAGCTTTCCAGGAGAAAAGTCCAGGTTTCGTGGCCCTGAGCTCTCCTCGGCATGTGGAACCGCAATCAAGTTGAAATTTCCCTTGTCTGGACTAAACATCTAATACACTTGACATTTCCTTTGTAAGGATAACGGCGCGAGAGCGAATGGCTTGTTTTGCCAGTCTCAACAAGTTGTATCCATGTGTAAGCTCAGCTTTTGTTGTGTTTTTTTTGGCACAAAATGAATGGAAATTAGCTAGTCTTCAAACTGGAATCCTCTGTACGCCTCGTTCATGAGCACGTACTTCTTCTTGATGTAAACGATGGAATCGGTCCCTAGCAGCTTGCGCTTGAGACTGCAAATTTCAAACTTATCCATTCGATCTGATGGCACCATATCGACCTCAGTGAGCATGAACATCATCACCACAAACCGAATATCAGGATCTTACCAACATCTTACAGCAGTGTATGCGCCTACAACAAAGGCGCTTTCTGGCGTGGTTGTGTCCCCTATGATGGCAAAACTGAGCGCAGTAGACAGTTCAAAGAGCTCGAGCTGCGCGCGCTAAAGAAATTCTCGGTATTAAAATAAGAATAATCATCAAAAACTAATACTTGTGAGTGTGTGTGTATTTTTCTTACTAAGCATGAAAACTAGATTTTCAGAGCTGGAATCGCCGGTGGTGATGCTCACCTGTGGATAACGTGGATCGGTTGGCTCCAAGACCTGTCGACGAAGCGCCGTGCAATCGATGGATCGTGGATGCACTGCGTCGTCGTTCATCAGGCTGGACGAAAACATCCCGCATGAAGACCAGTGCATCAAGCCCTGCCCATTTGTACCACGTGAAGACCACCCTACAAAGATATGCTCGCGACCAAACTAACGATTGATCCGTCTCAGCCATTTCCAACTTTGCGTCCAAAAACTCAGCGCCAGGACCAAGACGACAGAAAAGCAATGACCGCCTACGCTGTTGCTCTCGAGGTATCCAAGGTGGTCACCATCATCACCACGCTCATGATGCGAGTCTCGCTGTTCCCGGACTGGAATCGATGGCGCAAGACCCGAAACACGGGCGACATGTCCGTGCTGCCGTGCGTTTTGATCTTCATGAACTCGTACGCCTCACTGTACTACGCCTACGCGACTGACGACTACATGCCGCTGTTCGCAACGTCGATGCTCGGTGTTGTGGTGGGGATCTTGCTCACCTACTCCTTCTATCGCTGGGCTGCGGACCAGCGCGAGGTCGTGAGGACCTTCCTCATATCCTTCGTCGTGTGTGTCGTGATCACGCTCTACGACTTTCTCGCTCTCCGCGGAGCTACGGGTCAGTCGCACTCCTCGGTTGAGACGGCGTTGGGGTTTATCATGGTCGCTTGCACGACCGGAATGTACGCGTCTCCAATGGCGACTATCGTGCACGTTGTCCGGACCAAGACAGCGACTTCGATGCCGTTCACAATGGGGGTGGTCAATGTGCTCAACAGCTTCTGTTGGGGAGTCTACGGCGCGCTTATTCACAACATGTTCCTGTTGATTCCGAACATCATCGGAGTGACGTTGAGCTTGACGCAGATGCTCGTCACTTATATCTACCGAAGCAGAGCATCGCTAGAGATCGACGACACAGTCGTAGTGGACGTTGTGGTTGTCACTGCATCGGAACAAGAACAGATTGAGGGCTCAACGAACATCGAGCATTCTTGCAAGAGCTCAGATTTCGTAGCAATCCGTTCTCCTCGTCACGGCGTCTCCAAACCTTGGCAGGAGACAAAAGCTAGCAGCAGTCACCAGTATGATGCATAAAAATTGTCCACCGAAAATATTATGCTGAGCTATTGAGCAACTGTATTATACACGAATTTAACAGAGGACTACTTGGTTCATGCTCAATGCCTGGCTCAAGGAGAGCTTTGCACTCTGCGATACCCGGTAATCGACGGATAGTGCATGCCAATGCGCTAAGAATTGAACCTCGTGAAGACCGCCCTGCAAAGGCGTGAGCTCGATACGGATCCGTCTCAGCCAGTTCCGCTTTTGCTCTACAGTGTACAACGTGCTCCTTCCTTAAAGCCCAAGACCACAGCTATGAGTGCCTACGCGATCGCCGTGACAGTGTCCAAGGTTGTGACGATCATCACCACCGTCATGATGCGAATCTCGCTCCTGCCAGACTGGAATCGATGGCGGAAGAACCACAGCACTGGCGAAATGTCTGTGATGCCGTGCGTGCTGATCTTCACCAATTCCTACGCTGTGCTGTTTTACGCCTACGCTATCGACGACTTCGTACCGCTCTTCGCGACTTCGATGCTTGGTGTCGTGGTTGGAATCTTCCTCGCCTATTATTTCTACCGCTGGGCAGTCGACCAACGCGAGGTCCTTCGAGTCTTCGCCTTCTTCTTCTTTGTATGTTTGGTGATCACAATCTACGCCGTCTTAGCGATCTGCGGCCTTACAGGCCAGTCGCATTCATCAGTGGGAACGACCTTAGGCTTCGTGACTATTGCGACAACGACAGGAATGTACGCGTCTCCGATGGCGACGATTGTCCGAGTGGTCCGGACCAAGACAGCGACGTCGATGCCGTTTACCATGGGCGTTGTGAATGTGCTCAACAGCTTCTGCTGGGGGGTCTACGGCGCTCTGGTCCACAATATGTTCCTGCTGGCCCCGAATATTGTCGGAGTATCGCTCAGCGCCACGCAGATGATCGTCACGTACATGTACCGAAGCAAAGAGCGGATCTCATCGAGCGAAGATCTCCAAGACGCCGACGTTCTGGTGATCTCTTCCGACCAAGACACGGAACACGATACCAGCAGTTGTAAGAATCCAGACTTCGTGGCAATGGACTCTCCTCGACGCGAGGATTCAGCGCTACGACGGGACCTGCAACAAAGCAGCAGACAGCAGTCAATTACATCCACAAGGTTGGGCTTTGACCTACCGAGTTGACAACTGAATCGGACACGAAATACCTCGCTCTTCTTGCAGTTTTGGCGACGCCGAGCGCGTCAGCTCCTTTGCAAGTGCATGTTGCCGCGTTGCGACGACATAGATGATGCAAAGTGCGACCAATCATGCCGGGCGAAGCAGCAGGCATCAGGATGTTGCGCTTGACAAGTCTCACTTCCCATTGCGCCTCGGACGAAAAATAATACTTCGAGGTACAGTAGAACCATGAGCGGCGCGGACACGGCCATCCTGGCCTTCAAGATCATCACCATCGTCACGACCCTCATGATGCGGGTCTCGCTGCTGCCGGATTTCCAGCGGATGCGGAAGATGAAGAGCACGGGCGACATGTCCGTCCTGCCGTGCGTGCTGCTGTACGCTAACTGCTACTTGCTGTGCTGGTACAGTTATGCCGTGGACAACATCATCCCGCTGTTTCTGACCGCGGCGCTCGGCGTTATTGCGGGGATCTTCTTCGCCTTCTTCTTCTACCGCTGGACAGCGCACAAGCGCGACGTCATGCGGATCTTCCTCATTTCAGTGGTCGTGATGGTGCTCGAGACGATTTACGGCCTCCTCGCTCTGCTAGGCTGTACCGGCCAGAGTCGGTCGTCTACAGGCACGACGTTGGGTGTCCTCGTCATCATCTCGTCCGTCGGCCTGTACGCATCGCCCATGGCCACCATTCGGCATGTGATACGGACCAAGACGTCGTCCTCCATGCCGTTCACTATGGGCGTCGTGAACGTGATCAACAGCTTCTGCTGGGTCGTGTACGCCGCTCTCGTCGATGACATCTTCATTTTGGTGCCGAACGCTTCAGGTGCGCTGCTAGGCTCGCTTCAGCTCGTCCTGACGTTTATTTATCCGCGCAAGGCACCGTCCGAAGGCCAGATCATCTCCGCGACGATTAATGATCCTCGTACAGCATCGCTGTCGGTTGTGAGTCTCTCCCCAGCTCAGGACAATCGAGAAAACGCGAAGAGTGGCGCAGTAGACGGCGCAAATTTCGTCGCTTTACGCTCCCCACTGGTGTAAGTTGTCGATGGCATTATTGTAGCCCAAGAAACATCGAATAGAGTGTCAGAGCGCTGCGTGTGCTTCACCAAGATAATTGTCTTTATTCACGCAAATTTACACTGCTTTAGACGCCTCTAGTCGCGAGATATTTTGCAATTTTATGATCGACGCCAAGTCTAAAGGTTCAAACGTCTACGTGGTCAATTCCTCGGTCTCGGGCGGCGTAAGGTAGAACGACGAGTTAATCTCAGCCAGCACCGTGCGCTCTCCCGACGCCTGGTAATTGCGGTGCAGCCAGTCCATGAGGTAGTAGTTGTATCGCTTCGCGAAGACGATGACCTTCTCGCGGTGGATCATCCGCGGATAGAAGCGGAAAAACCACTGCAGGATCTCCACGTGCTCGTTGCGACTCGCATTCACAGCTGCATCCATGGTGCATCCCTCCGAGCGCTTGTTGTGTAGGAACAGCAGCACCTCAAAGTGGCCGCCAGCAGCAGCTTTGTCCATAGCGGCAGTCGAACAACCTTCCGCACGATTTTTGTGAAGCCATTTGAGCGTGTCAAGCTTGCCGTGTCCGGCAGCGCCATCCATTGCAGCTTCCGTGCAGCCTTCCGAGCGGTGGGCATGTAACCACTTTACAATACGGAGGTGTCCGCCAGCAGCAGCGCCGTCCATTGCGCGCACCGTGCAGCCTTCGATTCGGTTGTCGTGTAGCCACGTGACCACTTCGAAATGGCCGTTCGCTGCTGCTTCATCCATCGCTGCAGCAGTACAACCTTCACTGCGATGGTCATGCAACCACTGAAGCATTTCCAAGTGTCCGGCCGCGGCAGCCCCATCCATCGCCCGCTCGGTACACCCCTCCTCGCGATTTCGGTGCAGGAATTTGACCACGTCCAAGTGGTTGCCGCGTGCTGCGTCGTCCATCGCATTTGTCGTACAGCCTCCACCTTTTCCTCTGCTTGATCGTGAGCTGCTGCTGCTACTGCTCGCTACACTCGCAGAGCCGCTCACATGCTCCGCCTTCGGTCGGTACTTGTTGAGCCACATGACCGTGTGTACGTGGCCATTGGCAGCAGCAGCATCCATAGCGCGCGTGGTGCACCCCTCGCTCCGATTCGAGTGCAACCACTGCACCAGCCCCAAATGTCCGTTCCTGGCCGCACCGTCCATCGCATCCGTCGTGCACCCCTCACTTCTGTGTGCGTGCAGCCACTTGACCACGTCCGAGTGTCCATTCATCGCTGCGTCGTCCATTGCCACGTGCGTACAGGCATATTCTTTGCCTTTGCGATGTAGCCACTTGACCACTTCAACATGTCCGTTCGCCGCGGCGGCGTTCATGGCGCGGGGGGTGGCAATGCCCACTCCAGACTTGTGCAGCCACTTGACCACCTTCAAATGACCGCCCGCCGCAGCGTCTTCCACCGGGACTCCTTGGTGTCTACACAGCGAGTGCTTGTCCATCCACTTGAGCATGTCCAGATGTCCACCTTTGGCCGCTTTCGCCGCCGCAGAGGACGACGCCTCGTGCCGCACTTGGTACAGCCACTGGATCAGCTCGAGGTTCCCATTGGCCGCGGCCAAGTTCATGGCCCGGAGCTTCGTGGGCGGCCTCGTGTGCTCCTGTAGCCATCTGACCACGTCAAGGTGATTGCCTTCCACTGCATAGCGCAGCTCATTGGCGCCCCAGAAGACGTGGTCGTGGTTGTCTTTCAACCACCTGAGTACCTGCAATTGTCCGTTCCTGGCCGCCTGCTCCACCGCGCGCGTCACGAGACCCCCCGGTTGGAAGGTCAATAGCCACTGCATCATGGCCACGTCTCCGCGCGCCGCCGCGTGCTGCATGGCGCCCGAGAACTGCGCCTGTTTGTAGAACGCATCCAACGTGACCATGGCGCCGGACCGCGCCGAGATGCCGCGCAACAACCGCATGGATCCAAATGCCGCCGCCTGCGTCAACGAACAGCTCGGCGAACAGTCCAGAAAGGCCTCGACGGCTTCCCACACGTGGGGCAGCGCCGACATGTGCGGACGCGAGCGACGCACCACGCGCACGCAGGTTAAAGGGCCGATCCATGTGCCTCCAGCATGGAATTCGTCGTCGATTGGCGGGTCGATTGGCTGCGTTGGGGCTACGGGCGCGACGAGCTCCGGCGCATGTCGAGACGTGTCCCAAGGCGTCCAGATCTCCATGCTGCGAATGGGAAAGTGATGGCTTTTAGGATCAGCATGAGCAAGTTCAGATAGCTACAGACAGTGGAAGGAGGATTAACCGCTTTAGTGACAAGGACCTTTATGTAGTGACTCATGTCGAGAGTAGATATGTATGCGCTTGTGGAAGAAGTTGGAAGAGTATCGGAGATTGGTTGTGGAGTTTAATTCCCTGTGGTATGCGAAGGATGAGGGAAGGAATCAGATTCTGGTGCCTGTGCGCTGCAGCGTTTCCTGTGGAGGACAATTCTGGCTCGACTGGAGGACACTCTGGTGAAAGCTGTTCCTCATTGGCCCTGTTTAGTGCGTGCCGGTATGTGCGGCACATAGTCCACCGAACGCATTGAGATCCCGCAGCTGTAAACGAACCTGATGGTCGATGTTGGAGCAAAAAGTGGTCAGAGCAAGTCTGACTTTGCCTGGCGTCCGGCGGGGTCTCCGCTGCGATCGAGGACAAATCCAAATGCGCGCAGCGATGGAGCGTGAAAGAGCTTTGTAGGTACTGTGTCAACTGCATAGGGTGTCGTGAACGGCACGGCGGCTTTGCCACGAGGCAGCTCGTCTATCACGGGATCCGCAGAGCTTGCTCGACTGCGAACAGGCAACTCGCTACCGATGTACTTATTACATACGGTTTGTAAATACCAATGGTGAAGTGTATCGTGGAGCGGTGCCGACTTGTGATGCTTTGATGCACATGTCGTTGACAACAGGATGTGTTTTAATATGTTTGCTGTGCAGCAATGCAGGCGGGGAGATGTACGCGATGACACAGTTGAGGGGGATGTTTGTCGCGACGTGGCATCGTTGATTTGTGCCTCTGTAAATGGTCTCCGCGCCACGAGCACCGCAACGCACTAAGTTTAATGAATATGTGAAATGCGTGTCCACATATACCGGATACCTGTAGTAGCGTTGGTGCACGGAGGTCGAATTGGTGCAAGATTGATTGTGGTTATTGTGTTGTGGGTTCTGCTCGAAATTTCCATGCGAGAGTGAGAATCGTCAAACCGTCGGTGAAATGAATGGTTACCCAAAACACATGTGTGGAGCGAGGTAAATGACTTGAGTTTTGTATCGGTGGTGACTTCACAATAATAGTGTTTCATACAAGGATTGGTTTTCAGAAAATCATACTGCAACCAATACACTAGGGGAAAGCCGCACGAGCTAGGCATGGTGCGTGTTAAATATGGAAATGGGTGAATTGGGATATTGTTGGTCGTGAACAAAGGTCTCCACAGTTTCAGCCATCAGTAGTAAAATGTCAAGATACTTATTACGGGGCCACTTGCATATTTACGGGAGCCTAGCTTTGCCAGTAAAATACTACAGTTATTATTGTTAATTTCCCCCCGAGTCCTGCACGAATCGATACCGCGTTGTTGGAGCAGAGCAGTAAGAAGAAGAAAAACTCTCTTAATCGCTTCAGTCTTGATGTATGATGCGCCGTAACACCAAAATCTTTTATTTCATGCGAGAAAAAGTCGCAAACCTGAATAAAAGTCATTTTGCTCTGCTTGTCTTGTTAAAATGTTGCATCATTATGAACTGAGCACTGTCGCACGGGTAAACAACGATTACTCGAGTAGTTAATGAATCTACAAAGAATCTAAACGCAACCGGATGGCCCTGTGGAATCCCTTGAGCATGCAGGGATGGTACTATTAGTACATGTAAAACACGCCGTTCCATCGGGCACCGCAAATTGAGCTTGTCGCTGCTTCGGAAGTACTTAACGTAGCGTGTCATACGCTGCCTGCCATTACTCCTCCACTACATTTTTGTCGTTTTCACCATTCCTCATCCATTCTCGAATTTGCCAGCAGCCCCTGCGAACTTCAGCTCCAATTGCCAACTTCCGCGTCCCACCTACAATATCCAGACTGATGCCGATCTCGCGAATCTTGACGACCCTGCTCCTTGCCTCTTTGGTCAACTTCGGCTCCTCACTGTACGTCCAATTCCAGTACGGCGGCAAGTGGGTTAACGTTGGGAATCAAGACCTCAACGCTGTCGTCTACAGCGATGCATACGCCAACTTCAACCAAGTGGGCGGAAGCTATCAGAGCTCGGGGTCTGGGTGGACAAGCGGCGTTATTTGCAGTAACTACGACGATGGGTCCTACCCTGCCGCAGATGTGACGTTCACCGTCACAGGACTAGCTTCATACGGCCAGGACGACGACCTCAGGATATCGGGCTGGGACTTCCGCGATTTGTTCGTCCAAACGATGTGGCAAGGCGTCCAGCAGATCACCAATCCGACGGGTTGGTCCGTGTGCTCCCCAAAGCTTTCGTCGCCGGGCTGTGGGGGAATGGCTT
Source organism: Phytophthora ramorum (assembly GCF_020800215.1). NCBI lineage: Eukaryota > Oomycota > Peronosporomycetes > Peronosporales > Peronosporaceae > Phytophthora > Phytophthora ramorum. The sequence goes on from NW_027150648.1 coordinate 1,242,643, forward strand.
GTGCCAGAAGCTGCTACCCGACCAACACCAACGCCCAGTGCACTGAGCTCACGTGGGGCCACAACCTGCCAAGTATCCTTCGCGTCAACACTTACGACGACGACGGCACCTTGCGTCCTGAGTTCTTTGAAATCCGATTGACAGACATTGCGTCTGGCACGGCCGGAACGCGTGGGTGCTCGCCGGCAGTGAACGAAGTAGCGTTAGCCATCGGGCTGATCCCAGCCATTGGCAGCACTGTGAAAACGGCAGTTCAAATGGTTTGTGCAGTAGTCTGATGATATGTTGCTGCTCGTCCGCCAACGTCCGTGATGCGCGGAGCGACGCGAAACCTTAGTCACCAATCTGCTGATTCGGCTAGAGATCCCACAGTAGCCTCGTAGTGCGGACGTACTGGAAAATAGACCCACTAACAACAAGTTTGATCAACCACTTTCATTACTACTTTCCGTTACAAGAAGCAAAGACTTGGTTTCTAGTCCGTCAGTCACTGGTGTGCTGGAAATTCTTGATTCAATCGTTCCGTACCATGAGGAACGAAGCGTCCACGCGCCGTTCATTCACTCACCTCCTCAGCGGGACGCTGCGCTGCGAGACTAGTCGCGGCGGAGACGCTGCTGGCTCGGGCCCTGCGGAATGTTCACGTGCGGGGACATGTCCGTGCCGAAGAGACCGAAGTGCTTCTCGTACTCCGCGCCAGTGTAGCTCACCGTCGTGTCGTACATCATGAACCAGTACGACTGGCCCTTGTCCGCAGACCACGTGACGTAGTCGTTCAGGTACTGCTGCATGCCTTCGTACGACGGCTGGTTCTCGCCGTAGTTCTCGCCGGCGTACGGCCAGCCCGTCTCCGTGAGGTGGAGCTTGTTCGGGCCGAACTTGGACGTCATCTGGTCCCACTGCGCCTGCAGCTTCTGCACGGACGGCTGCGAGCCCGGCGTGAAGAACGGGTAGATGTTCACGCCGATGTTGTCAATGGCGTTGGCCAGCTTCCAGGCGCCCTCGGCGTTCAGCCACTCGTTGATGCGCTGCACGGACCCCACCGGCGTGTTGCCCACGCAGCTCCTCACGCGGTTGATGAAGCCGACGAGCTGGTCAGCCGAGTACTTGCCGAAGCCGCCGTTCTGGAGGTCCTCGTTGCCGACGTAGACGGCCTCGACGGCCCAGGGGTTCCTGCTGTAGCCGTCGCACACCGCCTGGATCTCGGCGTCGATGCGGTTGGGGTCGCACAGCTGCACGCCCACCGCGACACGGATGCCGGCGGCCGCCGCCATGTCGACGGCGTTCACGCCGCTCATCTGCGCCTCGTACGTGCGGATGCTGGAGAAGTACTGCGACACCTGCTTCATGTCGTTCGCGAGCACGTCCCAGTTGACGGTCGAGTGGTGCCACGGCGCGTAGCACACACCCGTGTTGAGGCGAGCGGCGTCAGCGGAACCGACCGCGGCGGCGGTGGCAACGGCGAAGGCAGTCGCGAGCTTCATCACTTTACTGCTTTAGTAGCTGCAGACAAGCTTAGTGGCTGGTGTAAGGTCCTTGCGCTTGACAAGGAAGGTTGGGGAATGAGGTCTCAGTCCGACAGCCCCGTCGACGATAACGATAACCACAGGGTAGGCCGGGAAGACCTACTGTTCGAAGCCATTGGCAACGGCCCGTTGGTACGCGACACACCCAGGCATGAGGCGGAGGACTGGTCGAGGTCCACATGGTCGTCATCTGTACGGTGTCGGATCGTATGGCGGAGGATCCAGTCGTGATCTCCGAGATCTGCTCTCGCGGTCCGCTGGGATTGTGCGCTGATGGTAAACGCTGAAGTAAACTATGAACCGTGCAATAGTGCACCGCCTCTTTCGAGACTCGACACTGCAAAGATCAAGCCAAAGACCAAGGGCACTGTACAGTACCATCATCTCGAACTATTATACATGAACGGGCCGGGCCCTTTCTCAATCGGAAATCGAATTGCTTTTTTGTGGCGGCAGGTTCCCCATTTGATGCGGATGGAAAGCTGCTCCACCACATTTTGAACACTTGAAGTTTGTGCGCAAATGTACTCGCGGGCGGCGCATAGAGCACCGAGACTACCGCTTTGCTGACAGACAAGCCGCAGAAACGGCACGAAAAATTGTGAGTTTCCATTGTCCGTTCCACACGAAGCAACGACGAAAAGTAAGCTGGGTGGACTCTTTCGTCAAGTGCTTCTAATGTCCGAGCGTCAAGTGCCAAAATCAATCGATTGTAGAATTGTACATGCATCTCGACGCTGACTCGCTTCTCTCCACCGAGGCCCTAGCTCAAGAGCCGAGCCCGCAAGCATCACGCAGCATTGGGAAACGGAGCTTCAATCGTGATGGTCGAGTCCTGACGTGGCGACGAAAGTTAACCCACGTTTTGGATTTTAGCGGTGGGGCGGCGTTGTGTGGTCGGCGACTCGTATGGACAAAGGTCCCCGGCCAGCGCGGCTGGTGTGGGAACGCTCGTACATGCTGGTATGAAGCTGTTATATATCGCCTGAATCACTCAATAAGGTTAATGTACATGAAGTCGAAACAGTTCCTAGCTTTGGCCTCTGGCTGCTTTTCCCGCCGCTATTGGGTGTTACCGTCTCGCTTCGAATGACCCATACTTGCGATAAGAGTGCGGAAGCTCTGTGTCACAAGCACCGCTTGAGCCCTGTCTATTGATCCTGCAAGTATTGTTGCAGACGTCACCTGACATCGCTGCACACGTCACGTTTCTTGTGTGGGATGGATGGACGAGTGTGTGTGTGTGTGGCTCACAATTGTTGTGCCGGGACCTGTAACCAATGCACTTACAGATGCCTGAAACGTGGTGTTATAGTATGCGCGACTATGTAGATGACGATACCACAAGCGCATTCCCCACCGAATGTATGAACGGCGCTGCGACAGAAGCTGCCCACACCGCTGCGTTGTTATTGCCCACTCACTGCCGACTCGTAGGTGCGCTGCTGTTGCATTGATAAAAGGAAAGGCCTGCTAGATCATGTGAGATAACCCGAGCCTGACGTTATCCAGGAAGAGGTGGTCACGTCTTCAAGAGTGAGGTTATCCACCCGGCGATGCGAAGATCTTTCAAAATCGAGAGGGCTAACGCAGGGTGTGGGCAGCTTCTGTCGCAGCGCCGTTCATACATTCGGTGGGGAATGCGCTTGTGGTATCGTCATCTACATAGTCGCGCATACTATAGCACCACGTTTCAGGAATCTGTAAGTACATTGGTTACAGGTCCCGGCACAACAATTGTGAGCCACACACACACACACTCGTCCATCCATCCCACACAAGAAACGTGACGTGTGCAGCGATGTCAGGTGACGTCTGCAACAATACTTGCAGGATCAATAGACAGGGCTCAAGCGGTGCTTGTGACACAGAGCTTCCGCACTCTTATCGCAAGTATGGGTCATTCGAAGCGAGACGGTAACACCCAATAGCGGCGGGAAAAGCAGCCAGAGGCCAAAGCTAGGAACTGTTTCGACTTCATGTACATTAACCTTATTGAGTGATTCAGGCGATATATAACAGCTTCATACCAGCATGTACGAGCGTTCCCACACCAGCCGCGCTGGCCGGGGACCTTTGTCCATACGAGTCGCCGACCACACAACGCCGCCCCACCGCTAAAATCCAAAACGTGGGTTAACTTTCGTCGCCACGTCAGGACTCGACCATCACGATTGAAGCTCCGTTTCCCAATGCTGCGTGATGCTTGCGGGCTCGGCTCTTGAGCTAGGGCCTCGGTGGAGAGAAGCGAGTCAGCGTCGAGATGCATGTACAATTCTACAATCGATTGATTTTGGCACTTGACGCTCGGACATTAGAAGCACTTGACGAAAGAGTCCACCCAGCTTACTTTTCGTCGTTGCTTCGTGTGGAACGGACAATGGAAACTCACAATTTTTCGTGCCGTTTCTGCGGCTTGTCTGTCAGCAAAGCGGTAGTCTCGGTGCTCTATGCGCCGCCCGCGAGTACATTTGCGCACAAACTTCAAGTGTTCAAAATGTGGTGGAGCAGCTTTCCATCCGCATCAAATGGGGAACCTGCCGCCACAAAAAAGCAATTCGATTTCCGATTGAGAAAGGGCCCGGCCCGTTCATGTATAATAGTTCGAGATGATGGTACTGTACAGTGCCCTTGGTCTTTGGCTTGATCTTTGCAGTGTCGAGTCTCGAAAGAGGCGGTGCACTATTGCACGGTTCATAGTTTACTTCAGCGTTTACCATCAGCGCACAATCCCAGCGGACCGCGAGAGCAGATCTCGGAGATCACGACTGGATCCTCCGCCATACGATCCGACACCGTACAGATGACGACCATGTGGACCTCGACCAGTCCTCCGCCTCATGCCTGGGTGTGTCGCGTACCAACGGGCCGTTGCCAATGGCTTCGAACAGTAGGTCTTCCCGGCCTACCCTGTGGTTATCGTTATCGTCGACGGGGCTGTCGGACTGAGACCTCATTCCCCAACCTTCCTTGTCAAGCGCAAGGACCTTACACCAGCCACTAAGCTTGTCTGCAGCTACTAAAGCAGTAAAGTGATGAAGCTCGCGACTGCCTTCGCCGTTGCCACCGCCGCCGCGGTCGGTTCCGCTGACGCCGCTCGCCTCAACACGGGTGTGTGCTACGCGCCGTGGCACCACTCGACCGTCAACTGGGACGTGCTCGCGAACGACATGAAGCAGGTGTCGCAGTACTTCTCCAGCATCCGCACGTACGAGGCGCAGATGAGCGGCGTGAACGCCGTCGACATGGCGGCGGCCGCCGGCATCCGTGTCGCGGTGGGCGTGCAGCTGTGCGACCCCAACCGCATCGACGCCGAGATCCAGGCGGTGTGCGACGGCTACAGCAGGAACCCCTGGGCCGTCGAGGCCGTCTACGTCGGCAACGAGGACCTCCAGAACGGCGGCTTCGGCAAGTACTCGGCTGACCAGCTCGTCGGCTTCATCAACCGCGTGAGGAGCTGCGTGGGCAACACGCCGGTGGGGTCCGTGCAGCGCATCAACGAGTGGCTGAACGCCGAGGGCGCCTGGAAGCTGGCCAACGCCATTGACAACATCGGCGTGAACATCTACCCGTTCTTCACGCCGGGCTCGCAGCCGTCCGTGCAGAAGCTGCAGGCGCAGTGGGACCAGATGACGTCCAAGTTCGGCCCGAACAAGCTCCACCTCACGGAGACGGGCTGGCCGTACGCCGGCGAGAACTACGGCGAGAACCAGCCGTCGTACGAAGGCATGCAGCAGTACCTGAACGACTACGTCACGTGGTCTGCGGACAAGGGCCAGTCGTACTGGTTCATGATGTACGACACGACGGTGAGCTACACTGGCGCGGAGTACGAGAAGCACTTCGGTCTCTTCGGCACGGACATGTCCCCGCACGTGAACATTCCGCAGGGCCCGAGCCAGCAGCGTCTCCGCCGCGACTAGTCTCGCAGCGCAGCGTCCCGCTGAGGAGGTGAGTGAATGAACGGCGCGTGGACGCTTCGTTCCTCATGGTACGGAACGATTGAATCAAGAATTTCCAGCACACCAGTGACTGACGGACTAGAAACCAAGTCTTTGCTTCTTGTAACGGAAAGTAGTAATGAAAGTGGTTGATCAAACTTGTTGTTAGTGGGTCTATTTTCCAGTACGTCCGCACTACGAGGCTACTGTGGGATCTCTAGCCGAATCAGCAGATTGGTGACTAAGGTTTCGCGTCGCTCCGCGCATCACGGACGTTGGCGGACGAGCAGCAACATATCATCAGACTACTGCACAAACCATTTGAACTGCCGTTTTCACAGTGCTGCCAATGGCTGGGATCAGCCCGATGGCTAACGCTACTTCGTTCACTGCCGGTGAGCACCCACGCGTTCCGGCTGTGCCAGACGCAATGTCTGTCAATCGGATTTCAAAGAACTCAGGACGCAAGGTGCCGTCGTCGTCGTAAGTGTTGACGCGAAGGATACTTGGCAGGTTGTGGCCCCACGTGAGCTCAGTGCACTGGACGTTGGTGTTGGTCGGGTAGCAGCTTCTGGCACAAGCCATTCCCCCACAGCCCGGCGACGAAAGCTTTGGGGGGCACACGGACCAACCCGTCGGATTGGTGATCTGCTGGACGCTTTGCCACATTAATGCAACATTCTTACAAGACAAGCGTAGCAAAATGTCTTTTATTCAGGTTTGAGATTTTTTCTCGCATGAAATAAATGATGTTGGTGTTATGGCGCATCATACATAAGGCTGAGAGAGTTTCTCTTCTTCTTGCTGCTCTGCTCCAACAACGCGGTGTCGATTCGTGCAGGGCTCGGGAAAAAATAACAATAGTATTTTGGTGGAGTTTGGTCTTGCGCTGCACCAAGTGGGTTTCAGAATGAATTTCTTAGGAGGACTCTGCTCTTTGCTGTGGCATGTGCCTCGTGACAGGGACGTGAACGTAGCATTTCGCGCACGAAACAACAATGCTGCTCAGTTTTATAATGTGACTTAGTATAGTGCACCGTTGCCTGACGCACCACAAACTGTGGTAAATGCAACCCAAGCCGTAGAGCTTGTGTCGGCAGGCGGTATGTGTTCTTGTCTGGAGTCGAAAGCTGCAGGGTGGTGTCGCTTTCACGAAGTTGAGCTGCGATCACAATTTTGTAACTTCTTACAGGCGCGCTCAGCGAGACCACACGATAACTCGGTTCAGTGATTAGACCACCAGCTTTCAGTTGAGAATTATGCTGCAAACATCTAAGGCCATTGAGCATCAGCAGTACGTGTTATTCGGTTAACTCTATCATAGCAAGTACTTATTGGAATTCATGCACCACGATGCTCGCAGCACTGTATGCCACACCGCTATGGCAAATCGATGTGCTGCGACTTATCCGTGCCGAAGAGACCAAAGTGCTTCTCGTACTCCTTGCCAGAGTAGCTAACCGACTGATCGTACATCATGAACCAGTAGGACTGGCCCTTGCCACCAGAGAACCCGTACACGTAGTCCCAGAAGTACTGCGTCATGGCACCGATCGAAGGAACGTTGCCAGCGTAGGTCTCACCTGCGTACGGGAAGCCGGTCTCCGTCAGGCGGAGCTTGTTGGACCCGAACTTCGACACCATTTGGTCCCACTGAGCCTCCAGCTTCTTGAGAGATGACTGCGAGCCCGGCGTGAAGAACGGGTAGATGTTCACGCCGATAACGTCGCAAGCGTTCGCCAGCGTCCAGGCACCGGAGGCGCTCAGCCATTCGTTGATGCGCTGGACGGAGCCGACGGGCGTGTTGCCAACGCAGCTCTTCACGCGACGGATGTAACCAGCGATTTGCTCGGCTGAATACGTGCCGAAGCCGCCATTCTGGAGGTCCTCGTTGCCGACGTAGACGGCCTCAACAGCCCACGCGTTTCTGGCGTAGCCGTCGCAGACAGCCTGGATCTGGGCGTCAATCTGCTGCGGGTTCTGGAGCTGCACTCCGACTGCAACGTGAAGGTTGGCGGCTGCAGCCATGTCGACGACGTTCACCCCGTTGTATTGGGACTCGTACGTGCGGATACTGGAGAAGTGCTGGGATACCTGCACCATGTCCTGGGCAAGTACACCCCAGTTGATGGTTGGGTGGTGCCATGGGGCGTAGCAGATACCCGTGGAGAGTTGTCTGGCGTCGACGACACTTGTGGAGAAGGTGACAGCTATGGTGAAGGCTGTCAGGTACAGCGACGACAACATGGCTACTGGACTGGGAATATCTGGCTGTAGTGGTCTTGCGCTTCACAAGGAGTTTGTCGGAATGAGCCCTCTGGAGACCTTCGCCTCGAAGTTCGTCGAATCCTATGGCGGTGACCACGCGAGCGCTTTACTGTCCGAAGTGTCTACGTGATACTCCATCTGTTTGGCACACTTTGTCGAGTTACAGCAAACACGCACCAGTACACGAACATGTACAGTACTGAGGCATGGAAATTTATCTGTGGATGCTGAGATTCCCACTGCCTGAGAGCAGATTAACATGGTCTTGGCTTGCTTCGGATGATGCATATTCATCATACTGAGTAACTGGGCGTTTGAGCTTTCAGCGCACGATTGAGCTCAAGGGTATTGGTTCCGACCTCACAAGTCAATGCTCCAACTACAGGTAAGCTTAATCTCCAACTACAGTGATGGCATCCGTCCTTGGCGCTCGATTAATTAAGCGATTCATGTACATGCACGACTGTAGGTACACTTCGAAGAATACAGCACGCAATGTTCCTTGCTCTCTTGCTGTAGAGAGTGCAGTGTGTCATCGTGATATCGCGTGCCTAAGGGAAAAGAATCGAGATTGTGGTGGTGGCGCCAGTGAGTGGAGGTGCGCCACTTCTCAGAAGCAAGTCTATCCCTAAACTTTGCATGCGTCAGGATACTTTTTGGACACTGTTGCCACGGGTAAATTATGTAGCCCACATTACTTTAAAGCCAAGTACGTCCGCTTTCGCGTTGGAAACGAAATAACGCCACCAGGAAACAGTCACCCCTACGGCGTGGGGAGTGACCGATTCCCGCGGTTTTCACCGTGGCTCCCGAGAATTCACACAGCGCGGGTCTTTGGAATTGATGTGGACCACAAAATGTATCTGTGGCAGCAGACATTTCGACACTTTTTGAGCTGATACCCGTGATGCAGATTATCTGCATCCTGCGCCGACCAGCATTTACAACTGGCAGCTCGGGATACGCGTACTACATGTATGCGATCGCATGTACACTCACATACATGTACCGGTCGGTGCTGACAAAATTTGCTCTGCGTTCGTGCTTCTGACGGTCGATGCTGCGAATTGTAAACAGTCGACGACACCTTACAATCCACAACTGGTAAAGCACATCTTCAGGATCGATCGATCAATCGCATGGACTCCACGTCGTCGAGAGCCACAGTCCAGCCGTGAATTCATTTCCAAACCTCTTTGTTCAACCCCAGACCACGCTCGATCCAAGCGCAAATGGCTTTCTCACAGTACGTGACTGCCTTCGCCGTAGCCTCCGCCATTGCCACGGGTGCTACAGACGCTACCAAGCTCTCCTCTGGTGTCTGCTACGCCCCGTGGCACCACCAGACGGTCAACTGGGATGTCCTTGCCGCGGATATGGCACAGGTGTCAGAGCACTTCTCCAGCATCCGCACGTACCAGGTCCAATTCAGTGGAGTGAACGCCATTGACATGGCGGCAGCAGCAGGCCTGCGCATTGCAGTGGGCGTCCAGCTTACGGATCCGCGTTGGATCGACTCCGAGATCCAAGCAGTTTGTGATGGCTACAAGAGGAATGGTGGGGCCGTCGAAGCCGTCTACGTCGGCAACGAAGACCTCAAGAATGGCAACTTTGGCACGTACACGGCCGACCAGCTCGCTGGTTACATTCGTCGCGTCAAAAGCTGCGTGGGGAACACGCCCGTCGGCTCGGCCCAGCGTATCAACGAGTGGTTGAGCGCTGATAGCGCCTGGACGCTGGCCAATGCGTGCGACTTGATTGGCGTCAATATCCACCCGTTCTTCACGCCCGGCTCGCAGTCCTCGGTCAAGAAGTTGGAGGCTCAGTGGAATGAAATGACGTCCAAGTTCGGTTCTGACAAGGTCCGCCTTACGGAGACTGGCTGGCCTTACGCGGGTGAGACTTACGCCGGCAACGTTCCCTCTACTGGCGCCATGACGCAGTACTTCTACGACTACGTCTACGGGTGGTGTCCTGGCAAGACTCAGTCGTACTGGTTCATGATGTACGACACGACGGTGAGCTACAATGGCGCGGACTACGAGAAGCACTTCGGTCTTTTCGGCACGGACAAGTCCCAGCACATCAACATGCCGTGATCGTGGGTCTAGAGACCAACCAAGTGAAGCAAAGTACTTTGGCGATCACAAAATCAAGTTTTTCGGAAGTGAAGGAATACAATGCAAAATGCATGTTGTAAATCCACGAATAATTGTGAAAATAGTTCCTCGCTGCTTTCAAACATTGCGATGTCTTCTTCCACTTATAGTTCTTTAGCGGTCGACGAACACACACGTGCGAGTCTGTACCTTGACGACTGTATTTTAGCGTCGAGTTGTGGATCCAGAACTGAGGGACGTGCAGCAGAAGCAGAGGCACTTCACTTCGCTTCAACACTCTAAAATCGGGTCGAAAAATGGTAAACGTAGGCACTTCAACATTACTTATTAGTGGGGTCTATCAGGACTTGGCCGACCGTGCGAGAACGACCACGTAGAGGAAGCCGTCGGCATAGGAGAAGTTGCGGTAGAGCTCCACGATAGATACTTCGGGCGGCACGTCGATGCCATGCACAACGAGTTGGAAATTGTGTGTCTGGGAGTCTGCTCCATCGGCAGACGGGAAGAGGTCCGGTACAAGGTAGTTCAGCACTTCCAGCAACGTCTTCTCGCGCCCTACAAACACCAGCACAACGCAGTTCGTGAATCAACCACCCCTCCACTAGAAAATCCTTCACGTCCAGCGTACCATCTTGAAGTGGCGAAATAGGCATCTGAATTGCAGGTGCGTTATCAAGGTGCAACCGCAGCGGTAGATGCCTCAACGCCGACGCGTCCACGCCTCCATCCAGATGCAGCTTGCGTGTCGCCTCCCGATAGCTCTCAAAGTCATCTGCCACCACAACAAACAGTCATGAGCCTCCTCCTTCTACCCCCTCCCTACCACCCCACGTACTCTGCGATAAACTGGTCCATATCTGTGTCTGCTGAGCTTCCGGCAGAGCCATGACGGCTTTCGTGGAGCCCACGCGCAGGAACGTGGCCTGCTTGAGACTGTGCATAAAGTGCGACTCGACGCTCTGCTCGTTATCACAGGGCAGCAGGACGTCACTGGGGAAGCCTAGAAAGTGGACCGTCAAGTGCCAGGGCAGGTCTGCGTCTCCGTCGTGTCCAGGACCGCACAAAAGGTCTCGCAGCAGGCCGAAGGGCAGGTGCCAGTGCAACGGGACCCCCTTGGCCTCGAACCAGATGGACGCGCCCTGCATGGCCGACATGGGCGGCGCTGCATCTCGGAAATACTCGACGACGTCGCGCGTCTGGGACACCAGGAAGCTCATGCGGGGGACCATGGCCTGTACAGTACCAGCTTAGTGCACGTTGTGACTTCTTACTGAGAGATTTTGCATGACTCACGTAGAACGGGCGAGGCGCATGCAGCGTCGTGACCTCATTCGCGTCCAGAGAGAACACGACGGGGATGCGGCCGCCCCACACGCGCTGCTGGAGCGCCGAGGAAGCGCTCGCCATGTCCTAGATTAATATTTAGGTTGGTCTAGAAAAATAGTATATTCTGTAGATATGTTGCCATTGGCTATAAGTGAATGTACCTATAGATTGCCCATTCTCAGAAGAACTCTCTTCGTGATGGAGGACACCCGCCACGCCGACATGGCGTCGAGTGTGGAGCCGCTGCTGGCCGAGACGCGCGCGCACCTGCTGCACAAACAGCCGGACCGTGCGCGTGCGAGTTTCCTGCGCTTGCCGGAGCTGGAGGCGCGCCGCAAGTCGTTTCTAGAGGCGACGCTGCGGGACTTTTACGCCGCCGGATTGTTCGAGGTGCCCGTGCTGCTCACGTTCCTGGAGGGGCTGCCCAGCTGGCACTGGACGCTGGACGGGTGCTCTGTGCTGCACAGCGTGAGCTCCGCGTTGCGTGCGCCCAGCAGCGACGCCGGGGGAGGCGGAGGCGCCCTACGAGCACTGGAAGTGCGCCAACGCAAGTTCCCACAGCTGCCATTGGCCTTTTTCCTGCTCAAGCTCATGAGCCACTTGGAAGGCAGCGCCCGCGTACGCGCCGAGAGCTACTGGTATGCGTGGGTGAGCCCCACGCTGCGTGCAGTGGCCAGTGGCCAGCCGCTGGAGCTTAAGATCTTGTCGAGGACGGGGCGCAGCGAGTACCGACAGGGAGATGCAGGCAAGGAAGAGCTACTGTATGCGCCTGGTAACGCCGGCACCTTTGATAATGACAGACGCAATGCGTTGTGCTGGGTGGGGGACGACGAACAGAGCCAAGTGGCTGCGTGGCCCGAAGAGAAAGATCGCACCAAGGCTCAGTGGAGACTCATCCCGTCCGATGTGCATTCGGATACATTCATGGTGCAAAGTGTGCGCTTCGAGGAGTATTTGTACTCGGCGGACTATGCAAAGTTTAAGAAAGATGCCAGGGGCAAGACGAGGAGTCGAGTGTTCTCGTGGCGCAAGGCCCAGGAGGAGCCTGGGCCGGCGGGGAAATGGCAGCTCGTGGCCTTGAGTGTCCAGGAGAGAGACGTCTTTGCGCTGTACAACCCGTACCAGCGCGAGTTTTTGTATGCGCCGACGGCAGATATGATGGATAGCAAGAGACGCTACGTTTTGACACGAGCAGCGCCAGATGGGGCGCGTGAGGCGTCGAATAAAGAAGGTGGAGCGATGTGGTGCGCGTGGCGTATCGCGCCGTCCCAGCAGTCGGCAATGGAGAGAGGAGTGGAGGCGTTTTTTTCAAAGCAGTACCCTGCGGCGGTCGAGCAGCTGACACAGGCGCTCCAGGACCTGCCCGACAACACAGAACATGTCAAGTGCTTCGCATACCGCATGACGGCGAATCTTCGTCTGCGCAGATTTGACCTGGTAGCACCCGATTTCCAGGCAATCCAGGCACTTGGTGGTGACAAAGCTGCCATCTTTCATGGCCTCGCACACCTTTGGGAAGAGAATGCAAGTTATCTCGCGGCAATGGCGACCTCCTCGCCCGACCTTCAGATTCAAGCGATTGAGATTTCGACATCCCCTGATAATCCTTTCTTCATGCGCCACCAGCTCTCGAAGGGCGATGATTTCTTTGTTCGCCGAGACTTTCAAGCCGCCATCGTCTGCTATCAGGAGGCTGCCACGTGCACACCGACTATCACGTCGTCTGCATCTGAGGGAAGCAACCCGGAAGACCCCGAGACGACGCGGCAGCGTGTTCGAGCCTACGTTTCCTGCGCCAAGTGTTTCTTCGCGCTGGACGAAACAGAGAATGCATGGCAATACCTGAGCATAGCGCACGATATTGCAGGCGTCTCGGTCGAGGGCGAGGCTGCCATTCTGCTCTGGAAGGGCAAGTGCTGTCGAGCGCAGAAATCGTATGATGAATCGTTGCAGTTACTTGAGAAGGCTTTCGATCGTGCGAGTGCGGCATCGGCAGCTTCCGTGTGCTCGCCCTCGTCCGCAGCCGGTGCACCCATGTCTGCTGCGGTGCTAAAGCGGTCTATCCTCATGGAAATGAAGGTTGTGGGGCTGCTGCGCCAGGGAGTGTACGATACCTTGCTGTCAACCGATGAGAACGGGTCTGCCAGTCACGCGGCCGACTCGAATGGAGTGAATGGTACTGAGGAGGGCGGCGCGCTGGTTTCCGGTGGAGACGCGGAGAAGACGCTAACGCAGATGATGGAGATCTTCCACTGTCCGCTGAGTTTGGAGCTGATGGACGATCCGGTCACAACCCCCGACGGCAACACGTACGAGCGCTCGATGATCGAGCAGCACCTCGAAATCAACGGGTGCTTCGACCCTCTGACGCGCGCTCCCCTGACCAAGTCGCAGCTCCACCCGAACCGCGCACTGAAGCAGCTTATGGAGACGCTGCTGAGCGATCATCGCCTAGGACTGCTGCTCGCGTCGTGTTCAACCTAGAAAAGCAAAATTCTTCTAAAAGCAAAGTGCTCCTGTTGCACAGTGAGTGAAGTGGCGCGTCTTCGTAATACACACGCGTTGGGTATATTTCTTAACGAGCCTCTTACCGCCACTGTTTGAGGCAACGGCGACACGGTAAGTAACATTACCCCCTTCAAGGTCCTTCGCCATCATTACGAGGTGCACCTCGCCGTCAACACGCCGAACACGCTGTTATGGATACTTTCTCTCGGTGAATCTTGCCGGCAATGTGGTGTCGGGAAACTCATGTGCCGTGCCTCACACCAAGGCAGTGATCTCTCCAGTCGCTCTGGAGCATCGGTGTCTACCAGCGAAATGCAGGAAGCAGTCCAGGCACCAAATCCATTCCCGGATGCTGCCAGAGACAGGGACGAGCGCTGAGAGCATTATACATGTATTGCCCAGCTTGGTCGCCACGGTCACGAGAGGCAGCGGCGGCGTAGATAGCATGGGGCGGTCGCTACAGCCGTTCAGTCCTTATTCTTCGACGGGCTCACTTGCGCGGAAGGCCTGCACATCCGTCAATTTGCGGACCTCAAGTACCAAATCAGATCTGCCACGTCATATAACTAGGAGAGCGACTGCTGCGCCCAACTAGTGTATACTTTAATCCGGAGATCATAAACGCTGCGCACAGCGACCGATTCGTTGGGGTTTCAGGCAGGGCTGCATTTTGAATGTCATCTTATCCGGTAGTGTATAGAACGTGTAGATGGATATCATAAAAACGACGGGTCGGGTACAGTAGAAGATAATGTACCCGTCTAGTCAGGCGCAGCAACACATTTCTATAATTATATACATTTTCTACCGGTTACATTTCTATCCACATATATTTCCCTTTTTCAGCACCCGCCTTTCTCTATTAAAATCATATTTTATCATCTATCAAAGGCAATCAAGCGCCGATCCAATCAGGCACCATTCACGTTTCTTCTCGATCCCACACATCCCTCGCCATGGCGCCGCCTCCGCTGGTGTCCGCGTCCGTCGTGTGCCGCTCGCACCCGCGTATCGCCGCGCTGCCGCACATCTCCGAGACTATCAGCGGCTTCTTGGACTTCTCGGTCCGTTGGTCGCTGCCTGACGCCTGCGGGTTCCGCTCCGACAGCGGCGCGCTGCGCCTCGTCCAGCGCGTGGCCGCGCACCGCGCGCTGCACGTGGCAGAAGCGCGGGGAGTGCTGCAGAGGCTCACAAATATCAGGACAAATATAACGATAACGAGGACAAATATGACGGTAGCGAGTCTCGTGGTTCGCCAGGAAGAGGATGTGTTCTACCGCCAGAAGCTCTTCACGCTCGGCATGGCGCACGCCGCCGCCAGGGGGGACGTGGACGTGCTGCAGTGGCTCGTGAGGCAGTTCCCGGGCTGCTACGTGACACTGGCGGTTGAGGAGGCCGCGGGTAACGGCCACTTGAAGGTGCTGCAGTGGCTCAACAGGTCCAGCCGAGCAGGGCACATACGCGACGAGGGCGGCGGGAACACGCAGCCGCTGGAGGTCTTTTGGGGTGCGAAAGAGCTCTTTTACGCCGGACAAAAGGGCCATTTGAAGGTGGTGCAGTGGCTGCAGGAACACACGAATCCGTCCCCCACGCACATGTTCTTCGTGACGTTGGAAGAGGCGGCCAAGAATGGAGATTTGGCTATGGTCAAGTGGCTCTGTGACGTGCGAGGAGAGTGGTCGCCCTATGCGGCGGTGCTGGCCGCTAGTGGAGGACACTTGGAGGTCCTCAAGTGGCTGAGGGGAAACCTCTTCAGCTCTTCGCCCTCGGCGTCCATGGACGATGCGGCAGCGAATGGACATTTGGGTGTTCTGCAATGGCTGCATGCGAACTCGGGATATGCTACACCGCAGGCGATGAACAAGGCCGCAGGAAATGGCCATTTGGGGATTGTCAAGTGGCTACATCAAACCAGAAGAGAAGGGTGCACGACGGCAGCGTTGGACGTGGCGGCTGCCAATGGCCATTTCGAGATCGTGCAATGGCTCCATGGGAATCGTCGCGAAGGGTGCACGAAGGCGGCAATGGACGAGGCGGCGACGCGCGGCCACTTGAGTATCGTACAGTGGCTGCACCAGAAGCGCAAAGAGGGATGCACGGCGCGTGCGATGGATGGTGCTGCTATGAACGGACACTTGGCGGTGGTGGAGTGGCTGCACCGGTATCGGAAAGAAGGATGCACCACGGCAGCGATGGATGGCGCTGCTCGCGCGAACCATCTCAAGGTTGTGCAGTGGCTGCAGCAGAACCGCAAGGAGGGTTGCACCCTTGCCGCCATGAACCTCGCGGCTCGCAACGGGCACTTGGAGGCTGTGCAGTGGCTGCATGGTAATCGGACAGAGGGCTGCACGACCGATGCAATGGATCAAGCTGCAGCTCACGGCCATCTGCCTGTGGTGCAGTGGCTGCACCGAAACCGCAAGGAAGGATGCACTTCTAATGCGGTGGATCGTGCTGCTGGCGGGGGGTATCTTGATGTGCTTCAGTGGCTGCATAAGAATCGAAGTGAAGGCTGCACGACGGCAGCGATGGACAATGCGGCAGGAAGAGGCCACCTCAAGGTGGTGCAGTGGCTGCATTCAAACAGAAGCGAGGGCTGCACCAGTGCAGCAATGGATCGCGCCGCATCGGGTGGCCACTTTGACGTCCTTTTATTTTTGCACAGTGAGCGATCGGAGAGCTGTACGTCGAAGGCTTTCGTGAACGCTACGAGCGCGGATGAGCTGGAGATCCTGCAGTGGCTGTTCGAACACTATCGCCATCAGTTCGGCCACGACCGTCTGCAGCTTTTCGCTCTAGGCAAGTTCCACACGCTGCAATGGCTCAAGCAGGAATCCATCCTCGAAGATCTCCCCGAGAGTGAGCGCCACTATGATTAAATGTCTCTAGGCGGACAAGTAAGTAGTCTATTTATTTGTTAGGAAGTTTTATCAAGTGACACAATAGCAGCGCAGAATTGAGCACTTCTTTATTGCCAAGAAATATATTCAGGTAAGTTCTCGTCGATGAGGAGGTTGAACATACCAACACCAAACGTACGCAGGACATACCCGATCAACACGGTGCCGCATTACAAAGTAAATGCGTGTGCGACTGGCAACAGTGCTGGTTTGTCAATGGGAATCGCGTTTGGCGAGCGTCGGTGAAGTCAGCCGTGAAAGCACCCAGATCACAACCTGAAAATCTGCAAGCCAAGAAATAAAAAGAATCGGCCTGGACGAGACAGCCGTGTACATGAACATGTATAAGTGTAGACATTCGGGCAACACGAAGCCGGAGTAAAGTTGGTGCATGTTCTGCATGTGGGAAGGTCGACTTCAACGACAGCAAATCGTGTTCAAATCCAAGATTGAACACGGGATTACTCATCCCTGCCATCCGTTGGACGGCTCGAATGATATTCGCGCACCGAAATGGACAACTCGAAACGATTTCTGAAATCGACGCCTTCATTTGCTAATGCTACCTGGATTTTCTGCAGACGGAGCCTGATGATTTTGTATGTAAAGTTAGCTGTAGTTATCTTCTGCACGAAAAATGTACGGTGGATCGTATCAATGAGAATGGCTTCCCTCAGCGTTTTCCCGCTGAAATAGGTCGAACGAAACCTCAATAAATGTTTGCACGCCACCCGTGCATCGCTTGCCGAGCCTACCGAGTGCTGCAAACCACCGCCATCAACCGCCTGGACATCCGGAGGAGTGCTTATCCGCTAGATCTGATAAAAATTTTGGGCGCCTCGTCTATAGTTTACGCAAATTTTGGAGAAAGCAAAATGTGAGCGGTTGGGCGAAAGACAAACTGTCTACATGTACCGCACCAAACGACGACAGCTCGTCCACACTGTTCTGGTGTTGTGATCACATGTTCCAACGACATGTAATGTACTGTATTGCACGAGTCAAGCTCGGCAAGCGGCATCTAACAAGGCAGACGAGTACCGACCGATTCGCGAGTGTGGTGGACCATTACCATTTGATCCAGTTCTAATCCGATTTTATAACTTCTCCGCCGTCGACATCCTCTCTATTTTCTAACCACTATCTATCTACCTACTGTTCACGACGCTTATAAACGCGTCGGAACCTCTCGAATCAATCGTATCTAGCGCCCAGCCGCCCGGGTGTTGCTCTCCGCTTTTACCTTCTCCTTCAGCCAACGCAACGTGTAAAACTTGTCAAACGCGTACAGCTGAAGCGGATCGCGTCCAAAATCTTTGCTGTAATGCTGGAACAGCCACTGGAGGATCTCAAGTTCATCTGCAGTTGTCGCATTCACGAACGCCTTGGACGTGCAGCTCTCCGAGCGCTCATTGCGGAGGAACAGCAGCACCTCAAAATGGCCACCTTTGACAGCTCCATCCATCGCTGCACCAGTACAACCTTCGCTTCGATTCGTGTGCAACCACTGGACCACTTCAATATGGCCATTAGCTGCTGCATGATCCATCGCCGCCGTTGTGCAGCCTTCCGTTCGATTGCCATGTAGCCATTTCACAATGTCAAGGTGACTTCCCGCAGCAGCGTTGTCCATCGCGCTGGACGTGCATCCTTCCTTGCGATTCCCGTCCAGCCACTGTACTACCGATAAATGGCCGAAAGCTGCTGCTTGATCCAGCGCCTTGACTGTGCAGCCCTCTTTTCGATGCCCGTGAAGCCACTGCACCAACTTCAGATGGCCATTGCAAGCTGCAGAGTCCATAGCTTTCGACGTGCAGCCCTCCTTGCGGTTCTGCTGCAGCCACTGTACTACATCCAGGTGGTTTGCTCCCGCCGCGCCATCCATTGCAGCCGTTGTGCAGCCCTCTTTCCGATGCTGATGCAGCCACTTCACCACTGCCAAGTGTCCGTTCATCGCGGCTCCGTCCATTGCTCGCGCGGAGCACCCTTCTGTGCGAGTCTGATGCAGCCACTGGACGATACTCAAATGACCATGAACTGCCGCCTCATCCATCGCTGCCTTCGTGCATCCTTCGCGTCGCTGCGTGTGCAGACACTGCACAACTGCGAGGTGCCCGTTAGCAGAGGCCAGATCCATTGCTACCGTTGTGCATCCTTCTTTGCGGTGATCATGCAGCCACTTGACCACGGCGAGGTGTCCATTTCCTGCCGCCTTGTTCATCGCTGTAGGTGTAGCGTATCCCGCGTTCGTTTGCAGCCACTGCAAAACATCAAGGTGGCCATTAGCAGCAGCGTCATCCATCGACACCGAGGGAGACGGACTGAAGATGTTGCCTCGCAGCCACTTCAGCACATTCAAGTGGCCCTCACTCGCTGCGAGGACCGACGCGTACGACGACTGCTCTCCGCGTACTTCGCACAACCACTTTACCATCGCGAAATCTCCGTTCTTCGCCGCTTCCTCCAGTGTCACGAAGAACATGTGCGTCGGTGTCGGGTTCGTGTGCTCCTGCAGCCACTCCACAACGTGCAAGTGTCCGTTTTGGCCGGCGTAAAACAACTCCCTTGAGCCCCAAAACACGTCTAGCAGGGGACTCTTCTTCCCTCCTTTTGGATCACGTGCGTCTCCTGCTCGGCCAAGTCGGTGGAGCCACTGCAGAACGTCAAGATGCCCATTCTTCGCGGCTTCTTCCACAGCCAACGTTACGTAAAACCCCGGATATCGTTCGACTAGCCACTTCATGACCCTCATATCACCCCTCGCTGCCGCCTTCGCCATTCCAAGCGTAAATTGTCGCTGGCAGAAGAACTTGTCATCGCGCATTCGTAGCGTTAACGCCGCATTCATATCGTGAGGAACAACCGTCCTCGACCTCGATTTCACCTTCGCTTTCGCTTTCGTCTCCTCCGCAACGACCTTCTCTGCCTTTTCAGCCACGATGGCTTCATATACTGCCACTCGCTGTACTAAACGCAAGGCCCCGTCTTGGAAATCAAACCCGCAAGCGTTAGGGAGAGACCAATGCACCGAGTGGTCCAAGAACTCGCTGATGGTATCCAGCGCGCGGGGAAGAGCTGCGACGCGGAAGTGGGGGTTGCAAACAAGGGTGACGGAGGTCACCGGGTCTGGGGGATGAACCATCGGGACCTGAATCACTCGAGGGGGCGAAACAAAAGGATAAATGAGGTTGGTAGCGCGTTATGTTGAGTCTGGGTTCTTTTGGCAAGTGACACGGTTGGGTGAGCGGCGTGGCAGGCTTTTGATAAGGAGAACTGGTGGATAACCGATCAAGATTTGAGGCCTCCGAGAGATGATCTTGGGGAGGCAGCGGCGCCAGTCCAAAGGGAAAAGGGACAAAGCTCGGCAGACTTGGCGCGTGTGGCTCGTCAACAAGCGGCCAAAACACATGACAAATCCATAGTGCCAGAAACCTGAAGTCCAACGTATTATCGCGCGAATACTACAGAACCAAATCTATTCGAGATGTTGACTACTAGAACAACGCTTGACTCATTACCCTTGCTATGATCGGCGTGCCGCACGCCGTAGGATAACCTTGTTGCTTGCAGTAAACGAACGATTAGTTATAGTAAGGACACCAAATTTTGGCAAAACCGCATCGTTTCCTGCAGAAATCTCGCTCTATGAAAATTAGTTACTATTCCATACAATCCACACGCATTTTAGAAACCTGATTGCCTCCAACGCATGACGAACGTAGCCCGTGTCCTTGATCTTCCATCCTGTCGTGGAAGACACCACCGGATCGCGTCCACATCACCCCAATAATCATATTTTCCTGGTGAAAATCCCACACAACAGCTGATGCGCGTAAGCGAAAAATTCGTTCGAGAGCCGTATCGACATACAGATTGGCAGGCCGCACGACACAATCCTGTATTTTTCGTGCCGTCAATGCAGTTGTAGCAAAATGCCCGCTTGGGTTGTGAATGACACACTTACAGATTTCATCCTACAACAGAATGCACAAGTTGCGCTGCGCAACTAACGAAAGCGTTTTTCTTCGATTGTGAATTCCGCCGAAGTTTGCCAATGTTGGGCGGTTGAGCGATCGATGCGCCGACCTACGATTCGTAGGCTACGAACAAGGAAATATCTCAAAGTTTTCAGTTTTGCCGTGAAAATTTGATGACTCGGAGCTCTTCGTCATTCCACACTTACCTAAACCTGAACATCGTTCAAGCTCAGGTCGGAAAAATTAGGTTAACAAATCACTCTTGCACAGTAAGCGCAGTATGCATCGGCATCGACCGTTGAGGCAGGATTCAAGATCTTCAAGCAGTAAGTCAGTTACAGACAGCCAAAACGGAGCAACAAAGGAACAAGGCATACTCAGTATGGAGTGCAGTCTTGCACGACAGCCTGCACTGTTTGCGAAGATTAACATACGAAACACTAGGATTTTTTAAAATTAAAATTGCTCGAACCAAGTAAAGTCTTTCCCCCATTCTACAAAGTGAAGCAACTTGGTATAAAAGGAATACTATATGCTCAGAAAGGTCTTGCACGTGTATAAGCAGCACTGACTGCCAGCTATAATTTCATTATTTAGTTCAAACAACGGACTTGGTTGGACCAAAGACCACGCGGCGAGCATAATCCTGTTGTGACCAACAGCAGCCAGAGGTGACTCCACAAGCACGGTACTGTTGTCAAGTAAAATATTGGGGAAGAATCCATGGTGGACGTGGCCGCTCAGTTGCTGTCCGAAGGCATCAGAAGTAATAAGTATGAAGCACGGTATTTTACCATAGCGCTACACAAGTATCTCCCTTGCCTGTCTTCCGAGCTACACCAGCACCTAGTCCAGCTTATCCATCACCCTCTCCATCAGCTTCATGATCCTTTATTGCATGTTTGCAGTCTTCTGTTGCATGTCCAGCGCTTGCTTGTGCAACTCATAAGTCTGCCGCTGTTGTTCCTGCAGAGCACTTATCCTTGCCGCTTGCTCTTGGTTCTGGCGCTCGCTTTGCTCAGATAAAAAGCGCTCCAGAAAACTCTCAAGGTCCACTTTTTGCTTTTTTGAAGCGGGTGGCGCGGTTCCCTCGTCTTCGGGGGCCCTGGAAGTCAGCAAAGTCTGCGTAGACGGAGAAATCCGAATATCTTGCGGAGTTTGGGTAACAGGTCGCACAGCTTGAGTAGGTGGTGGGGTGTGAACAATCGGCAGAGCTTGAGTAGGCTGCACATCTTGCGTAGTCTGGATAGATTGAGTAGCTGTCGAAAGTTGTGCTGCTGGTGATCTCTGGGTAACAGTTTGAATCAGTCGCTCTGGGGTCTGGACATCTACTGAAGTTCGGGCGCCTAACGGAGTCTGAGCAGAGGATATAATTTGCGTAGGTGGTAGACCTTGTGCACCCGACAAGGCCTGACTAGCGAGTGGTGCAATCTCCGAGGCATGAATCGTTGTGGCAACCACATCTCGAGTCTGGGGAGCACCAGTAGCTGTAACAACTGGCAAAGCAGCCAAGTCCCTCTGACGAAGTTCCCCCTCCTCAGTTAAAATCTCAACCGTGTTCGGGCGAACCGAGCGAGTACGGACGTCTGGTCTAACATCGGTGCGCTCATCTTCAGACTGAGGTGTCGGCTCAAAAGACTGACTATTGACGCTCGCCCGATCCTGTTGATCTTCTTCATCTAGGCATCTGCAGTAGTCTCGCAACAGCTCCTGCTTTTCTGACAGGTTTTCCGAATCCACGACTCGCGCCTCTTTTCGGTACGTGGCCACCAGCAGTCGAAGGTGAGTTCGAATGGTGTGAGCTGTCACGTTCACGCCCTGACTGTTCAATGTAGCTGTAATACTCTTCCAGTCATGCTTCTTCGCACCGGAGGCTTTGACAGCTTCTTGATCGTCCAGCACCGCGTTCAGAAGTGCCACATCGTGCCAGTTTAGAAAAATAAAACGTTTCTTTCTCGGTTTCTTCTCGCTCTGCGGAGTGGACTGCACTGATGCAGACAGAGTCTGAATTGGTGAAGTATTTGTCCTTAGCTGCTGTCCTGTTCCAGTCGATCCCTCGTCCGACTCGGTGCCAAATGAACTTCGACGACTTCCACCTGAAAGCCGACTTCTGGCCTCTGGATCGCCACCATCATCTCTTTGTTGCTCCAACTGAGCCTCTTTCTGCGTGTATTGGGCCAACAACTGCTCCAGCTCCGTCAATTCTGCACCAAGAAGGTCAATATCGGTCAGATCATAGCTTCGGCACATACCGCTTTCTAGTCATATCTCTGTCATAGCGCGTTAATGAATACCTGTTGCTCGGCCTCCGAGTGCGATCTCGCGCTGGAAGTTCTCCACCAGGCGTTTCAATCTACAGCGAAGCGAATGCGCACTAGCCAAGATGCCCAGCGCATTGAGCTCGGCTGTGATTACGTTCCACACGCCCTTCCGTTGGCCGCCAGAGAGAGACCACAAGCTGCGCTCACCCAGGATAGTGTGCAGCAGCAACACGTCATCGCCATCGCGGAAGCAGTAGCGCTTCTTGCGCGGCGCCGGGGGGCGTGCACGCGGGAGATCAATCATATCGTTATGCTGTCTAATAGGTTTTCTCAAACTGGGATATGATATGATCGAGTTTGGGCTAAATTTAGAATTACAAGGGTTGAGGTTAACCTTTCAACCACTTAGTACAGCTTGTGCGGTTGGATACCTAGATCCCGTTCGGATCCTGGCTAGATAGGGTGCGTCTACAATTCGACACGCTGGTGACGACGGGAAAAACTAAATGCCGTGAAGCAAGGTCACACTATTATTGTCCGGTTTCTATTGGAAAGCGGGGCATCTATTGACACAATGAACACTAACGGCTGTACTGCACTAATCGCTGATTCGGTCATGACTACAGTAGAATTACCTAGGCTTATTTGGCGGGATTTGAGCAATTATTAATAGGGGGGGGGGGGGGGGGGGGGGCTGATGACTTGTAAAAGCTGATGAAAGCACAACAGAAGATGACTACTGCGCAATACATTCCAACCAAATTGGTGTTGTTCTGTTTCAGTTATGCTTTCTTGATATGTGCAGGATGAATGACTAAATTTCCCACAGAAAGGTACCATCGAATACCCTGAGTGGAGTCGTCGTATTTGCGCCGACTTGATTCATAGTGTTTTTACTATCTGCTGCCAAAAAGTGCAAACGGTGATGCATAGCTTGTTGTGCTCCCATTCAACGATTCCTCATCTAATACAATGGACAAAATCTCGCATGAATGAAGGAATCCCTTAGCCTCCATTTTACATATAGAGCAAGCCAACGAACTCATCATCGGTGAAACATGTATATACTAATGAGCACTCAGTCACTAACCTTCTACCTACTAAACGGCCTGCAGACTGATCAGTCCTCGAAGGAATAATACTCCCACGGCTCGAACGGGTCTTCCCAGTCCTCCAAATCGCCGGCCTCATACTTCTTCATCTCCTCGTCCGTGAGCAAACACGAGTCCAGCGCTCCGCGGATCCGTGCGATGTCATCGTCTTCCTTTGAGAACCGGCCGATGAACACGAGCTCCTGACCGCGGTCACCGTACTTGCGCGTCATGAGCTCCGAGTAGTTGGGCAGCTCCTTCATGGTGCGCGTGCGCTCCTCTTCTGGCAGAGCAGCAATCCACATGCCGCCATTGGCGAGTGTGCAGTACAGACCCGCCTGAGACATCGTGCCGTAGTTAAACGGCCGACTACCGAGCCAGAAGACACCCTTGCTACGCAGAAGGTTCTTAAACAACCCATTCTTCTTCCCCTCTAGCCGTTTGGCGATCTCTTGTTCATCGAGTGGCTCGCCATCCTCCTCCTCGTCCTCCATTTCCTGGTCTCCGTCGGCATCTTCAGCTTCTTCGGGTTCCTCTTCTTCCTCCTCGTGGTCATGGTCGTGGCCATCCTCGTTGTCATCCGACGGAAACGGAGGCAGCGTCGGTGCCTCCACAATGACGAACTCGTCCTGAAGGATTCCAGTAAACCGTGCAGGGTGGAATGGACGCGACGCCGAGTACAGGAACGACCCGATGCCGTATTCTAGCGTCTCGGGAACGTGCGGAACTGTGAGCGACTCAAGCCACCCCGTCTGGTTGGACGCGCGCTCGAAGGAGAACAACTTGGTGCCCAGGATCATCTTGGGGTCCACACGGCCCTTCACCGTACGCTCGATCTTGGCGTACGAGTTCAGACGGCGCAGCACCTTCTCGATGGCCTCCACGTCCTTAGTAGGGACCAAGTCGGTCTTGTTGAGCAGGATAATGTCGGCGAACTCGATCTGGTCGATCAGCAGATCGGTGATTGTGCGCGAGTCGCCCTCCGGCAACTGGCTGCGGTTCTCCTCCACGTCCGCGAGCATCCGCGGGTCGTCAAACACGTGGAAGAACGTCGCCGCGTCAACGACAGTCACGCACGTGTCCAGCAGCGCGATGTCGCGCAGCAGCGGCAGCTTCTCGCCGTCTCGGACAAGTAGTTCCTCAAGCTGGACGGTGGGGATCCCAGTCGAAGCCGAAGGTGAAGAAGCGCTGGTGTCATCCCCCGACGACGCACCAGACTCGGTGCGAGACCTCTTGGAGCTGCTAGGGGACAACGCAGGGTCGACCTTGGCGACTTGCATCGCTTGCTCTTCGGTGCCTTCAGGCAGCTCGAACACGAACGTTTCAGCCACTTGCATGGGCTCACTGATACCGGAGCTCTCAATCACAATGTAGTCGACCTCCCCCTGTTGGGCAATGCGAGCGATCTGCTCCAGCAAGTCCACACGGAGCGTGCAGCAGATGCACCCGTTCTCGAGTCGCACGAGCTGCTCTTCACGCTGGAGCACACCCGCGGACGCCACGAGGTTCGCGTCGATGTTGAGTTCGCCCATGTCATTGACGATCACCGCCACTCGCAGCGCGTGGTCCTTGTTCTTGAGAATGTGTTGCAGCAGCGTAGTCTTGCCACTGCCCAGGAAACCCGAGAGCAGCGTCACCGGGATGCGGCTGCCGTCCTTCTTGATGTCGGTCTCGGTGGCGAGTGGCCGCTTGTTCGTCGGAGAGTCCGTTGCAGCGCCTGCCATTGCGATACGAAGTTTAAGCTTGGCGAGGAGTGTCGGCTTCAGGCGGTGGATTGGAAAATGAGCTTTTGAGCAGCAGGACACCGATGCATTGGCAGCTCCACTGTTGAAGACACTGGAACTGTATTCGGATGGTGCCTCTGATAGGCATTCGCCGTCGGCGAACCGATTCGAAAGAGCTTTTGGTGGTCTGCCACCATGTTGAAGAGGTTCTGGTGGTGTCGCCGCAGTTTATCCGATGTGTTTGTCCGACGAGTTTTTCCGACGCAGTTGTCCGACGACTGCAACGCTATACTGGGGTTTGTATTGACCATACTTTACGGCATAGAATTGGGCATCCGCCGTCGGATTTGCGCCGGGTTATTGTGTGTCTCCTGTGATAAATCTCAAATTGAGACTCGCAATACGGCATCTCCGCCCTCGACTCCAGCCATTGATTCTTTACTGCCATCAAAGGGACATCGACCGCAGCACCCACATACCATTTCCTCCCCTCATTTAAGTAGCAACCATTGTAACCTGACCATGCGAAGCAGCAAGATGTCAATCAACGCGCCGTTGTCAATTAAAGTTCGAACGGTCTCCACCCCTACTTGCACAGGCGAACGCCAAAGCTGTCACTCCTTCCTGAAGTCGAATTTTTATACACCTGCCCCATTATCGAGCAGCAATTTCACAACCTCACCGAAGCGTCAATAGATGCCCCACTTTCCAACAGAAACCGGACAATAGCAGTGTGAGCTTGCATCACGGCAATGTTGGAGTGGTTTGTTCCCGTCGTGCAAATAGACATTTCCAACGACGCAATTTTCTTTCGAATGCGATAGTTGACGTTTGCTCCATGGTTAAAAACTTAATCTTTTGCGTACGCGGTTCGTAGAGCTATCGAAGAATTGGTATCGGCTTTTGGATAACATCTCCATGTCGCGTTCCTCCTCTGGCTGGGAGTCAGGAATCTATCACTTCGTGGCGATTGACTGGACAATATAATACTCTCATGTCAATATTACGAAGACCTTGTTGCGGCACTGCGGGGGCTTAGAAAACGCTGTTGAGTCCGCTACGGGTGAGGGTTCTACCTGCAGATTGTAGTCATCGACGAAAGAGACTGAGCGGGATGGAAGAGGCGAGTATGCCGTGTCAAGTCGACATATTGCTTCCAGTGCGCATGGAGACACGGTGTATGAAGTCGAGAGGGAGCGTTGTGGTAACTCCTGATTCACACACAGCACTTACCCACCTTCTGCTTCTGCTAAAAGCGTGGACACGTCGTTGTGGCCATTCTCCAATGCTGTCGAGAGAGGAGTTTGGCCCTCGTTGTTTGCTATGTGGATTGACGCCCCTCCGTTGATAAGAACTGTTACAACATCCACATGTCCGTGTTCACTCGCTAATTGCAGAGCGGTGCCACTGTCTGCATTCTGCTGATTGACATCCGCTCCATACTTCACAAGCAAAGCAACGACATCGGTATGACCATTCGTTGCCGCACTCATCACTGCGGTCTCGCCGGCGTTGTTGACAAAGTCGGTCGTCGCACCATGTTCCAACAGCAACTCCACAATCGTATAATGACCGGACGAAGCGGCAACTATCAAAGAGCTATCACCATCAGCGTCTCTGGCGTCCAAATATGCATGTTCATCGATGAGAGTGCGCGAGACGTCGAGATGTCCATACTCGCTTGCCATTAGGAGTGCGGTAGAGCCGTGCATAATGCTCTTATTCACATTTGCCTCATTGTGTACTAAGAGCTGCACCACAGCAGTGTGACCTCTGCTTGCTGCGGTGTGCAATGGCGTATAACCGTTCTTGTCTAGCGCGTCCACTGTCGCACCTGCCTCGATCAGGATCTTGGCAGCACCAACGTGTCCGTTGATGGAAGCAACATGCAACGCCGTCCATAGATCGGGGTCATGTTTGTTGACATCTGCCCCCTTCTGCAACAACAGTTTAGCCACCTCGTCGTGGCCTTTTGATGATGCTATCATCAGCGAAGACCAGCCTCCGTCGTTCGTCAAGTCAATCGATGAGCCGCTCTCCAACAGCAATTGTACCACAGCAAGGTGGCCAGTGCTTACTGCTAGGTGTAATGGCGTGCTCCCGTTCTTTGTTAGCATGTCCTCTGTCGCACCTCCCTCAATCAGAGTCTTAGCAGCAGCAACGTGCCCGTTCTGGCAAGCAAAATGCAACGCTGTCCACAGATCGGGTTCTTGTTTGTTAGCGTCCGCTCCCCGCTGCAACAACAGCCCCACCACCTGGGCGTGACCTTTATACGAGGCCACCATCAATGGAGACCAGCCTCTCGCGTTCGTCATTTCAATCGATACGTCGCTGTCCAACAGCAATTGTACCACAGTAAGGTGGCCATTGTGTGCTGTTACGTGCAATGGCGTATCACCTTTCGCGTCTGGCGCATCAATGGTCGCACCTGCCTTGATAAGAATCTTCGCAGCACCAACGTGTCCGCTTAAGCAAGCAATATCCAACGCTGTGAGCAGATTGGCGTCATGTTTATGGACGCTTGCCCTACGCTGTAGCAACAGCTCCACCACCTCGCCGTCGCCTTTGTATGAAGCCACCATCAATGGTGACCAACTTGCTTTGTTTTCTAATTCAACCCATGCTCCGTTTTCCAAAAGCATTTTGGCAACGTTGGTACGCCCTGCTCCAATTGCGCTCAGAAGTGGCGTTAATCCGGCATTGCTAGCTAGATTGATATCGTCGCGATGATTGAGCAACAGCCTTTTAACGGTCTCGGTATCTCCTTTACTGCAAGCAATTCGTAGCGCGGTGTCGCCACTACGGTGCTTCCCTCCGATTTCGGTACTCACAGACATTTTGTCGTCGCTTCCATGTGACGAATATTCAGCGGTGGTAGGACGACTGCAAACGGGCCTCACATGTTCGTAGATCAGCTGCACGAGCTCAGTGTAGCCACTGATGGACGCAACAATCAGCGGTGACCAATTCTGAAAGTCTCCGCACAAGTTGATATCAGCTCCTCGATCAAGTAATATGCGAACTACCGCCAACCGCTTGTACCAAACCGCCGATATCAAAGCGGTTCCACCATTTGGAAGCCGCGCGTTGATGTTGGCCCCCTTGTTGACCAAGAATTGGACAACGTCGGAGTTTCCGAGTTGAGCAGCAGTGATCAGTGGAGTATATCCATCGTCATCAGCAATTTCAAGAGCTGCTTCAGCATTGACCAGCGCTACCACAACATCCAGCTGATCATGTTCACACGCGATATTCAACGCCGTAGCTCCATGACGACCTTGCTTATCACAGTCAACACCATGCTTCAAGAACAATCGCACCACGTCAACATATCCTCTCTCCGACGCCCTCATCAACGGGTTCCAGCCATCACCATTTGTCAAATCAGTGGATGCACCGCTCTCTAACAGCAACTGCACCACAGCAACGTGACCATTGTTTGCTGCAACATGCAATGGCGTATTCCTGCCCTCGTCCTGCACGTTCACAGTCGCACTTCGATCGATAAGAATCTTAGCAGCAGCAAGGTGGCCGAACGCACACGCAATACGAAGTGCAGTGGATCCATTTGGACGTTGATTGTCGATGTCTGCCCCCTTCTGCAACAACAGCTCAACCACCTTGGCATGGCCTTTCAACGAAGCTTTCATCAATGAAGACCAACCTGCGTCGTTCGTCAAGTCAATGGACGCACCGCTCTCCAACAGCAACTGCACCACAGCAACGTGACCATTCATTGCTGCAGACTGTAATGGGGTATCACCGTTCTTGTCTGGCGCGTCCACGGTCGCACCCGCCTTGATCAGAATCCTAGCAATACCAATGCGACCGTTCTGGCAAGCACCATGCAACGCTGTAAACAGACCGGGGTGCTGTTGGTGGGTAACGTTTGCCCCTCGCTGTAACAACAGCTCAACTACCTTGGCATGGCCTTTGTATGAAGCTTTCATCAACGGGTTCCAGCCATCACCATTTGTCAAGTCAATGGACGCACCGCTCTCCAACAGCAACTGCACCACAGCAACGTGACCATTCATTGCTGCAGACTGTAATGGGGTATCACCGTTCTTGTCTGGCGCGTCCACGGTCGCACCCGCCTTGATCAAATGGCTAGCAACGGCAGCGTGGCCGTTCTCGCAAGCAGTGTGCAATGCTGTGAACAGATCGGCGTCTTGTTTGTTGACGTTTGCCCCCCCGCTCCAGCAACAGCTGAGCTACCTCGTCGAGACCGCTGTATGAAGCCACCATCAATGCGGTCACGCCATCGTCGTTCACCAAGTCAATCCATGCTCCATGATCCAAAAGCAGTTCTACGATACCAGGGAGACCGCTTAAAATTGCTAACACGAGTGGTGTGTCCCCTATCTCATCCGGATGGTCAACGAACGCCCCACTCTCAAGAAGAGCGCGAGCCACCTTCAGTTGCCCATGCCTGCATGCAGTATGCAAACCTCCTGCTTCAGCTTCTCTTAACCTGGACTCCTTCCTTCCGATATTGCCCATCGATATTAACTGGTTGTTCTCCAAAGGCGGCAAAAATCGATCTGGCGTCCGAACGGCCTCGTCTTGAAAAGTGCTCCGAGTCGTCCTTTGAACGTCAAGATCGGCACAGCTCGAACCCATCGGGACGAACCTCATTCAGGCACGCCACATCGATGCAGTTTCAGGTCTATCAACCCCTCGGATGAAAAAAATCAGGCATCATGTAAAGCACTATACAAGTAGGGAAGAGCGCCGGGCGGACAGTGCAAGTAGTGTCTCCGACAGCGCCAAAAGCTGGTTGTTGCACACCAGAACCCACACTCACTCTCCGTCCTTGTAGATCACTGACGCGGCCTGGCAACGCAGAGCAAAGGCTTCAATTCATTTGTAACGAACTACAGTATTTCTCCAACAAAGGTCTGAACCCGCAACACCTTCTGGGTTGGTCCAGCAGACCCGGCCAAAGCTCTCAAGCAGCCTAGAAACGGCGACTGAGAGAGCGGCCAGAGCACTTGAGCTGGCGGCCGTTGGCCAGGGGGGTGGGCTCCAGATTGCGCTTGCGGGGTTGGAGAGCTGTGACTCGGAGGGCGAGTCCTGATGCAAGGCCGTCGTGTAGGTCCTGCAGGTCCTGCAGGATCATAGGCGGGTTCTGGCAGGCGCTCTTATAGAGGGAGATTGCCGTTCTGATTACTGGAGATCCTGTTTTTTCGCCAGCATCGGCCTCTAAAACTCCATGAGTGGGGATTGAATTCGCAGGTCGAGCCGGTGACAGAGTATCATGTGCCAAGCAGCGTCGAGATGTCTACGATGGATTTTGTGCCAACCCCTCAACGACGACGAAGAAGACCAACGATAGAGAAGCAGTCGCAGCTCGACACTGCTGCTCTCCAGTGGAAATGGCCAAGTGCTAATAGAGACCCTGGATCAAGAGGCCAATACGTCGCTGGTCGTCGCAGCTACGTGGCTCTGGTCCAATCGCTCATCGAAAGCGCTGGCGAGTGTGAACGTGAAGATAGCGTGACATGTCAGAGATCGCTGGGCTTCGTCGGACGTAGGACGGCAGCCGACGCTGCTCTCAGGTTTCCTGGACAGTGGCAAGACTACGCTGCTGCAACACATTCTCAAGAACAAGGACCACACGCCGCGAGTGGCGGTGATCGTCAATGACATGGGCGAACTCAACATCGACGCGAACCTCGTGGCGTCCGCCGGTGTGCTCCAGCGTGAAGAGCAGCTCGTGCGACTCGAGAACGGGTGCATCTGCTGCACGCTCCGTGTGGGCTTGCTGGAGCAGATCGCTCGCATTGCCCAACAGGGAGAGGTCGACTACATTGTGATTGAGAGCTCCGGTATCAGTGAGCCCATGCAAGTGGCTGAAACGTTCGTGTTCGAGCTGCCTGAAGGCGCCGAAGAGCAAGCGATGCAAGTCGCCAAGGTCGACCCTGCGTTGTCCCCTAGCAGCTCCAAGAGGTCTCGCACCGAGTCTGGTGCTTCGTCGGGGGACGACACCAGCGTTTCTTCACCGTCGGCTTCGACTGGGATCCCCACCGTCCAGCTTGAGGAACTACTTGTCCGAGACGGCGAGAAGCTGCCGCTGCTGCGTGACATCGCGCTGCTGGACACGTGCGTGACTGTCGTTGACGCGGCGACGTTCTTCCACGTGTTTGACGACCCGCGGATGCTCGCGGACGTGGAGGAGAACCGCAGCCAGTTGCCGGAGGGCGACTCGCGCACAATCACCGACCTGCTGATCGACCAGATCGAGTTCGCCGACATTATCCTGTTCCACAAGACCGACTTGGAAAGAAGAACGGGTTGTTCAAGAACCTTCTGCGTAGCAAGGGCGTCTTCTGGCTCGGCAGTCGGCCGTTCAGCTACGGCACGATGTCTCAGGCGGGTCTGTACTGCACACTCGCCAATGGCGGCATGTGGATTGCTGCTCTGCCAGAAGAGGAGCGCATGGAGAAGCTGAGCTGCTCAACTACTCGGAGCTCATGGCGCGCAAGGCAAGTGCGGTGATCACGGCCAGGAGCTCGTGTTCATCGGCCGATTCTCCAAGGAAGTCAACGACATCACACGGATCCACCGAGGTCGTTGTTATCTAACAATCGTTATGCGTAATGTTAACGGGTTCTACCCCCTTCGGCAATCTCCCTCTATAAGCACGCGTACCAGGACTCGCCTCAACGCACAGCCGAGCCTGCAGGAGCCTGCAGGACCTATACTGCAGGACCTATACGACGGCCGTGCATCTGGACTCGCAGCGCTCCAGCCTCACGGTGTGTAACCTGGAGACCATCCCCATGGCCACCGACCGCCAGCTCAAGACATCGGCTGCTGTGGGCCACGGAACCCAAGAACGCCATCAATTAGGACACGGGCGTCCGACTAGGCCTTCCTGGGCCACGAGAGGCTGGGCCTGCACCCCAACCAGTGAACACCGTGGTACTCTGACCACTCTTTCACTCGCCGCCAGACAGCGAAGCTGACCAAGAACTTTGACGCCAACTGCCAAAAAGTGTTGGAAGTCGGACGTTTGTTGGAGAAATAGCTGGTTACAGATGAATTGAAGCTTTTGTTCTGCGTTATCAGGCCGCGTCGGACATTTACAAGGACGGAGGCTCAGTGTGGGCTCTGGTGTGCAACAACCAGCTCATGGCACTGTCGGAGACCTACTTGCAATGCAATGTCCGTCCCCGGAGTTCTGCCAGACGAAGCACTTGTAGAGTGCTTTCATGGGGCTGATTTTTTTCATCCGAGGGGTTGGTAGACTTGAAACTGCATCGATGTGGCGTGCCTGAATGAGATTCGTTCCGGTGGGTTCGAGCTGTGCCGATCTTGACGTGCAAAGAACGGCTCGGAGCATTTCTCAAGACAAGGCCGTTCGGACGCCAGATTGAGTTTTGCCGCCTGGAGAACAGCCAGCAAGTTGCCATGGACAATATCGGAAGGAAGGAGAGAGTGGAGAACCGGATGAACGAGGAAGACGCTGCTGCCCAGCCTGAAAGTGAATGTCGCATTGAAATGAGTGAACCGAACGTCTTCACCGATCGAGGGAGTGCCGCCACAGAGTCCAGGTTAGAAGAAGCTGAAGCAGGAGGTTTGCATACTGCATGCAGAAATGGGCAAATGGGGGTGGCTCGCGCTCTTCTTGAGAGCGGGGCGTCCGTAGACCATCCGGATGAGAATGGGTACACACCACTCGTGTTGGCAGTTTTAAGTGGTCTCCCTGGTATCGTAGAACTGCTTTTGGAGCATGGAGCATCGATTAACTTGGCGAGCAACCAAGGCATGACCGCATTAATGGTGGCATCATACAGAGGTCTCGGTGAGGTGGTGAAGCTGCTGTTAGAGCGGGGAGCAGACATTTACAAACAACACCCGGATCTGACCA